>NC_038048.1:29613697-30213697 GCF_002211085.1 Panicum hallii | reverse complement strand
AGGGACCCAATTCACCTCTAGGTTCTGGAAAAGCTTGCATCAAGCCATGGGCACCAAGTTAGATTTCAGCTCTGCATATCATCCACAGACGGATGGTCAAACCGAAAGGAATAAATCAGATTATGGAAGATATGCTGAGAGCATGTGTCCTGACCTACGGAAAGGACTGGGAGCAGAGTCTGCCCTATGCGGAATTCTCGTACAATAATAGTTACCAAGCCAGCTTGGGCATGTCGCCATTCGAAGCCCTCTATGGGAGAAAGTGCAGAACCCCTTTGATGTGGTCGGAAGTCGGAGAACGTGCACTAGTAGGACCTGCACTTATAAAAGAAGCAGAAGAAAAAGTAGCGGAGATCCGCGAAAAGTTGAAGGCGGCTCAATCTCGACAAAAGAACTACGCAGATAAGAGAAGGCGAGAAATAAGTTTCGACCCAGGCGATTTTGTTTATCTCAAAGTCTCACCCATTCGAGGGACACGAAGATTTCAAGTACAAGGAAAATTAGCCCCTCGATACATTGGACCGTATCGAGTTCTGAAGAGAGTCGGAGCAGTGGCATACCGACTGGAGTTACCAGGAGAAATGACAGATATACACCTAGTATTTCATGTCTCGCAATTAAGGAGGTGTTTAAGGGTACCCGAGGGAGAACACGTGCCGGTAGAAACAATAGATCTGCAACCGGATCTGCGGTACCAGAAAGTACCGGTCAAAATCCTAGACACTGTCACTAGAAGGACAAGAAACTCCGAAGTACGGATATGCAGGGTTCAATGGAGCAGACATGGAGTAGAAGAAGCGACATGGGAATGCGAAGAGGCGCTAAAGAAGGAGTTTCCCCATCTATTTATGAGCCAGCCGAATCTCGAGGACGAGATTCATTTAAGTGGGGTAGGTTTGTGACGCCCTGAAAATTCACCAAAATAAATCACGCGCTAGAGTGCTTCGTTTAAAAGTCATTCGTCGTCAAAACCCTAACCCTAACCCTTTTCGACCGACAGCAGACTTGACCGCCGTCCCATCCCGCACCGCTCACGCGCGACCGCTTTCCGCGATTAGCGCCGGCGCGATTCTTTTTCCTCGCGCAGCGCGCGAATGCCGCGCGCGTGGCCGACCGGCCGTGGTCGCCGCCGCGACCGGCGCCGACGCGCCTCTCTCTTTCCCTCTCCTTTTTCCTCTCTCCCATTTCTTTTCTTTTCTTTTCTTTTCTTTTTCCTCAAACTCTCTTTTCCTTTTCTTTCCTTCTTTCCTTTTTTTTCTTTCCTTCCTTCCTTCTTCTTTCCCTCTTCCTCCCTTCTCTCTATCCTTCCCCTGCTCCCGAACACCGCCCGGCTCCTGAGCCACGGCCACCCCCCTCCCCGTGCCCACGCGCGCGCTCCCCTGCCCCGGCCGTGCCGCGACGTGCGCGCACGCGCACCGCGTGGCCGCGCGCCGCGCCGTGCCGGCCGCCGCTCGCGCTCTGCCCCTGGCCCGCGCCACGCCGCGCCGCGCGCGCACGCGCGCGCTCTGTTTCCGCGCGTGCCACGCCACCCGCTGCTGCCGCACCCCGCCTCGCCGCGCGCGCGCCATCGCCCTGTGCCGCACAGCGCTGGGCCCGCGTCCGCCAGCGCACCGGCCCACCTGCGCGCCCCGTTTCCACCGCCGGCCGCCCCTGTGCGCACCCACGCGCGGCACTGCTGGCCGCCCCCTCCGCCGTTCGGCCACATCAAGCCGCCGCGCCGCTCGCCGCTCGCCGAGACGTCCCGTCCACCTCGCCACCCGTGCGCCGCTCCGTGACGACCACGAGCGGCCGGAGCGCCATTAATGGCACCCCGCGCCGCCCGCCGCCGCCGCCCCTGCCCCTCCTCTGTTTCGGTCATAGGGGAGGAGAGGAGGAAGAGGGGGCATTTTGCCCATAGCCCCCTCCCTTTCCCTGTAATCTCCAAAAAGAAACCCTCTACTTACTCTCTTTTGCAAAAGAGGCCCTGTCCTTTCCGTTATTTCAAAATAAACCCTCTATTACATAAACCTAGATATACTTAGCATCCTTTAGCATATCCTGAGCATTTTTAGGATTCGCAAATAGGTCCTTACTTCTTCCGGATAATTACGAACAAGCCCCTGGACCCCCGTTTAACCCTTGAAACCATCTTTAGCTCGTCATTTTATGTGCGAAACGATCTCCGATTGACCCGAAACTTTACCACGCCCTTCCTAGTATAGTTCTAACCATGCCATTAAGAAACTACCCAAAAATATTATCCCTATCTCCATAACCAAATTATTTCCGATTCAAGCTTAACGATAAAAGCTTTTAGTTCTTTCGCTTGATTGTGTGTCTGTTGTTTGCGCCGTAGGACACGGAGTGAACGAGGAAGGTCCCGAGTGTGATCAAGCGAACGAGGACCAGTTCTGCGACCCCGAACCCGAGGGACAGTACTTCGATCAGGACCTCCCGCAAGAGTTTGATGATGGCAAGTTCAATTCCGCCCTTTGATGCATGTTTCTGTCCTAGTTTTTATAAACACAACCCAGTGGCCTGTTTTATAAAATTGCATGGTTTTGCATGCCATAAACATGGTAGGATAGCCACCCTTGTTGTGGTAACCGTACCTTGAACACCTGATTTTTGTAAAGAAAATGCGTGTGTGTGGGAAAGGGTAAAATGTGGTTTTGAAAAGACGAGTCGAACGGGATGGATGGCATTTCTGTGTGAATTGCCGTTGGTGTGCTCGTACCTGTGTGGTAGGGCAAGGAAGGGAGATATCCATCTTGTCACCCCTAAGGACCGAGTTGATGTGTCATCTCACCTAGCTTCCTGTCGTGCAAACCACTTGACCGTTGTATGGGCAACGGCTTAGCATAAATCCCACTAGTTAGCCTGATAGCCATCAGGAGAGCTGAGAGCAACGGGTGATCAAGGAGAAGGGATAAGCTCTGTGTGACTTATGCCCCGGTTAAACCTCGGAGGTAGGTCGAATGACCCCTTGATGGATCCCGTGGTGGCTAGTCAGATCTAGCTAAGGTGGGTAATGGCTTTGTTGGGATCTGCACCGGCACTAAGGTGTTCGTGCTGTGGTACCCCACCTGTGGGTAAAGTTGCACACCTCTGCAGAGTTAAAATCTATTCGAATAGCCGTGCCCACGGTATTGGGCAAGTTATGGTGTGGTCACATAACTAGTGTTTCTCTTTGAGAATGGTTGGGCTGGTGTGAGTTGTTTGGAAAGTGTCCGGCAGTTGTGCCGTGTGCTACGGCGGACGGGGAGTCCGGTAGCAGTTTAAAACTTGGATCCTGTGTGGATCAACACCGTGTGCTCCTTGGTACAAGAAAACTCGTTTCAAAAATGCTTTTAAAACAAACCCCTGCATACAACAGAGTTTTCCGCTAATGAACCATAACCTTATCCTTAGATTGTCCTGTGCATTAATTTCTGTTATACCCCTCCGTGGGTGTGATTGGACTTGCTGATTACGTTTGTACTCACCCCATTCTTACTTTTACAGTGGAAGACCCAGACTACGTCCCCGAAGACAACGAGTAGGGTTTCGTCCTGCACCCAGTCTTGCCTGTGGTTAAGGCCACCGTTGGAGTTCCGCATGGCGCAAGACTCTGATGATTCTCTTTTCGTAGCTAGTGTAGTAGTATGGGTTTTAGTTGTAATCCTCGCGATAGTGGCGCTTCACTGCCCATTACCGCGTAGAGTTGTACGGTGATGTACCATCTGATGTAATAAAAGTGTTATCAGCCTCCTGGGACTGATAAATCGACACTTTTAAGTCTTCCCTGATGGGGGGGACGCTTCACGTGCCATCCCCCCAACTGTCACACGGTTGCCACAACGGTCGAAACGCACGTTAGTGCCGGTCGGCATATGTAGCCGGCACTAACTTGGTCAATTACAAATTAGTGCCGGCTGTCAGCTCTAGCCGGCACTAAACGTAGACAGTTAGTGCCGGCTAAAGCCACCAACCGGCACTAACTTGCCCCGTATATACCGGCCACCACATCCCAGCCCTCCCTCCATTTCATTTGTCACTCTTCTTCTTCCCGAGCCCTCCTTCACTCTCATGGCGTGTTACAGGGGAGGTGCTGCCCATTTTCCCCAAATTTGTGAGGATTTCACCCATTCAAGTGCACCAAAGGTTAGTAGCTTCTTCCACTCTCCTTTCACGGTGTTTATTCTTTGTTTCATGCTTTCTAGATAAAGAAAATAGTGATTTTAAGGTTGAGGAAAAATGAGCATAATTTTCCGATTTGTTCATTAATTTGAGCAAAATAGAATCGATTTGTTACTTTTTAGAGAAGGTTTTCTAGATAGTTTGACCATCACACATTTAGAATAATTTTTTTGAATTATTTCACGGGGACATGTGTATACGTTAATGTGCAAAATTTTAGGAATTTTAAGGATGAGGGACTTTTAATGTTATGAAAAAGAAACAAAACCATGTATACCATCTCATATCAAGTATGAAGAAATACCTTTTCCTTTAATTCATGAAAACATGACAAATAGACTTGGTGTTGTGGGGTTCATGGCCACAATACGAAACAAATCAGGGCACCCACTAGTTATTACATGCACAAGCCCAACAAACTGAAATCAATCCCGACAAAGCAAATGCACCATAGCAAGATGTACAAAAAGGGGGTCGTGATCTATTGGACAACCCGCACACAATAAATGCACAAGCCATATAATAATCTCTAGAAAAATTTCTGCAAATTATAAATATCCCGATGTATGTATAATTCGAAGCTTTGCAAATAAATCTTGAGTAAAACTACAGAGGCAATTCACTGTAGAACTTTTCGAACTGTACGGCTACTATTGAATGCAAGTTGATAAAGATTTCGTGTATTTCCACTCAATATACATGTCCTAGATGTATTTCTTCCTATCCAACAAAAGGAATGATGCCATATCTCATTGGGTTGATATTGCTCCCAAGTCCCAATCAATTCGAACTCAAAATAAAGCAATGGTATGGCATATATTATGAAAAATTGCACAATAACCTTAGATGTCACTACACTGAATAAATCCAAATGGCTGCAAATAAAACTTTCTCAAAACGATATATATGGATATTATTGTCATAATGCAAGGAGATTTATGTACTTAATACATAAGAATGGGAGGGTGTGAAGTGGGCACATGATTGTATTATAAATTTTTTAAGAATCATCAAAATCCTTCCCAAAACCATATTTAGAGGTTTCGAAAATGACATCCAAAAACGCAAGTCGTCACGAGAAAGCAACAGGGTAGTTGTAAAATAACAGAAACGACCCGGAACAACCGCCACCACGAACAAAAACCACCAACAAACTCGCAAAAACACAAGTCATCAACAAAGCAACAGGGCACTTGTCAAATCACATAAAACGACCCAGAACAACTGCAAATTAGAACTCGCAGTACTCGCCACGATTTAGGGTGTGTTCGTTTTCTGGGGCATAAAGTTTAGAGGGGTGACATGTGTATATGTTACTATGCAAAATTTTAGGGATTTTAAGGATGAGGAACAATGAGCATGATTCATTAATTTGTTCATTAATTTTAGCAAGGTAGAATTGATTAGTTGCTTTTCAGAGAATGATTATTATATAGTTTGACCATCACACATTTAGAATGATTTTTTTGAATTATTTCATGGTGACATGTGTATATGTTATTGTGCCAATTTATTTTGCTATTTACTTTAAATTTACTAGATAGGTGGCCTATGACACATTTACATTTTTTTTGAATTACTTCATAGTAACCTGTTTTTAGGGATAATGAGCATGATTTTTTTTTAATTTGTACAGATGGACCGGCAATGGATGCACGGAAGCTGGAGCACCTCGGCGTGGATTCAGGGTTTAGATTCTTTTCTCAAGGCAGCAATGGCAAATAGGTCGCCAAAGGATTTAATGTGTTGTCCATGCAGTGTTTGCGCGACATGTGGATGCTAGCTGGACGACAAGGCTTGCAACCCGAGAAGAGAGACAAAGGACGCCACTATTTAAAACCTGCCAGCTATAATCTGAGTAAAGAGGAAAAGGAAAGCATGTTCGATTGCTTGAACAGTATCAAGGTCCCGTCTGGGTACTCCTCAAATATACAGGGCATAATAAATGTGAAAGAGAAGAAAATCCAAAACTTGAAGTCCCATGACTGCCACGTTCTGATGACACAATTACTTCCGATTATACTGAGGGGTGTTCTACCGAAAAATGTGAGATTGGCAGTTGTAAAGCTTTGTGCATTCATGAATGAAATTTCACAGAAAGCAATTAATCCAAATAATCTAATAAAGCTGCAGAAAGACATTGTCGAATGTCTTGTCAGCTTTGAGATGGTCTTCCCACCTTCCTTCTTCAATATTATGACACACCTTCTAGTTCATATTGTGACAGAAATAACTATTCTGGGTCCTGTTTTTCTACACAATATGTTCCCTTTCGAGAGGTTCATGGCAGTATTGAAGAAGTACGTGCGTAAACGTTCTCGTCCAGAAGGATGCATTGCTAAGGGCTATGGAACCGAGGAGGTCATTGAGTTTTGCGTTGACTATCTTCCTGATCTCAATTCGATTGGGCTCCCCGTGTCACACCATGAGGGGCGACTAAAGGGAAAAGGCACACTAGGAAAGAAATGTAATGTGCACATCCCTTGTAGTGAATTCAGCCAAGCAAACTTCACGGTTCTTCAGAATTCATCCAAGGTGGCTCCATATATTGATGAGCACATGAATATTATACAGTCTGAAAATCCACAAAAGAATCTTTCTTGGATTACACGCCAACATATAAAAACTTTTGACGGCTGGTTCAGACGAAAATTATTGGGCAACAACACAGTTGATCAAGAACTTCAATGGCTGGCTAGGGGACCATCAATCACTGTCCAGCAATACCAAGGGTACAAAATCAATGGGTATACATTTTATACGAGAGCTCAAGACAAAAAAAGCACCAACCAAAATAGTGGTGTCCGTATGTGTATAGTAAACAGTAATGGAGAAAAGAACAACTACTATGGTGTCATAGAGGAGATATGGGAACTTGAATATGGACCCATAGTTGTCCCTTTATTTCATTGCGAATGGGTGGCTGGAGGAGGCGTAACGAAGGACCGGTATGGGATGACCATAGTTGACTTTAAAAAGATTGGATATAAAGATGAACCATTTGTTCTAGCCAAGAATGTGACACAAGTGTTCTATGTGAAGGACATGTCGAGCAAACCGAAGAAGAAGTCAGATAAGACGCCTGAAGCAGACAAGGCTGGAAATGAGCTGAAATGGCACATAGTTCTTCCAGGAAAAAGAAAAGTTGTTGGAGTTGAGGATATTTCGGACAATTCGGAAGATTATGACCAGATTGATGACCTTCCTCCATTCTCAGTTGACGTTGACCCTAGCATCCTCTTATCCAAAGAGGACACACCTTACTTACGCTGTGATCACGCTCAAGGCACTTTCGTCAAAAGGAAGATTATCAATGTTCCAGTAGATAATGATAACGAGTAGTAGTTTTATATAAATTATGTATTGAATTCTCTCAATCAGTGATGTAATGTAACGCACCGCATCGTATTTATCTCAATTCTTGATACTATTTCTCCAATGATGACATAATATCATCTTCAGATAATATTATATTTTTGCATGGTATAAATATTATTTACATTCACTAATTTTGCATTACTAGAAGCATTGAAACATTTAATTACAAACAAATAATCAAGTATTATGCGAATTGATTATATCATTGTATAGGCTACTATTGAAAAGTTTTTTGAAGAATTTTGCATGGATCAAAATGAAATGTTTTCGATTTATTATCAATAACAGAAACATATACACATATAAACCCTTTACGCTACACATAATTGATAATGGTTGCATATTCGTTAATTTACTTCAATTACTATTATTATTGTGTACATATAATTACTATAATTATTGTGTAGCTAAAAATAAGATATAATTTTTTGTTATATTATTCTAATTATTAAGCCTATGCCATCACAAATTTATGAATACTACAAATTTAGTGTAAATGGGAACTGGCGTGGCCAGTTCCCGCGCGCCAATTCCCGCGCGGGCACGTTAGTGCCGGCTGGTAATACCAGCCGGCACTAACTTGAGCATGTTAGTGCCGGCTAGTACCACTAGCCGGCACTAACTCATTCTTCTGACGTCAAGTGGGCAAGTTAGTGCCGGCTGGTAATACCAGCCGGCACTAACTTGAGCACGTTAGTGCCGGCTAGTAATACCAGCCGGCACTAACTTGCCCATCTGATGTCACGTGGGCGCGTTAGTGCCGGCTGGTAATGTCAGCCGGCACTAACCGCGCCATCCCCCCAACAAATTAGCCCCTTCGCCCTTTCGGATCGACGTCGCCCCCAACTTACCCGCCGCCCCGACGTCCTCGCGCCATTGCTGCCACCGCCCGAAGCTCCGGCCGCCGCGCACGTCATCGTCCTCGCGCGCGGCCCGTTCTGCGCAGCCCGGCCGCCCGGCTGCCCCTGCCGCCTCGGGGTCCTCGCGGCACTGCTCTGCATCCTCGCGCCCCATTGCTGCCGCCGCCCGAAGCTCCGGCCGCGGCGCACCTCGTCATCCTCGCGCGCGGCCCGTTCCGCGCAGCCCGGCCGCCCGGCTGCCCCTGCCGCCTCGAGGACCTCGCGCCACTGCTCGGTGTCCTCGCGCCATTGCTGCGGTGCCCGAAGCTCCGGCCCCCACCGTCGACCCCTCCCTCCTCGCCCTCCGATCGCAAAAACGGATTCGCGGTGAGCACCTTGTCCTCTACGGGACATTTTTCACGTTTCCATAGATGCATCACCTTACATTGCAGTGAGTCATCAACTGATGCAAGGGTCCTGGTTTAGGTCAACTTGTTTATGCTAATTGACTATTCTGTTCCTGATAAGTTTAGGTCAACTTGTTGAATTTGTCTTGGGGATAAAAGGACCATAGATGACTGAAAGGACCATAGATAGAAGGACCATAGATGACTGGGGATAATTGACCTTCCATTCTGTTCCTGATAAGTTTATATATTATGTCTGATATCATATTCATAAGTCCACTTTGAATTATTGTCAAAGTTTTAGACAAGAGGCTAATATTTGAAACATTCTTCACAGATAATTTTGTTTAGATGAAACTGCTTGTAACTTGCACATTGTTGCTATCATGTGGCTAAAGAATTAACCTTGGAACTTGAAGGTAAACTATATATTTGTGGCTTTCAGTGGTATGTAAATAATGATATCAATTGTACTTCTGCAAGGTTCAGTTCACCACTGGTTGTGGGGCAGAAAAAAAAAAGACAAAGTTAGAAACTTAGAACAACTGTATGAGAATGAAAAATATAGAATAGAAATTATTATGGAAGGAAAATGGAAGGTCAAGAATCTGCCAGGGGTTGTACTGGTTAGTGTCATTTGTCTACTGTAGTATGGTCTTAGTCTGAACCTAACCACAAGCATAAAGTTCAAGAAACCAAGTGGGTTATAGTAGGGCAAATATATTATATATGTCTCCAGAATATTTAGTACAAGGACAACCCAATATGAGCAAACACTAAGAAGCAAGAATCGAACTAAAGCATACCAGACAATCTGCCCATCCTTGAATGCATGAATAACAGAATCGGTGTCCACATGGTAAGATGCCCCTTGTAGAAGAAAAATCTGTCCAACATATCACGCATGATAATTCTTCTTGCCTTTCTAAATTAGATGATTTTTCTGTGAGTTTCTTGTCGTATCCCAATTCATCGTCACCTAGAGTGCCAAGGCTATATTTGTCTTTTTGCTCCTGAGTACAGAAAGCTGGTTCCTGTCCAGACAATATCCAGGGTACTTTGCCGAAGGGATGATGATAATAAGTTTGTCTTGGTAAATTTTCTTCCCGCTCCTATAGACAGAGTATCCAAAGTCTGAGGTTCATGAAAGCTGTCAGACAAACTATCACTTTCTGTGAGATCGTTCCTTTCTCCCTTCTGTTTCGATGTGCTCCTGGACGTTGTGTGACTTGACTCATGAAGGCGTTGTCTTGCCTGTATTGTCATTTTGATACAAGCATATTTATGAGGAACTGGTTAGTGTCATTTGTTCTGGATACAGCTAATTTATTCAGGGGGATACTGAATTAGTGATTAGATGAGGAACTGGTAGTTAGGCAGTGATGTCATGCTTGTTTTGGTGATCCCTGGTGGTTGTGACTTGATTGTTTCCTTCTGAAAGTCTTGTTTGTAGATGATGATGATGATATGTGCCTTTTATTATGTGGCTGCTCCTAGTCTCATTGGCATGTTAATGATATCTATAATCGGGTAATTTTCAATGAACCATCAACTTGATGACGCATTCAGTTGACTTTGAATCTGTCTTTATACATACTGTATCTCACTTCACTCTTAAGTGCATTAAGACAAATGCAGTCTAGAGAAATGCACCTTCAATAATTTATGGCATGAGTAATTTATCATGGAACAGGCACTACTAGTGATTTGCTAATGCACTATAATCATGCTTCTTTACTTCGCTTTCAGCAACTGAGCACACCTCCAAGAATATTCTGACTAGCCTCCCCAAGCCTGGAGGTGGTGAATAGCAGAATTCTGATGGAACCCGGGCGCTCATCAAATCAAGGCATGTGCTCCATCCCACTGAACTGCCCTGCCATTCAAGCCATTCAGTTACCACCTCGCAGCATCTGAGATGCCATTCAGTTGACACTGCCAATGATAATAGTAGTGCTAATAGAATTGTGTTACTACTTCCAGTCATGGAAGATGATTGATGTTTCAGGGTCTTTGCTCCTATATAGTCTGTATGGTTTGATCTATCATAAAAGATGTGGGCATGACTTTTGTTCATATGTGCTCCATATATGTAGGTCAATTTCAATAATTTGCGCATGACTATTGTTCATGTGTGCATCCTAATTCACATGTTTTCCATCCAAGAATCTTGCAATATGTGGGCAATCAAAGACTAAACTTTTGGCCACAAAATATGCCCAAACCTGTAACAATAAGTTGAGAACTTGCAATGATAGTCTGTGATTTGCTTTTCTGTTCCAGTGATCAGTCAGCATAGTATGGCATCTACAATGCTGATTTGCCCTGAGTTTTTTATGTTCTTTTTGAATGTTGTTGATCTTCCGGCAATGCATCGGCCCCGATTCGCACACGGGAGGCCCGAGCATGGAGGCGGGGCAGGCCGGGCCGTCAACCTCGCGCGGAGAGGCATATTTTAATTGTTACGAAATAATTCTTTTCTGTATATATAAATTCAGGAATTTATTTTGTTCAGTTGTAAAAGATATTAACTGTTTCCTTTATGATTATGGTTGCTTTGCTTACTCAGTTGTAAAAGATATATAAATACATACATTTTATTAGTACTAGAAAATACTTAATGTTTTTTTATTGTTTCGGGTAGTGGAAATGGATCCTACGGACAACCAAGACGAGTTAATGCACGAGCTCATTTGTGGTAGTACTGGGCACATAGCTCCAGAGTTTCATGAGGACGAGAATGATGGCAGCCAATTTTTAAACTTGCATTATCATGGCGATGAGGAGCAAGATATTAGTGGGGAGGAAGAAGAAAATGTCAAGGAAGCCGAGGTATGAAATTTAGTGATTCTTTCAGGCATCAGGATAAACGTTTTGTCAATACCTGCCGAGACATCCACTAGTTGCTAACAACCCGCTTGATAAATTTACGATTCTTTCAGGCATCAGGATCGAGGAAGCCTAAACGGAAACGTGGCTCCAAGAGGAAGATGGTAGGATGTACGACCATCACGGAGATCAACGAAGCAACCGGCGAGCCACTAGCCCCTGGTCAAATTAAGACGACCTTTGTAAATCAATTGGGATATCTTGTTAGGGAGAACGTCCCCATAAAGTACAAGCTTTGGAAGAGAAATAAAGTCTCTGATCGACCTGAAGATATCGTGCCAGATTCAGAGAAAGATTTGTTATGGAAAGAGGTGTCGTTGCACTTCAACTTTCCCCCAGCAAAGCTAACAAAGTAAAGGGATGGGCATTTAAGAAGATGGCAATTCAGTTTGGCTCGTTCAAGAAAAAATTGGTGGCAAACTTTGTCAACAAGGGCCTCACACCAGATTTTGATAAAGTCTGGAAGAAGCAACGAGAGTGGTGGAATGAATTCGTGAATTACAAGCGCAGTGCTGATAGCATGGCAGCCTTGATTCAAGGCAAAATGAATGCTAGCAAAAAGACAAACTTCCATAGACTTGGGCCTGGAGGTTATAAGGTTGCTGTTCCGAAATGGGAAAAGATGGAAAATAATTTAATTGCAAAAGGAATCGTACCGCAGACCTTGAGTTGGCCCAAACGAGCAAGGTATTACTTCTATGCTCATGGAGGCACACTAGACCCCGACACTGGAATGTTTGTGACTAGCGATGTACTAAGAGAGGCTGCCCAAAGACTTGACGACGCAATGAGGCGTACGGAAGAAGGAACCTTCCAGCCCAACAGAGAGAATGACGAGCTGACTTACGCTCTTGGGAATGCGGAACACACTGGACGGACCCGAGGCGTGGGCGTAGTACCATGGAAATATGGCTTTTCCGGAGATCTCGAAACCTACCGAAGCCGATGCAGAAGTAAGGCAGTAGTGGCAGAGAAGATCTGTAGCCTAGAAAACTGGATAATGTCACTTGAGGCAGCAGTAGGGCAACGCTCGGACCAACCAGCTGCCAATGTGGAGTTCAGCACCCCTTCTCAGCGTCGTAGCAGTGTTGCTTCCACAGAGCACCCTACTTTGGGTGCCGACAGGACGAGGGACCCCATCGACGACATTGCCATTAGGACCCAGTGTGAGCTTCTGGTTCTTTATGGGAAAAAGCTCAAAGTTTGTGCTGAGGGTTATGCGGAAGTCCAAGAAGAAGGCAGGACAATACATTGCCAGCCAATTCCTGAAGGATTCGCCAGAGTCTTTGTTGATCGAATTACTGAAGAACGCTGGGAAGACTTGGACCTCCTGATCCCTATAAGTCCTGAAGAAACAGAACTCCAACATGCCGTACACATATGGATTGTGTGGCCAAAGCGTGACATAAGATTGGTGCAAGCAGCCACAGATTCCGCTCGGTGCTCAAGGCAAAGATCACCAACGCCAGCTGATGACAGGAATCCTAGTGTTGGCCCACCTTCTCCACCGCCTGCACGGGACCCCAGCATGGATCCGCCATCACCAGCCGCACAAAGCCAGCCAATTTCGGCATCATCACCAGCCGCACAACAGAATCAGAGTCAACGACAGAAGGCATACACGGTACCTTCGGTCCCGCCATCTCAAAAGCAGCAAAGAAAGAAGAAAGCGAAGGCTCCAGAAGAGAAAGAGGCAGAAGAATCGTTTGAAACCTTCTTGCTGAAGCACAAGCTACTGAGGGAGGCTGCGAACAAGAAGCCAGAAATAGATCCGGTTGCGAAGGCACACTTCATTAAACACTTCATTAAAGATCCCACCAAGGAGAAAGAAAGGGAGTCGGATTATGATCGGTAGATCAGAAAGTGCTACAACAACCCCAAGAATCGACGGATCAATGCAAAGACCGTTCCCCCGCTCGGAGAGCAGTCCAAACAATCGATCCCTCCATTGATAGTGCCGGGTGAAGAATGTCCTGATGAATCAAGAGATCCGTTGACCATGGCTGGGATGATATTGCAAACTGATCTAACAAGGGCTTAGTTGCTTGGGGAGGCCCTACAGAATGCCCGCGGCAGGAAAAAGTTTGTACTTGGTGAACCTTTGATATGGCCAGAGTTGCTACCATTCCTACCAACGAGAATGGCCGAGTTACACAAATAGTATGCCGTGCAATCTAAAGCTAATGAATTAGAGATATTCCCAGCCCGGATTAAAGATGAGCATTTCTGGCGGGGGGCAGGTGAAGTATATATCGAGTTTGAAGCACTTTACGATTTATACCATCAAGATGCCCTTGACAAGTCCCTCGTGAGTGTATGGTGCATGTGAGTATTGCCTCTCGTTTCATTATTTTTAGCCTTGTGTATTGACTGATCCCCGTTTTTCTTGTGTCCCGTAGGTCAAAAATTCAAATTTGCCGAAAAAAGAACTTCCATAACGTCGGGTTCTTCGACCCCGATATTATACACGAGAAAACGTTAGAGCAAAACCCTGAAGAAATAGTCAATATTATATACAGGGGGTTGCGTAAGAATAGCATGTGTCCCTTCATTCTCTTGCCATACAACCATCAGTGAGTCGTTCTTTGTTAGCCTCTTTTTTTCAATCCCTTGGTATTAATAATACTATTTAATAACTATTTTAATCAACATTAATTGGTTATGCGTATGTATATGCATAGCTTTCATTGGATATTGCTTTGTATTCGGATTGACCAGCACAAGGTCTTGGTGTACGACTCGTTAAGGCAAGATAAATCAAAGTACCAAGATCTCATCGAGGTGGTAAATACTGCATGGCGTCGCTACCTCCGCAAACACATAGGCTTGCCCATAGGTGAAATTGAGCCTCTTTATTGGGTGACTGATTTTTCGGTATGAATATACTCTCGCTACTAATGTCATTCGCAATAAACATCAGAAAAATTCTATATCTTAACCCACATTTGTCCATAGTGTTGGAGACAGGAACAAGGAAACAACTTATGTGGATACTACGTATGCGAGTGGATCAACACTTTTGCAAGTGAAAAAGGGCAAATGACAGTGGAGGCATTCAATGTACGTGAGCACATCACATCTGCTCATCATTTTAATTCATTATCTTTTATTCTCATATTTTTATCGAAAAATATGACAGCGTTGGCGGATGAAAGAAGAACTCATTGAAATGGCTCGGATCAGGGCAATTCAAGAAGCTATATGCGGATTCCTGCTCGATGAAGTCATAAATCCTAAGGGCGAATTTTATGGCGATGTCCGTACAAGCGTCGCCGAAAAAGATCCGACGACGGGAAAACTGATAAATTACTATAGTTGATGTTCTTAATAATTTGTAATATCTCAAGTACTTTTAAACTCCTAAGTGTTCCATACATGATGAATATATATATATATAATATTAGTGTAATATGCTGTCCTAATATTACTGTGCAATGCAAAAAGTACGATTATGTAGTCGCATACGGTAGAAATACGCATAGCCATATGTATAAAAACGAAAAACAAAATACGCATAGCCATATGTATAAAAACGAAAAACAAAAGATAAATAAGAAAAACGATTTAGTGCCGGCCAGTTATACCAGCCGGCACTAACCTTGCTGCCAGGAGCCGGGCCGGGTCGGGCACGTTAGTGCCGGCTGGAATTACGGACCGGCACTAACACTCGCCATTTAGTGCCGGTCAATATAGCCGGCACTAAAGACTGTCACGTTAGTGCCGGTCATTTAGTGCCGGTCACAGTGACCGGCACTAAAGCTCCCTGTGACCGGCACTGATGTGCCTTTCTCCGGCAGTGATATTTGGAAGCAATTTAAGTAAAATTCGAGCAACAAATTCAATCAAGATAATTCACAAAAAGTTTTTGAAATTCATGATTTTTGCTATATTAACACTCTAGGTGTAAACCTGGGATGTTACAATCGGGGCTTCTCTGTTCCCTATTTGATCGGAAGCATTGCACTGATCGTATTGGCTGTCGGGACCGTTGCTCCAGGGTACGTGTTTATTTACCTCTGTAAGTTTGGAAGAGTAATTCAAATGCATGATATTTTCTACTCCGTATGACCTTACATGGATATACCTGGCTCCAAAAATATATCAGCTCTTGGAGTAAATTTACTTAGACAGGAAAGAGGCAAAAGTAGCGTCCTCAAATAACTTTAACATCTCAAGAAAAAAAATCAAGAACATACCAAATTTCATTTAATTCAATGCATTGACCATTCAAGATACTGCTAACATGAAAAACTGGAACCCAATGTAAAATGGTGCTCATTTTTTTTTGGGACAGAGTAATTTCTATGCTCTATGTACAAATGTTGCAGATTAATTATGGACCCATGATAATACTGCATGCTAGATATGCTTGGTCTTTTAGCTGCAGTGCATTGAATCACTGATGTACTAATCTGAACATGTTAATTGTACTACAGTTGCAATGGCCAGTACTCCTAGTAGCTCCCAAGTTCAAGGTTTCCAAGCATCAGGTGCTTTTAGTGGTTGCGGCTGGTACAACAGAAGATAATGTTGTGCACATTTCGGATAGAGAGGAAGAAGCTCTTGCTGCTCCCGGTAAAAGGAAGAAATTTTATCCTAAAGTGTGAAATGACTTCATCCAAGTGTGTGTTGATGGAGAATGGAAGGCCAAATGCAATCATTGTGAAAAGAAACTTTCAGCCGTCTCAAGAAATGGTACAACTCATCTGAAAACCTATATGAAATCTTGTCCTTTAAATAATAAGAAGGTAGGAGATAAAATTCAAAGTAATTTGCGGTTTGGAACCACCAAAAAAGGGGCAATGACTGTAGAAAACTATATGTTTGATCAAGAAGTAGCTAGGAAAGCTCTTTATTCCATGATCATATTGCATGAGTACTCATTGTCCATTGTTGACCACCATAGTTTTCGTAAGTTTGTTAGTGCCCTGCAACCTTTGTTTAAAATGAGTACTACAAACACTATTAGAAGGGACATATTGCATTTCTATGAGGGTGAGAAAAGAAAAGCTAGGATATTCTTGCAAAAGACCAATTGCCGTGTTGCTATTACAACTGACCTTTGCACAGCTGATAATAAAAAAAGAGGCTATATGGTTGTGACTGGATATTTTATTAATGACTCGTGGACACTTAAAAGCTGCATTTTGAGGTGATTATCTTTTTTTCATGAATTGTTGCTTGCTGTTCAGATTTCAAATTTCTATAAATTATGAACTTTAAATTGAACTGTTGCTTTGTTATGTGTAGGTTTACGTATGTGCCATGCCCCCATACCGCTGAAGTTATTTGTGATGCATTGCACAAGTGCCTCCAGAGCTGGGATATTGATAAGAGGGTATCAACCGTGACTCTTGACAATTGCAGCACCAATGATAGTATGATTGGTATGTGGGAGACAAGGCTTGGTGCAGCTAATATGCTTTTGAGAGGTAAATGGCTGCATATGCGGTGCTGCGCATACATTCTCAACCTCATCGTCAAAGATGGCATGGACGTCATTGGAAGTGCCGTTTCAAACATCCGAGATAGTATTGCTTATTGGGTTGCTACACCAAAGAGGTATGAAAAGTTTGAGAAAACAGCTTTAGATGAAAATGTTGAATTGGTCAAGAAGTTGCAACTAGATTGCAAAACTAGATGGAACTCAACCTATATCATGCTTAGAATTGCTATAACCTATAGGAAGATTTTTGAACGATTGGATGAGCTTGATAGGAACTATGTTTGTCCACCACCAAATGATTGGATATTTGCTAGTATAGTTTGTGAGAAATGATGATTATTCTATGATCTCAGTGAGTTGTTTTTGGGACTAAATATGTGTCAGCCAACCTTTTTTTTTTCCCTAAAGTATGTGAGATTAAACTTAAGATCAAATCTTGGGAGCATGATGAGTATGAAATAATTAGGAAAATATCTGCTGCCATGATAGAAAAGTATGACAAGTATTGGACTGACATGCATGGTCTTATGGCTGTTGCTGTTATTCTTGATCCACGTCTTAAGATGACAATATTACATGCTTGCTATATTGCCCTTTTTGGTGAACAACATGCTGAAATTTATATGATAGAGGCCCATGAATTGCTATCTGATTTGATGAAACAATACCATGTTAAAGAACAAGACTTTGTTAGTACATCATCTAGTGGTGCTAGTTCTTCAGCTATGCAGCTGGTGTGTTGTCTATTTTTAAAACCCTTGCAGCAAATAAGAAGACTACTAGCTTTGTTAGAAGTAAGAATGAGCTAGATCTCTATTTGGATGAAGAAACTCTTCCTCATGATGAGAATGAATATTTTGACATCCTTGGTTGGTGGAAGTTGGAGGGAACACGGTACCCCACTTTGAGGCAAATTGCTCGTGACATCTTAGTTATTCCAATCATAACAGTAGCTTCGGAATCAGCTTTTAGCACTAGTGGAAGGGTTTTGAGTGAGCATCACAGTCTTCTTACTCCTAAAATGTTGGAAGCTTTGATGTGTGGCCAAAGTTGGCTTCATCACACTCTCAAAGGTACTGTTGTACTGTACTAGAATGTATTTTTGATATAAGACCTATAAACTATAGCTACTAATGTATGTGAAACTTGTTTGTAGATGACGGTGATGGAAGGGTCAATAGCTTCTGGTCATGTCTCGAAGACATTCAAGAAGAAATGAAGGTAGATTCTTGCATCACTACTGCTGATTCCGACTAATGAGTTCTAATATTTGCTTGGCTCAATTGGACTTCTAATATCCGCGGATAGCAGTTACGGGCGTCATTTCATGCCCGTGGTGGGTTGCAGGCGCGGGTGCAGGCACGGATTTTAGCATGCGGGTACGGGTTTACAAAGTTAATATCCGCGTGGATTTTACCCGTTGCCATCTTTAGTTTGGCGTGAGCAGGAGAGGCAAACAGGAGGCGAAAGACACCTGGTGGTGGAATGATAAGGTGCAAAGGGCTATTAAGGAGAAGGAGTGTTTCAAGCGCCTCCACCTTGACAAGACTGCGGCTAACATCGAGGGCTATAAAATAGCGAAGAGGGTTGCAAAGCAAGCTGTGAGTATAGCAAAGGGTTAGGCGTATGACAACCTTTACCAGCGGCTAGGCATGAAGGAAGGAGAGAAGGACATCTATAGGATGGCTAGGATCTGCGAGAGGAAGACAAGGGACATCAACCAAATCAAATGCATCAAGGATGGGACGGATCGACTTCTAGTGAAGGATGAGGAGATCAAGGACAGATGACGAGAGTACGTGGACAAGCTGTTTAATGGAGAGAATGAGGGCCGTACCCTTGAGTTGGATGATTCATTCGACGATACTAGTAGACGCTTTGTGAGAAGAATTCAGGAGGTAGAGATTGAGGAGGCTTTGAAGAGGATGAAGGGAGGTAAAGTGATGGGCTCTGATGGGATTCCCATTGAGACGTGGAGATGCCTAGGTGTCAGAGCGATAGTATGGTTAACTAAGCTTTTTAACCTTATTTTTCGATCAAACAAGATGCCTAAAGAATGGAGAAGAAGTATATTAGTACCGATCTTCAAGAACAAGGGAGATGTTCAAAGCTGTACTAACTACCGCGGGATTAAGCTGATGAGCCTTATGATGAAGCTCTGGGAGAGTGTGATCGAGCATCGCCTAAGAGGAGTACGAGGGTGACCCAAAATCAGTTTGGGTTCATGCCTGAAAGATCGACCATGGAGGCAATTTTCTTAATACGACAGTTGATGCAGAGATATACAGAGGAGAAGAAGGACCTGCACATGGTCTTTATTGACCTTGAGAAGGCACATGATAAAGTACTAAGAAATATCATGTGGTGGGCCCTCGAAAAGCACAAAGATCCAATTCTGGTTTTTGTGCTATTCTTAGTACTACCTTGAATAGGATCGCCTCACCTAAGGATGGCAATGGGTATGAAATACCCGCGTACCCGCGGATACTAAACCCGGTGGGCGCGGGTACGGGTTTAGATTTGTGCCCGCGGGTACGGGCGCGGGTACAGATCTAAACCCAATGGATAGTTTGTAACGGATTTGAAAAATTAATACTCGAACCCGCAAACCCACCAGACCCGCTGACATGTGGGCCCCGAGTGGTTATATATATACACATTTTAGGGTTTCCCCATCCGGCCATCCCCGACGTCCCAATTGCCAGCCGCCAGCCACCCGTCCGCCAGCCACCCATCTCCCCGACCTGCGCCCTCCCAATTCCCTGCCGCCGGCCGCCCCGCCCGCCCCCGTCCCGCCGCCCCGCCCCCCCGCCGGCCGGCCGGCCGCCCCCGTCCGCCCCGCCGCCGAACCCCGCCCGCCCCCGTCCGCCCTGCCGCCAAACCCCGCCCGCCCCCATCCGCCCCGCCGCCGCCGCCTGCCCCGTCCACCCCGCCGCCGAACCACGCCCGCACCCGTCCGCCCCGCCGCCCGCCCGCCCCCGTCTGCCCCGTCGCCGGCCAGCCCGCCCGCCCCCGTCCGCCCCGCTGCCGAACCACGCCCGCCCCCGTCCGCCCGGCCGCCGAACCTCGCCCGCCCCCGTCCGCCTCGCCGCCGAACCCCGCCCGCCCCCGTCCGCCCCACCGCTGTGTTGCTTAGGTGGTTGTCACTCCTGATTTCCTGTGTAGGTTACATGCATATGAGGTGCATCTGTTGTTTCTTAGATGCGAGTGTTCGATTCAGATTTTACCATAGACAGTGGAGTTAAATACTCTATCGATTTTACCAGTATTTATTAGAAAATGGTCCAACCATTTGATTAGCGACTACTAGTGCCACTCTGAGTATAAATATTCACATATCTAGCAAAGAGTAAACTTTTCGTTGATATTATGGATATTCATATCAGGCCTTTCTCATTGATGTGAGGCTGTGAGCTACTCTAAAATAGCTCGAGCTATTTAATTTAAGATCATGTGCCTTTCATGCTTGGTCTTTTAGCTAGATATTTAACTTAAGAACATGTTTATTGTTCTACAGTTGCGATGGCTAGTGCTCCTAATAGCTCTCAAGTTCCAAGTTCCCAAGCATAAGGTGCTGTAGTGGGTGCGGCTGATACAACAGAAGATAATGTTGTGCACATTTCGGATGGGGAGGAAGAAGCTCCTGCTGCTCCTGGTAAAAGGAGGAAACTTTATTCTAAAGTGTGGAATGACTTTGTTCAAGTTTGTGTTGATGGAGAATGGAAGGCCAAATGCAATCATTGTGGTAAGAAACTTTTAGCCATCTCAAGGAATGGTACAACCCATCTAAAATCTTATCCTTTAAATAATAAGAAGGTAGGAGATAAGACTCAAAGTAATTTGCGGTTTGCAACCACTGAAAAAGGGGCAATGACTGTAGAAAACTATATGTTTGATCAAGAAGTAGCTAGGAAAGCTCTTTATTCCATGATCATATTGTATGAGGACCCACTGTCCATTGTTGACCAACATAGTTTTCGTAAGTTTGTTAGTGCCTTGCAACCTTTGTTTAAAATAGGTACTAGAAACACTATTAGAAGGTACATAATGCATTTCTATGAGGGTGAGAAAAGGAAAGCTAGGATATTGTTGCAAAGGACCAATTGCCGTGTTGCTGTTACAACTGACCTTTGGACAGCTGATAATAAAAAAAGGGGCTATATGGCTGTGACTGGACATTTTATTGATGAGTCGTGGACGCTTAAAAGCTGCATTTTGAGGTGATTATCTTTTTTTCATAAATTGTTTGTTGTTGTTCAGCTTTCAAATTTCTATAAATTATGAACTTTACATCTGAACTATTGCTTGTTATGTGTAGGTTTATGTATGTGCCGTGCCCTCATACCGCTGAAGTTATTTGTGATGCATTGCACAAGTGCCTCCAGAGCTGGGATATTGATCGGAGGGTATCAACCGTGACTCTTGACAATTGCAGCATCAATGATAGTATGATTGGCTTAATGGAGACAAGGCTTGGTGCAGCTAATATGCTTTTGAGGGGTAAATGGCTGCATATGCGGTGCTGCGCACATATTCTCAACCTCATCGTCAAAGATGGCATGGACGTCATTGGAAGTGCCATTTCAAACATCCGAGACAGTATTGCTTATTGGGTTGCTACACCTAAGATGTATGAAAAGTTTGAGAAAACAGCTTTAGATGAAAATATTGAATTGGTCAAGAAGTTGCAACTAGATTGCAAAACTAGATGGAACTCAACCTATGTCATGCTTAGAATTGCTATACCCTATAGGAAGATTTTTGAATGCTTGGATGAGCTTGATAGGAACTATGTTTGTCCACCACCAAATGATTGGATATTTGCTAGTATAGTTTGTGAGAAATTAGAATTATTCTATGACCTCACTGATTATTTTCTGGGACTAAATATGTGACAGCCAATCTTTTTTTCCCTAAAGTATGTGAGATTAAACTTAAGATCAAATTTTGGGAGCATGATGAGTATGAAACAATTAGAAAAATATCTGCTACCATGATAGAAATGTATGACAAGTATTGAACTGATATACATGGTCTTATGGCTGTTGCTGTTATTCTTGATCCACGTCTTAAGATGACAATGTGACATGCTTGCTATATTGCCCTTTTTGGTGAAGAACATGCTGAAATTTATGTGACAGAGGCCCATGAATTGCTATCTGATTTGATGAAACAATACCATGTTACGGAACAAGACTTTGTTAGTACATCATCTAGTGGTGCTAGTTTTTCAGGTGATGCAGCTGGTGTGTTGTCTATTTTTAAAATTCTTGCTGCAAATAAGAAGACTACTAGCTTTGTTAGAAGTAAGAATGAGCTAGATCGATATTTGGATGAAGAAACTCTTCCTCATGATGAGAATGAATATTTTGATATCCTTGGTTGGTGGAAGTTGGAGGGAACTCGGTATCCCATTTTGAGGTAAATTGCTGGTGACATCTTAACTATTCCAATCACAACAGTAGCTTCGGAATCAGCTTTTAGCACTAGTGGAAGGATTTTGACTGAGCATCGCAGTCGTCTTACTCCTAAAATGTTGGAGGCTTTGATGTGTGGTCAAAGTTGGTTTCGTCATACTCTTAAAGGTAGTACTCTGGAATGTATATTTGATATAAGATCTGTAAATTGTAGCTACTAATATATGTGAAACTTATTTGTAGATGACGGTGATGGGAGAGTCAATAGCTTATGGTTATGTCTTGAAGACATTCAAGAAGAAATGAAGGTGGATTCTTGCATCCGCACTGGCGATTCTGACTAATGATTTCTAATATTTGCTTGGCTCAATTGGACTTTTATGTAATAATGGTTTTGAACACGGACTCTTGTATGGTTGTATACGTTTGTTTATGTTAATGTGTGATGTATCATGTATTCATATACGAGACCAGTTTATTTATTTGCTTAGATTTATTTGTCTCGTTAAATAAATGGTGTTTATTTGCTGTTGAAATGTAATGTGTGCTTAATTTTCTAAAGTTTGCGGATACACGGGTGTACCCGCGGGTAGCGGATATCCGCGGATAGCGGATACGGGCATCGTTTCGTGCCCGTGGCGGGTTGCGGGCGTAGGTGCGTGTACGGATTTTAGTACGCGGATACGGATATCCAAAGTTAATATCCGCGAGGATATTACGCGTTACCGTCTATAGCCTCACCAAAATGAGTCGTGTGGCGACCATGGCCCACAGGCCGCGGAGCAATTCCGGTTATGAAAGAAAGATTGCGAGCAAGAAGAGTGAGCCACACGTCCGGACACAGGAGATAGTATGAGGAGGAGATGCTTAGGGCAGCCGACACAAAAAGTCCAAGACAATCAAAGCAAAAGGCTGCCTAGCCAATGGAGTTGTGCTTTGGGCATCTTATGGCATAAAGATATCTTGCAAGTTTAAACCCTGGCGATTACGTTTATGTTATTTCATCATGCTATATTATTATTCTTTTCTAAGGGCGCTATATTATTATCCTTGAATATGATGGATGAGAACATAGCTACCATATATCAAATTAAAGAGACATGGAGGCCAATATAATTTTGACAATAATACTATGTGCATCCGAAACACACATAGACCATGAACCACAATGACTGAGCTACTCCCTCCGTTTCAAAATGCAGATCGTTTTAACTTTTCTAGATACGTAAATTTATCCACCTGGGTTCGAGTTTACAAGTTGCTACAGATAGTTGCTAATTATTGCTTTAGCGCTGGAGAACCTGTCCATCAACAATGAGAGGACCATAAAATTATTGAATCATTCAACATTTCTGATGCTGCGTGGCCTGATGAGGAGCCCGGCACATCTCCGTTTTGAGCCGAGATTGCAAGCACGAGTAATCAAAGAGACAAGATCGTGATTCGCGAGAGCTACGTAACAATGGTCATTTTGCAAAGCAGTTCGTGGACCAGATAGATACTGTCCAGCGACTGCAACCACACCCTATCATCCTTATCATCCACGCATGCATGTGGACATACCGTTCGTCCTTATTCACTGTACACCGTAACATCTTCACGCCGCGCGCATGCAATGAAGCTATCTTGGACGCGGTAGCCCAGCCGAGCCTGCTGGATTTTATTTAAAAAAGGTTAAAAAAATAAATTCGAAAATGAGGTGCCGATTTGAAAAATTTTCAAAAAGGGTACCTCCCGCCCAACCAACAGGCGGGAGGCGTGGGGCCGGACACACTACACCACAGTTGGCTTATGGTAACTTGCGATCAGTTGCTAAAAGCGCTTGCAACAACTTGCGATCAGTTGCTATAGGGTTTTAGCAACCGACGCGGTCCGTCGCTGTAAGTGGGGTTGCTAAAGGCTTTAGCAACCGTCCACTTCTTTAGCAACCGACCCTCCATAGCTGTTGTATACCTTTACCAACCGAATGTACAACCCATTTAGCAACCAACAGTAAGTTATGGAGACTGATATAATCTGAATAAGTAATGTCAATTCAGAGCTATTTATGCTGTAAACCAATTACAGTAAACAAGCAGTCACATAGTCATAAGTAAACAGGCAGTCCTTCACATGATGACTGAGTATAAACAAGCAAGAAATCATCACAAATGACTTATATCAAGTTAATTGACTTCATTAAGCAGTCCTTCACATGGTCATAACTTACCATCATCTTTCCAAATGATCCAACTAATGAGGCCTAACTAGCTAGCTTTGTCACAAAAGCAACCACGCTTGCAATTAGTTTACAGCATAATGTTTGCATGTTTACAAAATCTGTCACAAAAGACTTCCATGCCATGTACTTGAAACAGTCCTGCACAAGCTTCTGGCACCCAGAATTCTTCAGCCTACACTAAGATCCTAACGGTCCTGCAATTATCAATTCTTCAGCTTATCCCTTCCTGGACACTAAGAGGAAAAAATTAGTCAGTTATCAAGTGAAAGCAACGATGACAAAAAAAAGTGCTACTTGCAACTAACAACAGGTTGAGTTGGCTGTCTTAATGCTTTAATCACCCAGCAGGTTGAACATTATCATTTTTTTAATTTCTGTCATATGCGCTACTTGCAACTAACAACAGCTATTCTAAGAACAAACAAAAGTAGTTCCAATAACAAGTAGGTTGCTGGCTGTTGCATATATAGTTCTATCTCTATCCTAAGAACAAACAAAAGTAGTTCTGTCATGGTAAAACAGCAACTTATGAGAAGGCTGGTGCATTTTTCAACCACAATATATACCTGAGCCAGCTGGTGCCTTGTTTGTAACCTTCAGCTGTTAACATTAGGAACAATTATTTAATAATGGTCACATATATGAATCAAAACATAAACAAGCTGAAGCATATCTCATTACCTTCTTGTATGGCCATGCAAGCCTTCTCATCCTAGTATCAGCGATAGTTTGCATGTTGCCATATGGACGAGGAAGAACTTCATCTCGCTTGAGCACACAAGTCACAATAACTTCACAATATTGCCTTCCAATTGGCTCACCTCCAACTATTGTGTCCGGTTTAGTGGAAACAATTGTTCCTTTAGCTACGGGCACATTGGCTCTCAACAAGGCATATAATATGACATCTTTTCCAATCTAAACATATGATTAACAACAACTGAATTCAGTGTCTTATAGGATTATGCCCCCTATGGAGTACAGAAATTGTAAAAAAGGATGAGAAACTTACAAGAGCATCATGTGGAGACCGAGGAGCATCTGTCTTTGGTGTTGCTGCCTTTGAACTTTGCAGCTGATCATCGTCATCTCCAGAAGCATAATCTTTGTCATTAGGGTCATCCTCACCATTCCTTGCACTAAAGAACTGTAGTGTACCCTTAATCAATGCAAACAAGCAAAAACCATAGCAAAAAATCAAATCCAGTCCTCACTTTTAAGCCATGGAATAGTACCTGATTTGGTTGTGTAGTAGAACCATGGTGTGACGCGGGCTCTTCACTTGCGCGGTCCTTTTGTGCTCTTTGCTCAATTTCAGCCTCCAACTCAAGTATACGCTGTTGTAGAGCAGCCTTCTCATTTTCAGCCTTGTTACGAGCAAAAATCTCCATTTGAAGTCTAGTTGGCTTATAGGACTTCAATCCTGGAGTGCCAATATCTTGAGGAGTTGGACCCAAACCCAAACATCGGACAGATCCTTTTGGCTCTTTCTCTCCACAAATGATAGCAAATGCATCACCTTCTTGAATTGTTCGATCTTTTATTTCTGGATAGACTTGAAGAATGTCTTTAATTTGATTCTATTAGATATTAGATGGGTTCATATGTCAAAGATATATTTTGCTAACAAGATATGAGATAAGTTCATATGACACTAAAGAGGCTTACAATCACTTGTTCTGCGGACTGTGAAGGAACTCCATCCTTCCTCGTATGGGTCTTGACAAAGATATCATCTCTTCGTGGAGGACGACCAAGTTCCATAGCCTATATCAATTCTTGTAAGTAACAATAATGTATACAATTTGAACAGATCTAACTACTAGTTCATGTGCTGAACATTACCAGATCTAACTACAATTTGAACAATATATATCAAGCAGATCGAACATTACCAGATCATGTGCTGAACATGCAAAGCTCACACTACCAGTTGTATGGTGTAACTGCACATGTTTCCTATTTTGTTTGGCTGTTCCAGATCGATCCTAACACAGAATTAACAAATTTATATACATTGCATAGAGGTTCTAAGCTTGGTATTGCAAAATACACGTCATATTACATGTTTGTTACCTGAAACTCAGAAGACAACCAATACTTGTAGATACTTTGCCAGTCATCATCATTGATTCTTTCATCAGGACATTCTGGAATTTCCTCTAATGTCAAATCAGGATTAAAGTACTGGTCCTTTAAATCTGTCTTGAATTGTTTCCACTTCATATGTGCAGAACGCAAAAACCAGTGTATGGCAGCATCATCAACATCAAAATACTGCTTTAATTCAGTCCACAGCTCTAACTTCTTTTGAATATCAATAAGCCTCCAATCCCTATGAGCAATTGACATCTTCTTCCTAACGTGGCAGCCAATAGCACTAGAGAGTTGCCTACCAGTTTTACCAACAGGTTGACCATGTTCATTGAGATGTACCTTGATCTTAGACATTTGAGGTGTCCGTGAGAAGATCTCATCCATCTTAGTTATGCCCCTTGCAGCCCTCTTTTTTGTACCACTAGTTATGTCATCAGTCTGAGCATCTTCAACTGGAAATAGCAGCAAAGGGAAAGCAAAGGGAAAAAGAATATTAGCATTACTATTGTTAAAGCAAAAGGAAAAACAATACTACTGTTAAATAAAATCAGTACCATTGTCAGTAAGAAAGTCTCCATCTAGTAGCAAATCATCAAGTACATCCTCTTCATGCTGAGGTTTGTTTCTTTGTGGCCTTGGACGCAAGTTTGGTTTACTTGGCTGAAATTCTGGTTTACTTGTTGCAGTACGTTTTTTCTACAAGCAAATGCGATGCATGTGAAACAGTAATCTGCCACAGATTCTACAAGTAAATGTCATGGGAAACAAACCTTTAAAGTTTCCGTAGCCAAACCTTGCTGCCCCATATCTTTGACAATTTCAGCGATGTTCAAATCTGTGAATCTCCTTTAGATCCTCTTAATATTTTCAAGCCTTTCCTGCTCATATTCATTGGATGACCCAGCTTTATTGTTGCCTCTTGCGTTTGGCATTTAGTTTCCTGAAAAAATGACAAACAGATCAGATATATGTACTCAAATGACAATACAAACATAAGGATATGCACACATTAGCTTACAAAATGAACCAAGAAGTCAAGGGAAAAAAAGACAAATAACATAACTTACTTTCTAGATTTCTGTCCATGTTTTACTCCACTGACAATTATACCATCTATATCTATTCTAGCACATGGGACACGTCCAGCAACCACACTTTTAGGCATACTAGGGTTCAAATCAGGGATTGTAATATTAACACCAATATCAGCGTCAAGCAATTCATCCTGTGTATCATCACTTACATACAAATCTCGATGCTTTGGTTGAACTACAGCAACCCAATCAGTATCAACTGGATCGGGAACGTAGAAGACTTGAGATGCCTGTGATGCTAATATGAAAGGCTCATCTGACATCTTATCACCGGTGTTGAACAAGTGCTTGAAGTTAACAGTGGTGATCCCGAACTGATCTATTTTCACCCATTTGTTGTGTCCTCGGTTATCAACCCAATCACACTTGAAAAGCACAACATTTCCTTTATGGTAATAGTTCAATTCAATGATTTGTTTTATGATACCGTAATAGATGTGTTTCCCTACTACTTGATTATCATTTCCTCTTTCAAAGTGTGTTGTCTCCGCAACTAGAGCTACCCCACTACTTTGGACATATCTATTCTCATCATAGGAATGTGTATGGAAGTTGAGACCATTGATTGTGTAGCTGTTATATTGATTTGCAATCATCATTGGTCCTTTCGCTAAAATTTTGATCTCTTCAGATACGTCCTCACACATTCCCTCGACCTGTAATTAGTAGCACTACTGTTAAGTATTCACTGATTTCACTTGAGATGCTTAATTTAGAACTCAATTTACTACTTACATGCAACCTGAACCACTCATGAAAGGATCTATGATGCATGCGGTTGATCTCACGCTGATTTCGAAAACCAATTGAGGAGAGGTACAGAGCATGCTCGCTGAAAAGACCAACAAAAAAATTAAACAAAGATGAAAAATAATCTAGGCAATATCAATTGAGTTGTACTGCTTACTTTAGGTATGGCTCTATATTAGCATAGTTGAAAAGGACATATCTATGTGCTTGAAGCCATGTCTTGTGATCTAAATTCAGAATACAATTTCCTACCAATGCTCGACCAATATTGTGAAAGAAAGGTGTTGTAACAGAAATTTCTGTTTGCAAGCTCTCATTATTTCTAACTCTATGCTTAAAGTGAGTTTCATCTTGTAAATACCGAGAACAATGTGTTAGGGCATCGTCAAACATAGAACCCTCCATAATTGATCCCTCCGGGTGACTTTTGGTACGAACATAGCCCTTACATTTCTTAAGAAACCTATACAAGTGCAAAACAGCACTCATCAATTTATCAAAAAAGTAGTTTATTGTTTTGTATGTTGCAATATGCACTAGATAATTACCTCTCCACTGGCCACATGCTACGAAAATGGACTGGTCCTGCCATTCTTGCTTGTTCAGCAAGATGCACCATCAAATGAACATTAATGGTAAAAAATGATGGAGGAAAAATAATCTCTAGCAGGCTCAAGATTTCAGCTATTTCAGACTGCAGCCTTTGCATATCACTTATTCGTAGAGCAGGGGAGTACAATTTCTTGAAGAAGTTGCTTAAACGAATTAAAACAGCACTAACTTCTTCAGGAAGAACTCTCCGCACAGCAAGTGGAAGCAAGTCTTGTAGAAGAATATGGCTACCATGACTGTTAAGACCAATTATCTTTTTGTCACTAACAAGAACATTATGTCGAATATCAGCTGCATATCCATCCGGAAACTTGACCCCTTTCAAAACTTGACAAAACAGTTTCTTTTCAGCGGGACTCATTGAGTAGGGTGCAGGAGGTAAGTAAAATTGATTATCATCTAGTTCAACCGGATGAAGGTCACTTCTAATACCTAAAGCTTGAAGGTCCAAGCGAGCATTCAAATTATCCTTAGATTTTCTAGATATGTCCAACAAAGTGTTGATTATGTTGTCACACACATTTTTTTCTATGTGCATGGCATCATAATTATATCGGATCATCAAGTCCTTCTAGTATGGAAGAATGAACCAAATAGGTCTTCTTTTCAAAAAGATTAATGACTCCCCTTCCTTGCGTTGAGAATTCCTAGCTGCCTTGTTGGATGGGTTCTTGCCATAAACTGTTTTCAGGTTCTTTGTATATTCCAGAATTTCATCTCCAGAAAGAGGAGCAGGCGCTGGCCTCAACTCAGCGTCACCACCAAATGAAGCAACATCAAACCTTAATGGGTGATTTGGATGCAAAAACCTACGATGACCCATGTAGCAATGTTTGCTGCCATTCCCAAGTCTAAGAGAACAGATCAAGGAGTGATAGTTAGGGCACGCTGCCTCACCAGATGTGACAAACCCAGACACACTACCGAGACCAGGAAAATCAGTGATGGTGTAAAGTATTGCAGCACGCAAATGAAAGTATTCACCCTTCGAAGCATCATAAGTTCTCACACCATTAACAAACATATCAAGCAGATCGTATACAAGTGGCTGCCAGTAGACATCCATATCACTACCAACAGAATACCGACCGGGGATTAACGCAGACATAATGAAATTTGAATCCTTCATGCACATTGCAGGTGGAAAGTTGAGTGGGATCAAAATGCCAGGCCAAATACTGTAACTAACATTCATAGTCCTATACGGATTGAAACCATCGGTGGCAAATGCTAGGCGAATATTGCGACTATCAGCAGCAAATTCAGGATTCTTCTGATCAAAATCCTTCCACAAAAGTGAATCAGCGGGATGTCTAAGCAAGCCATCTTTTATTCGGCGTTCCTCATGCCACCTTGTGAGACTTGCAGTTTTAGAGGATACAAACAATCTTTGAAGTCTTTTCTTAATAGGAAAATAGCGAAGAACTTTTTTAGGAACCTTGTAATCCCGTTTCCCATCTAGACTCTTCTTTTCCGATTTCCAACGTGATGCATTACAATTTGGACATGTATCAGATTTTTCATGCCCTTTCCAAAAGAGGATGCAATTATTTTTGCATGCATGAATAGTAGTATACCCAACTCCCACCGATTTGACCACTTTCTTTGCTTCATGAAAATTTTTAGGAAGTTCTGAACCTCTAGGCAGCACATCAGCAAGTAGGTCAACAAATCAAAACTTCTATCTGTCCAACCTCCAATAAGTTTGATGCGAAGTAATCGAACTAGGAAACGTAGCTTTGAGTATTTACTGCATCCTGGGTATAATTCTTGACTATTGTCTTCTGCTAACTTACAAATTGAAGCTACATCATCACTAGGTGGCTCAAAAGATTCATCATGCTCCATACACCCTCCATCATCTAAACCACAAGCTAAGTCCCTAATCAACTCATCTATATCATCATCTTCGCTGCGTTGCTCAATAAACTCATCTATATCGTCTTCATTCACAGAAGACGAAGAAACTTCTCCATGTAAGGTCCATGTTTGGTACCCTTTTAGAAAACCATCACATATCACGTGTTCTCGTACTTCACTTGCCTCTCTCCAAAATGAGTTAACACACTTTCGACAAGGGCATAATATCTTGTTCCCTACTGCTGAATTTCTAAACGCAAAAGCTAGAAAACCATTCAACCCTTTTTCATAGGCCTCCGTTTCCCTATATGCAATTCCTATGTTAAAAATAAATATAACTACAGCAGCAAACAATTTCAGTTATTATGAACAAGTTGTTCGGTACCTAGCCTCATTGGTGATCCACGATTTATCCATGCACCTTTATGTGAGATACGAAACAACTTTCAAATATGGAATCTAAAAATAGATAACAAGCATCAAAACATAGTTGCATATTTTTGTAATGTACATGCATACGCAAGGTATGAAAAGAACTCAGAGGCACACAGAGAAAATTAATGAATGGGTATGCAAAATTACCCTTTGTGTGAGCTGAGGTTTGATAAGGTTAATGTCAACCGCCTTCCAATGAGAAACGCTTTGCTCCAGCTGAAATCGGTACCTACAAAGATAAGAAATAGCAGTACCAATCAGTAGCTGCAAGATTTGTACACTGTGTTTACGAAATAATAATTCCCTACTGCGGGAGAGAGGGAGCAGAGCGGCCAGCGGGAGGGAGCAGCGCGAATGTCTTCAGTAATGCGGGCAAGCAATAAGTCCAGAGCAGATTGAACTTGGGAGGGAGAGAGCAGAGCGACCAGCGGGAGGGAGCAGTGCGGCAGGGCGGAGGTGGGCGCGCGGGCAGCTGCGGGCGGCTGCGGGCGCGCGGGCGGGCGGGCGTGCCGGCGGCGGCCGGCGCGCAGGCGCGCGGGCGGGGGGGGGGGGGGGGGGGGGGGGGGGTGGGGGGGCGGGCGGCTGCAGGCGCGCGGGCGCGCGGGCGGCTGCAGGCGCGCGGGCGCGCGGGCGGGCGGCAGCAGGCACGCGGGCGCGCGGGGGGCGGCGGGCCCTCAGGGGGCGCTGGCGGCGGCGGGCGCGGGGGGCGCGCGGGCGGCGGGGGCGCGCCCACGGCGGCGGGCGCGGGGGCGGCGGACGGCAGGGCGCGCGGGCGGCGGGGGCCTGCGGACGGAGGCGGGCGCGGGGGGCGCGGCGGGCGCGGCGGGGGCGTGCGGACGGCGTGCGGGCGGCGGGGGCGCGCGGGCGGCGGCGGGCGGCGGGGTGCAGGCAGGAGCGTGCGTGAGGCACTTAGGGTTGGGGAGGGGGTGGGGGGGCAGCTATTTGTTGGGCCAGTTGTTCGATTTGGGCTGCAAATTCAACGAAAATTTTCGCGCGTAGTTTGGGCGCGCGGGAGTCTGCCCGCCTAAACCTTTAGCTACCGACTGTCGGTCTCGATATAACATATTTACCAACCGATCGTCTGTTGATATAATCGTACAGTTTTAGCAACTGATCGACTATTACTAAAACAGCTTTTAGCTACCAACTTTCCGTCCTAACCTTTTAACAACCAACAGCTAGTAGTTAGTATCAGTTGCTAAATGTCATCCGTGGTATAGTGACACCTCCCGCCCATCCAACGGGCAGGAGGTGCCAAATCTTTTTCTAGGTCCCTCCCGAGGGTCTCTTCGCGAATAAAAAACTTTTCTTATTCGCGAAGAGGCCCCTAACGTGGCCGCGGGGGCATCCCGCCCGCCCAACGGGCGGGAGGTGCGGGGCCCCTACAGTGCGGAGGGCCATCCCGCCTGTTGGGCGGGCGGGAGGTTCCCCTCCCCCTATATAGGCCCCCACCTGACCCCTAAATTTCCATTTTATTCAGTAAAAATTAGGAAAAAAAGAAAGGGAGGAGAGGAAGCGGCGAAACCCTGTTCACACGTCGGTTTTGGAGGTATATTCTCGTTCTAGTCGTATAATTACTTGAAAATAACTATAATCTAGGAAATATTTCTTAGGGTAGTTATATTTTGAATAGTTTTTAGTATTTTCAATTATTTTTAGTATAATTTGTATTCTAAATAGTTTAGAATCTGAAAAATATAATATGGGAATCGCTGAAATTTAGGGTCGTTGTGTATTAATATGTAGTATAACTAGTTTATTAATAATTGACAGATATGTCTTCCAAGAAGGGTACTTTTAGTATATGTTACGGAGAAGGAAATGTGATTTATGGGCCGAATGGATAGATTTAAGTGAATTCAACTGTGCGGTCAGAGGAATTACCAGACCGCACGAGAGGATATTTGAATCCCTATGCAACTGGTTAATGAGCGGATTAAGGATTAATCAGGAGACACACACTGTGAGTGTTCAGTGCGTCATAAATCGTATCACTCACGCTTTGATCCGGGAGCTGATGCCATTCGCAAGCAACGATGACTGGTTAAGTTATTTGCAAAATGCAAGTCATTGGCAATGGCCATTGGTACTCCTTATCAGTGTGTACCAGAAGCCTTTGATAAACATCAAAGCTGCTGCGGGGGATGAAGATGTTGATGAAGAAGTTGAGGAGCCAAGCATCGAGGCAGGTGGCACCGCAGCACCTCAATGCATGGCTGATGAGGGGGAGAACATATGCCGTATTGTTGAACAGCTGCGAGACGAAGATCGTGAGTTGGATGAAGCAATGAATGCCGATTCGTCTGATGAGGAGGAGGATACGCCTGAAGAATGGGTGAGCAGTGACTTCAGTCATCTTGTCATAGATGAGGGACCCAGCGTGCCTTGGGATTGCAGGGAGAACGAAGTTGCCCAGGGTGCGAGGTACCAGTCAATTGCTGAGGTGAAGGAAGCTGTTAAGTGTTGGTCTCTCTCTTATACGAGAGTTCAAAACAGTCGAGTGCAAGTCTCATAAGTACGATGTGGTATGTGTGAAGGAGGGTTGTCCGTGGCGGGTGCATGCCTATAAGGGCAAATGGAAAGATTATTGGGAATGCTCAATTGTCACTCAGTAAACTTGTTATTTGCCGGGCGTGCAGAAGTCTCATCACAACCTTATATCCCAATACATTGCAAACGAGATGTACGGGATGATAGTAGCCAACCTGTCATTTGAACCAAAGTCTATTATCAGGCATATTCAGGAGAAGTACAAGTATACCATCTCGTACGGGAAGGCATGGAGTGCAAAATAGAAGGTGTTAGAGATGAGGTTTGGCACGTTCGAGGCTGCATATGATAATATTTCTTGATTGTTAGCCGTCATTTGTCAAAAAAAATCCTGAAAGCTATTATGACCTGAAAAGTCTAGACAGAGGATAAGGTCCGCCCTTCATATTGCAGCGGGCCTTTTTCAGCTTGGGCCCATGCATTAATGCATTCCAACACTGCCGGCCTATCCTGTGCATTGATGGGGCCTTTCTCATAGGAAAGTATAGAGGGCAAATGCTGACAGCCATTGCAGTGGATGGAAACAATCAATTGCTTCCGGTTGCTTTTGCTTTTGTTGAGAGCGAGAACACAGACAGTTGGTACAGGTTCGAACGAGTTTTACATACCGTAATCTTCTTCGTAAAATTGAACTAAAATTTTATGCGTATACAAAAGAGTATGGCAAATAAATCTTATATTTGAAAAGTATGAATTTTAAATAGTTTGTAAAATATAAATTCGAACAAAAAATAAGAAAGACATAAATCTGCACTGTAGGGCGCCTCCCGCCCGTTGGGCGGGCGGGATGCCTTTGCCGCCGCGGGAGGGGCCTCTTCGCGAATAAGAAAAGTTTCTTATTCACGAAGAGGTCCTCGGGAGGGGCCTGGAAAAAGATTTGGCACCTCCCGCCCGTTGGATGGGCGGGAGGTGTCCGACCCTACGCCTCCGGCCCGTTGATCGGGCGGCAGGTACCCATTTTTGGAAATTTTCCAAATCAGCACCCCTTTTTTGAATTTAATTTTTTAACCCCTTTTTTAAAAAATCGAGCAAACATAGCGTGGATATTGGGCTTCAATTCGGTTTCAGTGCTGCGCCGAAATGAGACACGGCGGCTGTAAAAAGCCCAGAAGTTCCAAAGCCCCTCGTGGCCATCTCTCCGTCTCTCAATCCCATCCCCACTTCCCTCTGGAATTTGGTCCTAATTTTTTTAAAAAAGAGGTTAAAAAAGTTAATTCGAAAAAGGTGCCGATTTGGAAAATTTCCAAAAATGGGTACCTCCCGCCCGATCAACGGGCGGGAGGCGTGGGGCCGGACACCTCCCGCCCATCCAACGGGCGGGAGGTGCCAAATCTTTTTTCTGGCCCCTCCTGAGGGCCTCTTCGCGAATAAGAAAAGTTTCTTATTCTCGAACAGGCCCCTCCCGTGGTGGCAAAGGCATCCCGCCCGCCCAACGGGCAGGAGGTGCCCTACAGTGCGGATTTATGTCTTTGTTCGAATTTATGTTTTACAAACTATTTAAAATTTATACTTTTTTCAAATACAAGATTTATTCACCATACTCTTTTGTATACATATAAAATTTTAGTTCAATTTTACAAAGAAGATTATGGTATCTAAAACTCGTTGGCGTCAGTCTTGGTGATGAACCAGCCGTCACGCCAGTCCTCCCACTTAGCACTGGAGGAAGCGCTGATGTAGGAGTCGGCCGTCCCTTGCCGGAGCTGGAAGTAGTAGGCGCCAACCTCGCGCTTGCTCCTCCCTGACCCGACCAGGGCGTAAAAGTGCCTGAAGATGGCGGTGCAGGGAGGGACCCCACGAACATCTCCATGAAATGGGCGAAGACCGCCACGAGGAGGACGGAGTGGGGGGTGAGATGCTGAAGCTGAAGGCCAAACTCCTCCAGGAGCAGGAAGAAGAAGGAGGACATCGGTGGCACCAACCCGCACATGGCGTACGCATTGAAGAGGACGAACTCCCCCGCGGCCAGGTCGCGGAGGGGGACTTTGCCAGCCCGGATCCTCCCGACGAGCTCCGGCGTGGTCCATCCTAGAAGGCAGCGCACCGAGTCCAGCTGGATCTCGTGCTGGAAGTGGTGGGGATGACGAAGAGAAGACATGGTGATGGACGCTGCGATTGCAGGGGATGGATCGCAAGGGAGCAGGAAGGAGAAGAAATGCCGAGCGCAAGAAAGCTGATCGCAAATGTGCAAGCGGAGACGAAGGGGTTCTGCGGCGTCTGTTGAAGGCAAGAGCGAAAAGGTAGCCGGTCTCTTCGGCGGCTGCCTTTTATGTAAAGCTGCTAGCCCTCTCAAACTCTACGGCAACCGAGGAGAAGCCGAACGGTTGTTTACACCAGGCCCCCTCCACTCACACTCTATGACCGGTGGGCCCGAGCCCTCTAGTCAAAGGAGTCACCGCCGGAGCGGGAGGAAAAGGCGAAATCCGAACCGCCAGAGTCGCACGACGGGCTCAAATAAGACAAGAACCTGAACCGCCTAGCGCGCGGAGCGCGGACGGAGGACGGGCCCCTTAGGGACCCCGCCAAGGGGAAAAGTCTTCCCTGCCCCTTTTACGGCGGGAGCAAGCTGTCCACCCGGTGCAACGCTGGGATATGGCCCCACCTGCGGGTTCATCCCTCACCGAAGGTGGGCCCGTGGGCCTCTATCGGTACATACGGACAGGGGTACCTCCCGCTAGGGTGTCCAGCCCCTTAGCGTGCGCTGCCGCCACACAGGTAAGGGCGCGATAGTGGCCGGCTCCGGCGTGTGCGCCAAGCGCGTCGTGGTGGACGCGTGCCACCACATGCTCGGCCGCCTATCCTCCATCATCGCCAAGGAGCTGCTCAACGATCAGAAGGTCGTAGTAGTCCGCTGTGAGGCGACCTGCCTCTCCGCGGGCCCCGTCTGTTAGTAAAGCTGTCTGGCAGGGACTCCAACCAGATGGGCGCAAGACTATCCGTGTCCTCACCTTAGTCCTTTGGGTGACGGGGCGTACGGCCCGGGCCTGACAGCTGGGACCATGGTCTCCGGACCTCCCTCTCGTGCTCACGTAGGTCCACGAGGACAGGGTGCTCGGAAATGGCCTCCACAGGCCTGGACTCCCCAGGGGGTTCGGCGCCGCCGCGTGTGGGAGCCAGACCCCTCTGGGGCCTATCTATCTGGACTAGCCTCGGGGGACCGGACCTCCCTTTCCCCCAGGAAGGGGTCCGGTGCCACCACGTGTTGGCTCAAGCTGCCAGGGAGGCGGCTGTTGGGTCAACCCTGCCACGTGCTCACGGCAGAAGGCCTCCCGTGGGGCGCCAGCCCAAGTCAAAAGTATAGCCTGCCCGCTGACACGCGGGGCACGTATGTTGACACCACGGTAAGCCCGCCTGTTTCCAAGGCGGCACGTCGTATCACCGTGTACTGGGCGCAAGCGGTGTACAGTCTACTCATAGCTCCGTGCACGTGGATAATGATGATCTGTTGCAGGAGTGCTGAGGCGTGCATTGCCACAGTGCGCGCGGAGGCGACGGCACGGTGGGTCAGTGCAGCTCCTTCGCCTGTCAGAAGGATTCTAGCCCAACAGTGACAACACGTCTTCCTCTATGCGTAGTCACTGACAGCAGGTACTGTGCCGGTAAGGTGGCGTCTTCCTCTATGCGTAGTCACTGACAGCAGGTACTGTGCCGGTAAGGTGGCACACGACAGAATCCTGGCTGTAGATACGCACATCAACTTCTCGATCGTGAGGACTACAGGAAGGAGCTGGAGAAGAAGATCACATATCTCTCGTATTACAGGTTCCTATTGACTGGGCCCACCTGTCGGGGCCCCGCTCAGTGTGTGCACCTCCCTTAGTCTATAAAAGTGAGAGTGCACCCGTTAGAATACAAGTTTCTCAGAGTTTCCAGGTAACTGTTCCCCATCCGTAGTTTCTCAGAGACCGGAGTCTCCGGACCCCAGTGTCCGAAGTATCCGGACATATACCCGGAGTATCCGGGTACTTTTTACCTAACGGCTAGTTTTCTGTGAGAGGGGGTATAAATACCCCCCATACCCCTTCATTCATACCCCTCTTGCTCATTTCGACCAAAAAATACTCACAAGCCAAAGAAGAGCTCTCTCACTTTCCCTTTTCATTCTTAAGTGATTTCCTTTGGGGATTCAAGTGAGATTGTTGCAAGAGCAAAGATTTGTGCTGGTAAGCTTTTATTCTATCTCTTGAGCACAACATCCTTGTCTAGCCGGTGGATTCAAGTTTATTACTCTTGGAGCTTCAAGCTCTTAGACGGCTAGGTATCACTTGTGAGTGCTCAAGCAAGTTGTGAGCACCACAAGAAGTTTGTAATCGTCATTCCTCTTGAAGGAACATATAGTAAGTAACCTTGGGTTTGAGCGTTGGTCTCACCCTTGCAAGAGGAGCATAGGGGTTCTTGAGCACCGTCTCTTGAATCCTTCCTCAATGGAGACGTAGCTCCTTTGGGAGTGAACTTCAAAAAACAAATTTTGTCTCTCGTGCTCCTTACTTATTTTATTAGTTATTTGCTTGTGAGACTAACTTTCTAGGGTTTGAGGCCGATCTACAATTACACTTGTCTCTAGAGCAAGACAACTGGTAAGTAAAGCTCCAAAGGTATCACTAGCTTGTCTAAATTTACTCGATCTAAATTGCAGCTTCAATATCTTTGTTAGTGTGTACATTGTTTCATATCCGGACTATCCGGACAATATTTTTGGAAACTCTGAACACAAAACCCGGAGTATCTGGATATATATCCGGAGTATCCGGATATCTGTGTTACTGACAGTGTTTAAAGTGTTTTAAGTTTAGGTTAGCCTATTCACCCCCCTCTAGGCATTTTGAGATCCTTTCAATGACGATCATAAAGATGAAACGATCCGATGATCGCAACTTTGCTACGCGCGGGGTCTCACGGATCGAAATCGTGAAAGAGACCCATCTTCGTGGTTGCATACGAAAAACTATTAAGCGGTCAAAACCTCTCTGTCCGAAGGAGCCACTGAATGAGTCTACGACTCCTTCAGAGGCTTGGGGGCTAGACTCACTGAGTCTGCTTGCGCGTCCTCAGCATAAGGAAAATCACCAAAGCAATATGCACACGGGGGCGTCACTCACGGCACCAAAAAATTGTAAAAACAGCCTTCCAAGAAGTGGCTCACTCCTTCACAGGCTCAGGGGCTACTGTCGGGTATCAATATTAGGGATACCCAGTGGTAGGGAATCAAGAGCCGTAAGCCATTTAACCGCTTGAGCAATCAAAGGAATAGCCCCCGCCTCGACCTCGACCCTCGAGGACGAAACTTCGCCTCGCCCAACCCTCGAGGAGGAAACTCCGCCTCGCTCGACCCCAAGAGGGCACAAGGGTCGGATCCCGCCTAAGCCTCGAGAAAGGACTCCGCCTCGCCCGACCCTGATGATGTAGAGGTTAGACCCTGCCAGACCATCGGGGAAAGGACTCCGCCTCGCCCGTCCATAAGGTCTAGGGGTCGGACTTGCCTTGACCCCCCGAAACAAGGACTCTACCTGGCCCAGCCACAGGGACAAAGGGTCCGACCTCGCCCGACAATAGGAGCGCTAGATTCCCGGGGTGAGTATAGCACCCAACCACTATGAGCATGGGGGCTGCGAGTCAAAACTCTAAAACCGGCGCAGGGATGGACGCGCCATGACAGTGACTCGCGGTCGTGACCAGTCATGCCTGTAGGCGCACGTCGCCCACGATGATGGAAAGGCCGGCACTGTCCTTCCTAACCCCAGTGTAGGTTAGTCAGAGGCGCTTGTTGCCTGTACCGCTCATGGGATGAGGCAGGATGCCAACATCTGATGAGTGACGCTGGCGCGTGAGCAACAGTGCCGCACAAGACCGCAGTTGGACGTCACCCACATCACCGCCTGTAGGCCAGCGGGGCCCACGTGAGGAAGGGAAGGATGGTGACCCCCCAGAAGCTCTCTCCTCCCTTCATTCTCCCTTTTCTTCTATAAAAGCACCGCTCGCCCCCTTGGCTTATAAAAGGGGGAGGCAGAGGACCGAATGGGGGACCCGAATCCTCAAAACATCCAGAGATGTAGGGGGAGTTATCACTACCAAGTCAGATTTTATGATGCTTATCCAAAACTCAACACGTAATCCTAAAGTTGGATAGGTGACATAAAATCCAAACCAAGCTAGTAGTTTACTCTTTTGTGAAGTGCAAGCTTGGAATATGATTTATTTCCATATCTTTGTAGAGTTGTCATTAATTACCAAAAGGGGGGAGATTGAAGGGTCCTTGTTTGGTTTTGGTAATTGAGTGACAACCTAGGTTGACTAATATGTGGTTATGCTGAGATACACAGGTGATTAGTCCATAGAGATACACTAGTGTGAGCAACTTGAGTCATGATGGTGAAGCGACTTACATTCATTGTAAAGCTCAACTAGTTGTGATGAAAATGTGAATAAATACGAGCATCATGAATCGATAGAGATCAAAAAGATGAGCATGATAAGTTAGTGATCACCAAGGAAATATTGTTGAACTAGAATTTCATATGGTGATCATAATTAGAAAGTAAATATATTGAAGATGTGGTATACAAAGTGGCTTTGTATGGCAAGATGGTGAAGGACAAGCAAGCTTGGCTTCGATGGACCATGCAAGGGTGAAGGGAAAGCAAGAGGCTTAGCTCCGAGGGACCAAAGCAGTGGTGAAGGGCGAGTAAAGACTTGAGGCTGATGGACCATGAGATGTCATATGAAGCTATGAGTAATCCGCATCAATCATATAAAGAATGCAAGAAGATGAAAATCATATGTTGATGAACATCAAGTCTCTTGAAAGAATTATGATGATAAACAATATGCATATGGGCATCAAGGAAGACCCAATAAATTTTCTCAAGGCAAAGGTGTGAAATGTAGAGCATTTCATTTTGCCGGTCTCGGTGATTAGTGGAGAAAAGACCGGATTGATAAGATAGATTGCCATACTATTAAGAGGGGTCTTGATGATGCTTGAGTCTTTACTATGTGTTGAAAAGCTCAATTTTGCATATGCATACTAACCTTGGCAAGGAACCGGTAGTTTGCTAAAAATTGTTTAGCAAATGGTTGATCGTAATGGGAGGTGGATCTTGGATTGCTTTTCTGCTTTAATCCAATGTGTTTGGAGTCAAGCATTCAGTTGGGATGTGTTGTCCTCTGAACAAGCTTTTCATAGAGTCCAAGTTCACCTAATTTGGACATCAAAGCTAAGAGTTATGGGCTTTTTACCGAGCCCCGGTCGTGCTGAAATTTGACCTGCGAACGGTCTGACCCCTGTGGTCGGACAGTCCTTAAATTGGACTCGGTTTCCCACCAGAAACATGTTTTGCGTTTTCAGGGGGTCGGACAGTCCGCCCTTGTGTTGGACAGTCCGTAAGTGGCAGGCAAATTCCACCAGAACCATGTTTTGCGTTTCCAGGGGGGCGAACAGTTTGACCCTTGTGTCGAACAGTCCGTAAATAGGAGGCAAATTCCACCAAAATCATGTTTTGTGTTTTCAGGAGGTCGGACAGTCTAATCACACGGTCGGACAGTCCGGCCAAGCCACAACGGTCGACTCTGACACATGTTTGACTTTGCAAAAGAGCTGTTGGCTTTCAAACTCGGACAGTCCGATCTGTTGGGTCGGACAGTCCGAGTGTGCCCTGTTTTCACGCGTTTTGAATGTAACAGCTAGTTTGAGAGGTGTGGCCTATATATACTTGTTCCCTGCATCTTAGAGGAAGGCTGAGCATTCCATTGAGCATCTTTGAGCTTGTGCAAGTCCTCCCCACGAGTTTGTGCATGTGTTGCATATAAGAGAGGGTGAGAGGAAAGATTCAAGTGTATTTGCATAAGAGATTGAGCTTTAGGCACTTGGTGAAGGGTCAAGTGAGTCTTGGCTTGTTACGCTTGGTGTTTGCCGACACCTAGACGGTATTGTGGTGCTATGATCCGGTGATCTTCTCAAGAGAAGCTTGTGAGAAGGCCCGGTGTGCTTGTGAGAGGCTTTGTGCTCGCCTCACCGGAGTGGTGAAGAGAAATTCTAGTGGAATCGAGGTGTGGAGCAATTCTTTGGTTCAAGCCGGCTCAAGGTTAAGCAGTGCCTTGATAGAGGAGCGGTTGGAACATTGAATCCACCTCAATGTGGATTAGGGGTGACTGGCAAGTCACTGAGACCACGGGAAAAAAATTCGGTGTCTCCATGGTGGTTTGTCTTATTGAGCTTATTTACTTTGTGCAATTTATATTCAAGAAATTCACATTCTTAAAAATATTCTTGCTTATTGTCACCCTAGGATTGCTAACCTTGATCTAAACATAGGGTGTTGGTGCACATAGTTGAGAGATATATCTTTGGGGGTGTAGTTGTGTTTTGACCGATCGTTTTAATTCCGTATCTTTATCGGTCAAGTCTTGCTATAATTTTTAGAACCGACTATTCACCCCCCTCTAGTCGGCCTTGTAGATCCTACAAGTGGTATCAGAACTTGGTCTCTCAATTTGGTGGACTTAATCATCTCGAGAGTTATAAGGATGGCTACTAGTTGTATAGAGCGCACTGGTGATGCACCTATTTTTGATGGCACCAATTTTGCTCATTGGAAAATTCATATGTCTTGCTATTTTCGTGCCATGAGCCCAAAAATATGGTGGATCATAGATGTGGACTTTTCTCATGCTTTGGATGATCAATCTCCAACTAAAGAGCAAGAGAAATACCTACATATCAATGCTCAAGGTACTAATGCTTTATTTAGTGCTTTGAGTATGGATGTATTCTACAAGGTACACAAGTTAAAGAGTGCTCATGATATGTGGATGAAACTTCAAGAAATATCTCAAGAATCCAATATGGAAAATGTTGATTGTATTGATGATTTGGTCATTTTGGATGATTGCTCTACTTCAAGCTCAAGTAATGGGGATAGTTATTCTATATCAAGCTCACATGATCAAATTGATAATTCATTCTCTTATGCTCATGTTGATGAATTCACAAGTCCATCTTCATCACCACATTGCCTTATGGCCAAAGGTAACACAAAGGTAAAATTTGATGATAGTGATGATGATAATGATGATCATGAGTATACATATGATGAGCTTGTAGAGATGTTAAAAGGAATGCATAAATATGTTGACAAAAGTGAATATGAAATAACAACTTTGAAGAAGGAAAATTCTTCTTTAAAGGACTTATGTGAAGAGCTAAAGCGATCTCATGAGGAGCTTGAGAAATCTCATGAGAATCTGAAATTGTCTCATGAGAATCTTAGTGAAACTCATTAGAAGCTCAAAGAAGCTCATGATTCTCTTGTTGTCAATGTATCCAAAAATGCAAATGTGGACATAGACACATCATGTGATTTAGTTTATGAACCACCATCTAAAGTTGATGTGTCCACATCTTGTGATGATTTGCTTCAAATGCCTTGTTGCTCAAATGTGGATGCTTGTCCTTCTTCTATGTCCATTGAGACTAACCTTGCAGCTGAGAACAAGGAGCTCAAAGATGAGATCATGAAGTTGAATGACAAATTGGAAAGATGCTACAATTCAAAGATCACTGCTGAAAATATATGGAGTAATGATAGAAGCATTGAGGATAAAAGTGGACTCGGTTTTCATCCCAAGAAGAAGGAGAATAGCTGAATAAGGCACAATAGAAGGCATCAAAAGAAATATCAAGATGCAAATAAAGTGAGCAATAAGGAAGAAAAGAAGAGGAATATTGCTCACATCAAGTGCTTCAAGTGTGCGGGAATGGGACACTTTCCTTCAAGTTGTCCTAGCAAGCCTAATGAGAAGCCAAACAAATCAAGAAAGAGGCAAGTCGGCAACAAGCAAGAAATGAAGAAAATTCATAGAGGACAAAATCTAACTTGCTACAATTGCCGGAAAAAGGAACACATTGGTAAGAATTGTCCCATGGGTAATGTTCCTAAGCCTATTCTCTATAATGATCATTATTTGCTTAGGAAGGCTAGAAATGGCTCTATTGTTGCTAAGGTTGTTAGTTCACCTAATGTTCATGCAAAGGATATTTGGGTGCCTAAATATGTTGTGACTAACCTCAAAGGACCCAACCCGGTTTGGGTACCATATAGTGCTTAAGTTGCTTAATAGGTACTTGGAGAGGCATTGGAGGTTTGACTCATTTTGAAGAATTTATTTCATATCATATTTCAAAATGGAGTCAAGCATGAGGATGATTATTCTATATCAAGAACCTATGCTATCTCGACTTACTGGGGCATTCCCTCAAGATTCATCAATCAATTTCTTCTCTCAAAAATTTTGGTCAGCCACTACTCCCTATCTCTTGCATCTCCTTTGTCATTCTCTTGAGCTACTCTATATATGTTGCAATTGGTGTGAGAGCGAAGAAATTATCAAAATTGGATGAAGATGGGAAAATCAAGTGAATGAGAGAAGTATAGTTTTATGAGGGCTGAAAATTATTTGGAGTTGAGCATTGTCTTCTGCACTTGGTTAAGTACTTTGAGCTGAAAACTGAATATTTTGAGGAGTGGGATATATCATTCATATAGCTCTTAACAAGCTACAGAAATTCCCAATTGATACATGATGGAATCAAATCATTGGGCTGTTGAACGGAATTCTTAGATATCATATATGTTGCATTGTCATACACTAATGATTTGACTGTAATATATTTGGTATATGGGAGATGTGAAAGGCTTACTTGATATTTGGCACTAGAGAAATTTATTTATGAGCCTATCTCATTGATGACTAAGGTCTGAAGTATATATATCCAAGTGGTGTCATTTTTAGTTCAGCAAGTTGAAACAATTTATGTGATGGTGCTTTGCTGGAAAACTATTTGCTATTGGAGGTATCAAGATTGCATATATCATCAATGTGGCAGAACCAACCTGAATTATACCGGCTCAAGTACGTGAGTCCATTCCTGAGGGCTCCAACGTGCTTCAAACGGTATAATCCCTTGGCCTGTCGGGTAACGTCCCGATAAACCACCGAATACAGGATCAAATAAGGTTACCTCACACGAAGGTGAGTCCAGAGATACAGTCACCATCATATTTTACATCACAGGGAATAGCATTACATGAGTTTTCAAAAGTAGTACGAAGTTTTAAATTTAGAGAAAACATTACAAACTGTTAAAGTTGTGGTTTTTGGCAGCGGAAAATATACGCGATGATTTATAACACGTCGTCAAGACGGATGTCATGTTAAGCCCGGGCACGACATCACTCGGTGTCATCAGTGTTGGCCGGGGACGGATCCCATTCCACGGACCAACCATCTGGAAGAGCATAGGGCCGAGATAGGGAAGAGTAGGGTCTTCAAAGACTTTACCTGAAAAACATATAACTAGCAAGACTGAGTATACTATTACTCAGCAAGGCTTACCCGTTCATGGTATACATAGCCATGTAACTAGACTTATGAAGGCTTTTAGCTTTGAGTAGAGTTTTCAGCTGAAAAGCATCAAAGAGTAGATCCTTAATGTCAACTTTTAGATTTCAAGTTCTATGTGATTATTCATTCTAGGTAGGCACCTATAGCTATTCAGACATGGTAGAAACTTTAGCCAAACATCATCTTTGATAACCATAACATTGCTCTTGTTACTCTATGTGGTAAAGGGATCAAGCAGTCTCAATCTCCGCGAGAAACGGACGATTCTGAATTGAATTTCCAACCTTGCAAGGGTAAACCTAACTCACACACTTGGAACATCCAACGATAGTTCCGAAGCAACTGTTTGCCTTTCATTCCGACTCGTGGACAGGTCCACCACAAGCGACTGCAGGACCATACGCACATCCAATGTGCAGGACGTATGCCTGTAGCGCGACTACATGACCATACTCCTGGTTGCCCTGCAACACGTATTCCTACACATCGAAATCAAGTAACTAGAAGAACCAAATACAAGTGGTGGGAGGCATGTCCACTCCTCGGGCCGATTGGCTACTAGGCTTACCGCTTATCCATAACTCACGGCATGTGGCTAGTACTTTCAAACGCTTAACCACCGCTACCACACACTGCGACCTTATTAGATTCAACAACACAGACGGGGTATCATCTCAACCATGATACCTTACAAAACTCCCGTCCGTCATCCTTATAGTGACTGCAGGAATATAAACATTACAACTCCTATAAAACTCGCGAGTGACAGGTAATCATCCGACTTCTACCGGTCCTATTAGCATAGCAGCTATTCGGACTCAAGTTCTAGTGTTCAGTACATCGGTTCCTGGAATTATGCAACTAAGGTTCCAAGCAATTCCTAAGAACATAATGCATAGAATTACATAAATAGATATAGATTGCAGTGTAATTAAAATAGTGGGTTATGTCCGGGGCTTGCCTTTACTGGTGGGGCTGAAGTCAGGGATGTTAGTATTGTTGTCTTCCGAACTTGGTTCGGGGCTTCCGATAATCCCTTAGTGACATCCACTTGGTCTTCAGGAACATCCTCCGCAGACTCCTGGAAGATCTTGTAGGTACCGTTTGCGGAAGTAGCCGTATCTACATGCAATGCAATATTACATTCAAAGTGTGCATATAAAGCTATTTTACTTTACAACAAAGTTGCAATTCAACATTCATACTACTCACATAACAACTAGAAAGATCAGAAACTAACTTGGGTAGAGCTTTAGGTGGACAACTAATTAGATTCGGCTACTTGTTGAAGATTACAACAGAGCTGATTGGAATAACAGGGGTTTAGCTGATAGAATTGGCAAAGGAGGGAACCATCTACACAGCCTTAGGAAATTTGCTGATTTCTATTCGGAAGAGAATCAGCATGAGTAATTTCTGGATATGAGCAGAAGAGATTAACCGGTTTGGTTTCACCAAAGGTTAAAACGGCTGATAGAGATAGGAATATTAAAGGTACAGTACTTCAAGGATAGATCAAGGGAGGATCTTGTCGATTGGATTATCAGCATGTTTCTGGTCTATCTAATTGGTTGGTGTATCGGCTTGCCTTAGTTGACAAGGGTGCATCAGGTTTAGCCGATTGACGTGCTTTGGTCGTGCTTAACAGAGGCGTGTCTACTGTGCTATCTTACTGATCTAGGGTTGTGTACTTTGACCTATGTAGCCAAATGGAGTGTGGTTGAGGGTATGTGACCGATAAATATATAGCCGATTTTCTAGCTGATAAATCGGCTGATAGAAGTGTGTGGATAAGGATGGAAAAACTAAGTATTGATCGGCCATATTTGACCGATATGGAAAACAACTAGAATCAGCTTAGATCAGCCGATAGCAAGAACTCTAAGATTATGTGTGCATCTCCGATACATCGACTTATGTGCAGCCGATGTAGGACAGAACAGAATTGTATCGGCAGTAGTCGATACTAGAAAGGTAACAATCGTATCAGCTAACCAACCGATGGTAGAAGCATATCAAAAGAAATGTATCGGCTGACAGCTGTTACACAGAAACATCATAGACTCAAAGGAAACGGATGCTTAGCGGCTGAGCCGATAGCCGACGCTGAAGCATAGCTACAGAGATGTATAAGCTAAGCAGCGGATATATACGAACTAACAAGGATCCTTATACAAAAAGTGCTTTAAGGAGACTGCAATCAAGACAAGGACAAAGTCTTGATGGCAGGGACATGAGCGCTCGTGTGAAAGGATTAACTAAATATCACACTTCTCCACTTGAGACATACATCCTATGATTTACCATTCAGCTACAACACAAGCATATCACATAAGATACAAATAAAGCATTCATTTCCTAATATTTAACCTAGACCACAAATCAAAGACTTTCAACTCAAGATCACAACATAAAACTTATAGACTTTGACCTAAGGGTTCAAACAAAACTGATTTTGTATTTTTTTGAACTTCTTACGAAATTCTATGGAATGTAGAAGTTCACTGATTAGAAATAAAGAAGGTTCTGAAAATTTTACGGAGAAAACCCTAGAACTTTCTAAATCAAAGCAATTAAGTCCCTGGTCGGGGAAAACAGAGAACAGGAAGATATCGATGATGTTCCGGCAAAGGAGTCGCCGGCATTAGGAAGATTCAGTGAATCAGGGCAAACCTTGGGGTAGCCTTCGTTGTGGAGGAGAACTGGTGGAAAGTGAATTCCAGTGGTGAACAAGATTGGCGATGAGAAGTGCTCGATGGTGGCGAGGTTCCGTGGGTGACGAAGAAGCTTGCCAGAGAATTGTAGTGGGCGAAGAATAGCCGGAGGGATATTCCTCACGGTGACCTGTGGTGGCAGTAGTCGACTTTGCCACGGCGATGATGTTCCGGCATATAGGAAGCGATGGGGGAAATCCAGGAGCTTCCTCGAGGTGTTATGGTCTTGCTCGGCGATGACGAGGAATATGAGCTGCTGGATGTCGTGAACTCATGGAAGAAGTCGGTAGGGCCGGATTGGTTCGCTATGTCAACTCCTTCGCGAACCCCAGGGTTTTCCTGCTCACGGGCTGGGCCTCCTCTGCTCACGCAGATGCACTGCAGAAACACATTCGGTATGCCCACGCAGTTACTTGCAGGACCGCCGTGCTTGGTTGTATCTCCTGTGTGCTGTTCCCGTTCTACTCTCACACCACTGGCTCTCAACCTGCTCGCGCGTGATCTGTTGCCTTGCACGCGCACTCGCCTGCGGAATCAAGTCGAGCCGGCCACTGGCGAAACACTTCCGCTCGCACTCACGAACGCGCAACTCCGCCGTCCTTTCCATCTGCTGTGACGCCATCAGGACCGGTCTACCGCCGCCGCCGGTCTTGCGCTGCGCGTCGAACCCGCACCGCGTTGCTTCTGCTCTGACCGCCTTGCCGCTGCGCAGCTGCTCCTTCTGAGTTCACCGCGCTATAACCGCCGCCTTCGCTTCACCGCTTCTCCTTCTGGCTCGCCTCGCCATAAGCGTAGCCGCATCACTATCCATGGCCTTAGCCGCCCCACGCCAAGCACTCGACGTGGTCGAACCCTGGAAGGAAGCCCTGGATGCCATGCTGTTGGCAGACAAGCTGCTGCCGAACCCGCCTCTATTGCTCCTCTACTCCCTTGCGCATGCTTCCGCCGCACACACGTCTGCTCCTTGCTACTCCTCCTCCTCTGCTGCCGGACCCGCGCTCGCCTCGGCCTTGCCGTGCCTCAGCTCCATCCGTGCACGCCCGTGCCGCGTGCGTCATTGGCCCGCTCTCATTTCACAGGCTCGGCGCCGGCCACCTGCTGGTCTTCACGCGTGCGGTCTACTCCCCGGTGCTGCCCCCGTGCGGAACCACGTCAGGCCGCTGCGCCGCCGCTGCCCAACGCCCGCTCCGCGCTCCGCTCTTGCGCTGCGCCGCGCTCCAACGCTGCCAGCTTCCGCGCGCCCAGCTGCTCACGCCTGCGCCGTCCGCGTCTGCGCCGCTTGCCGCGAGCTGCAGCCGCCCACCGTGCGCCCCGCACCAGCGCCTACCGCCAGCGCCCGCGCGCCTGCGCGCCCAGCCGAGCCGCCCCTGCGCGCCGCGCCTACTTGTGCGCCTGGGCCTGCCGCGCCGCGCGCCCTTGGCCACCGCCTTGGGCGCTGTCGGCTGGAAGTACACAGAGGGAGAGAGACAGGGGAAAAGGAGCCGCCGGTGGAAGAAGAAAAGAAAGAGACGCCAGGGAGAAAAGAAATAGAGGAGAAAGAGAAAAGAGACTTCCCAAGGACTTATGCGTAAATTTAGAAAACTGCAGGGACCTTTCTGTAAAGTATAAATTTCACATTAATCTAAAACCTTAATGAAGAAATGCCCAAAACGAAAGTTGGAGAGTTTTTCAAACTCTACCACATTGCTTTAGGGCCCAAGTTCAAAAACTCAAAACTTATATCTTTACACATAAATTTTTGAACAAAAGTTGGATTTGGATTACTTTTGTCCTAAGAGTGAAATCTTATAACATTTAGGATCTAAATGTAAGAATTTATGACACGTCATGATGACGGGATAGACACGTCATAATGATTGGATAGACACGTCATAATATCTTGCACCTTTTACACTTTAGTCCTAAGTAACTTTGAAAATTACTTTTGTAAATCAAATACTTGCATAAAAGAACTTGTACTTTTATAAAATTACATAAATACCCTTATTTCCACAACTTTACCCAAAATTTTTACACACTTCAACACATACATTTCAAATGCAACTTTCGAATAAATACATAATTTTTACAGGGAATAAAGTAAGAAAAACATGTTTGCAAAACCACCCTTCACTTATTTTGAAATTACCCTCTATCCAATTACATTTTGCAAAAACAACCCTAGTTTTTCCATAATTACAAAAATACCCTTTTTACCTGCACTTTAAATTTTCAAAAACTTCACATAAACATACACAAACTTTACACTAACAAGCACATACTTTACACTAACAAATAATATTCCTAGATTACAAGTAATTGAACTGTCACAATCAACCTTTCAATAGAGTGAGATGGCTAGTTTGATGCTGCTCTTACCCATTGATCTTGTTGCTTAGTAAATTGAGTCATCATGATTATAACTGAAATTACATGTGTTTGAAATTGTGCTCTGTGCAAAAGTAGACTGATGGTGGTTGAAAAATGGATATGGCCACTCATGCTTGATTTTGGGCAACTAGCTGAAATCTGACATAATTGCCACCACACATTTATGATCAAGAACAACCATATGTTTTGGATTGTGTTCAAATTTGATTTTCATATGACATAGTGCACTTTGGGCTGCTATTATATAAATTGTTCAGAAGCATATCAATGGAAGTTTGAACTACAGAGATTAAATTTCTTGCAGAGAATTGTGGTGGTTTTATTCTCAAGTTGGATGTCCTTCATGGTCTATCTTCTTATGCTCAGTTTGCTCAAGTGCAAAGAAAATAAAGATGGTAACTCTTATGAGCTTTTGATCAACATTGTTGAAGAATGCAGCGAGATAAATCTAAGAATGATGATGAATTCAGGTTTCAATTCAGTTATGCTCACTTTAGTATGGGTACTAAAGTTGAAATCATTAACACAAGTTGTATATGATAATGGATATCTACAAATTCATGGTTCATTGAAGAGCTTAACATTTATTTGCAAGTGACAAATTGCTTTGGACCACATCTATGCAAATCTGAAAATCAGCTAGAGCCCAAGACATTATAAAAGCTGAAAATTGAGATTATTGCTACTCACTATCATTATGCAAGAGCTGCAACAATAAAAGTTTCTTGATGAAAGTTGCTAAGTGCAGTTGGGAGATTCAATGGTCATATGGTCCTATCTTTTAGAGTTTCTTAGTCATAGTTATTTGCTTTGCCCAGCTCAAAATAAGTGACAATGGATGGCTGAAATTTCACATTATATGCATGTTTGAGTGGCTACATAAGATTATTTTTGGCATTGATGAGCAGCTGATCAAAAAGGCACTTTGGACTATAATTCACTTTCAGATTTTGTGCTTTATAAAGTGGGAAAGTTTCAGAGATAAATATGTGTGAACAAAGCTACATATTTGGACTCCATTGTGTATGGAAAATTCAGCTAGTTATAAGAACAATTGCAGCTGTCCATATCTGAATGTCATGACATGTTTGAGAGAGTAAACTGAACAATATTGATGGATATGGTTGCTTCAAGGGAAGAATAGTGTCACAAATGCACATCCATCCCTTTATGAGCTGAAAATGTGGGATCTTTGAAGAAAATTCAGAAATCAACATAGTGACATTGCAATGACAAAATTTGTAGGTATGATGCCTTATTTTCAAAATTCCTCATGTAGAACATCAGCATTGCATATTAAAAAACTATTTGGGGTTATGGGTGAATATGAGTTGATTGAATAGGATATATATATGCACATGTTGCTTGAATGATATGTTTGAATGGATTTAACGGCTAGTAATCAAGTTTGGAGTGACTTGAGTTGGATAAATTCACAGGATAACCTCTAGCAAGTAAATTTGAATGGATATATGTCCTGTGAGGGAGTTAAAACCAGTTGGATTCAAATTTGTTTCAATATGAAGAAGTAGAGCTCATGGTTGGAAATCTGTCCAAAAATTGAAAATATGAAAGAGCTGAAATCAAGTCTGAGTTTAAGTGACCAAACCTTGTTGGATTGGCCTGAAAATTGGTATGCATGCTCTGCACTTATTTCATTAGTTTCTGTACAAGTTTCATTATCATTGGATATGTAATGCTTCAGTTTTGGAATGGATCTTGTCAACTATAGTGCAGCAGTTTTCAGCATGCAGTAGTGTGGTTAGATGTGAAATCTGGCAGCAAATGAGAAGTCAAATAAACCTTAAATTTTTACATATGCTGGTATACTTAGTGAACAACATCTCCACCAAATTTCGTGGTCATTGGATTTGAACTTTGGGAGATATAATTTTTTCATTCAAGGGTACAGAATCTGTCAGGAAAGTAACAAACATTGGAACTATCAGATATCAGTTTGATTGAAAGGCTCTCAAAGTTGGAAAAATGATTATAAATAGTTGAGAGTCCTAAATTTGGTTTTGAATTGATCTAGAAGCATGACATGTGAAGGGCTACATATTGTGGAGTGTACTTGGCACATAATTGGTACAACAAGATTGAATAAAGCAAGCTAACCACAACATAAAGATTGCACTTGATCATAAGAAGTTTTCAAACCATATGGGTGAAGAATGAATTATATTGATAATTGGTCTTCACCAAGCTATTAAATTGGACTTCACATTGCTATTGAGGAGATTGATTAGAATCTAATGACTATCCTCCACTCCAAGATAGCAACGGTATCATTGTAATATGCATGATCATTTCATCCCTTGCTAGTATGCGGTTAGTGCATATAGTACATGTCTAATAGGATCATGTATAAGAGAAAGTTTAAATTTATAGCCTACCACTATTGCTTGTATGGTTGATTGATACTAGTGGTAGTATATATGAGTTTTTTCATGAGCTAGTGAATCCAAGTACTTGATCTATTTTGGATTGCAATCAAGTGACAAGTACAACCTCAATAAGATAACTGCCATAGATGTGTGAAGAAGCTTAGAGAGGGTTCAAATCGGACTTGGAAGCTCATGCATATCATTTAGTTCAAGTCAAAAGAGAGAGAAGCTAATGAAAATAATCTAGCTCAAGAAGAAGATAACAATGCAAATGGATATCAATTTCAACAATGTAGTATCTAGACATGTACAATCCCTTGGTATCCCCTACATCACGCATCAAATGGTATCTTTTAAGTGGTATTCATGAATGGTGTCTAGATGAAGCTTACAAGTGGTATCCTATAAGAATGCAAGTGATCCTCAACTTTAAGTGATCAAATCAATTGGAAGTTCCCTCACCTACAAGAGCTCAAGTTTATCAAGTGATATGACATATATTTAGGTGGTGTCCATTAAAACTGCAGGATTCAAGTGTAAACCTTGCATGCCTAATGCAAACCTTTTGTAGTAATTCATGACAAAGGGGGAGAAGTTGGAACAAAGATATGAAATATGCACAAAGGGGGAGAGATTAGAAGAAGAAAAGTTGGGCATGGACATAGAGGGACCCAATCTTGCAACCGGGCATATGTCTCATCAAACCAAGCAAGATTGAATAATAGAAGGGGATCAAAATTCTTGAACAAAAGAAGACAAGAGAAGCACACAAGTAGGGGGAGCAAGCTCATGAATACAAGTTTGATGCATTTGTTTGTGCATTACATTTGCTTGCTTGCATTGCACTTGTTGTAAATTCCTACTTGTTTGTGTGCAAATGATTGCTAGAGCTAAGACTTGATTGATGATTGATTTAGTGGTATCTATAGCCTAATCTTAGTATAGGGAGTGTTAACTAGAACCTTGTTTATAATGTCGATCTCACGTGGTATCTAGTTTCACTTGTATGTAGAAAAGATTAGTTGTACAATAATTGTTCATATGGTAGAAAAATTTATAAATTTATTCAGTTGAACAAATGGGTACATGCAAACATTAATTTTTATCTCTTTTAATGTTACTTTTCATGAGCAACGTGTTTGTTTGCGGGTCCTTCATATGAGGTACCACAGTGTTTATCATAAATGGTATCATGGTGTATGTAGAAATAAACGATAAACGTGGTATTTTTTGGCAGATGTAGAGTTAACCTAACAGTTAAAATAAAAATTGAACATATGTACAACGTTATAAATAGCCATGTGCAACGGTAAATTTTTTTACAAAAAGAGGGCTCAAGAACAGTACACCCACGTAGCATTTCCCACCACTTAATATCCTGTTAATATCCTGTCAAACTGTACTAAAGCATTTTTGTGTCAAGTTATTATGCAAACGATCTTTCACCAGGTTTACATACCATCCTGGTTTATATAGCATCCAAGAAAATTGAGGACGTGGATCGCTTCGTTCAAGGTTGCAAGGTGTACCAACGAATTTCCACCAAGCCACCACGCAACGAACCAAACTTGACCGAAGCCAACTCCTTTCTATCCTCGAGACAAGATGAGCACCACCGGCCCTCATCCATCTTCAGTCTTGTTCTTGTTTGGTGGAGCTCTATTTGATTCTAATTTTTCTTAGACCTGATTCTCTGAGACAAGTGATTCTGTAGCTCAAAGTGATTCTTTTTTATTCTTTCTTAAAATCAGGATGGAGAATCACTTCGCAGAATTAGGAGAAACTACTTTTTCAGCTGAAAATGATTCTCTTTGATTCTTTAGCATAAATTTTTAAAATCAGGATAAAAATCACTTCGTTGAATCAGGATAAACTACTTTTTTCAACTCTCAGCCTCTCACTTCATTTCACAGAATCAATAGAGAATTATCCATCTATGAAAAAAGTTTGGCGGAGCTCCAACTAAATTCAGCGAGAATCAGCTCAGGAAGCTCCGCCAAATGCACCCTTCCAATCGAGCGGTACATGAGCAGTGCGTGTTTGTTTAATTTTTTTTCCTGTAGTCCGATTCTACAATGCACGCAGACTCCTATTCGGATACAAAACAACACCATGATGATCTATCACGAAGTCCTAATCGGAAGTAAGTCCGAATCGGAGTGGATGCCCCTTGCTTCTGGTTGCATGCATTATAAATGCTACAGGTCCATAACCATGTCGACAGCTGCACAGCAAATTAAAATACCGGCGCGGACTCCTACTTGTTGCGATCGATATGACACCACACACGCCGCCGGCGAAACGGTGGCAGTTGGCCGCCTCGGTTGCAGCAGCCATTCCAGAGGACATACTCGTGAGCGAGGTGCTCGCGCGCCTCCCCGTGAGGTCGCTCCTCCGCTTCAGGTCCGTGTGCCGGTCGTGGCGCGCGGCCATCGACGGCGACCCGCGCTTGGTGCGCCACCACCTCGAACTCTCCCGCGGGCAGGCGCCACCGTCCGTGCTCGACGTGCCCTGCGAGCCCCGCCTGGAGGACCACTGGGGCGAGGCCCGCTCCAAGGAGATGGAGTTCCGCCGGATCCGCCACGGCGCCGCCGTGGACGCCGAGCTGATGCTCGCCGCGGCCTCGCCCGCGAACCGCTTCACGGCCGTGATCGACCCCGTGCACTGCGACGGCATGGTCCTCGTCCCCACCGCCTCCGGGGAGCTCTTCGTCTGCAACCCGGCCACCAGGGAGCTCGTCGCGCTGCCGCCAGGCAGCCGCAGCGTGATGAGAGGGGCGGTGGCGTTTGGCTTCGACCCATCTAGCAACACGTACAAGGCGGCCAGGATCTTCTACCGCGGGGTCGAGCTCGTCGAGGCCGACGATGACGAGGGCGGCGAAGGAGTCGAGGAGTACGACGTCGGGCACGAGGTGCTCACGCTCGGCGCCGACTCATCGTGGGAGCCGACCGACGACCCGCCGTACTACGTCGCCCCGATCAGGCCGATCTGCACGCGGGGCGCCTTCTACTGGACCGCCGCTGTCGGCCGCGCGGACGACCCGCGGCCGACGGAGCTGCTGCGGTTCTGCCTCCGCGACAAGACGTTCGCGGTGGTCCCGAACCCTCCCTGCTTCTTCCAGTCGGTGGGGGGCCTGGGCCTCATCGGCAACCGCGACACCCTCACGGAGCTCGGCGGGAGGCTGTGCTGCGCCCACGCCCGCACCGCGACGGGCGTCGACATCTGGCTGGCCGACGACGACGGGCCGCGGCTGGAGTGGTCCATGGCGCACCGGATCGAGCTGCTCCGGCCCGTCGCGCACTCGGTGCTCCCGCTCGCCGCCGACGGGGACGAGCTGCTCCTGTCCGTCGACAGGCGCGTGCTCTACAAGTACAGCGCGGCGAGCAAAGCTGTGGAGGAAGTGCTGGACATGCAGCGGGTACCGGATCTGTACGGAGGAAGGCCTCCGCTCCCTCTCCGTCTCGTGCATCATGCTGTGCCCTACGTGGAGAGCCTTGTGTCGATTACTAGGCATAACTATTAGTTCTCGAAACCGGCCTGTTCTTGAGGCTTTTGGTTCTTGAATCTGGGCGACGAATAAATGGACTTGATCTGGTGGCGATTCTGGCCGTGGTTTTCTCTGCGTTGCATCGCGTGGAGCCAGTGGCCGAGCTAACAGTCAATCGAAAGGGGACCAATTGCTACAGTATACCATGCTGAGGACTCACCCTCTGACGATGATTCGCGTCGATTGAGTCAACCGCGAAGTAAGGCTGACTCCAACGGAGCAGCCATCCGGGCAGGCAAAGCAAAAATGGCTCCCACGCGGGTACTGTAGCGCTCGGATGGGTGTTCCAACGGGCCAGCCATTTGAGCCAGCCAAAATAGCGGCAGGAGGGAGAAGCAGCAAAACTAGATGGTACTGTGGCCGCTAGCGATCGGTGTTGGGCCCACTCCTACCAACGGCAACACGGTGGCTTCCTTCTCCCCGTCCCGCTCCCCCTCCGTCTCTATCGGTTTCGCCTCCGCTACCCTGCCCCCGCCGCCCGAAGCCCGCCGCCGCCGCGTCCCCTCCCGAGGCGGAGCTCCTCCTCCTCCGCCGCCGCGCCCGCACCCCACCCCCTCCCCCCCCCCCCGCCCTGCCGCCTTGCCGCCGCGCCCCCACCCCCGCCTTCCACCTGCTAGCGCGGCACTTTTCCTTTCCGTGGCGCGAACCAGCCTGGGCCAACGTCTCCAGCTATTTTAGCTGCTCCGTTGGAAACAGCAGGTCCATTGATGGCAATGTAAAATTGACGGGGCAGGCAAACTCCGGGATGGATGGCCCAAATGGCTGCCACCCATTGGAGTCAGCCTAAGCAGAGGATCCAGCCCAGGCATCGGCGTCAACGTCGTCTCGTCCGCTAGACGCGACTCACTTGAATAGGGTTGATGTTTTTCTATTGTTTTCACCATTTGTGCCTCATGGGCTTTCTTGTAGGCCTGAATTATTTGTCAACAAGCCACGAACTACATTTGGGCTAGCAGTTTGCACTTTGCAGTTCTGATTTTTTTACCAGATAGGGGGGGGGGGGTGGCATGTCCCTCTATGGCCCCAACAACGCTCCACCAGTGCTCAGCGCAGATGAGCAGGAGGAAGAAGACTAAGAGACAAGTGAGCGCCATTTTTATAGCATATCAATGGTCGGCTTTCCTAGACTGAATCGAGGGAAGTGACGATTTCCGAAGAAAACTGAGGTTATGGTTCAAGCATATAGTGCTTTTGCACTGTGTTGTACTCGAATAATCGCCGATATCCGCTTCAGTACGTGGAATGTTGACAGCTTAAATAATTGAGACAGTAAAATCTTTAACTTAGTATAATAAAATTTTGATTTTCAACCTTCAACTGTAAAACCGGACAACGAAGACCATCCAACTATAGAAACCAGACAAATTTAGCCCTTTAGGTGGTTTCAAAGGTAATTTTTCATTTTATAAAAATTAAAAATATTCAAGTTTAACTAAAAAATTATAAGTAATTTGTTTTAAATAAAAATACGAATCATGTGCCAACATTTTTCTAAAAATGTAACCTATCTATTGGCACTCTACTTGTCAGTTATTCGAATCCAATTTTTTTATATTTCTAGTATTTGGTTGTTTGCAGTTATGCCTATTATTTTTAGTAAATAAGATGCAAATAGAGTAACAACAAAGTTGTATCAGTATTTCTTTTAGTCCAACAAGTTTCAAACGTAGCAACCCGATACATCAAGTTGCAGAATACGGTGGCCTATGATTCAAGATGGTCCACTAACAAAATCAAGTTGCACGGAGGATGAGCATGATGTCTCTTAAGTGATATTTTTATGGGGAAAACTTCCTATTGTGCGACTTCATTCTTTATCAACTCCCACTACTACAGAAAATATTAGTTGGGGCGGGTCAAATGGCATTTGTAGGGGTGGGTTGATGGTGAGCTCCTATCTTCCATAGCTAAAAAATGCATTTGCAGGTTAGAACATCACATACCTAAAAATGCATTGCATTTCTAGGAGTGGACCAGGTCATCACCCACTTTGTAACATACATGCCAGCATATTCATGTATTCCAATACCTCATGAGAATTTGAAAGGAAATAATTAAAATGTTTGTATACTCTGCACTCTGTGTTTTCTTACTCACCTAAGAATTTCTAAAATTTAATAATACCTAAACATTATTAGGGTTTAGGGTACATGAGAGTATATACATATATTTCAATACCTCATGCAAATTTGGAAGTTAAAATTCAAATGTTTGTATACTTTGCACTTTAGATTTCTCAACCACCTTAGAGTTCCTAAAATTTAATAGTACCCAAATATTCTCAGGAAATTATGAAATTTGGCTAGGAACCAAATACATCCATATAACATCCGCCAATAAGTTTCATCTACAAAATCAGTTTGAGGTAACTTTCGCTTCAGTTGGTGTTCTTTTCATAGCACATGTTTATGGTCAACTCTCTTATCTCTAGAAAGATTAAAGAAGATCAATAGCTAACTTTAATTTTTTCTTGAAAACTTAATGGAACCTTGATTTAGTATGATTGTTAATGAAAATAATTTACATTTGAAGAAATTTTATATATTTTTATAATAAATGCATTCAAACATATTTATTGGAATTACTTCCCATTTGAACTATATGTGTTGTAAAAATGATTTTTTAATTACAAACAAATATATACTAGAGTAAACTCATACATTTCAACACCAAATGAAAATCTTTAAGGAAATATTCAAACTGTTGTACACTTTACGTTGTAGTTTTTTGAATCACTTTATAGTTTCTAAAATTTAATAATACCCAAATTTTCTAAGAAATATGAAATAAATCTATATGGAGACGATGATACATCCTTATGACATTCCAAGAAAAGTTCCATCAAAAGAACCTAATTGAGGTTATAGTTACTTCCTTTGGTGTTCATTTCATATTACATGTTTATAGTCAACTCACTCTTCTTAGTAGTAAAATTTAAGGTGATCAATAATTAACTTTATATTTTCTCCCAAAAACTTCAATTAAACTTGATCTCCTATGTTTGTTAATAAAAATAATTAATTGAAAATTTTATGTAACAACGTACCATTTGATAATCTAATTGTATTTCTGCTCAAGCAGTGAAGTATTTGTTAAATGGGTAAAAAATCCGGGTCTGGGATGTTTTTTTCCTGCACTCACACGGCCTGCAATGTCTCCTCCTAGCCACCCCGTCTCCAATTGGATGGCTTGTATTGCTCAAGTGGAATAAGGGGCTGTTTGGATGCCTGCCTAAGACGCCACGCCACGCCACACATTTCGCGTCACAGGTGCGGCGGCCAAATCGGCCGCAGCACCTTAGACGCGGTGTGGCGCCTAAGACAGGCATGCAAACAACCCTTAAAACCGCGTCCCCTTCCCCCCTCCCCCCCCCAACAAACAATCAACTCCCCGTGCTTCTCCATTCCCAACTACAGCAGCGGCTGCTGCCGCGTGCAAGAAAAAAGATGGGGACACACATTACACTATTTCATTCAGCAGGAGGCACCTTGTGGCCATCGGTCTCCAATCGGATCCCCCCTCCCCTAAGAAAAAAGAAAAGAAGAAAAAACTATCAACTCCTCCTGCTTCTGCACAAAAAGAGATAGAGGTACTCATTGTAACGCTAGTTCATCCGGTGGTATGTTCATACCGCCATTTTAACTTGCTATATGTGTCAAATTTAAATTGGCCCAAATTGCTCAGAGTGCCAGCGTGGCAAGAGGAGGTAGCCATGTAGACATGCATCCTTAAGTTAAAGCAACATTTTTAAATATACCTCCATTTTACTTGGTTATAGCCTTTTCAATTGGCTTCAAAGTTAGATGTGTGATTCTTCTCATCCGGGCAATTATTATTTAAGAAATGACAATAACAAATATAAGAGATTGTCAGGGTGTAATTTGTGAGATTAGAAGGACTGACTTGTTCGGTTGATCCGATGAAATACCCTGTATACTTTACAACACGCCCCCTTGGTAATGACGAACTCCATAACGGCTCCAAAAAAGAATTCGACGCTTCCATATATAAAGCAACAATGCCCCTGATATTCTACACCGTCAGCACCCTTGGAAACAGAAAATTTTGACATGGCTCCCCGGAGAAAGAAGTCGGCAGGAGGACCATCGCCAAGAAAACCTTGCCTCGACCTAAGGATGGCTCGGCTCGTCGAGTCCCACCCGTTTTCCACAACAGCGCAATACCGTGCGCGGCCCGTGTTCATCGGGTCGGCTGCCCCTACGCCATGGCGCTCGCAGCCGCCAGCGTCTCAGGCGCAGCAGCATCCGGTGCCGACCCCTCCTCCTGGCACGCCGACCGATCCCGCGCGCCCGGAGGCTGCTCCATCGACTTCCGCCTCGGCGCGGCTCTCGGCGGCCACTACCGCCAAGAACGGCTCCCCGCGGCACGCTCCGCCTCCGGCCACCGGCGCTGCAGGCAAGGGTGGCTCGCAGCGGCTTCAGGCGCCCACTACCTCCAAGAATGCCTCGCGTCGGGGCGCGCGGGACGCTACGGACACCGGCGCCGCTGCCAAGGGCGGCTCGCGCACGCAGCGGTGCCTTGCGGCCATCCGCATCAAGAACTGCACGCCGCGGCTCGCCAAGGCCCCTCCGAGCACCAGTGCTACCTCCAAGGGTGGCTCACCGGTCAGCCCCGCCAAGTACGGCTCGCCGCGGCGTGCAAGAGCCGCTCCCACTACAAGCACTGCCGCGGCCAAGACGTGGCGCCCGGTTGCCGCTCCGCCGCCCCCAGCAGGAGCAGCGCGCTCCCTCCCGGCTGCTCCTTCCGCGATGTTCCCCAGCAGCATCGCTAAGTCTGTGGCCCCAGCGGCGGCGCTCCAGTCTTCGGCGGCGGAAGACACGCGAATCTTTCGTGCTGCCTTGCGATGGGAGATTCTCCCCCCTGGCACTCGCTCGGAGCCCGTGCCGCCGGGCTGGGAGCCACCACCCCCTGGCACTCGATGGGTGATCCCGACGGTCAGCCCGGAGCCGAAGATTCTGGGAGATTGAAGGATTCGGTACCAAGAACTAGATGGTAAAGAATGCAGAGCACATTGGTTCTTAGATTAGTTATGCGTTCTCTTCGATTGTTCTTTGGGTCTGGTTGTCGCTGGAAATGCTGAATCACGGGAATGCAAAGGTTTTGGTTCCTGAATATTTTTTCCTGTCCTTGCAGAGTTTGGAAATTGGTGTATTTAATTGTGATCTTCTTAAGAACATAGAAATTCATGATTAGTATTCATATAAATGGAAAGATTATTCGTGTTCATCTTTGGTAATAAGCAGGCCCAATTGGCTCAATGAAAAATGAAACTGAACTATAGCATTTGGAGTAGGGACAAAGTACTTGCTGGTAGTGCAGTGTAGTAAAAGTCTTGCATAGTAAGTGCGAACTGATGATTCAGATATGTTCTTTAAAAAACAATGTTTCTAATTCACATATGTCTTGCCTTGCCATCTTAGGATCTTTTAGCGTTACCCCTGCTCATTATGTGGAACTGGAAACATGTTACATGACATGAACTATGAATTAATATTCTTGCAGTTTGAGATGAAAGATTTTTTGTTACATGATTTTTTTAAAAAATAAAAGTTCTGTCTATTTGAATTGTCATGTATCAGTTAGCAACATGTTCTCCTGCTCCTCTAAATCAACCACAAATTTAATTTCTCATGTGTAGTGGACATTGATAAATTGTTCTATTCTGTCGCTATTAATGTCAAGTCACTGTAGCTACGGTAGAGTGCAATTGTTTCTGCTGTTCATCGTTGTTTGGGTCCTGCTCTGAATTTCTCCCTTCTCATTTGTGGAAGCAATGCACGGTCACTAAAAGGAATGTGTTACAACCAGAGCAATCATATTTCTTAAATTACTGTGTGTTCTTAATCTGTGGTAGTAGCTGCTTAATCCATCTACAGCACAAAAGCATGATATAAAGATCATTTTTTTAAACAAAACAAACACCTATTCAGGTAAATCTTGATTTTAGGAGATGCCGTACGCAGAACCACTTGAATTCTTATGTCTGAAAACCTGAGTACATCGTATCCTCATTTGCAAAAGTAAAATCTGTAAAACAACCAAATTCAGACTTCAGTTATGGAATATGTATTATTCTGTAATGAGTGTAGAGATTTCGATATGTGTTCCTGAATTGTTGGTGAGGAATCCAATCTCCAGGATTATCTTCTCTGGCTATTGAAGTGTACTTGCATCTTTCATTCGGACTACTGCTACAGAGATCAGCATAGCAGCCCCTGGACTTCATATTAGCCTCTTCTGATCTGAATGTTCGAATCTTGAAGCTTCGTTTCCATTTCTGTAAAAACTATTGCTAAGCTTGTTCATTATATTGTTTTTCAGTACCTAGGGTCGGATTAGCCATCGTACTGTGGGAGTGGCACTCGCTTATAAGATGAAAGCCAAGCCTTTTGTCAAATATTCTTGATTGCAGAGGTCTGCCCTGAATTGACCCAGACGGTGCTGCACATCTGCCATTGGCTGCACTCGCAACAGCTGCCGAAGGTACACTAAGCATGGGGTTCACATAAGTGTTCTCATGATAAGCTTTGAAATACGACTATTGCTCAGAACCAGACAATAAAAGAGTGATAGAGAACAATAGACACAAAGCCACTGGATAATACTCTTAAACAGAATCACCCTTTGTACAATGGGTAGGTACCTATTTATAGGGAGATGAAGGGACTCTTTAAATGACCGATATACCCTTACCTACCTTCTATATTTTACGAATATGGTATACAAAATGGTTACGTAGGAAAACATATTTAACTTGATCTTTTCTTCTAGAATCACGCTGATCACACATTCCTCTTCGTAACTGACCATCCTTAAGTTTTATCAGAAAGATTGTCCTTTAATTTTCTTCAATCCGGCGGAGCTCCAACACATCTCTTGTCTGCTTAGAAACTTGATATCTGAATCTTCGGTTGCTCGCCAAATCCTTCCACGTAGAAACCATATAAACAAACTCTGCTTAGGCAATGAGTTTAGATATACAGAACTCCAGGCCAGCACCTCCAAGGAGAACACGACGTTGAAAACGCCATCGTCGCCCATCCGACAAGCCGGAGTTAGATTTTCACCCTGAAAACTGCTGATCCTTGCAGAAAACATAACAACAGAGCCTCAAAGGAAAAAAACAACGCTTAGACAATGCTGCCAGAATTGGCCCGACGCATACATCAGGTAGAGCTTTCGCCCGAAACTCCAGCAAGAAAACATCATCACCACCGCGAGCAATCAGCCCATAAGACGGCCACTGAAGTCCCACCGGCCGATCTGAGTCGGGGAGTGGAGCAGGCTGTTGGCCTCTCCTATGGCCACTACGCAAGGGAGCCAGGGGAGGCAATGGTGGCCGCCAGCACTGCTCTACGCGACCGGCGGCGGCGTGCTCCCCTTTAAGGCGGCGGCGGCCATGCTCGACGCCGTGGAGAGGACGGGCCCGAAGGGTGCAGATCCGAGGCGGGAGCACGCAAGTGAAAGGGAGGCACCTGCCGCATATTGACGCCCCCTAGCTCCGGCCAGGGAGCCGAGCACCCGCTCGGGGGCAGGCGACCAACACGCACCCCCAAGCCAGCCAGGAAACCAAGCGCCTGCGCCTGGCGGTGACGATGCCCGCAGCTCCGACAGGGAGCAGAGCGCCCGCGTGGGGGAGCGGCGACTGAGGGCCCGCGCCAGCGGCACCGCACCCAGCACCGGCCAGGGAGACCGACCCAAGTATTTCATAGCTTGACATATAAGTGACATTTACAATTCCGAGTTTATGATTTACATATGGTATACCTAATTTCAACCATAAGACTCTCAACAATATTTAGCATACATAACATTATTAGAAGATAATGAACATAACGAATAGCTAGAACAAATAGCACAAGCTGGTGAGATCAAACCATGTCAAGAAGGTCGGACTTGAATGATCGACCCAACCTAAACTGGAGCCTCAGGACAGGCCATCTACCAAGCAGCATGGTCAAAATGGGCAGTAAAACAGGAAGACAGCAGATCGCAATAGCCAATGGTAGCAGACGTGGGGCCAAAACTGTGTATAAACCAGTTGCGAATGCCGTGCTGGTTGCCATGTATGCAAACCACATAATCTTGTTTGTCATAGATCTGTAGTAAAGCAAGAACTCAAAATCCTCCCACCTTGCTATGACGCATATGAAGGCAACAGAAAGTGAGGAGCACATTGCCAAGGTGTCAGAGATCAAGAATGCTTGAAATGCAAACTTTTTTGCCATGATAGGAAGCCCCTGGCTTCCAGCGGCATCACTTCTGTACCATCCAGACAATGTTAAAGCTGCTGTAAAGGTGATTGACGCCATGAGGATTGCCACTATAGAAGTGTTTCTTGTGTATGTTTCCGTCAAAGATTTGACAATCTTCCTTGACTCATCAGTTATTTTATCCTTTATTTCCTTATGAAGATTATAAATATTTGTGGCTCTTTTGGGGTCAGCATTCAGCAACATCATGGACACTTCATTCTGCATGGATTCAAAGAAATGTAATGGTGCATGCAAAAAGGTAACTTACACCACAATATTAGCTACTCCTTTATGCTGACAATAAGGCAATTCACAACGTACTCGAGTTGAAAATGTGGAAGGTACTTCATTTTTTTCTATTTTAGTTTGCCTTTTGCTTGAAAATTCAAGAGCAAAATTCCACTCGCTGTATCATTTGAAGTACCTGTACACACTCTGGTAACAAATACTTCCTCCATTTCATTCTAAATTGTAGGCCGTTTTGGCAAATCAAGATATATAAATTTTGCAATGTATATAGACACAATGCATAGCAGAATCTATGTATCTAATAAATTTGCTAAAATAATCTATAATTTGGAATGGAGGAATACATATCATTTCAACTTACATTTGTCGACAATCAAGGTGGTGGATGTTTGAGCCATTCATTTTGATCCTATTAATAATTTATTTAATTAGAGTATTGTCCATAAAAGTTTTTAACAGTGGCAGGGTCTAATGACTCCCGGACGACCAACAACCGGGTCATCTTGGGAAGGCTAGGTCTAAGGGCAGCCCCAATGGGCCGCGCATCAGCTGGTAGCAAACTATCCATAGCATTAAATAGGAGTGCAGGCCACCAAGAATTTTGGATAAAATGGCACTGTAGTCAATGAATAATGAGAGGAAAATTAGATGGAGCTGTCTCTTGCAAGACGTACTCCAGTCTCTAGCATTAAGATCAGTGCACAAGAAACCCATTAGGTTAGGTCTTGAAATTTTCAATATTATTGTTGACTCACTCATCTATTGAAGAGAAAAGGAGAATAAATAAATAAAATCTTTATTCTTTTATAATAGTCTAGACACTATGCATTTTTAAGTGCTGGGTCTGTACTGGTGTGTCTATGTTACATGATTTCTTTAGACCGTACACTGCCTTTGGTGTTGGGACTGCCCTAACCAGCCTAAAAAGCCAGGATTTGAGGCCACAGTTGGGCATAATGTTGAACTCTTGTCAGCATGGAGGTTGCCAGTAAGGCCAAATTGATATAGAGATGTACAGCCAGGAGATTACACTATTATAACCATGCCATCACCGCTGGTTCCAAACCCCCTTCATCGCCGGTTTCGGGGAGGGGGGGAGGGGGAGGGGTGGTGTTGAATTATAGTTGGCCGTGATAAGGTTCGGTTTTCACCGCCGGTTTGAGCCACGAACCGGCAGCGATGAACTTTTTAAAAACTCCGTAAATAATTATAATGACAGCAAAAAAATCTTAATACCCAAGCAACCATTGCATGATCACAATCTCAACATCCAACGTTCACGATTTTTACATTTATATGCAAAATGTGTATGACCGGTGATTCGAACCAACAAAATTATACGTCCCGCGACCCTTCTTACCACTATGCTACACAATCACTTATGACAAGTGATCAGGTATTATTCATTTATAATAAATTTTTAAAATTTGAAATTAAACTTTTAGATGCTAAGACAATCTTAAATAAAAATATTGTCAACTGCAAAGTTTTAGATCTTGTCAAGCACAACAACTTTGATGTTGATCTTTTTTCCATGTAAGATCATTTGATTGGTCTAAGAGCTTATATCAAATATTTACCTATATAAATAATTTTAAATGAAAATTTGTCAACTACGTCGAGGTCTATAATTTTGATATAAAGTTTATCTTCATCAATTTTGTATGAAAAAATTATAACTTTTTCATGCGAATGGGTAGGTTTTTCAGTTTAGAAAGGTGAGGGGTTTTACTATTGGCTTATCATCATCGGTTCGTATTATGAACCGGCGGTGAAAGTGACCATCACCGCTGGTTCGTATTAAAAACGGACGGTTCATACCTCAAATCAGTGGTGATATGGACTTTCACCGCCGGTACCAATAGCCACTATGGCCACTTACTCACGAACTAGCGGTAAAAGTCTATCACCGTTGGTTTGAGTTCAATTGGCGGTGATAAGGTGTTAGGGATGACCATATCTGCAGTAGTGTTAGATGGATGGTACTTATTTTGCTTTATTATAGAAATATTTAGGATGTTTATTTAATATATATTTGAGGCACCTACAATTAAAAGTTTACCTATTTTTATATTAATTAATAAATAGATAAATTTGACTTGTCCACATCGGGCTTTGGGCTGGGATATGAAAAGCTCAACCTTGAATAGCCGAAACTGAGCTCACCTAAAGATACTTTTGTATTTTCAATCAATAAACAATATTTCTTTATTTATTTTATACTTCTGTAGTGAAAAGTAGTTACCTAGAAAGAAGATGGAGTTTAATCTGTTGGCTCCCAGAAAATTAGAAAAAATAGCCCATAGATTTAACCTATTTAATTATTATTGGCTAATAAATACATAGTTCTTTTCAAATGTCATACTTCTCCATGTTTGACCACATTTATAGAAAAAAAACATAACAATGTCTACTTCTCTTATCATCACAAACATAAGTGCATCTAGGCTTGCCCTAAATAAATCTTGTTTAACTTTGATCAGTAATCAAATGAAAAAAGCTATATATGATTGACAAATTTGTTAGTGAATCTGTTGGTGTGGATTTTGTGATGTAATATATATGAAATGTTAGATAGCAGTGGTGAAATACTTAGGAGTATTAAACGACTTAGATTTTGGAACATAAGGAGTATTATATTTGAGGGCATGTTTGGATCCTCCTAACCTTTTTTATAAGCTGGAAGTTGCAATAGCTTGGTAAGCAACTAATAACTTTGTATAAGCTGGATATAGATCAGCTAGAACTTTTTTAATGGCTTTCTATACACTCCAGCTAATCCAAATAGGGTCTAAGAAACACCAGAATTGGTACTCGACCTAATCACATTGGCCTTACGATCATCCAGCTAATCCAAACAGGGTCTAATCTAATCCAAATAAGGTCTAAGAAACACCGGAATTGGTACTCGCCCTAATCACATTGCCCTTACGATTATTGCCACCCTATGTGGCACCATATCTACACCCTTCCTCGCGCCATATATGCCGTGGCCATGGTAGCCATCAGGCTCATCGCTCCCAGTGCTTAACCGCTGTCAATGTGGTGATATCAGAAATCATCTGTACGGCCAGTTAGAATATTATTTTTAGGGATTGATAGGCCACCGGCTGCTGCTTTTCGCAGTTAGAAATAGAGCACTTACAAAGGCGGGTCCTAACCGTGCCTAAAAATAGATTGTGGTCAATACTGCAGTGCGCCCCTAAGAATTTATTTTTAAGCGCCATCGAAATAGAATCTACGGGTGCGCTTGGTACCATCCACCTCTGTAAATTGGATTTGAGCAATAAAAATGAATTGATATATGTTCTGATCAGTGTGAGTTATTAATCACAAGAACAGAGGCAAGTTCTGAGCACTGCCATTGCATTGACATTTACAATGCCACAATCTTATTCAAATGAACGAATCAAGCAAATAAATCTGGCCATTTGTAATCTACTAGTGCACAACAAAACACATGCAATATTGAATTCTGTGGAAATTTGAAATAAATCCAACCTACCACTTTCAGTTCCTCTCTATGGATTTACATTTTTAGGAGTGGACGGTAGTGTCACCCGCTCTTATAAATCAAATTTTAGGACCCGACGGTGATGTCATCTGCTCCTAGAACTCGATCCATTTTTAGAAGCGGATTGAAACATATAAAAGTGATAATTTCTAGGGTGGTCGGTTTCGATCCACCCTCGGTATGATTTATAGGAGCTGGTAATGCCAATGTCCACTCCCTAAAAGTTTATCTCTAGGACCAGCCATGCTGCTACTTTCAAAGTTAGCTGGGGCGGAGGAACTCTTCATCCACCCCTTAAAAAAATCAGACGTTTTTACAAATTATTTTTTAGTAGTGGTGGTTCTTCCCTCATCCAAATTGCTAATCTGCTGTTGCTACTACCTGATTGATGCTTCAGCGGCTATTACTGCCTAGATTGGACTATATACATACATTTTATCCAAAATATTAAATTTTCACAAATAAATGCAAGTTAGTAAATTACCATTTACTAAAAAAATAACATGGGTGATGAGTATAAATGACCTACATGATAATGATAACAATTTTGGTATCACTAATAACATTAAAATATAATTGTTAATTGAAATTATTGATCGTCACATAAGTTTGCAATATATATATATATATATATATATATCAATAATGAGATATACAAGGGTTGAGTAATTTTAGAGCATCTTAAGGAGAACCATATATATATATATGTTTTCCAGAAGAGATCAGGATATCGTACCCACTGTAAGGACTTGGCGCTCTTGATGGCATCATCGAATAACCAGGTTGCCGGGGATCCTTTGTTGGTAAGCACTGTGACGTCTATGTCGGGGTGACGCAGCAAAGCCGCGAGCATCTTGGGCATGCACTTCCGGACTGAGTGATGAAGCGCAGTCATCCCATTCTGATCTCGCATGTTAACGAGTTTACGAAGTTGCTGCGAGGTCAGGACAAAATTGACAAACTCCATCTCATCACTCTGTACAGCCACGTGGAGACATGTCGAGCCATTTTGTTTTCCATACGGGGTATCTGGACAATGGTCAAGGATCTCTCGAGCGGCACTAACATAGCCGCGAAGTGCGGCAATGTTAAGGAGAGGAGTGCCGTCCGAGCAGACAAGGTAGCCTAAAGTCTGGTCGTGCTCCAACAATACTCTCAAGACATCCACATGGCCCCGAAGTACGGCGAGGTGCACTGGGGTCTCGTTGTGCACATCTTCTTCTCGGGCTAGCTGAGGACGTGCCTGAATAATTTTCTTGGCAATACCTAAAAGCATATATATATATATACACACACGCACACAGATAGATATATATATATTAGTCCCAGCTGTGATAGATAGATAGATAGATAGATAGATAAAGGAATAATTCAATATCTCGGCTTCCACGTCACAATGCAAATTAACATATACTCGTTCTGTTCCAAATTATTATTTATTTTTCCTTTTTTAGATACATAATTTTTGCTATATTTATATCTATATGCATAGTAAAATCTATAAAAGTCGAAACGACTAATAATTAGGGATGGAGGAAGTATATATTTCGTTGAGAGCATCAACAGAAATTAACAAGAACTCATGAAGGGGGCGGGCTGACGCTCACCGTACCTGAGTTGCCATTTCTTACGGCAGCATGAAGAGCATTGTTACCACCGGCTCCCCCATCGGCAGAGTCAGGAATTTCCAGTAGCCTGTCCAAGACGTCGTCTTGGTAATCTCTCATAGCGGCTATGAACATGGGCGACTCGCCATACTTGTTCGCAGCACGTGACAACGAAGGCGCTGCTGCTATCAAGCGCAGCGCGAGCTCCTTATTATGGCCGCTGCGGATGGCATGGTGCAGCGCATTGCATTCGTGCTTGTCCTGCTTCGTGAGTGCGTCGCTCAGTCCAGGGCCTTTATACAGCGGAAGAAAGAAGGATGCCAAAGAGATATGCCCGCTTGTCACAGCGACAAGCAGCGGTGTCTCCCCGTCGGCGTTGACGGCGGCGAGGAGGTGGAGGAAATGGCTGTCCACGTCCAGAACGGCCTGGCAGAACGCCTGGTGGCCATGGATGGAGGCGATGTGGAGGCAGGTGTTCCCCGCTGGAGTCCTTTCAGACAGCACGGCTGGGTCCATGCGTCTCATTGCTTCAACATCACCAGTGGTGGCTGCTTTCATCAGTTGAATTGTATCCATCCCTTGTCCGTCGGTAGTAGCTGCATTCAAATAGTGTTACTTAATTATTATTACTCCATTCCAAATTATAGATGGTTTTAACTTTTCTAGACGTATAATTTTTATTATTTATCTATACATACTATTTATAAAGATGCACGGTAAAACTATACATGTAGAAAAATCCAAAAAACCACCAATAATTTGGGAAGCAGTGAGTACTTGAATTAACAGAACAGTACTTGAATTAACAGAACAGTACAGAAACAGTATCCGCATTAAACTAAATGAAATTGCGAAATTCAGGCACAGTACCGTTTGCCAAACAAATTAAACCTATTGGTAATTAATTAAGATGCCATGCCATGGTGTCTCACCTGAATTGGCTTTTCTCACGCTCACGCTAGCATGCAGAGCGTTGTGGCCATATCCTCCCCTCTTATTAAAATACTTATTAGAGGTTTTTGCCAATTTCTCAAACACCTCTACACAATCATTCTTCACGGCGATAAACATCGGCGACTCGTTGTCTTTGTTTACAGCTTGCGATAATGCAGGCTCCGCTTCCATCAGTTCCAGCGCGAGCTTCGCGTGTCCGCCGCGGATGGCATGGTGCAGTGCGCTCCACCCATCCTTGTCTTGCTTCAACACTGCGCCGCTCAACTGGAGATAGCGGCACCACCGGAGCAAATAAGAAGCCAAAGAGTCATGGCCGTTTCGCACGGCGGCGAGCAGCGGCGTCTCCCCATCCTTGTTCACGGCGGCGAGGAGAGACCCGTTGATGGACAGAACAGTCTCACAGAACTGCCGGTGGCCTTCCATGGAGGCGATGTGGAGGCAGGTGTTCCCCTCTGGAGTGGTTTCTAGCAGAACGGCTGGGTCACGATGCGCCATGCCTTCCAGTTCGCTGGAGACACCAGATCTGGCTGCTTCCAGTATGTCCATTCCTGCTCCACCTGAACTGCTGGAGCTGGCTGTATCGGCTGCCATCTAGTACAAGAGTAAACCAGCACATTATACATCAATGTGTGTCTTACTGGTAACCTAAGAAGCAACCTAAATATAGGGGAAAACAGATATGAACAGCAATTGGTACCTCATAAAAAAACGCTGGGAGCAGCAGCAGCACGCAGACAATGGCAAAGGACTTACGAAAGCTTCAAGTCTACGCACCTCTTTGGTTCATTGTCCTGAATATAATCCCGATTAGGCCCAACAGATTGTTGACGGAGTCTGAGGTGATCAATTTGCCCCACTTGTCTACTTGTATAGCCGTGCTATGCCCAGCAAGTGGCACAATTGCTGCTGATCATCATTAAGAGCACATGACCCGAGTTGACCTGCTGCATAAAGCTAAGTTAAAAGCTGATGAGTCGGATCTCTCGTATTCTGAAAGGAAAGTAGTTGCGAGCTTGTAGCGTGGAACATTTACTGTTGTATATGATCTGAGTTTTCAAATTCTTCAGAGCTGTTAGTTGCATTCAGTTTGGTGTGTGAAATAGACATGCCATCGCAAATGTACGTACTAAATTCATGTGTACCTAAGAGGAGAATTCATATGCGAATACATATGCATCGTTTTCAAGTACGATGAGACGCTATTTATTCTTGGAAAGGAACCGTTAGATTATATATGGTAAGATACATAAGGATCAGGTTGTTATGTGTAACAACCCAAAACTCATCTCATCGCTAATTCCTTTTGGTTAAGCCAAATTAAAGATCACTAGCTCCCTGCTCAAGTCAAGCCAATCGTAAAAGCTCACCAAGCTTAAACCTGTTTTCCAGAATCTGACGGCTGAACCGCGTGTATGTTCTGCAGGTCTGACCCATATACTGTTCAACGTCGTCCATGTCAGCATCCCCTTCGACCTCTCGCGCCTGTCAGAATAGTATCAAAACCACAAGATACATTGATAAAAGTATGAACTTGGTGGTCCCACCTTAAAGATGTGAAAGACTACTAAGTACCTTTCCAAATGTTAGAACTAATCTTGATTTAGTTTCTGCATGTGCACGTTTGTTAAGTAGTATTTGCATGTAGTCAATAATATCGTGTAGAAGTGTAGAAATTTGCATTGCAGCAGTGAGTGGTGCCGAAAGAAATGTAACGGCGATGAGTGTGAAACGAGCCGTGTGATCTGCGAAGCGGCCGGAGGCTCCAACATCTGATGCATGCAGTATGACCTGCATGAGATGAGCACGGCAGGAGTGCATGCCCTGTTAGTTCGGGTCAAGGCCATGAGGAGATTTCGTGGCACGAGAATAGGATGGATAGGCTTGCATGTCATCTGCACGTTTGCATTAGTTTAGGAGAGTATGGCGCAGTCTACGCATGGATCAGACTAGCCGGTTGTTATCCTTTGCATGTACTTCAGTCTATTTATATGAATGAAAACGATGAGAGCTGTGAGGCTTGCGTCGAACAAAAAAAAGACTTCTTGTGCTGCTGTGTTTCTTGCGTGTGTGTAAGTGTGAGCCACCGGAAAGGCTAGTGTGTTTGTGATAAACACCTATAGAGGGAGTAATTCCAATAATTGGTATCAGAGCCAAGTTGATGAAGACGATGCCGCGTGAAGATTCGTCATCAAGCAGAAAAGCCATTGTGAGCGGTGGCTTCGGCAGCTCGACGGCGACGACGGGGAGGCTCCCGTTCCCGTTGCTGACAAGGACGAACTACGCAGCGTGGACTGTGAGGATGAAGTTCATTCTACGAACCAACGGCACATGGGGTGTCGTTGATCGTGGGAAGAAGCCAACAACCGAGGATGTCGATGAGGCCCAGGACCAGCTGGCCTTGTCGATCATCTCCCAGTCGATCGACGACGAGACGCTGCTGCGAGTCACAGAGAAGGAGACCGCCGCTGATGTGTGGGCGGCACTGCGCTCCATGCATGTGGGCGTCGAGCGTGTTCGGGAGGCAAGGATCCAATCCTTGAGGTTAGATTTTGATAATATTAAGATGAGTGATGCAGAGTGCATGGATGATTTCGCGGAAAAGTTCATGATGCTAGTTGGACGCATTCGTGAACTTAGAGATGCGATGGAAGAAAAGTACGTGGTGAAGAAGCTGCTGCGGGCTGTCTCCACCAAGTTCATCAATATTGCTTCATCGATGGTGCTGTTCAACGACATCAACAAGATGACCATGGAAGAGGCCATTGGGTCATTGAAGGCACATGAAGAGCTACTCAAGGGACGGGAGGTCCAAACAGAACAGCAGCTCCTGATGGTAAAAGGAGAAGACTCGGCGCGAGGTCGAGGTCGTGCACAAGGCAGCCGCGACGGAGGCAAAGACAAGAGCAAGGTAAAGTGCTACAACTGTCAAGATTATGGACATTATGCTTGGGAATGTCCTAAGAAAGGAAAGGAGGAGAAGGCGCTGCTCGCGCAAGGCTACGCTAGCGACGAACCTGCTCTTCTCTGAAGTTTGTGAAGGCCTAGGGAATCAAGATTAGGGGGAGATTGTTAGAACTAATCTTGATTTAGTTTCTGCATGTGCACGTTTGTTAAGTAGTACTTGCATGTAGTCAATAATGTCGTGCAGAAGTGTAGAAATTTGCATTGCAGCAGTGAGTGGTGCCGAAAGAAATGTAACGGCGATGCGTGTGAAACGAGCCGTGTGATCTGCGAAGCGGCCGGAGGCTCCAACATCTGATGCATGCAGTGTGACCTGCATGAGATGAGCACGGCAGGAGTGCATGCCGTGTTAGTTCGGGTCAAGGCCATGAGGAGATTTCATGGCACGAGAATAGGATGGATAGGCTTGCATGTCATCTGCACGTTTGCATTAGTTTAGGAGAGTATGGCGCAGTCTACGCATGGATCAGACTAGCCGGTTGTTATCCTTTGCATGTATTTCAGTCTATTTATATGAATGAAAACGATGAGAGCTGTGAGGCTTGCGTCGACCAAAAAAAGACTTATTGTGCTGCTGTGTTTCTTGCGTGTGTGTGAGTGTGAGCCACCGGAAAGGCTAGTGTGTTTGTGATAAACACCTAGAAAGGGAGTGATTCCAACACCAAACAATGACCATAATTAAATTATGGCTATCCGAATACATTTGGTTACTCTACGCAGAATTGTAAATAGTATACCTTTACCGGCACGATTTGCACATCCAAAGTCCTAACGCTGGATGGCCTAGCACATTTAATGTGAGAGGATGGGAGAGGCATGCCACATGCGGGCATCCCACCATCACCTGCCCCCTTTCCGTTGCTGCCCGTAAGCTTATGCCAGGGCACGTTCTTACCAATAGAATGATTAAGTGGCCGACCCGCATCTTAGCATGCCATTCCTTATGGTCCCACCCCAATACGTAGGGCGACATTCGGGGATGAAAGAAATGATAGATGCGCTGCAGAAGAAGTGGCTAATGTGTGTGAGAGTGTATTACGGGTATTGGGCCTTAGGGTATAAAAGACCTAACCCAGTCCATCTAAAATGATCAAACCCTACAAAGAAGAATAAAGGATAAGAACTCCAAGCTCACAAGGATATAATGCAAAGTTGTAAAACAAAGAAATATAGTATGGATCTCTGCCGCTCGGCAGTCTGCGGCTGCCCGACCCGCGTCCGCATCAACCGCAACAGTTTATGCGGTCACATGCGGCTGCCCGTGTTGGACCACGAGTGTTTCGCGGGCTTCGCAGCAGCACACGTGGTGCCGCTGCGGGCTGCGGCGCTGCGTCAGTAGCTTGCTAGTTGTTTGCAGCAGGTACATGCTTCTTGGCTGTTGATGGGTGCCAACTCAACACAAACGACGAGCTGTCCAATGATCCACTTCAAGCGCACTACCCAAGATGCTATTGGACCCAGGTGTCAGATTCATCTCTCGCAGCTCCTCCACTCGTATCTCTAGTTTTCTTCAAGTTTACCCTTCCACGGAGCTCGTGCCTCAGCGTCGCCATGGCCGTCCTCACGCTTCAGCACCTCGTCCAATTCCCGGTGACTCACCTCCGCACGCGCATCCCTGCATTTGCCTTTGCCTCCACCGACTGCCGCCCCTATCTTGCCCACCGCACCGGCAGTCAGCACCTCGGCGGCCGCGCTCGCGCTCCGTGCTCACCCGCGGCACCGGCCGTGCTCCACTCGCCCGATCCCTGGTCTAGTCAAACCAACTACCGTTATCCATCGATCGACCTCCACCAAGGTGTCCGCGCTGTAATGCCCTGCCTTCCGTGCGCCGGGCTACTGGTCCGGTGAAGGCACGTGGACAGGAGTTACATTCGTCCATGTTGCGGCCACGCAGGCAAGCAGTGGGTGACCCGCCGGGCGGAGGCCAGGAGATGGAGGCGGCGAAGAGATTCTTGAGACCAGGGGAGGATGTGCCCTGCCGCTCCACCTTACAGTGGGGCGCCTGCCGCTCCACCTTGCTGTGGGGTGTGGGAGCACAAGGATGTCGCAGGCCTGGTGCGGTGGTAACGAAGAACATGCCGTCGCAGTGCACCAACCAGCTATATGGTATATATCCACCATGTCTCGCCATCCGGTTGGCTGGACAGTGTCGACGGGCATCCCATGGCCACGTCCTATATATATAGCGTGACCGCGCCAAAAGGGAGGTGGAATGTGCGCCTCAAGCGTTCTACAAGTGCTGTCAGGGCAACCCCTCCAGTATTGGCAGCCCCTCTCGCAGCATTATGCATGGCCAACGACAAGAACCCAGCACGCTGCCGCCTGATTGAACACCAATCTAACCGGCATTGCTAGCGACGCGAATCTCCATGCGTGGCACTCAACTTTAGCTGCTTTCGCCACTACTGCTATGAATACAGGCTTCTTTATGGATACTTACTGGAAGGGCATAGTATTGTAATGTAGCCATGGCCATGTAACTCAAGTAAGCTTGATCGTCCCACGTTACCATTTTTACAAGGACGGTTTATTTGCATATGATGTGAAAAAATTAGTCTGAGACCAAAAATGTAATGCTGCCCCCAATGTTCATGTGTTAGTTTTCTCTCTTGATCAGTACTACTTGTGCAAGGAACTGTGAGGATTGATTCAGATCATAATCCCTTCTTATTAGTTAGCACATATTGCACTGCGAGGATGACTCCGAAAGGTGGCAAGCAATTTTTTTTAGAGTTTTAGGGCAAAGCCCCAGCCTTACTTAATAGAAAGACCAAAACAGTTTACAGCATCAGGTTTACTCCGATACAAAAACGCAAAAGCCTAACAGGTCAGGACGCCAAAAAAAAGGTGGCACTCGTCTCACACTAGCCCTATTACATCCCAACCAAAGAGGTGGGCTGGGCGCATCTTCTTCCATCTTGTTACCCTTCAATCAGGAGGCCACCAGAAGTGTTCAGCAGGGGTTCCAGGTGAGCAGCGACCTGCCCCTCCTCCCAGCAGCCCCCACTGCTTATCAGAAACACAAGGAGTTCCTCCCGCAGCTGTCCTGTCACATTGCCAATCTGCCAGGTTGTCTTACCAAGCAGTTCAGTCTTTCTAGCTTGAGCTCTAATTCTTGCTTCTTCCTTTGGGGGCAAAGTATCTTCCAGTTTTGGATCAGCACAGTCACTTTGTGCAGGAGACTGGGTACATCCTTCCAGAGCCCATTCTGAAAGCAAATGAAGTTTCTTAACTTCCAAAGCCCCCACACAGGGCTGCAACAATAAAGATATTATTGACAGCAAATCTACTATTACTGATCCACATTCTAGCAATAGATTCAAAATCTAAACCAGATTTTGTTTATCTAAGGTGGCAAGCAATACGTGGCGGCCTCAACTACTTGGTCATCTCCCGTAGCACGGCGCCGGTACTTCATTCGAAACGAGCGCCATGCACAAATAAACAAACTGGTAATCTGCAGGTAATTGGCAGCCGTGACCACGTTCTTGATCTCTTGATTTTCATCGGGTTCAACACAGCTGAGCAAGGTAATTAAACGCCTGCAAGTAGTAGTAATAAGCGACCATACACGACCATGCATATTGCGTGGAATCAAAGAAGAGGGAGATAGAAGCAGCATCTCAATGAAAATGCAGCTTAGGCACTGATCCAGCAATGCTGGAAGTAGCACTTTCAGAGTGAGAATTACAGAAGATCAAGAACCTGGAATATAACAGGTGCCAACCGTGCTGGAAGCAGCTTCATCTCCCACGCGCACTTCCCTTCCAACTGCAAACAGTACCTCTCACGAGCAATTTATTTTTGGGCTAAGAAGAGTACATCTGTGATTCCCCTGGAAGATGTGATCTTGAGGAATCTTCAACTCTTATTCTTAATCTTTGTCTCCAAATAATATTCGCACGCACATTCCTCTTCCCGTGAGGATGAGATGCACTTCTTTTTATGTTTTAATAGAAAAGGCACTAATTAAAGGAACTTGGTAAGATCACAAATATGCTTAAAGATATCCCATTATTCCCCTCGGAGATGAGAAGCACTAGCAATTTATTTAAGACACATCAAGCACTAGTCAAACTAACTAGGATAAGCTAAGGTCGCCTTATCCCAGCAGACCTTCATTTCCCAACATATTTTTGTACCATATATAGCTGTCCATAGCTAGCCTGTTAACATGTTATTGCCTGTACTTGTTATTGTGTTTGTGATATTCTTAAGGATCTGCCCGCGCCGGTACCATATGTTTGTGATATTGTGTTATTTTTGACTTTCCAGTTGCATCCAACAACCCTAGCTCGTAAGTGTTTCCTTGACTTTGAATATTTTTATATTGGAAGTGAACAGAATTAAGTTCCATAATGGCAGCATACTGATGATTGAGCTTAGTTAAGATCTAGAGGAATCTTGACCTCTGTTATTTATCTCGAAACGATAATGTTGCAATAAATTCAATTCCCCTGGATAATGATCACTACCGGAAACGCGGTCTTTGCCGAGTGTCCGAGGCTTTGCCGAGTGCTAAATATCGGGCACTCGGCAAAGAGACTCTTTGCCGAGTGCTATACTCGGCAAAGAAAAACACACGGTGAACGCATCCTTTGCCGAGCGCCAGGCCCTCGGCAAAGAAAAACACTCGGCAAAGAATACTTTACCGAATGTCGGGCGCTCGGCAAAGGACGACACTCGGCAAACAAGCGCCACGCAATTAACGACGTCATTCTTTGCCGAGTGTCATGTCACAGGCACTCGGCAAAGAGACGTTTTGCTGAGTGCCTGGCCAAGACACTCGGCAAAATGTACATATTTTTTTCTCCATTTTGTCCTAATTTTTTTATATTGTCATCCTACAATCTCCTCAACAACATATGTAATTTAGGTTCATTTCTCAAAGTGTTTGCTATATCTCGTCAATTTATTTTATTTTATTGAATTTCTTGAATAATTCAAATTTGAACTGCATGGTCATTCGAATAGTGGAAAAAATGATGAAAAATTGTTATTTATGTTAATGAGCATACTTTGATGCCTTATCGAAAAAAGGACCAGAAATTTTTGAACTACTATTCATGAAATATGGCGACTAAATTGTGTTCGAGTCGTATTTAAATTGTATAAAAGGCAAATTTGGTCGGAAAATTATGAAACTTGTAGAGATGTCATGTTATCATGTGAGGATATTGTGATAAAATTTTTATAAAATTTCATAAAATTTTACAATGTACAATGCTTAACACCTAATCGGTCTGTATATAAAATCATATACCTCTTTGGAAAACTTTTAATTTGTAAGCATCGTATGTTTTTACTTTAACGAAACCTCATCAGATTTTTATCATAGGTTCCCCATGTGATATCATTATATCTCGACAAGTTTCATAATTTTTGGACCATATTTGCATTTTATACATTTTAAAAACAACTGAACAATAAGTTCGTCGTCATGTTTCGTGGACAACAAATTTGAAATTTCTGATTATTTTCTCGATAATATCTCAACGCATGCTTCAATAATGTGAATATCATTTTTTGATTCATTATTTTCCATTATTCGTGTGACTTGTAGTTCAAATTTTAATAATTACAAGAAATTCAATAACATGAAATAAATTGACGAAATATAGCAAACACTTCGATTAATGGGCACAAATTGCACATACTGTTGCATGTAATGTAAGTACCAGAGAAAAAAAGTTTGGTGGCACATAGGTGTAAAAAATTAAAATTATTTGCCGAGTGCCTGCTGGGGCGCTCGGCAAAGCGCAGATCGGAGGCACTCGGCAAAGAGGTAATATATACCACGCGCAACGCGCCCCCGCCCAGACACCACACGCGCTCTTCAATTTTGCCCCCGCCCGCGCGCCCCCGCCCCGCGGCCCCGGCCGGGCCCCCGGCCGGCGCCCCTGCCACTGCCGCGCCCCCGGACCGCGCCCCCGGCCGGGCCCCCCGCCGTGCCCCGGCCCGTGCCCCCGACCTGAGCCGCCGCCGCCGCGCCGCCGCCGCCGCCGATCCCCCGGCTGCCACCTAGGTACATTTTAATCTCATTGTTAGTCTTTGACTGACCTGTTTCTGCAACTACTGCTGTTGCTTGGTCTTCTCCATTGTGAATGCCTTTGAATAGGTATTTCATTGATCTAGACCGGGTGAACCACTCCACATTAATATGTGCTTGGAACTTGACCAAGAGATCTTTGTTGTATGGGACAACTCCTTTAGTTTTATCATGAATACTCGAACTACAATATCAGGGCGTCCCGAAGGTTGCTGGTTGCCGGCTTCATCTAGCATACTCTACTTCTGTAAGTATATAAAATATAAAATATAGATTGTTTAAGCAAATTTAAATATATAGTCTTTGCTATACATTTAGATAAACATTGTTAGTATATAAAAATAGCTTTTCCTTAGTCAGTTGCAGATAAACTTTAGCTTCTTTTCTTTTAAAAGGCTTGTGATTGTCCTTTTATGAAATGGTAGGGCTCCTTTTTAAAAGATTAGAGGGCACCTTTTTGTCCATTTATGTTTTAATTCTGATATATAATTTGTCCATTTAGAGGGCACTCTACAAAATGCTGAGTTGGGGACAAAATTATCAACAGATTTCAAGTATCAAAGTTTAATAATGCTTATAAAGTAGCACTATTTGAGACAAGAAATTACAATCCTTTACTTGGACAACACATCCTCCTAATTGTTCCACCAAAACCAATACGAGCACTTCCTGCATGCTACTGAACTTGTCTGCATTGGTCATGATTCATGAGATGCTCTGACTGACAGGATTTTTGACATGTTAAGGTCTAAACCGAGTTCATTCTTATATCTTAATAATCAAAAGCGACTGCAATGCAAAGTTGGCAACTCTAAGTTGACCTGCTAGCAGAATTACAGTTGCATCAAGCTTTGCAATGTCTGAATTTGTAAATATTTAGACTATGCCTTTGATGAAACATATTAGCAATTAACAAAGTGCAGGAGCTCACATACCAATTCACTAATACTTAGCGAAAATCCCTCTCAATTGGCACTGTGCCTAGGCAGCAAGCATTTCAGTCTTTCTTGCATAGGTCTTGTTGAATGCCATTCAGTCTTTCTTGCATTTGTATGCCGAAGTGTTAGTTCTTCGTTGCTATTGATAGTAGAGATTTTTTGTTTTGTATGCTGTTTGTTAGCTTAATTTATGTACGATCATTATTTATCTTGTCTCACATGCAATCTCTTCTTCTCTGTGTAGAGACAATCGGCGGCGTCAAATGATCCGCATGCACCGTCATCTCCAAATCAGGCAACTCCAAATCAGCCATCTCGAAATCTTCATTTGTGACATTTGAGCTTGTGTGTGGTGAGCTTGTGTGCGGAACATGTGTGGTGAACTTGTGTGGTGAACTTTAAATGAACCTTTATCGTTGTTAACACTTATATGGTGAACTTGTGTATGTGACATTACTTGTGTGTTGACGAGACTTTGTTAAATTTGGTTGTGATGATAAGATTTGCGTCAATTTGGTTGTGTATGTGAAATTTCAAATAATATGCCTGTGTGAATATGTGCTTGTGTAAAATGCTACGGAAAAAACAAATTAAAATCTTAAAAAAACTCTTTGCCGAGTGTATAAAAAAAGCACTCGGCAAAGTGACCTGAACTTTGCCGAGTGCCACGTAACAGGCACTCGGCAAAGTGACCTAAACTTTGCCGAGCGCCCTCTATTTGGCGCTCGGCAAAGTCTGCCCTTTGCCGAGTGCCACATCACAGGCACTCGGCAAAGAGCCAGCCTTTGCCGAGCGCCAAACAGAGGACGCTCGGCAAATACTAGGCCCTTTGCCGAGCGCCAAACCGAGGGCGCTCGGCAAAGAGCCGTCACGGTCCCAAACGCCGTCACGGCGACTTTTCTTTGCCGAGTGCCTAATCTGACACTCGGCAAAGCCTTTGCCGAGTGCCCGACAAAAGGCACTCGGCAAAGACGTCTTTGCCGGAATAATCACTACCGAGTGCCCTTTGCCAGGTGTTACACTCGGCAAAGCCTTTGCCGAGTGTTTTCAGGGCTTTGCCGAGTGTCGTAGACACTCGGCAAAGGTCCTGAATCCGGTAGTGGATAGGGGATGTTTATTTCTTTTTTAAGACAAAACTAAGCATGAACTCGGCTAGCATCGTGTAATGTTGTCATTGCTTGTTTTAATTATCCATCATTAATTTGTGAAAAGGGTTTAAAAAAGCTCTTACTCTATATATATGTTAATAGTATATGGAGTTTATAAACAAGTTTTGGTATAGACCACAGAAATTTTGATAGCTAGTTTATAAACAAGCAAACTTTGTGAGCAAAGCAAGGTTGAAAAGCTCAATGGTTTTAACAATTCAGGGTGGAAAAGTAAAGGTTTCATCGATACAAGTTGAAAGCTACAATCAGCCTATGGTTTATGGTCAGACTCGATTCTTTTGTGTTTCTTGCCGCTGCCAGCTAGTTGTGCGTCTCATGCATGAACCATTAATTTCGTCTCGGTGAAGAATTTTTTAGTTCGAACAACAGGACCGAGTGCAAAAACGATTGAACCAAATACATATCTATAGCAATATTTAATTTGTACTGTATCTCAAAATTGTTCTCCGACACCTTCCCGTTCCCGTCAACACGTTAAACTTTAGTCAAAATATGCTCCACACTTGCTATTTATTTAAGATTAATGAACTCAAACTAATGTAACTAGGATATGTTGCCTTCCTGGAAGATCTCCATTTCATAACATGTTTTTTGTACCATATTTAGTTGTCAGTAGCCAGCTTGTTAACAAGTGAAGAACTTCTTACTGTGTTTGTGATCTTCTTATTATGAACAAGCTAACTTAGTGAACACATCATGGGTTGAAAAGCTCAGTGGTTTTAACAGTTCAGGGTTGAAAAGTAAAGGTTTCATAGATACAGGTTGAAAGCTAGAGACTCAAGCCTATGGTTGGTGGTCGGACTAGATTCTTTTGTGTTTCTTGACACAGCCAGCTAATTGTGCCTCTCATGAACCATTTCCTCTCGTCAAAGAATCCTTTAGTTGAAACGAGAACCAAGTGCAAAAACGATTGAACTGAATGTATGTCTATAGCTGTCATTAATTTGTATTGTATCTCAAAATATGTAGTGCTCCGGCACCTTCCCATTCTCCCTCAACATGTTAAACTCTAGTCTAATTAATAAACTAACTAGGATACGTCGCCTTCCTGGCAGATTGCCACTTCCCAACGTGTTTTTGTACCTTGTATAGTTGTCCGCAGCCAGCTTAATAACATGTGAATTTCTTACTGTGTTTGTGATCTTCTTGAGGAGTTTCTTGTGCCTCATGAGGCACTTTCTCATTTTTAGGTTTGCTGTAGAGCTGCGTGGGCAATGAAAATGAGGATATTTTTCAGTGGCAACTAAGCAGGAACTAAGCAGTGAGGATGTCGTGGCTGCGAATAATCCATCCTTTTCTGTGGGGTCCTTACCTTCAATGATTTAGTAGGCCTCTTCTGATATGTGTTCATATCTGATATTGTAATTCTTGTTACGACGTTGGCATAGTACGGACAGCCAGAATTAAGTAGAAACTAGTGATGCCTATTGATAAAACAATGCGCACATGTTATCCCTCTGGCTTGGATCATTGGCTTGGATGGTGCCAGTAGTAGTACATATATATTATTAATATATTATTCACATTATTGAATAATCCGAGAATGCGCTGCATGCGCAGCTAAAAAGAAAACATCGAATGCTGTTCATTGAGAACTGTCCCTGCAACGTTCTTTGTATATTTGGGATCATGTCAAAGCGATGAACACAACTGATGAGCAGCGTGCGCAGCTCAACTGAACATTTTTCTTCAAGTAATCAACAACCATATTTGGCAATGACATTGCTCCCTGGCCTCCTCCCTAGCCGCTCCCCTATAAAAGGAGGACTTGCTGCCACTGTTGCAAACCCACACATACATACAACTCAACATAAGCACACTCAAGTAGTAGGAATTAATAGACATAGCCCAATGGCCTCCGTGTGTTTCTTCTTCCTCCTCGCAACCCTGACCATCGCAGCAGCCACCGCCTCTGCCGGATATGATGGTAACACGCAGGAGCCGTATCCAGTGGCAGATGATAATGAGGCAAAGCCCATGCCGGAGCAGCCGTACGACTCCTCGAGGCCCTCGTGCGGCGGCTGCCGAGATGCCAAGATGGGTGTTCTCAAAGCACGGGGCATGTGCTGCCAAGAGGTAAGCAGGCACGTCGAGTGCCTTTGCCCGACCATGAACACTCTGATCGGCGCCGGCGTCCCGCTGAAGGAGGTGTGCTACGACGACATGGCGTGCAACGAAGACGGACCGTACGGCAGCAAGGGCTCAGTGGTGATCGACCCGTCGAAGAAGTGCTCGGTGCCAACGGTGTGCAATGGCGTTGTGGACGCCCTTCTTGAGCTGAACAAATGCTTCAGTGTCCAGCAGGCTGGGGAAGACAGGTCAGGAGGTAGCTGTTTTGTTGGGGCCCTTCGTGAGCTTGGCTTCAAGAACCCTGACAAGGTGATTGAGAAGCTCTTCCGCCATTAGGATCGGATGACCACTGAAAGATAAGCATAGGTGCAAGATGGCATCCATGCACGGTGAAGTAGCCGTTGACGTTGTCACGATATCTTCGTTCCTTTCTGCATTGTATTACCATTTGTATTTGTCTGTGTGAACATGTGTGTGAGAGAGTCGGAGAGAGCATTTCTTTTATTTCTTCATATTGTGCTACATGATTGAGATGTTGCTGTACCATTTTCTGATTTCCACCAGTACATTCGTGTGTTACACAGAACAAATGCCTCAGAGATGTGTTGATACCATAACTGCGGTCTCCCCCAAGGCGTCACCTTTCGCCGCTGATCCTCCGCTGGCGGCGACGGCGGCGGGCGGGAGCGTCCCACTGGCTCAACAGCTGATGCAGGTACCAACGCGGCCACTGCCTCTGCCTCCGTCGCTGGCTCCACCTCCACCACATCCGCAGAACCAGCGACGGCCTACGCGTCGCTCTCGACGCCGTCGCCCGCTGGCGCGGCTTCTGGTTGGGCTCCCGATGCGTCGCGAGCCGCCTCTCTCTCGCCCTCATCGCCCTCTCCCGGACCGGCTGCGTGGCCGTCTTGGGCTGCCCAACGGCATGGGTGCGCGTGGTGCAACCCGCCAGGAGCCGGGACGGGGAGGTGGTGTGCGGCCGCAGGTCGACGCGGACGGATACCAGGAGGTGGTTTCCAGGTCCACCCGACGCCGCCTGGGGCGTGATGCGTCGGTGGCCGCGGCGGTGCCTCCACGCCGGAGTCGCATCCCGCCGGAGTTCGAGGGCAAATGTCTGAATTGCCTGTCCACCGGCCATCGGGTTGCGACATGCAAGCTGCCCCGGCGGTGTGTGCGCTGCCACGGCTTCCGCCACCTCGCCAGGGACTGCAAGCGTCCGCGCAGTCCGCCGGTGGAGGGGGCTGCCCCGGTGGATGCGGCTCCACGTCGATTCGTGCGTGCTACCGTCGGTGTACGCCGCCGGCTTCTCTGGCGGGGAGTCGCACACCTTCGCCGCCGCCACACAACCCGGGCGGAAACAGGGCTGAGGGGCGTGGGAGACAGGGCGATGCTCCAGTGGTTTCTGCTGTTGAGCTGGCCGGAGATGAATTCCCACCTTTGCGCCCGGAGAGCAGTTTCTGCTACATTCAGCGTAGCGAGGAGACTGTGGCGGAGGAGACGCGGCTGAGGTACGCGCTGCTGGCTCAGGCGGGCAATGCCTCGAGGGACATCCCGGCTGATGCGGCTCGACGTGCGATCTGTGATGTTCTGGTCTTCTGGGTGAGAACCCCGGCGACCTCGCCGTGCGGCCGTTCTACCCGGAAAACTTTCTGGTTGTTTGCCCCTCCCAGGGTGTTCGTGACCGGATGCTGGCGGCCGGGGGTGTGCCGCTGGCAGGCACCACGCTGGTGCTCCGGCCATGGACGCGCCTGGCGCATGCGGGTTCAGAGATCCTGTTCAAGTCCCTGTCCATTGAGCTCGACGGAATCCCACCACATGTCTGGAGCATGGACACGGCTAGCAAGCTGCTCTCCAAATACTGTTGGATTGAGCGCTTGCATCCGGACACGGAGAGCAAGACGGATCAATCGACTTTCAAGCTCACTGCTTGGGCGATGGAACCATGCAACATTCCGAAGACGACGACTCTGTTGGCAGCGGAGCCGGAACCGACGGTGGTGCACTCTGATCCGGTCCTGCATAGGGTCTTCAACAACCTCCGTCCCTTTCTCCGGAAGAAGAAGCTGCTCTCCAACCCAGTGGTGGTGCATGTTCGCGCCATTACTGACTTTGCCTCAAGATCGACGTCGCCGTCAGGTCCTTCCTCACCGTCCACTAATGGTGACAGCGGGCTCGATTGAAACCCTGATCGGAACTATGGGTTCTCCAGAGGCGTCGGTCCTAGGCACACTGCCTTCCCCTGTCGGTGCGGTGAGCCGGACGGTGGCCGGAGGCAGCAACCGCCGCCGCCGCCGGAGACGAGAAGGCGACAAAGCGGTTCAAACGGAACCAGGACAACATTCCCAAAGGAGAAAGTTGTTGCCTTACGCAGGCAGTCGGCAGAGAAGGACGGACAGCGGAAAAAGATTCTCTACATCCGGCTGCAGAGAAGCGGCACTGCAGCCTGATGCCGATTCGCGACACGTGTCCAGCCCACGCATCTTAAAGCAACGGAGCTTCCAGGCCCATTAACCTCGGCTCGGCTCAAAGAAACAGTTTATTTGTACGGCTTCGGCTCGTTTCCTGTTCCAGTGGCTGGTGCTTGGTCGGATCGGAAGAGACCAAGCCATGGCCGTCGGAGCCGCATCTCGCATCTAATCTCCGAGGCTCCGACTACCGCGCTGCCTGCGGACGACGCCTACGGCGGTAACTGCCGAGTCCTCTCCCACCTCCTAGCTCCTGCGGTTGCGGCATCCCGTCCCCAACGGCCTGCCCTCGTGGTGGTCGCGCACGCCGCCGGCAGCTGGCCGGAGTCACCTCCGAACTGACTTAAGGAATCAAGCTAAGTCAGTACGTTCTTTCTTTGGTCTCCATTCAAAATCTTGATTCTTGCATGAAATTGGCAGAAGTGTGTAGCTCTGTTGTGATTGAGTTTTTTCTTTTTTTAACCTTTCCCCCCAGATTCACGTTGAAACTGCCCCTGGAAGCAAACTGAAGAGGACAATCGATAGACATTGTGCTATAAACAGGTTGTTGTATTAGTATGTCTAATGCCGATGGAGCAGCTGACCAAAATATTTAAACACTATCACAACTAATATTTTGAGATGGCCTCCATCAATATGTTTTTGGAGCTCCTGAACCTCATGTATTTTGAGCTCATAGTAGAGTTGTGAAGTGTAGTATTCTGTTTGCCTAATACGAGTTTTAGAGGTGTGGATAATCTCAAAAATAGTTTGCTAACGCTTATGAAATGACATTTATTTTCAGAACTAAGCTTAGCAGGTTATGAGACAGGTAACATCATGGCCTTGACAATGTTGCGCAATTGGAAACAATCAGTGCTAGGGAGAACAAGACTCGGTGCACTGCTGACAAAGATGGACATGTTATCATCAATACAGGCGAATCTGAAGCTGATATGTGCAACAAAAAAATGAGTTGAAAATTTCTGGACAATGAAGAAAACATCATATGAGGTTTTTAGGTTGGAAGAGAAGCAAAGATAAGCATGTGTACTCTGTATGCTAGTATTGCTCTGTGCTTGCTAGCCTGATTGTATATCTTTGGTCTGTAACCTCTATACTCTTTATTAGCCAGTGATCAATTTTCGGTAGTGATCAGTTCTGATTTCTATTGTCACAAAAACAACGGAAATGGATTATTACAGCTCCAGTTACATCGAAATTTACAAAGAGTGTCTACTGCTTATGTGCTTCATCAAAATGCAATTTTCGAGCAGCTGATGCTTCTTGATCAACTCCAAGTAAAAGGCTTGACCATGGCTGGAAAATCCGCATACACATTATTGGTTACAACATTGTGTACTGTCATATTAGCACCAATACTTTCATCAAAAGATGTCTGTGTAAAAAACAAAACCTTAAGAGAATATTCAGATAAATGAATTATTAAAAAAGGAAAATAGTATAGGCTAGTATGTCGTACATTCAACTGTTTTGGATCCTGATCATGTTTTGTATTTTGGTCTATTTTCCGTGAACCTTTCCCTATAGCATACAGAGGAGTAAAATATAATCAGCAATATATGTTCTTTGATTGAATAGGTGCATCTATAAATATAACTGCAGCTAGTAAAAGAAGTGATATAAGAGGATAAGTACCTTTATCAGAAGAACTTTTTCTTTTCTTCCCTGTATTCTTTTCAACAGCATTCTTTGCTCGTTTATTTTTTGAACCTTTTACTACCTCAGGAACTCTAAACGATATTTTACTATTTACTGTATCTATACTGCAGTCATTTGAAATTACAGAAAAATCAGTTTCTTCCATCTTGTTTAGTGAATGATCAGCCTCCAATTCCAGCTTCTGTAACGCTCTCTCCAAATCATCAAGAAGTGGTTTTGACACTGAACACTTCAGTGCAAGAGATGTTGCCATTCGAGACAGTCGTGCGGCATGTGCTTTCAAGTTTTCTTTCTCCTTTCCTTTTTTCTCAACATAAAAACCTCTTTTTGCATATTTTGTCCATCTATTCAGAATATACTGAGACGGTAACATGAAAATATCGGTCATATTGAATACTTTCAAGGCATGCCTGCACAATATACCTACAATGTATAGAAACCACTAGTAAGCAATTTGTATTGGAACCAAAATTTTAATTCAAATACTGTATACATACCTATGGATTCAAACTTCCTGCAACAACATGTAATAGTCTTATCTGTAGTGTTGAGTACAACTGTTGCTCCAACATTTGAGTCCCTATGTGTAACCATGAATGTTGATATAGACCCCTCAGCTTGTACTAACTTGCAGGTAAATGAAAACTGACTTTTAAATTCTTCCTCGAACTCTTTATACATCCTTCTTGTATAAGATTCAGCAGCTGTCTTCAACAAAGGAAAATCTAGGATGTACTTAACTGGATCCTTCGTACGTGATTTAAAATCTTCATACAACTCATTTTCACGAAGAGAAGCAGAAACATTTTCACATTCCACAATGAGTTCAGAAAGACCAAGTTTCCTACGGAATTTTTTCTTAAAGACATTATTCATACCTTCACTCCTTTGGGTTGTCGTCATATCAGCTGTAAAAGAATCACGATAAACTGCAGCCCACTTTTTTCTTAAATCATATAAATTTAGCATCCATAAATTCTCTTGCAGGCTGTAGTCTGTCAACAATTTATTCCACTTTTCTTCAAAACACTCCTCTGATCTATCTTCATAGACACAACTTTTGAAAGCAGGTAAAAACTTCTTAGGGTGCTTATTAATTACATGACTAAGATGTTTTGCAGCATTAAGATAAATGTGCCACAAACAAAGACGATGACTTGTATTTGGGAATACATAAGCAATTGCTCCTGCCATGGCTGCATCCTGATCAGTGAAAATAGTGCTTGGGTGCTTACCCGACATTGCTGTCAAAAAAGTTTCAAAGAGCCAGATAAATGAGGGAATAGTTTCATCAAATAACAATGCTGCACCAAAAATGATTGTCTGCTTGTGGTGGTTGGTTCCAAGTAGTGGAGCAAAAGGCATTTCAAATTTGTTTGTTTGAAATGTAGTGTCAAATGGCACAGCATCACCAAAGCATTTGTAATCCATAATAGACTGACCATCAGCCCAAAAAAAATTAGTTATCCGTCCATTTTCTTTGTTTATTTCAATGGCATAAAAAAATGTGGGATCCTCCATCTGCTTGTTCTTCAAGTATTCCAACAAAGTTTGTGCGTCATTGCATTCTAAATACTTCTTCCGTTCGCGACCAATTTCATTACAGCAATCAATCTTCAAGAATGGAACATTTTCAGCGCGACCATAGAATTGTTTCATAAATTCGTACACTTGTGACGGCTTCATCCCGGCTTCTCGTATTTGACTAATGAGTTTTCTGTCAGCTTCCATAACCCGCCGCTGGGATCTCAACATGTGTGTCTTACCTGGACTAGCCATATAATGATTATGTTCAAGCTCAACATGTTGCACTGTCCAAATTCCCTCTCTGCTTATACTGAACAAAACACGAGCATTGCAACCTGTCCTTGAACTGCCCTTTGATGAACTAGCATCTCCATGCCCTTGTTGGCTGCAAACTATCACTTTTGATGACATTGTTTTATCCGCTCTACGCTTTGTGTCATGTTTTCTGATACTGAACCCAACCATACCGGCATATGTGTTGTACATCTCATATGCACTTTCTCCGGACTCAAAAGACATTCCAACTTCAGGAACAATCACCGTTGGCCCATGCTCATTAGCCTATTGTAAAATGTGTCGTAAGCAAAGTCATATTATCACAATACAAATTAATGTGTTTATCTTAAATATTATGCATAATCATGTTACCTGACATGCCATTGATTCAGGGATTGTGTTGTCATCGCCTTGAGCATTTTCACCAATAGTCAATGATGTTGTGTGCAGTGTCTGCTTTTCCACGTATAATAAGTACTAAATATTTGCGCATATCAAGAATGAACAAATCGTAAATTAACAAAATATTATGAAACAAATAGATAAATCTACCTGCGTTTTCTGCTGATCAGTGGCTCTATGATCACCAATGGTTGCAGAGTCTTCACATGCGAAAGGGAGCATAAGAGATTGTAACCGCTGCTCGTTGGCTTCGTGATCCTCAATTATTACTGCGGTGTTTTCATGTGCAGAAGGAAGCCCAGGTTGTGTTGCCACGTCCTCTTGTCCTGCCATGTGCTCATGTCCTTTTCCTGCCATGGTGGTCATGGATTCACGGTGCTCGATGATTACACTAATTAAAACATGTGTGAGAGCTGCTACTTCTGAACTGAGAATACATTACTTTTATCTTGACGGAGGAGGTGCGGATGGCTGCGAAGCAACGTAGGAGAGGCAACGATCGCGGCGGCGGCGCTGCGTTGTTGTTTTTTTTCTGCCCTAGGCCCCTAGTTTCTATTCCGTGATTGTGTCTTTCAGTTCTGCATAAACGAGAAAACGAGCCCGTACGAATAAACTGTTTCTTTGAGCCGAGCCGAGGTTAATGGGCCTGGGAGCTCCGTTGTTTTAAGATGCGTGGACTGGACGCGTGTCACGAATCGGCACCAGGCTGCAGTGCCGCTTCTCTGCATCCGGATGTAGAGAATTTTTTTCCCGGACAGCTGTCGCCTGGCGAAGAACCAGGTCCCCGCATGCGGACTGCTTCAAGAGGGGCCATCTGTCCTTGAGCTACAGCTGTCCTGTCGTGCTGCGGCAGACGAGATGGGGTCTGCACCAGACCAGGTGCAGGATCCGATGTGGCTGGAGGCTTCCATCTGGGGACCAGGTCGGCTGCCTCGACACCCCACGGCTGAGCTGGTGGAGGCTCCTGCGGGAGCGTTGGAGGGGCCTACAGATGGGCAGCTGGCCCGCCCGCAGCTGGAACCTGTCCTGTTCGATCTGCTGGCTGAGCAGATGGAACCGGCGCTCCCGATGAACTGAGCCGCGTTCCTCAGTCGACTCACTCACTCTCTCTCTCCTGTCATGGAGCAGCCGAGCCGCATGAGAATCGGAGGTTGTATCGGCGACGCCTGTTGCGGCCCAGCACACTGCTGGTGGAACAACGATGAAGGGGCCCGGGGAACCTGTCCTTGGCTCTGGAACACGGAGCTCGCCATTGCAGGACCTTCGTTGGAGCTGTGACACGCAAGATCAAAAGACCACTCGCGCCTAAACCAGCAAGGAGAATGAACGTGGTGGCACAAACCAGGTTGGATGACTCGCCGAACCCAGGTCTGCCCAAACGCAGCCGGCGGATTGAGAACCAACCTTTGGCCAAGATAGCCTCCTCGAAGCGCGCCGAAGTCATTCTCATGCAGAAGTTCGGTGCAGTACTACCAGAGAGCCAGCTGCAGCCGACGTCGAAGAAGACGGCCACAGAGTACTTCGATGATTCGTTGAGCAAAGTCCGTCTCAGTGCTGCGAAGGAACTGTTCCCTTCCTTGCGCTGTTCGGGTAATCTGCTCCAAGCTCAAGCAGCTTGTTGATAGCAGATTCGCACACCCATTCTGGTTGCTAGTGTTTCCCATGGAACAGCCGTTCAATCTCTTGTCTGCAGGTACCCGGCGCCTAGGGGAGCTGATTGTGGGCTAGTAGTTGGTTAGCTACCTCGGGTATTTGGTTGTTTAATCTCTGTGTAATTACAATCTCGTGGCAACTTAGCATGAGCACACGATGCTCCGCGATGTGTAATCAAATCCTATTTTCTTCTTCTTAATATAATGAAGCGCAGCTCTCCTGCGTTTTCGAGAAAAAACATAATGTGACGATCGAGATACGAGAATATCTCAGCGTGCAATCTATAGTGGCACGCTCTACACGTGTTTTCCTTTCTTGTCACGGCCACTTACAAAAGTGTATGTACTTGCCTTTCTTGTACAATGTACATTCCATATATGGCTAACCTGATTAATTCATATTAGACCTCAAACTTTAAATTTCATGTTAAAGTATATGTAATCACTGTGTATATATACGAAAAAAAATGAATACTGAATTTTTCAAAACTTTCTCTAACTCCTACTATGACTTCTCTGCCCTTTTCCTTTATCCAGTGAATTTCCTGGGTATAGCTTGCGCCTCAAGACCATGACTACTCTCCATTTTTGGGTAGGTCCCTTGTGGATCAACTAAAGAAAACGGACTAATTTCTAATGACTTAATCCTATGGGAAAATTTCTAACACGAGTTGCTTTAAAACTAAGTGTTGGGATCTTAAAAATGCCATGCACTGACCTGCTTGCTCATACAAATTGGAGAAATATAAATTCAACTCGTAAATAAGTTAACGCATAGCGTGTATACCACCGCCTAGACCGATCTGGCCGACGGCAAAACCCCGGCACAGCGGTACGCTAGTTGATTGAACTCAGATATGACCGGGATATCGTTGCAAATCTCCATGCATTCGTGGCACTCAACTTTAGATCTTATAAGTTGCTGCTGTTGTGGACACAGGCTGCCATATATATAGATACTTAAATATCCATTATGTGTGGGAGATGTAGCATGCATGGATCGGATATCTTAAATTTGTATGAATCAATAATCACGTGTTAAGACCCCAAGAGCATTCGTTGCCTATCAGCTGGCGGCAAACTTCAAGTATCTTGGCATCACGTTAACAGGCGCTACCTGTAAGAACCGTCCAATTTGATATCATTTTAAACAAACCGTCGGTCATTTTTATTAAGATAAGAGCTAACACACGCTCGTCCGAGAGCGTGCCATGTGTTAACCCACATCTAAGTCATTCGCCAAAAATATTATCAAATCCAGCAGTTCTGGTATGTGCTCCACCATGTGCCCAAGATCACGCATACATACATACTATTTACAATCATATATTTTGCCAATGATCCACAAAGAGCAATTTTAAGCATTTCATGGTTCGATAAATAAACATTACAAGTTCAATATAGGAGGAGTCAAATCTGAAATTTAAGATTCAACAACATAATACAAGCCTTGGGTTCACAATTATCATTTAAAAGGGACATGAAACATAAAGTTTAATGTTTAACATGATATCCCAAGAGAACGATTGCGCAGCAGATAACTAGATAAACACGATAACGTAATGAAGTCTTGCTCAAGGACACCATCGAGACCACAACGACCTACTCTTCACCTGCACCGTGATTAGCGAGGTAGAAGTGACCAAACACAACTTCCGGCTCACCTGCAACTTAGTTTAGAAAGCAACATGAGTACAAAGGTACTCGCAAGAGTTGCGCAAATTAATAACCAAAGAGTATGCAAATGAGAATTCACAAGATAAGGCTTTAGGATTAAGTAAGTTTGCATATGGATGAGCTCTCTAATCCAACAACTAGCTTTCTAGCAATTTAATTACCTTGCCCAGCCCACCTCATAATTTTAGTTGATTGAATTACTAAACAAACAAGCAACATGAGGTGACATAAGCCAAAACCAAACATAGAGATACTTCTATGAAGGATTCATTGGATATTGAGCTTGTTCATTACCGAGAGCGCAGTAATTTAAAATGATTAAATAACCTTACAAGGGTGTACTTCTTTACCTACACGACACAAGGACCATGCGGCTCACCCAACCGATCACGTTGGATAAGGGGTACTCGCATCAACCTTTTCCAACAAGTCTCAACCGTTGAAAATCACGTCTAACTTGCGCGGAGAGTCACCTAGGTCCACTGGGGACACCCCTAGGCCTCTCTACAAAGCCCAATGGCCACGCATCATGGACCGTGCATCAAAGATTAAAACTTACAAGGTATTCGGCTCATCCATACCATGATTGGATATGTGGTAGTACGATAAGTTGCTCAAAATCAAGGTCATCCACGGACAGTCCTTAACTGGTTCAAGCGGACTATGTTTCCGAGACTCCTTTCTCTAGGCCCTGCATTCCGCCCAAACCACGAGACCACTTTTCCAACTAGACCACTCCGATCCTTCCAACATCTCAAAACCGGACAAGTGTGATCAAGGATAAACAAGTTGCTAGTGAGTGTAGCTTGATCCTATTCCCAAAATTTCCTTACAAGTTATAGACCAACTCTAAGCATGGCTAAGCATTTATTCAATTATTAGTTACTAACTACAAGTGGCAAGGACATGGATATATAAAAACAAGGAAGGTAAATGCACGAAGTAGAATCAACCATGCAATAGATAAACATATAGCATAACCACATATACCCAAGTGAGATAATTAAATTAAATTAAGTTAAATGGGTCGAGGAACATGCTTAGCTGCTTGCCTTGGTTTTCTTCTGACTCGACAATGAACTCAACTCCGGGCTCGGGTTCGACGGTCTCGGCGGGCTCAACGGGCTAGTTCTGCGGCGTTTCGGTCGCTATAATGCATGAATGAGATGCATGCATTAGCATGATGCCGATGATTTGAAAATGATATGACATGAAATAAAGAATGGATGGCACACTTAAGTAAGACAAACATCACGAACGCTAGCGACAAGATCTCGCTTACTAAACTCTTAAACAAAAGGATTTAGAGCGAGGATTGTTCAAAATAATTCATATAGCAAGTATAAATCAAGATTTAATTCCAGAATTCAGGGAACATCATAAAAAACTCATGGGGGTTGGATTTGCAGCAAAAATTTTTTTAGAATTATTTATGCATATCACAAGTTTCAGCTACTCTAAACAAGTTAAATCTTAAAAGACATGCAAATCACTTCCAAAAATCCTCAGAAAATTACCAGAGGATAAAGACATGGAAAAAAGGATAACAGAAGTGGTTTTACCATTTTATCACTTTTCAAAAAAATTATGCATTAAAGATGCTTGCAGGCAGAGAACAAATAAACACACTAAAACTCTATCAGACAGTACATATTCATTAGAACAAGTTGTACCATTAGATAGCACATTTCACAAGGATTCTAACAAGATTTAGTTTGGCATTTTTAGAGCATCCTACCATTTATTAAGCAATTAACTTACTTTCATAAAGAGAAAGCATAACTAAATTTACAGAACATTAACCTGCAAAACAATATTTTTGCTAAGTAGATTTATCAACATAGGAACCCAACAAAATAACTTTCATAGTTTTTGAAGACCTTTACAAATTTCTATGGATTTTACAAGATGACTGCTCTAAGAAAATCATAAAAACTCACGGAAAACACTAAGCACACCCGGATCCGGCGCTCCCAGGCGCCGACAAGTGGGCGTAGGAGGCTAGGCAGGCCCGGGCTGAGTCAAGGCTGGCCGCTGGCCTTGACCCGCAGCAGGGAAGCGGCCATAGCGCGCCCACGGCACGGCCCGCGCGGCGCAACGTCGCGGCGGCCGGCGGAGGAACGCGATCGAGGATGCGAGCGGAGCGAGGGCGGCGTGTGCACGGGGATCTATGCACGGCTTGGATGCTCACTGCGGCACCAATGGGCGGAATGGGGCGGTGAGCGGCGGCACGGCGAGGAGCAGCGGCAGCGGGTGGAGGCCGGCATTGAGGGGAACCTGCGGAGGAGGAAGACGGCCGGTGAGAGCTTGAATCGGACGAGGAGGGCGAGGGGGTGCTTGCACGCAGGAGTCGGAGGGAGGCTCACCGAAGGTGGCTAATCGCGGTGACAGCGGAGGAGAGGAAGGAGGAGGCGGCGGCATTGGAGGAGAAGGCTAGGATTTGGGGGGAGAGGGGAACGGTGTTTGAAATGAGGAGAAGGAAGGCGAGCGGCCGGCGTGCGACTTGCCTTCCGCGGCCACGCTGGCCTAGCCTGCGGCCAACAGCGCGGCGCCGCCGCCCGGGCTGGCCAACGGGCGAGCCGTGAGGTGCGGGGATGGGGGGCTGCGGCTGACAAGTGGGCCCGGGGTGGGTGGAAAAAAGAAAAACGGTGGTTCAACTTCAAAATTAAAAAACTAGGACTTCTCGGGCTCTGAAAATTGCCAAAATATTACTGGAGTAAGATGAAACTGCCAAGAACACAACGCAACAACAAGAACTCGAAAATATATTAAGGATTGCTCACAGAAATTCAAACAAAACGGCAGTTTTCAAAGCTTCCAAGAATTTTATGGCTCGGGCTAAACATCACAAAATTGAGAAAAAACATTTTATAATCGTCATTTGAAATCTAGTATTTGAATCAAATTTTTGAGGGCATAGTTACTTGGAAAAAAATAGACTTGCTTCACAACCTTCACTCAAACCAAGCAAGGAATTAAATATAATCATTCCAATCCATGCATAAATGATGCTCCATTATGATAAGATGATGCTCATGATGCTAAAAATTACATATTATCATGGTCTTTAAACTTTGGGTTGTGACACTACTCCGATCCGATCCCTCGGCAGGAACTATTTCTGAACAAGACATGCCATAAGATGCCACATTTACCGCTAACTGTAAGAGGAAATATCAAGAGTGCGCAGCGGATTTTGGCTCAGCCTGGTATACTGACGAGCTGACATCCTTCCAGTCCCAGGTCTACCGTACCTATAGCTCACAAAAATTAAAGTCTTAGACCTAACTCAGCTCAAAAGACCAAGTTTCAAAGTGGGACTAACACTAAACAGCAATCTCAGTGATTTCGTTAAGCTATGTAAGCAAATTAATTGAACAAATTATACTGCAGAGGAACGAACTAGCATTTCACCAGTAGAGGAGGTACTTCGATTCCAATTCTGCATTTCTGTGCGCTCGCATCAATTTTCAGTACTTGTATGTCGGCGTTCGGTAGATCTTTTCCAACACATCGGAACCGGACCTGAACATTTGCAAATAGGGTACATTGATTCATGGGTAGGAATACCCAACTTTCTCTAGCAAAAAACGACTATATCTCAAGTATATGCATGAGTATAAATTATGTTGGATCAAATAGTATGTTACCCGAGTTAGAATTCAGTCCAAAACGTAATCCCAGTCTCCCCTCGCCCCACCTGATTCTGCAATCCGCAAGCCAGCCCATTGCCACTCGCCAGGGGTGCAGCATATCTCTTGCTCATCTCCCACATTACATAGCGTCGATACCCAAAACTGATTTGAGCCAGACCTATACTATGATGGCGTGAGAGACAACCAGCGGAGGGCGGCGATGAGGGCGAGCGTCGGAGCAGCAGGAGCACCTTTCGTGGCTACGCTCGAGGGCCGAACTGTGAGCGTTGGCACTCGGCAAGAGGCAGCCGGTGGTGGCACGGCAGGCCAACATAAGGGTCTGGCAGCCAAAGACCTTAGGACTAAGCCTCTTGAGAGCTGTTGCGCCGGGGCGGCCCAGCAGCAGTCTAGCATCCAACGTCGAGTGAGCAAAATTTTATTTATCTAGTTTAATTTATTTTGTTAGTGTTTGTGTCCTTCCTGAGTTCCTGTATATTATAGAGCCCAATAAATTGAAGAAGAATCAGTTGATGAACTTAAGAGCTCAACACACGAAAGATAGGATGCACATTGAACCATTGAGCATTTTGTTCTGGTTTGGAAAAGATCTTTCCCAGCTCTAAAATTCTGGTCCACCACTGTTTACAAAAGATCTTTTTCCACTGATCGAGCGAAGAGGTTTAAAATAAAATTTGCTCATCAGATTGTAACGAACTTCCATGCAGGAAAGGCTGCAGAGCCGAAGACATTTTCACCGAACCGTCTCAGCGTCAGCAACTACTATATCAGTCCATCGTTGTAGTAAGATGTTTAAAAAACAAATTAACATGGAGAGCATGCACGAGCGGGATGACTATAAGTCATCCGCGCTACAATATTCGTTTTGGGCACATGCAGGCCGCCCGAGCGTTGATAGACCCATTAAATTGGGCGACCTGGCCCACTCGGCTTTTAAGGCACATGCGACGTGTGCTGGCAGGAGCAACCGTCTAGCCCAAAACATTCATCGATTTGAGTAACCGGGCTCAATTTGCCTTTCATTGAACTGACGTGCATCGATTTGCGTAACCGTGTTCAGATGCATGCATGCATGCAGATTTTCTTTTATTTCTATATTTTTTGTTTTACGATTTGCATAAATGTATTTTAGATTGTAAATTTGTGAGAAGTGTACTCCGGCCACCAATTGAAACAGCTATAGCCAATTGGATTGGCGGTAGGTAAAAAACCGCCGGATGAGAGGGAGATTAAAGGTACCGCCTGTTCAAACAGCGGTAGGCGTGGACCCCGTCTTTTTGCCGGCACGCGGTTGACAACGTGGCTGCCACTTCAGCTTTTGCCGGGCATGCATGGCATGTCAGACAATTTGTGTTTCGAAGTGTTCTATGGGTTCGGGAGATTCACTATGGTCCCAAGTGGTAGATTTGTTGGAATTTAAATCAAATCACAAAAGTAAGTACCCAAAGTAAGAGAAAGGAGTTTATTTAAGACTTTTGGTCTTAATCGAGAGCAACATGAGTGGTCAGCCATGGCAGTGATTGCGCCCCATCTGCTGCTCCTCCCGGGCGCCCGTGGAGCTCCAGGGCGAGCCGGGAAGGTCCAGCAGGTCTCGCGACGTCTGCACCGCGTGCAGCTGCCACTCCAACTCGGCGGCCGCGGCTCGCAGCACGATGGGGGCGGTGACCGTTGGTACTGCAGAGAGCGCCCGTTCGGCTATTGCTGTGGTGTGTTGGCGGCTTCCGTCCGTGCCACTGCCGATTGCATCATCGTCATCGCTGGACTTCTTTGTGGCCAGAGGATAATGAGAGAGGAGGGGGTGGGGGGAAGAGAGGGTGTGATCCGCCACTTACAAGCATGGTAACGTCTCGATCCACCTCAGGCACCAGCATGGTAAAACCATCATGCAAAATCGCCTTAGGGGGTGCTTTAAATGGTTTTACAAAGATGAAAGGATTAAACACCTGATTTTATAGTTGAGGGGATGATGTAGTCCACCCTTGATACGTTGAGGGTTATATACACTTTTTCCTCCATAATACGTGCTACCGAGGAGAAATTCAAGTACAAAATCAGCTACAACTAGGCTTATAGAGCGAAACAGAAGGTGTTGGAGATGCGGAGGGGGTATGTATGAAGCCTCGTATCATAATTTGCCATTGCTATTGCACACCATATGCAGAGAAATTCTGAAAGGTTCTATATATGACTTGAAAAAATATGCTTGTGTTCAGAAACTAGGCAAGCAGGTACTGCAGGGGCTTGCATTGAGGCCTTTCGATACTGCCGTCCTATCATATCCATTGATGGGATATTCTTAATAGAAAAGTACAAAGGCACGATCGTAACAGCTATGCTGATGGCAACCATCAACTCCTACCTCTTGCCATTGCCTTTGTGGAGAAAGTGTCCGGAGAATAGTTGGCATTGGTTTTTAGAGAGATGTAGCAAATGTATGTGTCATACATGACCTGCCGGAATTAATGGGCTTGACCCATTGGAAATTTCAGAATTCCTATAAATCTTAAAGGCTCATGTGTGTAAAAGAAAATGGTGCAAATCTTAGTCCCACCTTAGTAGTGAAAGAGTGGGATGGCCAACATAACTATAAAGGTTGTCTCCATCCATCCAAGCTATATGATGGGGGAGAGAAGAGAAACACCACATGCGCACGCACGCCACACCTCACCGGGCTGGGGCGGGGGCGGGGTGGAGGGCGCGCGGCACCTGCATGAATGGTTCGCCAAAATTCAGCCCCTCGCCTTGCGGAGGCGCAACTTTCTTTTGCAGTTTTTATTTTTATGACTTGGGCTCTAAGTCGAACGGGAGAGCAGGTCTCTGGAACTCTTCACTTTTGGGATCCTGCACTGGGAGAGGGCGGATAAGGTTTTTGGGAAGTGCTTCGTGCGACTGCTCAAGGTTTTTACCATGGTGCGTCTTCCACCCAACTCCGTTGCCTCACGGACCAACCGCCTTTATCGTCTCTAGCAGCGGCGGTTCGTCGTCGTCAACCCTCGAGCCAAGCCTCGGTACGTAATCTGTGATCTGATCTGTCTCTTAAGCATGTATCCTGAAATCATACCTACGCTGTTTATGCTGTCTAGTATGTTAGATCTATGCATGCTAGTTCCTGTGTTCATTATAATTTATTTTATACGAAATTTTATACAGAAATTAGTACTGCGTTTGCCTATATTCTCAACCATCCAAAAATCTTATTATAGGCAATCTGTTGATTTTATAATGACTGGTTTTGCTGATAAACTGTGGCCAGAAAAGTTTACTGGTGTGCCCTTTAGGAGATGGCAAGTCAAGATCCGTCTCTGGTTGACTGCAATGCGTGCATAGGAAGTGAGGCTTAGTATACCAACAGGTGAATATTCTTCTAAGGAGAGGAAGAAGTTCACGGAATCGGGTAGTTTGCTTTTATTCCGACTAGTACTACTCCAGTACGAGTAGTTACAACTGGTGTAGGGCGTGTGCTATGTCTCATCCTTTATCCTAAAATATGTACGCTATGTGCGTAATCCCGTAGCCCCGGGTCTGACAGTTTCTTTCTGTTCCGACTAGTTCTACTCCTATATGAGTAGTTACAACTGGTGTAGGATGTGGGCCATATTCCATCTCTTATCTAGAATATGTACACCATGTGCGTAGTCCCGTGGCTCCGGATCTGACATGCCCCTTTTCCCGTGCCGTTTTCACCGCTCATGCGCTTCGCTAGCCTCTTTCGCACGCACGCCTATGCTTTTCCCACACTGAATCGCCGCCGATCGAACAGGCCCGCCAAGGCACCAAATCGGCGCTGCCTCGTTCCGGTCTCAGCGCCAGCCCGGCCGCCGACGTTGTTGTCCAATACCCGATCAACCACGCAAGATTTCAGAGTGGATCAAAACACGGCTGATCAAAAAATGGCTTCAATGCAGTACGGAATGAAGGCTCTATATGGTAGTCAGCACGTCACGACGTACCTCCAATCGATTTGATCGAACGTCCAGCAGCGGGCGCGGCGTCACCGAGAGTCCACGTCCAGGCAGCGTCGCTGCGCGTCCACGTACACTGCGCGTCGTTGGCGTTCACGTGGACATGATGGGGGCGTCGCAGCTTCAACGTCAAGGCGGCGGCGGCGTCAAGCGATGGTGGCTTCGCGTACAGGAGGGATCGCAGCTTCCATGTCATCGCGGCGGCGGCGTCAAGCGATGGTCGCGTCGCGTACATGAGGGATCGGAAAAGACCGGATGAATAGCAGTGACGTGGAACCGGTTTTGAATATAACTATCAAGTTTTACCTAGTCTCTTGGATTACCCCATAGAATTAGGTGATTTTCTATTTTTACAAAGGAGGTACAATCTTCAAATTTAGCTAACATAATACCAAGACCGTTGGAGATGCTCTCAGGCAAGAGCATCACACCGTCGTGCAAGTGATCCGTTCTATTGTGGCTGATCTCCATCTCTGATCTTTAAGAGCTTGAGCAAACAATGCTGAGTTTATTCTCTGGTGGTACAACTATATATATAGGAAGTGTAACCTGACCTGCTGTAATTTTTGCTCCTTTTTCACCCCTCTTCCGAAAAAACAATGTATGCAATAACCTTGCATCAATAAAATGTTCAGACCGGCTTATTGCCTTCTGTAGTTCTCATGACGTCGTGGGCATGACTCCATCTATTATCTAGGTAGTGTAAAGTCAGGACCCATCTGCACTTTGGTGTATCACTACAGGAAAACGGCGAACTTCCGACGGCCAAAATTAAATTTCGACGGCCCCGTCGGAAGTTAATTAACTTCCGACGGCCATCCAGACCGCCGTCGGAAGTTTCCTTACTTCCACAGCCGTCGGAAGTTAAGAAACTTCCGACGGTTTACTCTGCGGCCGTCGGAAGTTAGGTGGCACGCCGTTACCCCCGGCCGGGTTCGCGTTATCTCGTGCCCTCCTCTTTTTTCCCCAAATCTCAGCTCCCGCGCCGCCGCCCGCCGCCCGTCCCCGCCGCCGCCCGGCCGCGCCGCCCGTCCGCGCCGCCGTCCGCCCCGCGCCGCCGCCTCCGCCCCGGGCCGCGCGGCCGCCCGGCCTCCCGCGCCGCCGCCCATCCCCGCCGCCCCCCGGGCCGCCCCCGGCCAGGCCGCCCGCCTCCCGCGCCGCCACCCGGGCCGCCCGCCGCGCCGCGCCGCGCCGCACCCCGCGCCTCCCGCGCCTGCCCGTCCCGTCCGCGTCGCCCGTCCGCGCCGCCGCCCGTTCGCGCCGCCGCCCCGCCGCATTGCCGCCCGTTCCCGCCGCCGCCCGGCCGCGACGCCGTCCGTGCCGCGCCGCCGCCCGTTCCCGCCGCCGCGCCGCCGTCCGTGCCGCGCCGCCGCTCGTTCCCGCCACCGCCCCGCCGCGCCGCCACCCGTTCCCGCCGCTGCGCCGCCGTCCGTGCCGCGCTGCCGCCCGTCCCCGCCGCCCCCCGGGCCACGCCGCCGCCCGTTCCCGCCGCCGCCGCCGCCCGGCCGCGCCGCCCGGCCCCCCTGCCGCCCGGCCCCGTCGCCGCCCGGCCCCCCGCCGCCCGGCCGCTCCGCCCGGCCCGTCGCCGCCCGACCCGCCGCCGTCCAGGTTAGTGCAGCACCGTCGGAAGTTAAATAAAATATTGTATTTGATATGCATATTATAGTGATTAAACACTAATCGCTTAAGTTTAGTAACTAAAACTTTATAATTATGATATATCTAATTTAAAATTAATCGCTTAAGATAACTATATTCTAACTTTGCAATTATTTAACTTAAAGTATGGGTGAGGATCGACGATGGATGTACGAAGATTGGCCTAATTTGTCAGATAAATGGATAGCTAATACGGAGGAATTTGTTAAGCGTGCTTTTGCTATATCAAAGAATGGAAATGATGTGAGATGCCCATGTAGCCGTTGTCGTATTTGTCATTGTCAGACTAGGAAAGTTTTGTCTTCACATCTGATAAAGTATGGTTTCATGCCTAACTATGAGGTGTGGGTGTATCACGGTGAAGCTTTACCTCCTTAGAATGCACCAGAAGTCCCAGTACCATTAGAAGTGGCAACATCACCACAAGTTCTAAGTAATGATAATGGAGAGTATGATAGAATGGATGAGATGCTTCGTGATTTAGGGGAAGATATGGAGCTCCCATCCGAGACTGAGGATCCACCCACGTCGGAGGCTAAAATTTTTTTCGAGCTTCTTAAAGCTTCAGAAGAGCCGTTGCACGAGCACACAAAAGTGACTGTCCTTGCTTTCGTGACTCGACTCATGGCTATTAAGTCCAAATTCACATTATCTCACAATTGTTACAATATGATCTTGAATTTGATTGGTGATATACTTCCGGCAAATCACAAGATGCCTAACCATGTCTACCAATCAAGGAAATTATTGTCTGGGCTTGGTATGGACTACAAAAAGATTGATGTTTGTCCAAATAACTGTATGCTGTTTTGGAAAAATGATATAGATTTGAAGAAGTGTCGAAAGTGTCAAGAATCGAGGTTCGTGGAGGTTGTAAATGAAGATGGTGAAAAGGTGACTACAGAGATAGCACAAAAGCAACTTCGCTACATGCCTCTTATGCCTTGGTTAAAGCGGATGTTTTTATCAAAGAATACTGCTTAGCACATGAGATGGCACAAAGAGAGGGTGCGTGCAAACCCAGAGTTGATGGTGCACCCGTCTGATACTGATGCATGGAAAGCTTTAGATGATTTTGATCCAAATTTTGCTAGTGATGCGAGAAATGTTCGGCTTGGTTTGGCGACAGATGGTTTCTCACCTTTTAATATGACTGTATCATCATATTCTTGTTGGCCGGTATTTGCTATTCCGTACAACCTTCCACCACATCTTTGCATGAAATATGATTATATGTTCTTGTGTCTTGTAATTCCTGGTCCGGAACATCCTAGAACACGACTTCATGTGATGATGCAACCTTTAATCGATGTTCTAGATAAGTTGTGGCAAGGTGTTGAGGCATATGGCTGTTACAAGAAACAAAGATTTACCCTTCGAGCTGCATTTCTATGGTCGATCCATGATTTCCCGGCATATGGTATATTTGCTGGCTGGAGCTGTCATGGACTTTTAACCTGTCCGATCTGTGGTAAAGATACAGACTGTTTCCGCCTTGAGTTCGGTGGTAAGATATGTTACTTTGATTGCCACAGACGCTTTTTGCCAGAGAATCATCCATTCAGATTTCAGAGGAACGCTTTCAGGAAGGATACTATTGTCATGAAGGGGCCACCGAAGCGTATGAGTGGAACAAAGATTCTAGCTATGTTGAATGATTTAAAGATGAATATAGATGGAAATGGATATGTTGGTTTTGGAACTGAGCACAACTGGACTCATATATGTGGATTATGGGACCTTCCTTACGTCAAATCGCTGATTCTAATGCACAATATGGATTTGATGCACCAGGAACGTAATGTTGGTGAAGCATTATAAGTACATGCATGGAATTCACTGATAGAACAAAAGACAATGTAAAGGCCAGAAAGGACTTGGCACAGATTTGTAATCGACCGTCCCTAGAGTTGACTGAAAGTGGTGGTAAGCCACGGGCTGCTTTTTGTCTGAAATCCAAACAGAAAAAAGAGGTAATGAAGTGGTTGAAGAATTTGAAGTTCCTCGATGGTTATGCGGCAGGTTTTAGGAGGGCTGTGAATTTGAAGACCGGCAAAATAAATGGGTTGAAGAGTCATGATTACCATATAATTATGGAGAGACTTCTTCCTGTTATGTTTCGCGGATTTGTACATGATGATGTGTGAAAAGTGTTGGCTGAGTTAAGCTACTTCTATCAGCAACTTTGTGCTAAAGAAATCAAGAAAGAGATGATGGAGAAGTTGCATAAAGAGATACCAATACTTTTATGCAAGTTGGAAAAAGTTTTTCCTCCAGGCTTTTTCAATCCAATGCAACATCTACTTGTCCACCTTCCATATGAAGCTAAGATAGCTGGTCCGGTCCAGTATAGGTGGATGTATCATATTGAAAGAGCGTTAAAAAAGCTTAGTGCAATGGTTGGCAATAAAGGAAGAGTTGAAGGTTGCATTGCGGAAGAATTTAAGTACAAAGAAATATCATCCTTCACAAGTGTATACTTTGTAGAGGAACACAATGTGAATGCACCTAAGTTGCGTTACCATGTAGATGAAGAAGTTCGATGCAGTGATCTTTCAATTTTCGAGTGCAAGGGAAAGACCGTTGGAGCCTCTACAAGATGTGACCCTGATCGTGAACAAAATTTATCTGCTTTGCTCTACATGTATGCTAATATTGATGAGATGGCTCCATATTTCAAGTAAGATTAATTTTTTACTTAATTTATGTTGTTAGTTATCGTGGCCGATATCTCATCCGTTTACTTCACAAACAGGGAATTTGAATTGCAAACTTGGTCATCTAGGCGTAAATTTTCTTCGAAGCAATATGAAAACATGCTTCGATATGGTAGAGATGGGAAGCCAAATTTTCTTAATTGGTTCCGAGATTACGTAAGAATTTATAATTTTCTGTGATATTTTTTTACTATGTTTCAAATATCTAATTGAGTCATATAATTGACAGTGCGACAGAATACCCCACATACACAAGGATTTATGTCAGATGTCGCTTGGTATAGTAACTGTTAGAAGCTATGGTCGGTATGATATCAATGGATTTCGGTTTCGTTCGACAAAATTTGAATCTACTCATCCTTTAGTAGCCACAACAAATACTGGAGTTGTTTGTACGACAAAGGATGATCGAGAAAGAAGGATTAATTATTATGGAATTGTTAAGGACATACTTGTTTACGACTTCACGGGACCGAACAATCTTCAAGTAGTGTTCTTCCAATGTGAATTGTTTGATACCTATCACTGTCGGTGTTTAACCGGCTGCCCACCGAGGGATATACCCAAGGTGGTAAGTTTTGGGTGAGGGAACGCCGAGATCAAGAACTCGAAGGTACAAAGAACACAAGACTTTAGACAGGTTCGGGCCGCACGGAGCGTAACACCCTACGTCCTGTATGGTGGTTTGTATTCTCTTTGGTGTAGAATGACCTAATGATCTTCTATCTTGAGGGGGGTCCCTGACCTCCCTTATATATCCGAGAGGTCAGAGTTACAAAGATGCTAACCAACCCCCTCCGGGGGATCACACCAGAACTGATCTCGAGTAGATCCTCTCCGTGTTGGTTAGCTCTATCTCCTATTTAAACGGGATAAACAAGAGATAAACAAAATGAATAAGAGATAAGATGGGCTTAATCTCTTAAACTTCGTAACATGCCCAGCCCGGTGGCCCCGGGTCTGACAAGCCCCCGAGCTCTTCGTAGCTGAGTTCTGCAGGCTTATCGAGTACTTTCGAAGCAGTCTTCGACTTCTTTAGATGATTCGTCTTGAAGTCCTTCTTCGAGTACTTGTTTGGCTGCATCGAAGCTATGAGGTGCTCATGCCCCGAATTTTATTTCTGCTATGGTGTGCGATTGCAAAATCACACTCCATATGGAGTAGCCCCCGAGCCTTAGGTTGAATCGGAGAATCAGGCTGAGGGTCCCATTAATCTGTAATCCTCCTTATCCTTCGAAGAAATTTGAAAAATAAGTAGTCGATGCCACGTACCCCGCAGCCCCCGAGCCTTGAATCCAAATCCCACAAAATTGGAGATAAGGGTCCAAAAATCGTGGCATACAGGCTAAACAATGACACGTTAAGGGGAGACCAAAGCGATGGTGCAAATGACGTAATTAGACCAAAAATTCGAAAAAACCCCTTTTTTCGGGCTAATTAGCCCTGAAAAAATGATTAAGCGAATATTTAATCCAATCAGATCACCAAATGACCCCTCACCTTCGGAATATACCACGAAACGACTCTTGAACTTCAGAATAGTAACTTTTCCCCACCCTGCTGGTTATTTAGCCCCGCGATAACTGTAGGAAAAAAAACCTCGCTTTCAATCTGCTTTCCATCAAGAGCCACCAAATTCCCCAATCCGAGCCAAGCGCCGCCGCCTTCCCCCAAGAAAGACTCCCACTCCGACCTCCCTGCCCCTCTCCTCGCAGCCCCCGAGCATCTCGTGGCCAGCGCATCGGAGATGGCGTCCAAGAAGTCAGAGATCGAGGAAATGAGGAAGGATGCAGAGCCAGCGACCGCGGAGTGGACACATAGTAAGTGCTCCCTCAACAATCTGAAAAAACTTGTTTCCGAGGGGTTGCTGCAAGAGAAAAATCTTGTCAACTGGCGCCCCTCTTTCCGTGAACCTTTCCCCATGGAGATATCGACGAAATCGTCACATTCTACCATTTTGCCGAACGGGGATTGGCCCTCCCCACTTGTTCTTTCTTCCGCGGCCTTCTTTACTACTACGGGCTTGAGCGCGGCCTTCTTTACTACTACGGGCTTGAGCTCCATCACCTCAACCTGAATTCCATCTGCCACATTTCCATTTTCATCCACTTCTGTGAAGCATTTCTCGGAATTGAACCCCACTGGGATCTATTCCGCTTCCTCTTCCGCGTCAAACCCCAGCCGACCACAAAGAAACTTGCCGTGGTGGGGGGCGCCGGCATCCAACTGCGACAGCAGGCCGGCGAGAAATACCTTTCATATAAATTCCCCTCCAACCTTCTTGGGTGGAAAAACCTCTGGTTTTACATCGAAAACCATGCTCCCCCCCTGCCGACGAAGTCGAGCAAACCGCCAGTGGTGCGGGAACCTTGAACCCTCCGGCATGGAAATGATACAAGTTAAGGAGCTGCTGGAGGCCATCGAGGCACTGAAGAAGGAGGGGGTGACCGGCGCCTCCATCATGTTCTCATTTTACAAGCGCCGCGTCCAACCCATCCAACAGCGATGTTGCCTGGGCTTCGAGTGCACCGGCCCCGCTGACCCTTCTCGCATGTGCATAGAGGAGGTGCCAGACGAAGTCGCGCTCCAGCGGGTTCAGCGGGTGCTGCTGGACGTGAACACCGTGCCGTACGTGCCCAGCTTGTACTCCGCGCGGAATCCGCCCCCGCCGGTAAGTATTCGACTTCTTTCGCTGAAGAAATCGGCTACTGCGCCGGTACTGAACTGGAGAACTTTCTGCAGGGACACTCGGAGCTGTACTGCAGCTACCCGCCGCAGCCGGACCTCCCTCGAGCGTATCACCTCCTCCCTTCTGCAGCCACGGCAGCCAAGAAGGCTCGCCTTGCTGCGGCTCAAAGCCGCAACGAGTCCGCCGAATGCGTGGGCTCGCCAGCGGGGGAAGAAGCCGAAGGAGGTCCACGCCCTGCTGCCGCCGCTGCCACCAAGACGGCTCGCCTTGCTGCGGTTCAAGGCAGCAGCGAGTCCACCGAGTGCGTGGGCTCGCAGGCGAGCGAAGGGACCGGAGGGGAGCCGCGCCGGGACAACTCCTCCGACCAGAGCGTGGAGTTGGCCGGCGCTCTGCCACCGGTGCCGAAGGGCCAGTGCCAGGTGCGCAAACGCAAGGCCCAAGAAGTCGAGTCCTCCAGGTACGGAATTGCTGTTTTGGCCAGTTGCAGAGTTTCCATGATGCTGAGTACTGACAGCGTCTCCTTGCAGTTTCCCTGCTCCGCCGCCCGGGACTGAACCCGAAGGGGTGGAGGCAGGCCCCTCTGCCGCCGCGGCGGTGACAATCGCCATGGCGGGGACCCCTCCATCGGCCGACCCGGCCCCGCCATCCGCAGCGGGCGTTCCCCGACGGGCCTGGCGGGTGAAGAAGGCTGCCAAGAAGAAGTCGACACTGTAAGTTTCCTTTCAATCGCTTGAAAATCCTGCTCGTGCCCGCTTGGATAACAATGTTGTCGATGTCACCAGGGCTGCAAGCGCCGTGAAACTCCAGATTGAACCAGGCACGGCTGCGGCGCCTGCCTCGGCTGCTGCAGCCCCTGAGCCCCCAGCGCCTGAGGGGCCAGTACCCGCGGAGGTGGCCCCCGAAGCGGGTGTGGCGCTCCCCGACTCGCTGCCTCCCGAGCCCCAGCAAGAGGGAGCCGGACCCGGTGGCGGGGAGCAAGTCGAGACCCCTGATGCCGCTCATACCGATGGCACAGGTATGCGCTTACTCGCCCGCAACCGGCTGCCGGGGTCTGGGCGTAATGTGTTGACCACTTCGTATGCCTGTAGGTGTCCAGCCGCCGCCGCCCGGGGATGCCGCCGGGCCCTCGAGGAGTCCCCGTGAGGTGTTGAGGGCCGGGTCCGGGCACCAGAACGTCATCACCACCGACCTGGTGGATGACCTCCTGCTGTCGGCAGAGAACCTGAAGACCTTCAAGAGCACCTTCAAGGAGCTGTATGACTTCTCCATGGTAAGTCTCGGGTAATGTTCCAGATGTGCGCATTGGTGAGTTGTTTAGGACTCATTCTGCCCCTTTTGCGCAGCATGTAATCACCAAATCCCAGAAGAAGTCGGAGAAGCTCCGCGCGGTCGTGAGCGACGCGCGGGAATTAGCTGAAAAACATGGAGAAGGCCAACTCCGAGCTCCAACAACAGCTCAAGGAGCAACAAGCAGAGTACCCGGAGCAGCTCAAGGCAGAGAGGAAGGAGCACCAAGGTAGGCCCTCGCCCCCCTCGAGTACTTTCCCTCAGTAACTCCCCATTAGATGATGAAGTACCCTTATCACAGAGCTTAGGAAAATAATGAAACACAAAGAGGAGTTGCTTACTGACGTGAAGAATATGCTGTATCGTCGTACAGATGAAGTCGAAAGGCTGCAGAAGGTGATCGGCGACACTGAACGTCGGTTCGTCGAATGCCTTCAGCAAGTCAAAGCGCTGGGCGAGAAGGACGAGCAGCAGTGCAAGGGGCTGGAGGAACTCCGGGGGGCCGCCCAGGAGCTGGTGGACATGGTGGATCCGCCAGAAGAAGGCGATGCAGGCCCGCGGCCCCTGCTGGAGCGACTCCGCGAAGCCCTGAAGAAGATGCTCAAGTTCCTATCCGAGGCTCCGGTCGTGTGCGTAAGCAATGCGCTTGCATACATCAAGTCCTTCGTGCCAACCGCGCAGCTGAGCATCTTCGCGCAAGGGATGGCGGCGGACTGCCTAGACGAGCGGTTCGAAGAGTACCTGCAAGAGGCCCAACCTGTAGCAGAACAGATTGTACACAATGTACTGCAGGATTAGGGTGTATAAAACACTGAATTATTCTCTTATTAAAATGCTTCCCTCGACATCTCTACTGTGTTTTCGTGTCTCGGCTGAATGGCGATCCAGGCTTACGAGACCCAAGTAGTAGACGCGTCCATGGGTGCAACGACCCGAAGGGCAGCTAGAAATCGTCTAACAGAGTAGCCACAACTCGATCGAGCGGGTCTAGTCGTGTTAGGAGAGAACGCGAGCATCGTCGCGGGGTTGCTGTGCATAGGGCAAAAGAAGGGGACTACCCCGAGTGCGATGCCTCGGAATGTAGTCGAAGGGCGCTCCTTCTGTGGGCGTGCTCCGTAAGCTAGGTAAGACCCGGACGGACGGATCAAGCTTGCGAGGAGCAAGTGCGGGCAACGCCGCGAGTTTGCCATTCTTTTGGCAAAAACAAGACTGTTCTGAGTGCAGCCACTCAGAATGTAGTCGATGTAGCTCTGTATACGAGCCGTTCCAACGTACTAGGTGTAGGCCAGTCGAACGGATCGACTGCGTTGGAAATAGTGCGACTGCTGTCGCGTGCGACCATCGAAGGTCGCGGCGGAAATCGATATGCCGAGGAGTCAGCCGGAGCCGAGGGCTTCGCCAGAAATGGAAGTCGAAAGGAGATGACCGTGGCCGTGGCCCCCGCGTCATGCGCGACAAGAAGTCGGCTTGTGTGTATACATGTTTGCACGTGACACCTGCCATCGTAAAAAGCATGTACAATCTGAGTTATGTGGCTCACGGCCTCCAACTTAGCTCGGGAAAAAATCTTCTGAGCCCCCGGGGAATTGGCGATCACCGGGCCTTGACTTAAGGGTAGAACTTGCGCAGGTTCTGAACGTTCCAGGAGTTCGGGACCTCGCGACCCTCGGGGAATTGTAGTCGATAAGACCCTGGCCTTGTGACCTGCTTGACGACGAACAGGCCTTCCCACCTAGAATTGAGCTTATGTAGGCCGGACTCATCCTGAATGCGACGCAAGACCAAATCACCGACGCTGAATGACCGCTCCCTGATGTTGCGATCATGGAATCGCCGGATCCCCTGCAGGTACCGGGCTGACTGAACAAGGGCGGTACAGCGAGCTTCCTCCACGGAATCGAGCTCTAACTGCCGCGCCTCGTCCGCCTCGCCTTCATTGTACATTTCGACCCTTGGGGACCTCCACATGATATCGGCTGGTAGGATGGCCTTGGATCCATACACGAGGAAGAAAGGTGTTTGTCCTGTGGCTTTGGACGGCTGAGTCCGAAGCCCCCAGACGACATGTGGTAGCTCATGCACCCATTTTCCTCCCTTCTTGCTGTTCTCATCATAAAGTCTCTTCTTGAGGCCGTCGATGATCAAGCCGTTCGCCCGTTCGACCTGTCCGTTAGCCCTGGGGTGTGCAACCGAGACATATTTAACTTCAATGCAAGCATTCTCGCAGAACTCCCAGAACTGGTTCGCCGTGAAGTTTGACCCCAAGTCCGTGATGATGGAGTTGGGGAAGCCGAAACGGTGCAGAATATCTGAGATGAAGTCGACGACCCGATCTGGTGTGAGCTTGGCTATCGGCTTGTACTCGATCCACTTAGTAAACTTGTCGATAGCCACCAGAACATGGGTGAAACCGCCTGGTGCTGTCGTGAAGGGCCCGATCATGTCAAGACTCCAACAGGCGAAAGGCCAGGATGGCGGTATGGTGATGAGGCTGTGAGCTGGAACGTGCGTCTGTTTGCCGAAGAATTGACAGTTTTGGCATCTGCGCACGAGATCCTCCGCGTCGGTCACCGCGGTGGGCCACCAGAAGCTGGCTCGGTAGGCTTTCCCCACCAGCATTCTTGAGGCCGCATGATTGCCGCAGACGCCGTCGTGGATCTCCCGCAGTATGGCGTAACCATCTTCCTTTGTGACGCACTTCATGAGAACCCCTGACCGGGCGCCTCGCCGATAGAGCTTGCCGTTGACCAGGACGAAACCTTTGCTTCTTTGCAAGATGTGAGCTGCGTCAGCGCTCTTGGCGTCGATTCCCGCTGGCAACCGTTGATCTTGTATGAAGTTGATGAAAGCCCCTCGCCAGTCTTCCTCCAGCACCATAACCTCTCGACCGGGTTGTTGGGGACCCGCGTCAATGGCTATCTGCGGAGAAGACTTGATGGATGGCTGGTTGAGCTCCTGGACGAAGACTCCCGGTGGGACCTGGGCACGCGTGGACCCCAGTTTAGACAGGGTGCCCGCGCCAACGTTGTGCTCCCGCAATACGTGATGAACCTCCAGGCCGGAGAACTTGCTTTCCAACTTGCGAACTTCCTGCACATAAGCGTCCATTGTCTCCTTGTTGCAATCCCATTCCTTGTTGACCTGCTGAACAACAAGAAGAGAGTCACCATATACAAGTAGTCGCTTGATCCCTAGTGATATCGCCAAACGAAGCCCGTGAAGCAAAGCTTCATACTCGGCTTCATTGTTGGATACCGCCCACAGGATCTGAAGGACATATTTTAACTGCTCACCCCATGGGGAAATAAGCAGAACCCCAGCACCGCCACCGTCGAGCTTGAGGGACCCATCGAAATACATGGTCCAATGCTCTGGCTTGTCCACCGGAGTTGGGACTTGATTCTCCCTCCATTCAGCCATGAAGTCGACTAGAGCCTGTGACTTGATTGCAGTGCGTGGCTTGAAGTCTATTGACAAAGCCCCCAGTTCCACTGCCCACTTGGATATGCGCCCCGTGGCGTCTTGATTATGAAGAACATCCGCCAGCGGGAAGTCCGTGATCACAGTGATCTTGTACTCGTCGAAGTAATGGCGCAGCTTTCTGGATGTGATCAAGATAGCATACAAAAGCTTTTGAACAGCGGGATACCGTACCTTGGATTCGGATAGGACCTCGCTGACGAAGTAGACAGGCCTCTGCACTCCAAACGCATGGCCTTCTTCGCCTCGCTCGACTACAATAGCACTGCTGACGACATGAGTTGTTGCCGCGATGTAAAGTTGTAGATCCTCCCCTGGCAACGGTGCTGTGAGGATTGGAGGTGACTGCAGATGATATTTCAGATCTTGCAAAGCCCGCTCAGCCTCCTCCGTCCATTGAAACTTATCCTATCGCTTCAGGAGCTTGAAGAAGGGTAGTCCTCTCTCCCCGAGCCGGGAGATGAACCTGTTCAGAGCCGCCATGCAACCTGTTAACTTTTGCACGTCTTTGATTGTGGCCGGAGCCTCCATATCGGTGATGGCCGTGATCTTCACAGGGTTGGCTTCAATGCCCCGGTTGCTGACGATGAACCCGAGCAATTTCCCTGAAGGTACGCCAAAGACGCACTTGGTGGGATTGAGTTTCCACCGGAATCTGCGCAGACTGCTGAATGTTTCCTCCAAATCCGCGATCAAATTATCGGACTCCCTGGTCTTGATGACCACGTCATCCACATAGGCCTCGACATTCCAATGCAGCTGATCCGTGAAACACATCTGGATCGCACGCTGATATGTCGCACCTGCATTCTTCAACCTGAAGGACATTGTTTTGTAGGCGTAGGTCCCATACGGGGTGATGAATGCAGTCTTGATTTGATCCTCCTCCTTGAGCGCAATTTGATGATACCCTGAGTAACAATCAAGAAAACAAAGAAGGACACATCCGGCCGTCGAGTCGACGACTTGGTCAATGCGTGGCAGCCCAAAATGATCTTTTGGGCAACGCTTGTTGAGATCGTTGTAGTCGACACACATTCTCCATTCATTGTTCTTTTTCTTTACAAGGACGGGATTCGCTACCCACTCTGGATGGATTACTTCTTTAATGAATCCAGCCGCGAGAAGTTTAGCAATCTCCTGTTTAATGGCCTCACGCTTGTCGTGGGCAAACCTCCGCAGGCGTTGTTTCTTGGGCGTAGCCTTCGGGTGTACATTCAAGGCATGCTCGATCAACTCCCTGGGCACCCCTGGCATATCCGCTGGTTTCCACGCGAATATGTCTCGGTTAGCCCGAAGAAAGCTGACGAGCGCGAGTTCCTATTTGTCACCCAAGCCCGCACCGATGATGGCGGTCTTGGATGAATCTCCCTCCTGGAGCTGGATCGTCTTGAGGGCCACATCATCAGTCGATTGGATGCTCGACTTGTTGGCTTTCTTGGAAGGAATCTCCAGCCCGGTCTGGGAGAGCTGCTGCGTGGCCGCGAGTACTTCTCCCGAAGCATCTGGCACGCGAGTAGTCGAAGCGTACTGGATCGCCTCCTGATTGCAATCGTACGACTTCTTCAAGTCGCCGTGGAGGGTGAGCACTCCACCGAGTCCTGGCATCTTAAGAAGCAGATAGACATAATGCGGCACTGCCATGAACTTGGCAAGTGCCGGTCGACCCAGTATTGCATGGTAAGAAAAGTCAAAGGTAGCCACTTCGAACTTGATGAATTCAGTACGATAATTTTCCCGCGTGCCGAAGGTGACTGGGAGAACCACCGTACCGAGCGGATGCACCGCATTACCTGGGACGATGCCGTAGAAGGGAGACTTGCTGGGAACCAGCATATCCTTGAAATCCAGACCCATCTTCTTCAAAGTGCTGACGAAGATGAGATTGAGCCCGCTCCCGCCATCGATCAAGACCTTGGTAAGCTTGACCTCCGCCACCACAGGATCCAGGACCAAAGGAAACTTACCAGGCTCGGAAAAGCTCGTCCACTGGTCATCACAAGAGAACGAGATGGGGACCTCCGACCAACGGAGTGGCCGTGGTACCGCCGGCTCAATGGACAAAATCTCTCGGAGGAGCAGCTTCTCATCCCGCCTGGAACAGAAATCCTCGTCCCCCCCGAAGATGACGTTGACCACCTTCGACGCATCCTGAAACTTCGGGTTGCGCCCGTGATCCTCCTGATCATCATCCTCGGGTTCTTTGTCAATAGGCTTCTTGTTCTTCTTGCCGCCGCCGGAGGTGCTGAACGTCCTCCGAAGGTGGTAGCAGTCGATGGCAGCGTGGTGGGCGCCCGGATGCCACGGGCACTCCTCCTGAGTTGTCGACTTCTTGCCCTGCGAAGGACGATCGATAGCCGCGATGACATTATCTGGCTTTCGTTTCTGGGGTGGCCCGAAAAAGTCCCACTGGCCTTTGTCGCTGCGGGTTTGGTCGCCGCAGATTGCTATCATGGCGCCGCGAGAACCGCTCCCGCATCTTCTGCTCCTGCTCGGACCAATCGTGCATCATGTCACGAAGGCCCACAACAGTTTTCGGCCTGTTCCGCCCGAAATCTCTATATATGCTCGGGTCGGTGATGCCGTTGTAGAAGCAGTCGATGATGTCCTCCTCCGAGATGTTCGCGATGGTGGCGCGAACGTCGAAGAAGCGACGCGTGTAGGATCGTAGAAGCTCGTTACGTTCTTGCTTGCACTGGACAAGATCGTGTCGAGTACCTGCACGGGTAATCGCTCCCTGGAAATTGTCGATGAAGATCTTCTTAAGTCGTTCCCAGGAGTCGATGGAGTTGCTGCCGAGGCTCTCCAGCCAAGTGAGAGGCGCAGGGTCCAAAGCCATCGGGAAGTAGACGACTTTGGTGATATTTGAGCCCCCCGCGACATCAATGGCCGTGGAGTAGCAGCGGAGCCACTGCTGGGGAGCCTGCTTGCCGTCGTACTTGGTGATGCCGATCGGCTTGAAGCCCTCCGGGTACTTGTAGCTGCTGAAACGAGCAGAGAAAGCAGGAAATCGATCGCTACAATCAGTACCTTCAGCTTCGACTTCTTCGCGGGTCTTGCGCCTGGAGGAGATCACGGTGCGCGCGTCGCGACCGTCATTGATGTGCTGGCGCAGGTCCTCCGGAGGAGGTCGGCGACTGGCTTGTCGCGGATGACCCCCTTGCGGTGGCTGTTGCCTCCCGCCAGGGGCCTGGCTCGCGCGTGCGTTGTCATTGCTGATCCGATGTTGAAGACGACCACCAGCCGTTCGACTGCGGGCCTGGCTCCGGCTCTCGTCCACGCGCTCTTCCCGGATGATGGACGCCGGATTATGCTGATCCAACTGGATCCAGGCCCTCTGCGCATAGAGGAGTGCTTGACGTACCTCCGGGTCGTGGCTGCGCTCGAGGATGGCCGTGACCCTGGCGATGTTGGCCACCGGAGTCCTGAAGCCCCGCTCGCTTACAGCAGCAAACTCGGGGTCGAGCTCGCGATGCATAGATCGCCTTCGCTCGTTAGCTCTCCTCCGCCGGATTGTACGGGCCCTATTCCTGGCCCTCCGCGCCTCACGATCGGCGTCGTTCTCGTTACCGGCGTTGGCCGTGATCTCATCTTCGGAGATCACGTCAAAGTTGTCGATGGGAAGATCCCCACCGTCCTCGCCTTCTTCGGCCATCAGCACCTGGCGGGAGGAAAGCTCATGAGAACTTTCGTCGACTAGCTCTGTCGACTCCTCCGCCGCGGTGGCCAATGGCCTGCCCTCTTGGAAAGGCAATGGCTCGAGGTGAGCCACAAGCCGGCTCTCTGCCTCGAGTAGATTGGAGAGCTTCATGCCCCTCCAATGCACGATGTGCCCCTTCAGCGAGGAGGTGATCACTAAATCTCCGGGGCCAGAACAACCCGAAGCCTCCCGACACGCGGTGGCTTCAGGATTTTCGTCCCGGAGCAGCAGGTCCAGATCCTTCTCTAACATGGAGAGGAATCCAGATGTGTTGGCCTCCTGAAGATCAGTGGCCGGTTCGCGCAAGCCGGGTTGAATCCGACCATGCGAATCCCTAGATTGGAACAAGTCCGAACCAGGGGAAGTTGTCCTGGCACCAGAAGAAGTCGAGCTTGGAACAGATTCCATCTCGACCTGTGCCGCGGAAGCATGGAGCGGCAAGTTGTCGAGCTCGTTGACGAACTTGTCGAGGCCGCTGCGAGGATCCGCAGCGACGGTTTCCGGCGTCATGTCGACGAGGAATCGCCGAAAGTTGCCCACACCATCTGCGATGCAAACCCACGAGCCAAAAACAAACGTCGTACCCTGGGAGGGAACTGACCTGATGAATTTGAAAGATGCCATCGAGCTCGCCGACGGATCTTCGACGCGCTCCCCTACCTGGCGCGCCAGCTGTCGGTGTTTAACCGGCTGCCCACCGAGGGATATACCCAAGGTGGTAAGTTTTGGGTGAGGGAACGCCGAGATCAAGAACTCGATGGTACAAAGAACACAAGACTTTAGACAGGTTCGGGCCGCACGGAGCGTAACACCCAACGTCCTGTATGGTGGTTTGTATTCTCTTTGGTGTAGAATGACCTAATGATCTTCTGTCTTGAGAGGGGTCCCTGACCTCCCTTATATATCCAAGAGGTCAGAGTTACAAAGATGCTAACCAACCCCCTCCGAGGGATCACACCAGAACTGATCTCGAGTAGATCCTCTCTGTGTTGGTTAGCTCTATCTCCTATTTAAACGGGATAAACAAGAGATAAACAAAATGAATAAGAGATAAGATGGGCTTAATCTCTTAAACTTCGTAACATGCCCAGCCCGGTGGCCCCGGGTCTGACAATCACGGCACTCGAGAAAATCAATTCGGTATGGTAGAAGTACGACACGAGAACAGAACACGTGCGTGCAACGAATTTGTGCTCGCTCACCAAGTCGATCAGGTGTATTATATGTCGTACCCATGCAGGGATCTAAAAGACTATTGGGTAGTGTACAAGGTCAATCCTCATGAACGGATACACATCGCTGACGATCAGGTGTATTATCAAAAAAATTTGCAAGAAGGGTTTGAAGAGATTTATCAAGAAGATGAACTCCCGAGCTCTTTCAACATAGATACAGAGTTGTTGCTAGATGCATTAGTGGGAGATCAAAATGATGTAGTAGTTCCTCCAAAAAGAAAACGAGTGCCAAGGAAGAAAAAATTTACTTGGCGTCCTTCGAAGTGTACAAAACAACTTGATCCTAATTTTGAATATGATTGATAAGTAAATACCTTATGTTTCCTTTATTTTATATGTACTATTAATTATACTTGTATTGATGTACTAACTTATTTTTGTTAACAGGATGTCAAAAAGGATAAAAAACCTAGCAAAGAGTTTCGTAAAAAGCACTAAGCTATCCAAGAGACAAGATGATGATCTGTTTGCGGGCACTTTTGCGAGAGCTTCAAGGCGTAGACAATTGCTGGAACACTTACCTCCAGAGATGCAGGGGCAGATTGCGTTCCAGAGAGATGAGGTATATATGTAATGTTTATATGTTTATTCTAATTTTGAGATTCAATATAATTACGGCAATATGTTATGTATTTTGTAGAGTGAAGAGGAGACAGAAGAGGAGACAAGTAGCAAGGAGTCGGACGAGGCGGGCCGGGAGAATGACTTAGGTGGTTGGGATATATGGTCTGAAGGATCTGCTGGTGGAGGGCCGGCAGGTCAAGGGTCAAGAGTTGGTGGGTCAAGAGCTGGAGAGACTAGTGCTGGTGATGGGGGTACAGGAGCTGGTGATGAAGGGGCAGGAGCTGGAGAGGCTGGGGCTGGGGCTGGAAGGTCAGAAGCTGGAGGATCTGGAGGGCAGGGTCGGACACGTAGGCGGCGGTCGAAGATTGGTTGGATTCCGCCGCCTAAACCTCCACGAGAAGAAGAAAAGTGCGTGATCACACCGAATGGAGATGGGTGAGTATGTTTTTTCTATGTTTTAGTACGTAATCCTTATTCCGAAATGATTCTAATTGTTTTATATACTTGTAGGTCTTGGTTTGAGCCTAATTTCCCAGGTGTTGGTCATCTAAGACAGGTGAACAAAATTTTAGGTAACATATGCCGTATGCTTTGGCCTGGAATGGTAGAACTTGTATCTGGTGAACGGATCCCTGCTACATCTTGGAATCATTATAGATATGGTGTCAACATAACGTTCGGCAATACCCAAAAGGCAGTTTGGGCTGAGTTTTGGGTATGATTGCTCTTATGTATTGATTTAATTTTCTACATACGATGGCTATTGATTGTGTAAAAGTTTTGCAGAAATACTACAAGTTGCCTGAGGAGGGAGCTTATGATGATCATGCCAGACGTGTGTTCCACCATAACGCACACATTGTGGTTAGAGATATGATTTCTTATGCCAGAATTCAGGTTGTCGCTTCTTATCTGGAACGGACTCAAGGGATGCGATTTGAGAAGAAACGGGATGCTGGGAAATATTACTTGACTGAGGAGCAATACCGCGAGGTAAACTATTGCAAGTTGCAATTAGTATGATTCTGTTTGTTACCTTGAAACGAAACATTGTTGTGCAGGAAATGATTCCGTGGATGGCCACACGTGAGGAGGCTTATCATGCCTTATGTCACTATTGGACCACGGATGAGTTCAAAAGCATTTCCCAGAGAAATAGAGGAAATCGTGGAACTGAGTCCTATCACACCTACGGAGGTGATGGGCACTTCCGATTGGCCAAACGCATTGTAAGTGAACTCTTTGAAATGAATTCTATTAATTTCATTTATCAATGCATGCTTCTTTAGTTTTTTGTTGTATGTATAGGAAGTTCGCACTGGTGTAGCGCCGAGTGATATTCAGGTCTACCTCGAAGGTCATAGAGGACGTGATCCTACAAATCCAGATCAGTTATGCTCTCAGGCGGCTACAGAGCGTCTGGTATATCTAAATTTACAAAATTAGCACTATCGAGTTATCATGAAACAATCTTATGTAATTGTGTGATTTTGTTCTTTGAAGGCGGCATATGGTGACCAAATGATTGCTCGCCATGGAGAGGGTTATGATTGGAGAAACGCGCCTATTGATCCTGAGGCCGTTTACAGTAGTGGTGGTGGAAAACCTCATGGCCGGTTAGATTTCTTTAAATTTCAATCTAATTTTATAATTTAAGCGAAAATACATATTTTGAATTTGCTATATTTGGTCAATATTTGTAGGTATCCATTATTCGACAAAGTCATTGACTCGAGTCAGGTGCCGTCGCGTCAAAGAGCGGGATCGTCGCGGTCAGCAAGGCGTAGCACAAGTAGTGGCGACGACAGCGTGGAGGTTGTAAGGCTGCGTGAAAGAGTAAGACAACAGGAGCTACAGCAGCAGTGGTTCCAAGCTCAACTTGCACAACAGAATGCAATACTGCAGGTAAATCTTAATTGTTACAACTTAGGTTAAGTTACATTCTTACTGACAAATTTGATCTTTCAGCAAATAGCGACGCAACAGAATATACAAGTGCCACCACTGGTACCTCCACCTTTTGCACAGGCCGGTTGGCCATCAGCTTCACCTCAGGTATGATAGTCAACGATCCAAATGTTAGTTCATAGTCATTGCAAAATATGATCACTCTAAATAAATATTATCCAATTAGTTATCTTTCAAACTAATCTTGTCCATTTATCTTTTATAGCCTTTTCACACCCCACCACCTAACCTAGCGGCACCGGGAGACTCACACGTTGATCCAACATCGAATTGGGCGGATCAATTCATTGGAAGTGGCGGATCAATTCAACCAGGTGATGGAGGCGGCCAAACTTAAGTGAAACATTATTGTTCTATGAATAAACATTATTGTTCTATGAATTTGTTCCATATGATACTTGTACGAAGTTTGTGAACTTTGATTATGAACATCTGAAGTTTATGTATGTGGATATATGAATTGTGTACTTACGTGCAATTTCTGATTGTGAATTATAATTGTGGATGAAATTTGATTATATATAATGCTTGTGGTTGGTTTGTGGATGAAATTTGATTATATATAATGATTGTGGTTGGTTTTAGGGTTTGAAATTGGTCTGTTTGCTGGGATAAGCTTAACTTCCGATGGTTTCTGAGCGGCCGTCGGAAGTTAAACGCCTCAAACTTCCGACGGCCTCGTAAAACCGTCGGAAGTTAACAGACGGCCGTCAGCTGCCGTTTGCCGGGCTAACTTCCGACGGTTTTACTAGACCGTCGGAAGTTTATAAACTTCTGACGGTTTTGCTCTAAGCCGTCGGAAGTTTAAAATTTCCGACAACTTTTTTCCGTCCAACTAACTTCCGACGGCCTAGCGCTAAACCATCGGAAGTTAAGTAACTTCCGACAGTTTAGCTGTAACTTCCGACGGCTATTTTTCCTGTAGTGTATGCCCCTGTGGATGGATGAAATCTGGAGGTAACATACAAAGTTATCCGCGTCACTGAGTCTATTATAGGACATGGAAATTTCAAGGTCGGAATGCTGCACACAGCTGAATTTGTCATTCTGTGCTCATCTGCTGCTGACTTTGAGCTTCTAGATGGCAAGGTGAAAATGTTTCATCGTTGTGTCATTGGATTTAGGGCCATTAAGGAAATTTTCTCATGTAGTCTTGATTTTGACACCTTATATGAAATCAAGGATGCCAGTCCAGGAGAGTTCAGTTCTGAAGCTGAATCGAATCAGGTTGATAGGAAGCGCAAGTTTGATGGTACCAAACAAGAGATTACCAAGTTTGGTTCTTACAATGTTTATTATACATTCAGTTCAGCAGCCCTTTTTGCATAAATAATATATTTTATTTTGATGGCCATTAGATTCTGATCTGACGGATTACAAATTAGTGTGCCAGACAAACATCAAACACCTGATAGTATTCGGATGTTTTTAGGTGTCCAAACACCCGGGTTGTCAAGTAGATAGACTCAAAATAAAGTATTCCCTTCATCCAGAAATATATATATGATATTTTGATTTGTCCTAAGTCAAACTATTCTAAGTTTATAGAAAACAGTAATAATATTTTGAATGTCAAATGAGAATAATTAGAGCCATTGTAAAATATATTTTCATAATTTATTTATTTGATGTTAATATTCTTCTCTATAAATTTGACCAAACTTAGACTACTTTAACTTAGGACAAACCAAAATATCTTATATTTTAGAACGGATGGAGTGTACATGTACCATGATAATCACCGAAAATTGATTTGCTCCCAAAGCGGCAAGAACGAGCATGTCCTCCTCAATTCAGTGCAAACGCACTCAAGTATAGCTATTAGATGTATCTCCATCGAAAACCTCAGAAGATACTAAGACTCAAACATCTATCCGTGATAGGTATAATGTAATAGGAAGTGCTTGACAATCACCTCCTCGGCTAGGTATGTCAACGGTGCTCCCTCCATCCCAAATTACAATTTATTTTGCCTTCTTTAGATTATATGTCTTACATAGTTTTTGCTACAAATCTAGACATAGCGTACATCTAGGTGCATAGCAAAATATATGTATCTAGAAAAATCAAAACGAATTGTAATTTAGGACGCAGTACCAATCTAGCTTGTTTTCGCCAAAACACCAATCATCCATAATCATCTCATGGTATAAATATGATCATCCATCATGCAAGAAAGCAAGCTAAGCAGGTATATAAAATTGTGAAGTGCAGTGCAACCATCACTAATGACTTTGTTCGCGTCTTCAAATTTACCTCTAATGTGAACTTATAGGAGACGCGAGAGACGCGAAAAATCCACATCTCCCATGAGGAACAAGATCGGAGACACAGTTCAACCACGTCTCCTAAGTTCTCCTAAGTTCTTTAACATGCGTCTCCCATTTCCTACATAGGAGATGCTGGAAATCCGCATCTCCTAAGTTATTTATGCAACATCTCTACTGAACAATATTGGAGACGTGGGATGTAAGCCCGCGTAGCCTGTAACAGCCATGTTCAGAGACGCAGCTTCTTAACCCGCGTCTCCTATAAGACTTGTTATCCGAGACTCCGTTATATCGTATCTCCTAACGCTTATGTCCAGCCATACGCGTCTCCTATATGATTTTATATGGGAGACGCGGCTTGGTAACACACGTCTCCTTTGTTGTTAGCTACGGGAAACGCTGATTGAGAACACGTGTTTCCTTTGTCAGTTCTTATGGAAGATGCTATTTGCTACCCTTCCGCGTCTCCTATGATAGTTGCATCTGTGTCTCATAGATTTTGCACACACACACATACAAAATCACGGCTCAGTAGACCACATCTCATAGATTACAACCACAAGAAGCTATTTTTCACAGATTTAACAATTTTAAGATTCCACATCACAATTCAAGTTACACAATTTTATAAATTACATGAACATCTGTCACATCCGGTTTTAAGGACAAAAGCAAATGCATATATGTATGCCAGGATTAAGTTCCATACATATAGTGACTTCATCGTGAATAATCAGTAACAGTATCATGAAAAGAGAATTAAACAATAAAAGAACATATCAGAGTTACACAGCTTATCCTAAAAAATAAAGACTCCAAACTTCACAGACAATCAACCAGGGGTTGCGTAGGCCTAGAACTTGGCATCATTTTCAAGAGACTTCACATCAACTTTCTCTTCTGAGCAACAATTATAACAAGAGTGAGTACACTTATGGTTAATACTCAGCAATTGTTGGGAATTATATGACATGAAGGCCAAAAGCAAGGAAAGGTAGATTGGTTTACTACGATAAGCAATTTTAGTTGGTCATATTTTATTAGCACCTGATTACTAGGGTATAAGTATATTCCAAAACCCACATTCAAAAAAAGAGAACAGATATAACAGAAGCATAACCATAACCATAAACATAGTTCATGATTTAGTTCATCTTCAAGTTGATTAATTATGTGAGGGTCCAAGCCGCTCTTTACAGTGAGCACGGCTGATATATCAGTTTTCACTCTGTAGAGTTTGTACACTTTACCCACAACTTGTGTTTCCCTTGATACCCGGGTTTGCAAGGGCCTTAAACACTTTAGAGGTGAGTGGTAGGGATTCATTACAAGGCCTTTACAAAGATTCCCTAACTTGTAATGGTCCGCTAAGGTTTCAGATCGCAGTGGTCATAACCTTCCCTGATGAGGAAGACGCATTAACCAGGATCACATCTAAGCATCAAGAGGACCGAGCTATACCCCATCAACGCACTCCCCTCTTACCCTTTCGGTAAGACCATTACAAGGTAAGACCATTACAAGATAAAGTTTCTAATTAATTAGGCAAGACCAGAGCCATACAGTATTGTGGTTGCACTGTTTGTCTGGGTGGTTCTCCATATTTCGATTAAACAGATGATCTTAAATTAACAACGCAGAGTAACCGAGAACATGAAGTAAAGTATGTATATCATTGTTTAAAGGTTAACCAACCGTATCCTAAGAATGTAAGCAACTAGCATAGCTACCCAACAAAAAGATAAAATCTAGGTTAACAATGAATGATCATAAAGACTAGGCATATCCTTAATTAGGATCCATCAAATTTAAGATACATGCATGCATAAAGAAAGTTGTATTTATTATGATTATTAGGACAAAAGAATGACCAAGGAAACACTCACCTTTCTTCTAAAGAAATACTGCTTCGAGTTGTCAATTCTTGTTCTTAAAACTCTTAATCTTCAAAGGTCTTTGGACTGCGCTCCTTCTAACGTCACACGAGCATTGGGCCCAAACAAAACAACAAAAAAACAAATAAGAATAACTAAGAACAGATATAGCAAACAAAACAAAAGCTTTAAAGAATTATACTAAAGGATAGGGCTCACTTCTACGGTCACGAGAGCGCAAGAAATATAGAAAACAGAGCTAGGGTTGAAAAGAAACAACTATAGGAAGATTTATGTTATAAAAGAGAACAACAGAACTATAAGCCTCATTTATTTTAGTTTAAAAAACAAATTTAAAGAATATTTGAAAGAACATATCCTTGATTATAATTAACCATATTATATTTTGCATATGTAGGAACGGAGTAGAACTTAGTCAAATTTTATTTATAATTATCTATGTACAAATTATACTAATTAAAAAATAACATTAAAAGGAACACGTGAGAACATCTAAACACAAAACTTTATAATTCATGTTGAACTAAAAAAATTACAAATAAAAATATATTTAAGTAGGTATTAATCAACTTAACATTAATTATGAAAATTGGAGTAAAGAATTAATTAGATTTTAATTGGATAAACTAGATGAGAGAATATTAATCAAATTAAATTTATATTTAATTTTAAGGCAGGAACTACCATACAACAACACTACTAAACTAAAGCTTATGCTAAAACGAAACTAACGCAACAAGAACGAACATAAACGGATCTAAAACGCGGAAACTATTGCAAAAATAAGGGTGCAGGGACCTAGTCACGATTAACCGCAGATCTGAAGGGTTAGCTGCTGATTTTCTCAAGACATAGTAAATAGTGCTCATGAATACATCAAAAGCTAGGGTTAGATCTGAAAAGATTAGTATGGAGCTAGGTTGAAAAGATGTATTAAATCTAAGGGATTTTCTACAAATTTCCATAGGCACAAGAAAAACAGCTAAATTACACTATTTTGTAGGGGCTAGATTGTAAGAACTCGAGTTCCTCCATGGCTAGCCAACAGGAGCTCGCTGCCGGCCGAAATTCTGGCGATTTAGGGCATGAGAGAGAGCAGGGAGCAGGGGATTAGAGAGAGGATGATGAGGGGGTTCCATGTTACCTCTGACCCGTCATGGAGATGCACTAAGGCGATCGGATTTGAAGCCAGAAGGAGAGGCTGTAGTTTTGTACAAAACCACCAAGCAGGGGAACGGGGAAGGCCCTGGGCGCTTTGCGTCCTAGTGGCGATGCTAGGTAGGGGTGGCGTGCAGCACAGGGGGCGCGTGCACGCCTGGCTTGGCGCTTGCCCCTCTTGCACGCGCGGCAAGGAGGCGCAGGTAGCCACGGGAGGGTCGTGGGAAGCAGCAAGGGCAACGGGGAAGGGCGAGCAGGGCTGGTGGCGATGCTAGGCTTCACGGGGTAGGGCGTAAGGCAAAGCTGCAGGGGGCACGGGGAGGTAGGGCAAGGGCGACGCGCTGCATCAGGGTCGAGGAGAGGGCTCAGCATCGCGATTTATAAGGCGCGACGCCCTGGCTGGGCATGGCGAGCTTGCCAGGGACGGCGACGGCAGCACCAGCATCGTAGCAGGTAGCGCCAGAAGACCTAAGCGGTCTCTGGATGCACCAACGGGCTAAGATGGGCCTTTCACACTTAGCCCATTAGGATTCGCAGAGAGAGAAAGGTAGAAGAGGGGTGGACAGGGCTGGCTTGACAAGCACGTCGAGGCACCAGGCTATGACTGGTGCTATGCGGTTCGTCATGCTGGGCTGAACAGTTTGGGTGTGGTCGAAGTTGAACATTGGTTAGCTGAAGATGAGCGGGTAGGTTGACTTAGCAGTGTTGGGCCAAGGTAAAGAGGAGAGAGGCGCTCGGCAAGCTGGTGAGCATGACAGTTCGTGCTACTAGTCTGATCGGGAGAACGGACCCAAAAGAGAGAGAGGGAGGTCGAGCGAGTTGCACCTTTTAATAGGGCATGGATGGCCATGCTCGTGTGACACTCATGTCGAGCACAACAGCAGCGTCATCCAGTTTCGAACGAAGTCCAAAACAACACATGGCGAACAACTAGCTCGGCCTGCAGACGACGTACGTGTGTATGATGAGATCGGGCATGCGTGGCTAGATCGGACTCGACCAACGACTCCTCGCACGCACCCATAGGAAAGCTGAGTTTGGCATGACATAGCTGCCATGTCGAGGAAGGAAAAGAGAGGATGGGGATGGTGATGGCCGAACATGAAAACGAGGTGACGGTGCAGGACGAATGCAAACGGGCCATTCGAGAGCACGAAACAAGAGAGAGAGAGAGAGAGAGAGAAAGATGGATCAGGCTAGGTTTTTGGTGGGTTAGTTCGAGGTCTTGCAATAGTGATGCAGGTCACCAGAGCTGGCACTCACGAAACCGGAGACATCATCGGAAAATACTGAAGTCGGGCTACGGCTCCGTTTCGAGCGTGATTTGATTTGGGAGAAGGATTAGAGAATGGGGAACTCGATGGGCATCTTAGGAGTCGGAGAGGACAGGGGGAAAGAGCGAATAGCGATGAAGTAGCTCGGTGTGAGTACGATGAGCATTTAAACTTCAAGAAGGATGGGAAAAGGGGGAAAATGAGGGGGTTTGCTTAGGTACCTCAAAGAGAAGCTTTTGATTTATTTTTCTCGACAAAACGCGACAGATGATGAGATTATGGTGGTGATCAAGCTCAAGCTTGCACGTGGTGCGGTTCTAGGGTTTAGGTTAGTTAGACAAGAAACGAGTTGAATCCAGCTCAAGATGGAAACAAAAAGAATTTATTTATTTTTCAGAACAAATTTTCAGGCTTAAAGTAAATCTAGAAAATTCCAAATAAATGTTTTAATCCATGAAAAATATATCCCGAAGTTCTAAAAATTCTAGAAACACTAATTGCAGATAGTTCAGGACATGGGAGTCCAAAAGAAAGATTTGGAACTCATGAAAAAAGATTTTAGAACATTCCAATAAATGGTTTAGCTCTACGGAAAAAGAGAATAATAGCCAGAAAAATATGGAAAATTCTCGAAAAAAACTAAAGATGGATGAACACATTCTAAAAGATATTTACATCCTAAAATTAAATATTTTAGGGTGTGAAAACATCTCAAGTTATCTAGTTCATCTAAGACCATCACAAGAACTCCGAAGAGACATTAAGCCCTGGATTACTACAGTGGAGCTCTCCTTTCTCGGATATCACCTGGTTCATGATGAAGAAGGCAATTTTTTCACGAATGCTGTGCAACACATCAGTGTCGAGGGGGTTGTCATCACTTCGAACTCCTGATTAGGAAAAACAAATTAAGCAAGGAAACTTAGCAACTTCTAGAGATAAAAATGCCAACATAGATAAAAATGCCCCAAAAAGGAAAGGAGCAATCCTATCTCATGCAACTTCTAACTATTGGGTCAAAAAGTAGCACAATTCCAAAAATTAATCCCCAACTTGCCAAAATAGAGTATTTAAGACACATAATTAGTAGCTAGAGGGCTAAAAAAATTCAGCTCTAAGTCAAGTTCATGCCATATTTCTGAATTTCAGAGTAGACAGCTAACATAAATTAAGGGCTAACATAGAGTATTGATGCCATATTTCTGAATTTCAGAGTAGACAGCTATCAAAAATTCAGTTCTAAGTCATGTTGTAGATTACTCATACCATAATTTTAGAATAATACATCCATTACTCCACCGCACATGCCATATTTCAGAATTGTACAGAGAACCTAGGCATGAAAAAAAGGAGCCATGACTGCATGTGTCTTAAATTGGGAGATATACCTCAGGATCACCATCCATACTTAGTAATTCCATTGCTTTCATCATGTGATTGATGGTATAGAAGCCACATGCATTGCCGGGAGGTTGCTGGTTGCACTGCAAAAAATAAATAGATCAGAAATAGTGAGAAGAAAGAAACAACACAGCTTCATTAACAGTTGTCACAACTATGTACCGTACCGGGAACTTTGTGACATGTTCCAAGCTACTGCTGTTATCCATCTGTCGGTGTTTGACCACCACGCCCACCGAGGGATACCCTCGAGGTGGTGAGTTTGTAGGTAGTGTATCGCTGAGATCAGGAACTCGAAGGTGCAAAGGAACACAAGGTTTTAGACAGGTTCGGGCCGCTGAGTGTGTAATACCCTACGTCCTGTGTGGTTTCTATCGCCTTTGATGATGATTGGTGATCTCCTGGGTGATTCCCTGGATGATCGCTGGGTTCTCTCCCCTGGAGGGGATCCTGTCTACACTTATATAGTCTGGGGGGATAGGTTTACATGGACGTCCTAGTCGGATACATGCCCTAGAGTCCTACCCGAGTACTTTTTTGGTAGTTCCCTACTGTATCTGACTAGTTTTACTACTGTAGGAGCAGTTCTACTAGCCTACGAGTAGTTACACAGATGTAGGGCGTAGGCCATGTCCCAACCCTTATCCTAGGAAAAGTATGCCACGTGTACAGTCCCGTGTACCTGGGTCTGACAAGCTCCCGAGCTCTTCGTAGCCGAGTACCGTAGGCGTCTGAGTACTTCTGAAGATATCTTCAAGTTCTTCTGAACTTCATCTTGAAGATGTCCTTCGAGTACTTCCTTGGCTGCGTCGAGGCTGTGAGGTGCTCATGGCCCGAGTAGTTGTCCAGTCTTCTTTATATGGGGTGCGATTAAACTCGCACTCCATATGGAGTAGCCCCCGAGCCTTAGGTTGACTCGTAGAATTAGGCTGAGGGTCAATTTAATCTTGAGTCATCTATCCTTATCTTCCAGCAGATTTGAAAAATAAGTCATTGATGACATGTGCCCTGCAGCCCTCGAGCCTTGAATCCAAATCCCCAAGTTTTTGAATAAAGGGTCCAAAGAATCGTGGCATGCAATCTTCATTACAGAGAGCCGTGTCGTATCAAGCCCCCGAGCTTGGGAGCTAGATGAGTCGCATAGTATATGCCTAGTAGTCGGTGGTGCCAGCCCCCGAGCCCAGATATTGGCCAATTGCCTCTGGATCTTGAACTATCGATGAAGTCGACTAGTCGAAGTTGATTCCGACTAGTTTTGTAGACGAGACTAGTAGTCGAAGTAGTCGCCAGCGTGTCGCCAAGCAGAGTTGATTCCGACTAGCTTGTAGGCAAAACGAGTAGTCGAAGTAGTTGCTAGCATGTCGCCATGCATTCTTCATGAAGTCCAGTAGTCGTCGACGGTTGTTGATGAACCCAACTAGTCGGAGTCGAATCCGATGAGTAGTTGTTGTAGTCAACGACATGTAGTCTAGCGTTCTCGCAAAATTGAAGCAGTCATGGGCGATTGTTGATGAAGCCAACTAGTCGGAGTTGAATCCAACTTGCACAGCAGCACGGTCCAGATTAGGTCCCCTGCAAGGTAAACATAAAAGTATGTTGTAACTGATATACATGATATCGTGTTGGGAGAAAATCCCAGCATTGTAAAATGCATGTAAATTTTTTCACGTTGTACTCTTGCTGGGTCACATAATGATGCTGGGTAGGTAGCCTGTTACGGTAAGCACCTGATCCCTGATTACCATAAACCGTTGTGTAGGGAGCTTGGCCGCGTGCACGCGTAGTTGCATAGGCTTATAGAAGAGTCGAGGTGTGATTATAAGCGTACGCTACCCAGGTATTGTAGCAACTGCTGAGAGGAAACTAAATCAGTCGGCGCCACGTGAAAAAAGAAAACGCTTGTGGAGCACACTTATAGAGTGTAACCCGATTGCCCGTGTTGCAGGGCGGACCGTGCAGGAAATCGGGAACAGGCATGACATGGCCGGCGAAGAGAATGCACGTTATGCAAAAAGTATCCGAGCCTGTAAAGAACAAGTCGGAAAAGGTATAAGTGACTTAGCTTGATTTCTGGACGATTGTTGATGAGCCGCAGCAGCCGTCGATGGAGCCGCGACAATTTGTTGATAAAGCCGACTAGTCAGAGTCGATTCCGACTAGCTATTGACGGTGTGAAGCCCACTCCCGACTAGTTTTCTTGCCGAAACAAGTAGCTGGAGTAGTCGAAACACACCCAGTCATGGATGATTGTCGACAAAACCGCAGCAGTCGTCCATGGAGCTGCGGCGATTTGTTGGTGAAGCCAACTAGTCGGATTTGATCCCGACTAGTTGTTGACCGTGCAGAACTAGTCGCGAAGTAGATTAAGGCTCGTCCACGACCAGTTTCTAGTTGAGACGAGTAGTTGAAGTAATCATTGGTGATGCATATTTGTCGAAGTAGTCGTAGCCGGTGACAGCAGCACGCCTGCACTGTGGCGCTAGCTGAAGTTGAGCCGCATCATCAGGGTGGGCGGTGATGGCGCGTTGTCGTTGTGGCACGGGCTGAATTTGAGTCAATCATGAGTAGGAGCCGGGTTGGGTCCAGACTCGTCCTCACGGTTTCCGATTAGATCAGAAAATCAAATTCCGCCGAGATCTTCAGCGAGGTCGTCAATGTCGTGGTAGGATGCTGGAGCAGATGTTGTCACCCCCCCTGTTTCATCGAGGTGGCTGTTAAAACCACCACCTCGTCGGCGATGCAGACCCAAAAGCCGAAGGTGAACACCGGCGAGGTGGCCAACTCTTCATTGGAATCCGAGTCGTAGTCGAGAACGGGGAGCCCCCGATGCGCGGTGGCTTGCTTGTCTCGAATCTTGAAATGGCAATCCAAGTCCTCCTCCAAGTCGGGGAGGGACTTGGATCGCGAAGCCTCCTCAGATCGATTTGAATCCAATCTGGGTAGTCTTGGTGCAGTACGACTTGAAGTCGCGTCGAAAAAGGACATCTTTTCGATCTGCCTGGACAGATCGGGGAGCAGAAACTCATCGAGATCATCGATAAAGAAGTCGAGGTTGCTTTGTCGAGTTGTTGCAGAGGCCTCCAGCTTCCTAGAATCGACTAGGTGGCTGAAGAAGCCACCCAAGTCATTGGCGATGCAGATCTAGGAGCCGAAGATGAAGGTTGTGCCCTCGTCGAGCACGTTGCTGCTGAAGCTGAGAGATGTCATCGAGTTCTCTAGTGGATGCTCGATGAACACCCCTACCTGGCGCACCAGCTATCGGTGTTTTACCGCCACACCCATCGAGGGATACCCCCGAGGTGGTGAGTTTGTAGGTAGGGTGTCACCGACATCAGGAACTCGAAGATGCAAAGGAACATAAGGTTTTAGACAGGTTCGGGCCGCTGAGTGCGTAATACCCTACATCCTGTGTGGTTTGTATCGCCTTTGATGATGATTGGGTGATCTCCTGGGTGATTCCCTGGATGATCACTAGGTTCTCTCCCTTGGAGCGGGTCCTGTCCGCCCTTATATAGTCTTGGGGGATAGTTTTATATGGAAGTCCTAGTCGGATACATGCCCTAGAGTCCTATCTGAGTACTTTTCTGGTAGTTCCCTACTGTATCCGACTAGTTTTACTACTGTAGGAGCAGTTCTACTAGCCTACGAGTAGTTACACAGATATAGGGCGTGGGCCATATCCCAACCCTTATCCTAGGAAAAGTATGCCACGTGTATAGTCCCGTGTACCTAGGCCTGACACCATCTTCTTCATTGTGAAGTATGAAATAAAAGCCCTACAACAACACAGCCATGGAACTGTACATATATTATTTTGGGAATTAGTTGAAGGTTATGAAAGAACTTACTCATTAAGCACCTCTTTCAACACATTGTGATCAGATGCCTTGGACCTTTGTGAATCAAAGTACAAGGCCTTTTTCCACTTTGGAATGATAACCACTAAAATCCACCGGCCAATTGTGTTATGCGCAAACATGATAAGTTTATTCGTATATTTTTGCAAGGCCTTTGTCACATATACCACCACATAAGATCTGTCTAAACTTATGGTAGCCAAGAACGTCAACTCCAGATCAAGGAAGCCCACGGACACAGACTTTGCCTTTGTTTCCACAATCATGGACCTAAAGTTAAGAAGAAAAAATAGTGTCAAGACAACTACATGGTACAAATGAATTAAAATGAAGCACATTTATCAAGCTATATCCAACAAATGATTACTGAGATGCAGTTTAGAGCAACTTACGGTGTGAAGCAGAGGATAAGTGACACATCCAATGCATCAATATTGAAAAGGTCATATAAGTCAATTAAACCCACAAGTAAACACTCTGTGCTCTGCTATCGCTGAAAATGGCAACGCTTGTATTGGACCAATATGGCTTTCTTCGTTGCAGCACAACCTTTTCAAGTAGTCATTATGGAGTGAAGTGGTTGTATGTCCAGTGCTCTTAAGTTCATCAGCTGTCACATTGGCAGTCATATCTGTACCGTTGGTCATCTCGAGTCCATGCTGATGCTGCACCTTTCTTCTTAGGCTGCCGCTTAGAGCTTTTCGTGGGCTGCTGCTTCTTCTTTGAACCCTTACCAGGAGCCCTCTTTGAACTCTCAGCCATTTTCCGCTTCTCTGGCCTACTATTTTGCAGCAACATTCTTGCCTGCACTAACTGCATCATCACCTACACTCTTGGCAGCACCATCAGCTGTACTCTTGGCAGCAGCAGTGATGGGAGCACTCTTGGCTGCAGCAGTGATCGGAGTACTCTTGGGAGCACCAGCAGTTTGTTCCTTTGAAGGAACAATGGTCTTGGCTACATCAGTGATCGGGGCACTCTTGTTTGTACCAGCAGGCTCTTTTGGAGGACAAACAGTAGCACTCTTGGTTGCAGCAGCAGGTTCCTTTGTAGGAACAATGGTCTTGGCTACATCAGTGATCAGAGCACTCTTGTTTGCATTAGCAGGTTCCTTTGGAGGACTAACAGTACCACTCATGGTTGCAGCAGCAGATTCCTTTGAAGGAACAATGGTCTTGGCTGCATCTTAAGCACTCTTTGTGATGTCCTTTGCCACAGTTTGTGAAGAAACTTGCTTTGGCCTAACAACAATATCACGCTGCCACCACTATATCCTTTGCAAGACAACTTCTCCACACTACAAGAAATGTGACTTTCTATGACATTTTTGCTAGTGACGATGTAAGATTTGTCACAAACTAACTCTGTTTATGACGAATCATTTTGGGTTGTGACGTAAAAAAGTATACGTCATTAACTATTTGATCAAAATGTCATAAACTAACTGATTTTAAAATTGTTACGTTTTTTTATGACAATTACATGTATCGTCACATTTCTTGCTGAGTTGGACTTCAATTTGGCCTGAAAGAATGCATCTGGGACAGGACTGTATAGGTAAGGCTTTTAGTCAAGATTTGCCTGTCCGAGGACTTAGCTACTATCATGAATAGTATTTAGTTCAGAATTTGGGGAACTTTTATATTTGGTATTTCTGCAGGGCTGATCTTGTTAGCATTTCTACAGGGCTGAATCACATGTGACTGTCAGGAGCATGCAGGAGCAGCACCAGCACCAGCAGGGTAACTTTGTGCGCAGGGTAACTTGGAAGAGAGCTAAGACAAACTGGCCACCAAGCGTGCAGATATGCTCATCTGTTTCATTTGGCCATTTTCGGTGGTGAGGATTGCCCTGTTGGCATGAAGCATAGTGAGGTTTAGATCCAGGGAAAATAATTTTTCACCTTTTTTTTTGGGAAGCGTCAATGACTGAACCCTTTATTCCTTGGCTGTGTTGGTGATTTTCCCCAATAGAGGTTGATAGTGGTTGGTGCTCGTTGAAGGGATCCTGTTGATTAACTGAACGGTGCACATGTGACACTTTAATTTCTTATCATCAAAATCGATATGCCATGCTTCAAATGAAGCCATGTTGCCAGTATGCCCTGCTTATATAGCACTTAGACTGACTCCAATCGGGCCCATCCATACCTGCGAGGCATCCAGCGAACTGCATGCTCTGGCATTTTGCCGGCCCAGTTTGCACGGGCCGGTCTCCAACGCGCGCAGCCAATTTGCCTTTTGCTGGTCCGATCTGAACTCAGACACTGGTCCGATCTGTGGTCCGATCTGAACTCAGGCACTGGTCCGATCTGAACTCAGTCATTTCCGATCTGAACTCAGTCATTCCTTCTGAATGACTGAACTGAACTCGTACTGGTCCGATCTGAACTCAGACACTGGTCCGATCTGTGGTCCGATCTGAACTCAGGAACTGGTCCGATCTGAACTCAGTCATTTCCGATCTGAACTCAGTCATTCCTTCTGAATGACTAAACTGAACTGATACTGGTCCGATCTGAACTCAGTCATTTCCGATCTGAACTCAGTCATTCCTTCTGAATGACTGAACTGAACTCGTACTGGTCCGATCTGAACTCAGTCATTTCCGATCTGAACTCAGTCATTCCTTCTGAATGACTGAACTGAACTCGTACTGGTCCGATCTGAACTCAGACACTGGTCCGATCTGTGGTCCGATCTGAACTCAGGCACTGGTCCGATCTGAACTCAGTTATTTCCGATCTGAACTCAGTCATTCCTTCTGAATGACTGAACTGAACTCGTACTGGTCCGATCTGAACTCAGTCATTTCCGATCTGAACTCAGTCATTCTTTCTGAATGACTGAAGCTAAAAGATGGAATGTCTGAATGACTCAGTCATTTCCGATCTGAACTCAGTCATTCCTTCTGAGTGACTGAAGCTAAAAGATGGAATGACTGAATGACTCAGTCATTCCGATCCGAACTCAGTCATTCCTTCTGAATGACTGAACTCAGTCATTTCCAATCTCCTCTCTCTCCCGGGAAGACGAACGACGTCCAACTCTCCCGTGGACTGACCATTTGTACGGAAGTGTTTTGCATCGCGGTGGGGAGCCTGCATTTTGCACTCTCTCTCTCCTCGAAGTCATTTTGCATAACCGGTATGCATGCTCGGTTGGAGTTGGATGGCTGCTACTATAGTGCGCGAGGGAAGGCAATATGCATTTGCCTCGCCTTTTGGCTCATGGATTGGAGTCAGTCTTATATCAGTGCATACATTGAGACGCTACGCCAGAAGCCCTAATCTGAGACGCGCCCTACGCAAAATGCTAGACGAGCAGGGGTCGCGTCCCGCATTACCGCGTCGCAGATTAAAAAGTAATCTGAGACGCGCCTCACACGCGTCTTAGATTACCAAAATGCAAGACGCGCCTCACGGCGCGTCTCGCCTTGGCTTCACACAGGCTTCCCTGGGAGCCAAATGCGAGGCGGGTCTCGCATTAGTCTACTATTTGCTGTTTTGGCGTAGTGTTAAGAAATGTAAGCTAAATCTTCTTTTTGCGTGTAAAACTCAGTTAATAAGTCTACTTGTCCCAATGATCTTTAGCCATTTGAGAGTAACCTTCTCACGTGTATTTGACCACCATATATTTAACTCAGTTCACATGAGACTAGACTCGATCAAACCCTCTTTAGGCAGTTTAAGACTTATACTCCCTTTGTTTCCAAATACACAACGTTTGATATATATTTTGAACCACAATTTTTCCTGCTCATCTAATTCAAAAAAATTTAGACATATTTATAATTTAATTTATTATGTAGTAAAGTTCAGTTGTTAATTTAAATTAACATATATAGTAAGTAAAGTGAGTAATATGCTGCAAGCAAAATGTTGGCGCCAAGGTTTCTAAATTCTGGCGCCCATAATTTTGGCGCTCATTCCTCTGTATTGGGCCCAAATTTACAGAGGATATAAAAGGCTGGACCTTGGCAAACCCTAGCTCATATCCCTTCAGCTCCACCCTCCCTCTTTTCAGCCGCCACCAAGTCCTTCTTCCTTTCCAGCCAGGGTGCAGGGCTGAGCAACTCAGGGAGAGTGCTCATGCCTCCAGGGAAGAAGCAGGCACCAGGGCGAGCACCCATGCCTCCAGGGAAGGAGCCAGCAGGGCAAGCACTCATGCCTCCAGGGAAGGAGGCACCAGGGCGGAGGGATGATGCCAATCGTGGTGAGATGCCAGACAACCCGCCCCCCACCACCAACTCCAATCCCGCGCACTCAACCCTAACCCTTGGCGAGATGGTGACCAAGAATCCACCAGGGAGGACAATAGCTGCACGTCCAAGGCAGCCTGCAGGTGATTTCTCTAGCATCTCCCCTCCATCGACCTTTTGCTTCCTGTCGGGTCTATTAGGGAGGGTTCTCGTGTGCTCGCGTGGGTGTTGGCTGGTCAGATTGTGTACTTTCATTACCTCTTCGAGGGTTGGTCGAGCAGTAGTAGTCAATTTTGTTTTTGCTAGCAGCAGCTCTGTGTAGCTGGTTATTACTTCTAAAACTTGTGCGTGTGTATGTGCTCATACCTGAAAAATATGTTATGTGTGTAGCTGGTTATTACTTCTAACTATTGTGCGTGTGTATGTGCTGAAACCTGAACATTATGTGATCCAAAGTGGGCAAAGTGATCTGCCCAGAATTATTGTGCGTGTGTATGTGATGTATGAGATTTGGAGAGTTAGGGAGAATATAGTATTGTTGATAGGGGCCTACATAACCTGTATTAGGACTTAATTTGATTTAAGCTTATATATTCAAATGGATTCCTCACTATTTCAGAAACAAGAAAGATTTAAAGATTCAACGCCCACTGCAATTGACCTCTTTAAGGAAATGCATTGCAGCAGGAAAAGAGATTTCAGTGAGCAAGTAAAGCAAGCTATTGTAAGTTCTGAATCTTGTGATTTTTGTAGGCTGTTTACTTCTATGTGCTTGAGATAATTGCTAGGTGCTATAACTGATTTCCTATTTATTTATTACAAGGTTGATATGGAATCAATTATTGATGAATCTATAGAAAATGGAGAGCAGCAGAAGACTTGTATTGAAGCTGTCTCTCAAGTTCTATCCAAGAATAGCACCTTTCTTGAAAATTTGGGTCTTAAGAAAGTATCTCGGAAAAAATCCAGAATTGATGTTTCTTCTCACGTTGAACGTCTTCAGTTTGAACTAGATGCTAAGACACAAGAATCAGCAGGACTCCGTCAAGTAGTTGACGCTTTGACATCAAAAACAGATGAACAGTCGCAAGAAATTGACGACTTGAAGAAGTCATCAGCTGAGACAAATGCTTTGCTTCGTCAACTAATTTCCTTTAGTGCTGGTATATTCATATTCTTTGCTCTTTCTTATAGCTAGATGGTTTCAAGTGTGCGCATATTTCATCACGTGTTCCATTCCTTGATTGTACAGGTGGGTTCAATGGAACAAACTAAAGCTATGATGCATAGAGCAAAGGCAAATTGGTATGTAAGATTTGTTACCTCCTTACAATTGTGTATGACTCTTAGCTGTTTATGAAGTGGTTGAGAATGATGATTTCCTTAGACGTTGTCTTATAATTTTCTTTGTGTTGAATTTGATCGGTTTGTTACATGCTGTTTGTGTGAGTTTGGGAAGGGGGTACAACTCTACATACATGCATGATGAGTGTGATCTGTTGGTTATGCACTTAATGATTTGTGGGGAAATGAATGGCGTCAGTTGTCAATTCCTGGCCACTTATAGCTGGCATTTCATTACCTCCTTTTCTCTGTCCAGCTCTATAAGGTTCAGCTTAAACTTGTCGATTTTGTGTGTCCAGCTCTATAATGCAATGCTGAACTATTCGTTGATATTATCATGATGATACCTGTGGCACTATTAAGGACAGCCGCAATATATAGTACTATCTTGATTGATAATGCATGCCGAGTGTAGAAATAAGCTGCAGTTTTATACAATGAGTATGGACCTGAGTGGAACATTTTTCTCCTATAGCTTCGGACTGATATATACAATTCACTTGATACTTATTTTATTCTGATTAATACATGTGTTTTCAGGTTGCATAGAAGCAATCATTTTGCAGCACCATGAGGCTTCTTTTGGACACGATTCAAGTAGTTTGCGTGGCAACATGAAGTCGTCGTTGTGACATGGAATTGAATCAGTTTTTGAGATATATTTGGCTGTTGGCAATGAATTTGTAATCCTTAAGTCAACTTTTGAATGAATACTTGTAATGCTTAGCTGTTGAGCACCATGGATGTTTATTGCTGTAAAAGTTTGAATTGCATAATATTTGAACCAGTTTGCTAATGTATTACAATGGATTGATTATTACAAATTGGTCTCATTTGTGATGGTATGATGATTGTGTTTTCTTTCAATACGTTGAATTAAATTAGCTTATTAATGGGCTATATTAAAGTAGATCTTGACTCAACTTATAGTGGGCCTTTAATGGGCTGAAATATAAAAATATGTGTACTAACTAATCCATATATACAAAGCCCACTAGTAATTATGACGATTAAATTTGTCACAATTTTGTTGCCACATCAGCTGCCACATAAGCTGCCACCTCAACTGTGACATGTCATGCGCCATATGGCAACACCATATTCATTTAATTATGACATTCTGATTACATATTATGACGTTTTAAATCGTCACAAATGTTATGACGTATTACGGATCGTCACTAAAGTTTATGACGTTTCTTTACGAAAACATCACTGAAAGTGCTTAGTGACGCACCTTCTGTGACATATTATTTTTCGTCACCGTAGCGTCATAGAAGCTAACTTGTGACATAAAAATGACTTTCTGTGACATATATGTAGCGTCATACAATGTCACATTTCTTGTAGTGCCAAGTTTTGAGATCTCACCATTAGGAGGGAATGGAAGCACAATATCAGATTGCTGAGAATCGACATCATAATGTATTTCCTCTTGTTACACAGCCATGGTGGAACATTGTAGATCGATAACAATACTGGCCAAACGCTATGCGAGCTGCTCATCTGACCAAACAGGTTCATCCCATTTGTGCTTAGTGCAAATCGAAGACTCCTTGGGTAATCTGAAAACTCTTTATACTTCCAATCAATGTTGTGCCACTGTGTTTAATCTGCCGGGTGGCGTATATAATTATCTATCTCGCGGACTTCCTTGTTCCAACACTAAGAGCTCTGCATCCTTGCTTGATGCCAACAAATGCCTCAGGTGAGAAATTAATGGGAAATACCAAGCCACCTTCTGAGGAGCTCCGTGCACCCTTTCCTCATCACCCCCGTCATTCCTTCATTTGTATCGAGGGGCTCCATATTATGGGCATTCAGTGAGATCTGCAAGGTCACCGTGGAACAGGACGCAGTTGTTCTTACAAACATGATTTTTTCAACTTCCATTCCCAAAGGGCAAATAGTCTGCTTCATCTCATAAGTGGTCATGGGTATCTCATTCTCCTCTGGAAGCATGTCCCTTAGCAAATCTAACAATGCCTTCAAGCCGCGATCGATCTAATGATTGGTGGCCTTCAGCTGGAGAAGCTTAAGTGATGTGAAGAGTTTTCTCCACTTTTTCTTGCAGCCCGAATACAGTGGGGTCTTCATATCTCTCACCATCTTGTGCAGTTTCACAAACTCCACACTAGTGTACCCATCATACGATATTGCATCACGCACCATCTCCTCCATTTTGTCAGCTATGTTGACATAATTGTGGCCAATATCAACAAGCTCGTCCTCACTCATATCATGTCCAGCAATCTGATTGTCACACTCTACTTCATCATTCTGGCAGGTAGGACTATCAGGGAGCCTTTCATCGCCATCCTGGCAAGCTGTTTGCTGACTGCAAAGATTCCTTCACCCATACGACCGCCCTACAGGTCTCGATCATTAACACCCTCCTCTCCATGCTGGTTCCAACACAAGTAGTCATCCATGAATCCCCGGATGATGAGATGAGCGTTCACATGCATTGAACTTGAGAATTTTCTCACGTTCTCACAATCAATGCATGGACAACACATGGCAGACATGCGCCGATTCAACTTGTCCACCTCTGCTGCGCTAATGAATGACTTTAGACCACTTAAGTACTCTTCACAAGTACGGTTCTCAAGATACATCCACCTTCGGTCTACCATCTGTATTGCTAAATAAGAAACTTATCAATATCTAAGCAAAATGAATACAAGTCATGACAATAATGAAATGGGTCTAAAATTGCATTTGGACGTTAAATGGGCCTAAAATACTAGAACATGAACAAATGGGTCTAAACTTGCATTTGGACCTCAATTATGAAAAGAGAAGCCTCACCTTCTTAGCCTCCAGAGTACCTGCCATGAGGGGAGCACGACGTGCAGACAACTAAACCTCTTAAGCTTCAGAGAGTAGTGGCGGAGCCATAGCATCCAGGTCCAGCAGGATGGCGCTAAGCTCGAGCATGGTGGTTGGCCGGCGAGCTTCAACACAAGCTCAATATGTTCATCAATTCTGCACACACACACACACAATGGAGTCCTTTGGCGTTGGGAGTGCACTTTTAGGAGACGCGTGTTAATTCTGCGTCTCCTATGAGTGTGTCTTCTTTGTTGGTTTCTTATATAGTGCATTTTGCCGTACCTGGCATATATATTCCTGCTGGAAATTTGCATTTAACTCTTCTAGATTTAATTTAAGGCATAAAACAAAAATCATTGTTACTACTATGTAAACAAAATCTAGATTAATACAGATAGGAATAAACCGTAACATGCTCATGTAAACGATGTAAAAGAGTTGCATATACAAAATAGGTGTAAATAGATCACACATTGTGTAAACGCTATTATAGATAATCAATCCATATATTCACATATTAGCGCTCTGTCATCATGTAGTCGCTGCAGAATTACTCTTTGCAGTGCAAATCGAAGTTGTGGCAGCGCAGAATGTAGTCTATCGGTTCGAACAGTTGCACACACTGCTACAGAAATGATTTTTAAGAACACCCTGTATTTTCTAGAAGCTGCCTAAAAGGTAATATGCTCCTACAAATAGAGCGGGGTTATTCTAGCATGCGACATGAAAGGCGGGAAATGAATTTTTAGGGGTGGGTGGTGGCGTCAGCCGGCCCTAGAAATGTCCACCATTTTTAGGGGCTGGTCACGCCATCACCCTCCCCGCATTTCTAGAGGGGAGGGCGTCACCCGCCCCGAAAAATATATTTTTAGGCGCGAGCGGTCCCCTACAAATGGTTCCACACAAATAATTTCATAAATTTTTCATATGATCTCAGATGAAGTTAAACTTTATATAAAAATTGTAGAGGTTGATGAGACCTAAAATTTTTTAGGTGATAACTTTTTCATTTAGGGTCATTCAGTAGTCTAAAAATTTATTATAAATTCTCTAATTCTAAAATCTAGAAGTTTTGATTTTTTTTCAAACAACCTCCTATGTAGAGCAGCTCCATATCAATATTGTAGTGTTAAGATCTAAAAATTTATAGTTTATACTTTATTTGTTTGAAACCTTTTAAAATTATAAGATCATTTAATGATTGTGCCCTACACATGGCTATGAATAAGTATCTCATACAACTCAAATCATACTTTGAGATTTCTACAATCTTGATATTTATATAAACTGAAATATACTTGGCATATTATTTTATGTATCTATAGTTCACAATAACTATAGTGTAGAAGTTTCAACTTTTTTGATTTGTTTTGCTATATTTAAATATTTAAATGAATTTTTAGAATAAAATAGAAAAATATTTTCAATGGCGGGTGGTGGCGTCACCCGCTCCTGGAAATGGATTTCTAGGGGTGGGTGATGGTGTCACCCGCTCCTGAAAATCGACTTCGGAGTTAATACAAAAGAATAGCATACCTCATAGAGTCGCAAGTGACTGTATAGTGTGGCTTTGAGAGGAAGGTACACGCGAGGCTTGAGATAAGCGGTTCGAACCCGGTTGTACATATTTCATCAAAAAATTGTACCTATATAGTAGAGAGGCTTGTCATGGTGGCCAGTGGGCTGAAATATTTTTCTTTTTTATTTTGTTGTTTTCAGTTTTTCTATTTTTTATTTTCTGAAAATGGATTTGTAGGGGCGGCATGACCCGCCCCTGCAGATCAATTTCTAGGGGTGGGAGTGTTTGTTGTCGGTCGAAACCCACCGGCGAGCAGCGACAGGCAACACGAGGAGCCGGGAGGCTCCCAGGACTGCTGGTGGGCCCCGGTCCCTCGGTCAACGGCCCAGGATCTGGCACACGACCTAGCTTCAGGATTTGCTAGGCGTGCCACCTGACCTATACCTGATCAGGAAGGTGTATATGTGTTTTCAGTTAGTTTCCTGCGTACACAGACATGTTCAAACGTTAGTCCGAGCCGCGATCGGCTCTCTGGGTGACCCCCACAATCGGCTGTAAAGATTCGATTACCCCCGGTATCAGATCGGATCTGCTCACGCAAGCAATATACACAAATCTGATGGTAGTATAAACCTGCTCTGCAATCAACAAGCTAATTCAATCTACGATGGTTAAAGCTTTCACCACATGACCGGAACATCCACGCGTAGTTAAGCCTAACAAATATGAAAGATAATAGAATACCAACCTAAACAGAGGCCTAAAACCAACAGAAAGTCGATTCCTGGAAAAATCCCTCTTCAGATCAATGTGAAGCATCAAACATACTGCCGGAACATTCCACCCGTTTGAAGGGCCTAACCATGCGGATATTAAGCCAAATCTTTGATGAACAAAGACCAACCATAATAGATTAGATCTACTAATCAAAACAGAGCAAGATGCTGCCCTTGCACCCAAGATCGGGCACAAAGATAGCGGACGTTTACAGGCGGCAAACAATGCATGAATAGGATATAAGAGCCAATGCAACTCTGTAAACACTAAGATAACTAGTGTTACTCACCATCAACAATACTTTAGCACAAGATAATAGGCAAGAACAATGTTGCCCCGATCACTCAAGCGTGATCGGGGCAACATGGCGATTGCCTGGAAGAAACCCTGAAATAGGGGTGGCGATGCGCCGAGATCTTGTTTGTGAATGGATGTTGTCTTCTTTATTCATAGTCTAGGATACATATTTATAGTCCGGAGACTTGCCTTTCCTAAGTAATCTTGATCGACTACGACACGAATCCTGATTATCTATATCTAAACTAATTTAAACACACACACCTGTCTAGATATACGGCCAATCCTGGCCTTAAACCGCCCGCGTAGGAGCCAATTTGCAAGCCCATTACAGTTATCCCTTAAACCCATCTTGCTCGTGGCCCATCTTCTGGCCCAGCTAAATTATGGCGATAACACATGCCCCCTTGGTTTCGGCAATAATAATTTCGAAACCATTTTTTTCTTTTCCATCACATCACCTCTTCAACTTCCGAAATCCGTACATGCGTGCCACTTCCACTTCCATGGGATGTGACTACTCTGCATCTAACTTCTTGGAAATTGTCACGGTGCCTATCTGTATTCCATTCCTGCCTTTATAAACTCGATCTGGCAACCTGTTCATTCATCTTCTTCCTCGAGCCGATAGCAACTGCAGCAGTACGCCCCTCTTTCTCCCGCAATGGCTTCGTCATCCTCTGCTTCCTCCGTCATTGCCATTGAATCCGAGACAACTCGAGAGATGACCCCGGAGTTCGACCCCACAGCAACCTATGAGGCCTGCGCTCCTCTGCACTGGGATGCAGAGGAGTGGGATTTCTAGGCTTGGTCAGAGGATGATGAATCCCTGACCGATGGCCAAGACCTCCAGTTCCTCTTCAACGACAAACTGGAAGATGAAGATGGCGATGACGACGTGTCCTGGGAGGGGGACTTCTCCACCTCGGAGGAAGAAGTCGATGACGCATCGACCGAGGAAGACTTGGTAGCAGGAGGCTTCCTGCGTGGCGAGTCGTCGGAAGACGACGAAGATGATGATGATGAACAGACCGAAGGTGGCAGCGGCTACATTGGTGACGGCGGCGGAGACGATGGCAGCACGACGACGACACAAGCGACGATGACAGCGACATTGGTGCAGCCCCTCCGATCAAGTGCCGCAAGGTCTTAGGCACCTACTGGTGGTAGATCATAGGATTGGTACTAACTGCCATATACTAAGCTGATAGATCAGCTTTAGGAGGAATCGGCTCCCCTTTTGTAATGATTTTCCCTATGAATGAAATCTTTCATTTTAGTCAACAACTGTCGAGAAGCCGATTTACCGGGAGCCGATGGCAACGCATCGGTCCTTTCTTTCAAAGTGTCGATCCAGATCTGAGTCGATCCTTGAACCAATTCCATCTTCTGCTTAAATCTGGAACTTTTCCAAAACAGATCTACACAGGTTCCCCGAATTCAAGTTGCGCTCCAAAACCCCTGCTCACAAATCCAATCGCAAAACCCAGATCAAAGCCTCAGAGCGCGAACTCGAAACTTCACGAAGCAAACCGTAGATCCAATCTCGAGCCTTTGATCACCGTTGGAGCTTCAGATGGCGGAACCCTCGAATGCCGATACGGGCATCCTTGGTCTGAAGGTAAAACTTTGACCTTTGCTGATTTAATTGGAGTAATTACTTGAACACCTAAAACATTAAATGATCCTTTCCTGTTATTTGGCGCTTATCGATTCTTCAGGTTTCAGACATTCTTTTGCCACATCCTTCTTTCCCCAATTCGTTTTGTCTTGGGCCTCATTCTTATGAGCGTCCAACAGATTTGATTTATTGTGAGGCCAATCGAATCCCATTCGTAAGCCAAGATATAGACTTTGATTCCTGGGCCAACAGCCTGCGTGCCTGGCCAAATCCTCCCGAGGGCTGGGTATCTTGGAATAACAGAGTAGCAAAACCCTACCAGCCCACATGGGAAACCATAGGAATAGCTGACGCTCTGTCTCTGTCATTGTCCCCCCTTGAGAAGAATGAAAACCTTTTGAAATCCATCGGCTATTTTTGGTCTGATGCCCTAAACTGCTTTTTATTTGGCCATGGGCCAATGACTCCAACCCTCATGGATGTGGTGATGATTACTGGTTTGGACATTGCATCGCCAGCTCCTCTGCTTACAGAATGCCTGAGGTCCCCTTTAAGTTGTCCTCCAAAACAAAATGCACAAATTGGGGTGCCTACCTAAACCAGTACATCAAAACCAAAGGCCCTATAACTAAGAAAGAACATATGGCCTTTCTGAACCTCTGGTTGGAACACTTCATATTTTGCGGTCCTTCCCTTGCTCCAACCAAAAACTACCTCTCTCTAGCATATGAACTGGCCAGAGGTCATACTGTTGGCCTTGGCAAACTGTTTCTTGGGGAAGTTTATAGATATCTTCACCTGATGTCTTTGAGCTTGCTCTCCAAAAAGAAACTTAGAACTGGTGGTCCTTGGTGGTTCATTCAGTTATGGATTCACTTGTATTTTTAGAACTACATACCAAACTTCCCTATTCTGGCCGATAACTCCTTCCCAGATCAGAGTGGAAGACACATTAGATGTACTAGCTTTGGCCAAGCTTTGTATAGTCTTCCCGGTAGCAAGTTGAACCCCAAAGACGCCTCAAGCTGGTTTAGAGTATTCTACCAAGGTTTGAACAATCCAATCTACCTTCCTTACACAGATTCTGAAATCTTTGAAAATCCAAGCGCCTATAGATTGGATGACTTTGCCGATGATGAAAGCACTCGGCATTTGTACTCCATCATGATCCGTCCTTGCTTCCTTTCTGTCGGCATGAGCACCTCCAACAGAATCATCAAACCAGGCTATGAATCTTTCCAGCCGGTCGTAGCAGCCCGGCAATTTGGTCTTGGGCAAATTCCTCCCCACTTCTTCCTTCATCATCTGACAGAGAGCAGAGCCGATCTATCTGACAGTCTCACCAGCTCTAGATGCTATAGCCTGTTTGATGATCTCCACATCCCAATCCCTATCGACATATCGTTTACTTTTTCGGCTATTGGCTTCGAGAATTGGTGGTCAGTGTGGAAAACTTACGTCTATCGAAAAGCCTTGGGGCCAATGTTGCAACAGATTCACACTGAGTGTGAAGTCCCTAAGGAAGAGGTATCGCCATCAGTTTATTACTTCTTCATGATTCTGCTTGACTTCTTTTCTAATTCCATTTATTTCCTCTGCAGCAAGAGGATGGTCCGGAGCCCAAGAACGATGATGGCTCCACTTTCAAGTTCTCACCTGTTGCTCCCGTAGTCCTTTTTGGCAAGAACGCACCTCCCCTATCAAAGGTCATAATGCGGATCCAGCCTGATTCTACAAAATTGGCCTCCAAGTGAAAACGAGTCTCCGACGTTGCTGCCCCCCAAACCCAGATTAAGACAAAGAAGATGATTGTTAGGAAGATACGGAAGGAGGCCGGACCATCTTCTACAGATCAAGAAGCTCCCAACGTCAACCAGGTTTGGATTGTCCCTTTAGAATTGGTCCTCCAAATAGGTATACTTCGACTCAATTGCTCTTTCCTTGCTTGCAGGCTGATATCGTGGATGTTTCCACCGAGGAAGAGCAAGCGCGCTAAGAAAACCCAACCCTAGAGGCTCCAGAGAATCCTACGACGACAGTTGACACCTTGGTCAACTTCCAGGATCCGATCCTGGAAACTCCAAAGAATCTTGCAATGACAGTTGATACTTTGGTCAACCTTCAGGATCTGCAGAAGCCGATTGTCACCTCATCAGCTATCAATCCTTCTCAAGAAAAGGTGTGTTATACCTCTGAGCCGTTTGCATCTTCCTTTCCCTGTATCGTACTAATTTTCTGCCTTCTTTCAGGGCTTGAACCTCTCGGAGCTGCTCTCATTTGACCCTGCATCCGTTGGCTCGGCCATACTCGAAGTAGATGATCATCAACCACAGCCGATTGGTGTCACTAGCCAACTTCTCCGCATAAAGGACCTGCTCTCAGCTCCAATTGATACTTTGGTCCAAGACTTCGATGAGGCGAGGCAAATTCTTGATGAGATCAAGCCCCAACTCCCAGAAATCCTTCAACTCAAACTCTGGCCAACCGGACATCTTCCCTTGTTTCGGGCGAAGGTAGAAAAGGCTCGGCAAAGGATTAAAGCCCGTCGCTCACAAGCCCCCTTAAAAGCCGATATTGCCGAGAGCTGCCGACTGCTCAGCAAGAAGAAGGCGGCTCTAGATACTAAAGCTGACACTTCTGCACATTCCGAAAGACTTCAATCTTTGGAGAGGGAGTTGGAAGACCTCAAGGCAAAAGTCCGGGCAACCGAGCAGAGCATCCAGGATGAGAAGGATCTCATAGCCCGCTCCCAACAAGAAGCAGAGAATCTAACTACCCAGCTGAAGATAGAGCTTACAGAGTTGAGTGTTTTGAGTCAGCATATAGTGTCAGGCGAGGACAAGGATGATGAGGCAGTGATCACAGAAGCCGATCGCGTCCGTCTAGAAGCTATCGTGGCCATTGATGAATTTCTTTAGTAGAACGCTTTGTACTCATCTCATGTATCCCGTTGTTGCCTAGAACTTGCATGTATTCCAATTACACTTCTAAAGTCGATGGTTATACATCGGCTATTTGACCAACTCAGTGTGTTGGGTACAAAATATTTTTTTTACAAGCCAACTGAATGTATTGGCCCCTTTTCTTGTGTTAGGCCAGATGCGTAACATCGGCTTTCACTTGTCCGGGCCAACTGAACATATCGGCTCACAGCCTGATGCGTAGCATCGGCTTTATTGCCCATCATCCCACATACTTTGGAAGTATTTGTTGAGGTGTTGACCATTGACAGCCACCGGAAACTCGACGCCATCTAACTCTGTAAGGCCCATGCCAATTTGGAGACCATTTGCCATATGCTGCATACTTAGTCCCCAACGGTAACCCCGCTTCCCAAACCAGATCTCCGACTTGGAATTCTTTTGGCTTGACTTTCTTGTTGTACGCGCGGGCTAACTTGGCCTTATTTTCTTTGATCTTCTCAAGTGACTTTAGCTCCGTAAGGTCCTCAATGTTGTCGCTCATCAGAGCAACATATTCTTTAGCTGTTAGGTCATTTTCGAACTCTATGCGTCTCGAGCTGGCCGTAATCTCCCACGGTAATACAGCCTCCTGTCCGTACACTAGGTGATAAGGTGAAGTTTTTGTTGCTCCGTGGCACGAAACATGGTATGCCCACAATGCCTCTGATAAGACTTCATGCCAACGCCTAGGATGCTCATCGATCTTTCTCTTGATCAACTTGATAAGGCTCTGATTAGACGCCTCAGCTTGTCCATTTGCTTGAGCATAGTATGGAGACGACCTGATCAGCTTGATGCCCATGTCAGTAGCGAATTTTCTGAACTCATATGATATGAAGACCGACCCTCCATCTGTTGTGATGGTTTGAGGAATCCCGAACCTGTGAATGACATGTTCTTTAACAAAATTGATGACGTCCTTCGACGCCACTGACTTCATAGGAATGGCCTCCACCCATTTGGTAAAATAGTCCATGATGGCCAAAATGAAGTGATGTCCTTTGCTAGATGGAGGATTAATTTTGCCGATCATGTCCATACCCTAACCTCCGAATGGCTAGGGTTTGACGATAGGGTTCATTACTGATGCTGGTACCATCTGTATCTTCCCAAACCTCTGACATACCTGACATCCTTTATAATATTTGAAATAATCTTCAAGCATGGTGGGCCAGTAATACCCCGATCGCCTAATCAGCCACTTCATCTTATGAGCCGATTGGTGAGTCCCACAAGTGCCTTCGTGGATCTCGTGTAAGAGCCGATTCGATTCGATCAGCCCCAAGTATTTGACCAACAATCCTTCTAAAGTCCTGTAGAACATGCCGTCCCCTATCAAGACGTACTTCATGGCCTTGTAACGTATCCTCTTAGGTGCCCCCCGAGCCGCATCCTTAAAGTAATTGAAGATATCGGCTCTCCAGACTCCTTGTTCTAGCAGGTGTATCTGAAGATCGGCTCCGTCTGCCACAGCCTTGTATCCTGAAGCCATCTGTGCAAGATCATTGGCCTCTGAATTTTGTATCCTTGGTATCCAATAGAAATTTATGTACCTTAATTGGGCCATCAGCTCCTGACATTGTACCCATAAAGGGAAAAATGACTCACTCTCGCACCTGTAATCTCCTATAAGCTAAGAAATCACCAGCTTTGAATCCCCAAAAATTTCTACTGCTTCCGCTCCGGCCTCAAGAAACAATTTCATACCCTTACGTACCGCTTCATATTCTGCTAGATTGTTGGTGCAAGGGGTAGGTAATCTGATCAAAAAAGAATATGTTGCCCCCAAGATGACACAAGCAGGATACCTATGCCACATCCGTCTCCACAAGCTGATCTGTCAAAATACATGGCCCATGCGTGCAAGGCGAGTGCTACTATATCAGCGTTGATCCTTTCTGCAATAAGATCCGCCAGCACCTGCCCTTTGACTAACTTCGCGGGTTGATGTTGGATATCGAATTCTGACAGTGCAAACATCCATTTCCTGAGTCAGCCTTTCAACATAGGAGCCGATAGCATGTGCTTGATGACATCCGATTTGCAGATAACGATCGTCTCGACAGATAGCAAGATATGACGGAGCTTTGTAGAGGTAAAGAACAAACAAATGCATAGCTTTTTGATCTCGGGGTACCTAGTCTCCGCATCTAGCATCCTTCTGCTGAGGTAGAACATGACCCTCTCCTTGCCATCATGTACTTGTATCACCACCGAAGCGATGGAAGTGTCGCCTACTGACAAATAAATGTAGAACGGTTTGCCCTGCTAGGGCGGAACCAACACGGGTGGTTTTGACAAATATTCTTTGATCTCTTCGAACGCCCGTTGTTGCTCTGCCCCCCAGTGAAATTCATCATTGGCTTTAATCTTTACCAACTCCATAAACGGCTCGATCTGTCCGGAGAGATTGGAAATAAACCTTCTGACAAAGTTGATCTTGCCAATGAGTTGCTGAAGCTCCTTCTTTGTGGTAGGCGGCACCATCGTTTTTACAGCTTCCTGACTCTTTAGGCCGATCTCAATTCCTCTTTTATAAACCGAAAAACTCAGGAACTGACTGGCCAATACAATGAAAGCGCACTTCTTCGGATTCATCTTAAGCCCAAACCTTCTGGTTCGTTCTAGAACTTGTCGTACATCTCCTAAGTGTCCCTCAACTGATGCAGATTTAACCACGACATCGTCAATGTATATCTCCACCAACTTGTCGATCAGATCGTGAAAGATGTAATTCATGGTACGTTGATACGTGGTGCCAGCATTCTTCAACCCGAAGGTCATGAACACATACTCGAACAATCCTACTGCCCTAGGTACTCTAAATGCGGTCTTGTGTATATCCTCCGCAGCCATGAAAATCTGGTTATAGCCGGCGTTGCCATCCATGAAACTCAAAATCTTGTGTCCAGCAGCCGCGTTGATCAATGTCTCCACGACAGGCATCGGGTATTCATCCTTCGATGTAGCTCCGTTGAGGTCTCTGAAGTCCACGCAGAGTCGCCATCGGCCATCCTTCTTTTGCACAGGTACAACACTTGAAATCCACTCGGCATACCTGCATGGCCTGATGGCCTGCTTCTAGCATTTTGTCCACCTCTTTCTTGACTTCTTCTAGAACTTCAGCCTTCATTTGTCACGCTCGCTGCTAAAATGGCCGAAATCCCTTCTTGAGAGGGGGCCGATGCTCGACGATGCTCCTGTCCAACCCAGGCATCTCCGTGTAATCCCAGGCGACTCCTTCAGCAAAGCTATCATCAGCTCTCGTAGACACGGGCTTAACTTTTTGCTGATGAATGTTGGTCGTGGCTTATCCCCAGGACCATTGTCAACCTCTTCGAGCTCATCGGCCGATGTAAACCCGTATCCTAGCTTTCCATCATCTGTCGAGTTAATGCTGCAAATGGATAAAGAATGTGATGAAAAGAGTTTCGACCGATCTTTAAGATCGGCTGCCTTATAATCTTCATTAATCCTTGAAACTTTACAACTGATGTATGGCCGGCTGCTAGAGCGGGCCTTCTTGTAATTGCCGCAATTATGCAATACACTTGTCGTCAGGAGTTTATATTTTATTTTTTAGGGCTGATCGCAGGGATCAGCCTTGCCAAGTGCATCAGAATAGCTCGCCCTTGATGTTTCGTCTACTCTGTAAGGCCAGCGGATAAGACCAGCCTCACCCTGTTTTTTGTGGCCTCCACATGATCACAGCCTTCCAAACTGAATCTTGAAATCGTGGCAGTGTGTGAAATCTTGATCGAATCATCCGCATGAAGCACCTCTACTTCGTCTCCATCCCACTGAATCAGATATTGGTGCATCGTGGAAAGAATGCAGCAGTTGGCGTGAATCCAAACCCTCCCAAGTAGGACGGTGTAAGTACTCTTGCTGTTGACGATGAAGAAAGAGGTGGGGACAGTCTTGCTTCCCACGGTAAGATCCACATTAAGGACGCCTTGTGCCTCTGATGTTTGGCCACTGAAGTCGCTCAGAGTGACGTTGGTCTTGATAAAATCTCCAGTAGAACACCCCAACCGACGCAGCACCGAGTATGGCATTATGTTGACCGCTGCACCGGTGTCGACTAATATTTTGTTGATAGGCTAGCCATTGATGTAACCCTTGAGGTATAGAGCCTTCAAATGCTTATAATTCTTTTCTCGGGGCTTCTCGAATATGACTGGCCGCGGTCCCAAGTCAAGCTGGGCTAGTGGTAACTCTTCACGATTTGGTGTGTAGAATTCTGCAGGAAGTACAAACACCATATGCGCGTCAGCCGATGCCTTTGCATCGGCTCTTATTGGCTTAGGACGCCACACTTTCTTAGGAGGGTGCGACTCCCTTTTCTGGGTGTGATGAACCTTATCCGCTAGATCTGGGCATGCCTTTCTTAGCGTCTCGAGGTATTTGGCCTCAGCTTCCTCCAAACTACGCAGCCGCTGCACCCTGCGCTTCTAGGAACGATTAAGTCCATCAGGGCACCAGCACGGCTATTGATATTTGTCCTCCTCCTCTTCAAAGTCCTCTGTTTTGCGCGGTGGCTCAGTTTGCTTATGCTGGGGCGGCACAAGTCCCAAGCGTCGAAACATCGAGATCCCTTCTGCATCACGCTACCGAGATTTGCACTCCGGGCAATCATTGACAGAAGGCAATCGACTCATACTGGAGTCCCAGCAATACTTGAAAAAAGGGCAATGCCAATGATCACGCGTATCTCCCCGCTTCTTCAAACTTTTCCCAATACGGCGCTGATACTGTTCATCCTCCGATTCACGCTGGAGATTTTGTTCGTACTGGTATTCATACTTCTTGAGGAGATGGGAGGAAGCTGGCCGCTGATTCCTGACGTGCCTTACTTGCTCTTCCATGATGTATTCCTTTTCCCCTTTTAGGGGCCGACCGCAGGGATCTGCCTTCTCCTTCCTTTCATATTGATGTGGCGCAGGCCCTACCATGTTGATGCCGAATGCAAAATCTAGCTGCTGTCACGCTGATCGGTCGCTATCATTCACGCGACCCTCTACCATGTTGACGCTTGGGAACGGCTAAGTGTCAACCTTCATGGCATACTGACCTAAGATCAATCGGCCCTGCTCAATAGCCGATTGGATCTGTCGACGGAGTTCTTTGCAGTCGCTAGTGTTGTGGGTGAAAGAATGATGCCATTTGCAATATGACCTCCCTTGTAGCTCTTGTGTTGTAGGGAACTTACAGCCTTCATGTAACTTCAACTGCTTTTCCTTTAGTAACAGATCAAATATCTGCTTGACCTTGCTTACGTCGAAATCAAAACCCTTTGCAGGTCCTTGTTGCTTCACCCACTTACAGGACACCGGATTTGCCCCCTGAGTCCACTCTGCAACCGCTACCTCTTGATCATCCCCAGAATCTTCAGCGTCTTCTGCGTCGATCAATGTTACCTGACGCTTGAACCTAACTTGGTATAATTCTGGGTGGCGCTGCTCATATGATGTCAATTTCTGCACCAAGTGTGCCAAAGAATTGAACTCCAATTGAAAGACCAGATCCTTGATCAACTTCACTAGTCCCAAGGATGCCAGCTCGACGGCCTCTTTTTCTGAAATTTGGGTTGAATAGCATCAATTCTTGACTTTCTTGAAGCGCTGGATATACTCTGACATAGTTTCCCCTCGCTTCTACCGGACTTGCGCTAGATCGGCAATCCTGGCTTCCGCAACTTTCGAGTGGTATTGGATGTGGAATTGCTCCTACAGCTGCTTCCACGTGCGGATCGAGTTAGGACCCAATGAAGTGTACCATCCGAAGGCTGGCCCTGTAAGAGATTGCGAAAAGAACCTTACTCGCAGAGGATCTGACACTGAGATCATCCCCAATTGTGCCAAGTATCGGCTCACATGCTTGATAGAGCTGGACCCTTCCGACCCACTAAACTTGGTGAACTCAGGGAGCCGATACTTGGGTGGCAGAGGGATCAAGTCATATTCACTCGGATACAGCTTAGTATAGCCGATCGCTCGCCTTTTCGGTAAAATACCAAATTGATCCCTCAAGATGGTACCAATCTGGTCCATAGTTTGAACTCCTGGGGCCGAGTGCGTGCCATCATGACTCAGCCCAGTGGCGTACGTAGCTAGCCATGCTTGCTTATCGGCATCTATTCCAGACATTCCTCCAACCACCCGCTGCGCCGAATATACCGGGTTGTTGTTGTCCGGTATATATGCACACATGTACCCATATGGAATTTCCTTAGGCCGCTCACTGAAAAACTGATGGTCCACAGGATCATCTCCCATCTTGTAGACGACGTATGCCGGTGAACCTTGCGATTCTGGAGCTGCGAATCTATAGGGCAGTGGTGGCTTGGCCTGGAACGGCAATTCTCCTTTGTGACTCCCCAGGGCAGGTTCCGATGGAGAGTACTGATTCTTCATGATTTCTTGGACCACGCGCAGCGCAACACGCTCAAGAGTGTTCACCAGGCTTTCGGAGTGCCAATGCAACGAATGAGCCACCATGTAGTTCACCTCCTAGCGTAGAGCTCTGGTACGATCCTCTGAAGGGGTAGATAGGTCCACGTCATCAAGAGCGCCTTCAGGTGAGAACCCCTTCCACCTAACGCCATGGTGGCGGGTTCTCTTAAAAGAGCCGATGAGATCGGCTTCAAAGAGAGCCTTGATCTCATCATACTTCTACTTGTGTTCAGCGGAAAGCTCCTTGTATGTGACTGAGTTTTCCTTTGATATCCCGGGGGTGGAAGTCGATGTAGTCGATGAAGATGGTCCCACTGGGCATTCCAGAATGTGTTGTCGATCGAAACCCACCGGCGAGCAGCGACAGGCAACACGAGGAGCAGGGAGGCTTCCGGGACTGCTGGTGGGCCCCGGTCCCTCGGTCAACGGCCCAGGATCTGGCACATGACCTGGCTTTAGAATTCGCTAGGCGTGCCACCTGACCTATACCTGATCAGGAAGGTGTATATGTGTTTTTAGTTAGTTTCCTGCGTACACAGACATGTTCAAATGTTAGTCCGAGCCGCGATCGGCTCTCCGGGTGACCCCCGCAATCGGCTGTAAAGATCCGATTACCCTCGGTATCAGATCGGATCTGCTCATGTAAGCAATATACACAAATCTGATGGTAGTATAAACCTGCTCTGCAATCAACAAGCTGATTCAATCTATGACAGTTAAAGCTTTCACCACATGACCGGAACATCCCACGCGTAGTTAAGCCTAACAAATATGAAAGATAACAGAATACCAACCTAAACAGAGGCCTAAAACTAACAGAAAGTCGATTCCCGGAACAATCCCTCTTTAGATGAATGTAAAGCATCAAACGTACTGCCAGAACATTCAACCCATTTGAAGGGCCTAACCATGCGGATATTAAGCTAAATCTTTGATGAAAAAAGACTAACCATAATAGATTGGGTCTACTAATCAAAACAGAGCAAGACGCTGCCCTCGCACACAAGATCGGGCACAAAGACAGCGGATGTTTACAGGCAGCAAACAATGCATGAATAGGATATAAGAGCCAATGCAACCCTGTAAACGCTAAGATAACTAGTGTTACTCGCCATCAACAATACTTCAGCATGAGAAATACAAAGATAATAGGCAAGAACAATGCTGCCCCGATCACTCAAGCGTGATTGGAGCAACATGGCGATTACTTGGAAGAAACCCTGAAATAGGGGTGGCGATGCACCGAGATCTTGTTTGTGAATGGATGTGGTCTTCTTTATTCATAGTCTAGGGTACATATTTATAGTCCGGAGACTTGCCTTTCCTAACTAATCCTGATCGACTACGACATGAATCCTAATTATCTATATCTAAACTAATTTAAACGCACACACCTATCTAGATATACGGCCAATCCTGTCCTTAAACCGTCCGCGCAGGAGCCGATTTGCAAGCCCATTACAATTATCCCTTAAACCCATCTTGCTCGCGGCCCATCTTCTGGCCCAGCTAAATTATGGCAATAACAGTGTTACCCGGCCATGCAAACAACTATTTTTAGCTGTGAGAAGCAGAGGCCGATACCGCACCCGCTCCCTAGAAATACATTTTTACCCATCCCTAAAAACCATTTTTGTGATAATGACGGGATTAGGTACCATGGGTACCTGAAAGTGCGATCCTTAGGGCCCTAATCAAGGGATTAACTAACCCCAACCGGACGGCCTACCCAATCAGGCGGACATGTAGCTAGGGCCGGCCCAGTTGCAGAGAAAGCATCGGAGGCCTAGCAGCAGCTGCGCCTAGGACACGTGGTGCCTTCCCGACCTGTGACATTGTAGAAGGGGATGGGGGCCCGAGCTGACCCCGGGAGGCAGGCTCAACCCAAGGTGTCCTGGGAAGGCACGAGGCAGCATTAACTGCGCTGAGCCCGACAAGACGTGCATGCACGCCCCTCGCTCGACATCCAGGGCAGGGATGCTGCCCGCGGACCAGAGGACCGGCGGGACACCCCCGATCAGCCAGGCCATCAAGATGCTGTGACCGGCGCTTATGTCAGCTGCGCTCCCTCCACAAGGCCGACGGGACAGCCCGTACTAGGTCAACCTTCAGGCGTAGGGTGAGGGGGGTGTACTGCGCTAGCGGGCCCCGCCTTGCTAGCGCGCCCTTCCTTGGACTATGCCGCATGGGGAGAACAAGGCGCCTGACTTCCCGAGCCCCGCGAGGGAGATTGAGTGTGCCGACCAAACGAAAGGCCCGCCCCTGGTGCATCAGGATGGGACATGCACAAGTACGACGGCGCCATCGCCTGCCATGGGGATGGGGCGCAGGCCCAAGGATATGTCAGGCGGTGCCGCAATCCGAGCGAACAGGACTTGGCTTAGGGAGTGGCGGAGCATGATCGACCGGAGGGCACCGGACGGGACATGGGTAGGGCAGCCGACCCTGCACCAGGGACCTCGTTCCCAGGAGGTGAGATACCCCCTCTATCACGCATTGTAGCCCAGCCCATCGGATATATAAGGTGGAGCTGGGCCTTCTAACAAAAAGAGACCCGAATAGGCACCCACATACAGCTTGCAAGCGTCCCGTTGTAAGCAACCAAAATTCGAACATGAAGAACACAAAGAACACCACCCATACTGGACGTAGGGCGTCACTACACCACGGTTGGCTTATGGTAACTTGCGATCAGTTGCTAAAAGTGCTTGCAACAACTTGCGATCAGTTGCTATAGGGTTTTAGCAACCGACGCGGTCCGTCGCTGTAAGTGGGGTTGCTAAAGGCTTTAGCAACCGTCCACTTCTTTAGCAACCGACCCTCCATAGCTGTTGTATACCTTTACCAACCGAATGTACAACCCATTTAGCAACCAACAGTAAGTTATGGAGACTGATATAATCTGAATAAGTAATGTTAATTCAGAGCTATTTATGCTGTAAACCAATTACAGTAAACAAGCAGTCACATAGTCATAAGTAAACAAGCAGTCCTTCACATGATGACTGAGTAAACAAGCAAGAAATCATCACAAATGACTTATATCAAGTTAATTGACTTCATTAAGCAGTCCTTCACATGGTCATAAGTTACCATCATCTTTCCAAATGATCCAACTAATGAGGCCTAACTAGCTAGTTTTGTCACAAAAGCAACCACACTTGCAATTAGTTTACAGCATAATGTTTGCATGTTTACAAAATCTGTCACAAAAGACTTCCATGCCATGTACTTGAAACAGTCCTGCACAAGCTTCTGGCACCCAGAATTCTTCAGCCTACACTAAGATCCTAACAGTCCTGCAATTATCAATTCTTCAGCTTATCCCTTCCTGGACACTAAGAGGAAAAAATTAGTCGGTTATCAAGTGAAAGCAACGATGACAAAAAAAAGTGCTACTTGCAACTAACAACAGGTTGAGTTGGCTGTCTTAATGCTTTAATCACCCAGCAGGTTGAACATTGTCATTTTTTTAATTTCTGTCATATGCGCTACTTGCAACTAACAACAGCTATCCTAAGAACAAACAAAAGTAGTTCCAATAACAAGTAGGTTGCTGGCTGTTGCATATATAGTTCTGTTTCTATCCTAAGAACAAACAAAAGTAGTTCTGTCATGGTAAAACAGCAACTTATGAGAAGGCTGGTGCATTTGTCAACCACAATATATACCTGAACCAGCTGGTGCCTTGTTTGTAACCTTCAGCTATTAACACTAGGAACAATTATTTAATAATGGTCATATATATGAATCAAAACATAAACAAGCTGAAGCATATCTCATTACCTTCTTGTATGGCCATGCAAGCCTTCTCATCCTAGTATCAGCCATAGTTTGCATGTTGCCATATGGACGAGGAAGAACTTCATCTCGCTTGAGCACACAAGTCACAATAACTTCACAATATTGCCTTCCAATTGGCTCACCTCCAACTATTGTGTCCGGTTTAGTGGAAACAATTGTTCCTTTAGCTACGGGCACATTGGCTCTCAACAAGGCATATAATATGACATCTTTTCCAATCTAAACATATGATTAATAACAACTGAATTCAGTGTCTTATAGGATTATGCCCCCTATGGAGTACAGAAATTGATCCCTCCGGGTGACTTTTGGTACGAACATAGCTCTTACATTTCTTAAGAAACCTATACATGTACAAAACAGCACTCATCAATTTATCAAAAAAGTAGTTTATTGTTTTGTATGTTGCAATATGCACTAGATAATTACCTCTCCACTAGCCACATGCTACGAAAATGGACTGGTCCTGCCATTCTTGCTTGTTCAGCAAGATGCACCATCAAATGAACATTAATGGTAAAAAATGATGGAGGAAAAATAATCTCTAGCAGGCTCAAGATTTCAGCTATTTCAGACTGCAGCCTTTGCATATCACTTATTCGTAGAGCAGGGGAGTACAATATCTTGAAGAAGTTGCTTAAACGAATTAAAACAGCACTAACTTCTTCAGGAAGAACTCTCCGCACAGCAAGTGGAAGCAAGTCTTGTAGAAGAATATGGCTACCATGACTGTTAAGACCAATTATCTTTTTGTCACTAACAAGAACATTATGTCGAATATCAGCTGCATATCCATCCGGAAACTTGATCCCTTTCAAAACTTGACAAAACAGTTTCTTTTCAGCGGGACTCATTGAGTAGGGTGCAGGAGGTAAGTAAAATTGATTATCATCTAGTTCAACCGGATGAAGGTCACTTCTAATACCTAAAGCTTGAAGGTCCAAGCGAGCATTCAAATTATCCTTAGATTTTCCAGATATGTCCAACAAAGTGTTGATTATGTTGTCACACACATTTTTTTTCTATGTGCATGGCATCATAATTATATCGGATCATCAAGTCCTTCCAGTATGGAAGAATGAACCAAATAGGTCTTCTTTTCAAAAAGATTAATGACTCCCCTTCCTTGCGTTGAGAATTCCTAGCTGCCTTGTTGGATGGGTTCTTGCCATAAACTGTTTTCAGGTTCTTTGTATATTCCAGAATTTCATCTCCAGAAAGAGGAGCAGGCGCTGGCCTCAACTCAGCGTCACCACCAAATGAAGCAACATCAAACCTTAATGGGTGATTTGGATGCAAAAACCTACGATGACCCATGTAGCAATGTTTGCTGCCATTCCCAAGTCTAAGAGAACAGATCAAGGAGTGACAGTCAGGGCACGCTGCCTCACCAGATGTGACAAACCCAGACACACTACCGAGACCAGGAAAATCAGTGATGGTGTAAAGTATTGCAGCACACAAATGAAAGTATTCACCCTTCGAAGCATCATAAGTTCTCACACCATTAACAAACATATCAAGCAGATCGTATACAAGTGGCTGCCAGTAGACATCCATATCACTACCAACAGAATACCGACCGGGGATTAACGCAGACATAATGAAATTTGAATCCTTCATGCACATTGCAGGTGGAAAGTTGAATGGGATCAAAATGCCAGGCCAAATACTGTAACTAACATTCATAGTCCTATACGGATTGAAACCATCGGTGGCAAAATGCTAGGCGAATATTGCGACTATCAGCAGCAAATTCAGGATTCTTCTGATCAAAATCCTTCCACAAAAGTGAATCAGCGGGATGTCTAAGCAAGCCATCTTTTATTCGGCGTTCCTCATGCCACCTTGTGAGACTTGCAGTTTCAGAGGATACAAACAATCTTTGAAGTCTTTTCTTAATAGGAAAATAGCGAAGAACTTTTTTAGGAACCTTGTAATCCCGTTTCCCATCTAGACTCTTCTTTTCCGATTTCCAACGTGATGCATTACAATTTGGACATGTATCAGATTTTTCATGCTCTTTCCAAAAGAGGATGCAATTATTTTCGCATGCATGAATAGTAGTATACCCAACTCCCACCGATTTGACCACTTTCTTTGCTTCATGAAAATTTTTAGGAAGTTCTGAACCTCTAGGCAGCACATCAGCAAGTAGGTCTATCAACAAATCAAAACTTCTATCTGTCCAACCTCCAATAAGTTTGATGCGAAGTAATCGAACTAGGAAACGTAGCTTTGAGTATTTACTGCATCCTGGGTATAATTCTTGACTATTGTCTTCTGCTAACTTACAAATTGAAGCTACATCATCACTAGGTGGCTCAAAAGATTCATCATGCTCCATACACCCTCCATCATCTAAACCACAAGCTAAGTCCCTAATCAACTCATCTATATCATCATCTTCGCTGCGTTGCTCAATAAACTCATCTATATCGTCTTCATTCACAGAAGATGAAGAAACTTCTCCATGTAAGGTCCATGTTTGGTACCCTTTTAGAAAACCATCACATATCACGTGTTCTCGTACTTCACTTGCCTCTCTCCAAAATGAGTTAACACACTTTCGACAAGGGCATAATATCTTGTTCCCTACTGCTGAATTTCTAAACGCAAAAGCTAGAAAACCATTCAACCCTTTTTCATAGGCCTCCGTTTCCCTATATGCAATTCCTATGTTAAAAATAAATATAACTACAGCAGCAAACAATTTCAGTTATTATGAACAAGTTGTTCGGTACCTAGCCTCATTGGTGATCCATGATTTATCCATGCACCTTTATGTGAGATACGAAACAACTTTCAAATATGGAATCTAAAAACAGATAACAAGCATCAAAACATAGTTGCATATTTTTGTAATGTACATGCATACGCAAGGTATGAAAAGAACTCAGAGGCACACAGAGAAAATTAATGAATGGGTATGCAAAATTACCCTTTGTGTGAGCCGAGGTTTGATAAGGTTAATGTCAACCGCCTTCCAATGAGAAACGCTTTGCTCCAGCTGAAATCGGTACCTGCAAAGACAAGAAGTAGCAGTACCAATCAGTAGCTGCAAGATTTGTACACTGTGTTTACGAAATAATAATTCCCTACTGCGGGAGAGAGGGAGCAGAGCGGCCAGCAGGAGGGAGCAGCGCGAATGTCTTCAGTAATGCGGGCAAGCAATAAGTCCAGAGCAGATCAAACTTGGGAGGGAGAGAGCAGAGCGACCAGCTGGAGGGAGCAGTGCGGCAAGGCGGAGGCGGGCGCGCGGGCGGCGGGTGGCAGCAGGCACGCAGGCGTGCGGGCGGCGGCGGGCGCGCAGGCGCGCGGGCGGCGCGCGGGCGGGGGGGCGCGCGGGCGGCGGCGGGCGCGGGGGGCGCGCGGGCGGCGGCGGGCGGCGGGCGGCGGCCGGCGGACGCCGGCCGGCGTCGGGGGCGCAGCTGTGCAGGCAGGAGCGTGAGGCACTTAGGGTTGGGGAGGGGTTGGGGGGGCAGCCGTTTGTTGGGCCACTTGTTCGATTTGGGCTGCAAATTCAACTAAATTTTCGCGCGTAGTTTGGGCGCGCGGGAGTCTGCCCGCCTAAACCTTTAGCTACCGACTGTCGGTCTCGATATAACATATTTACCAACCGATCGTCTGTTGATATAATCGTACAGTTTTAGCAACTGATCGACTATTACTAAAACGGCTTTTAGCTACCAACTTTCCGTCCTAACCTTTTAACAACCAACAGCTAGTAGTTAGTATCAGTTGCTAAATGTCATCCGTGGTGTAGTGCGTTCGGCCGAACCAGTCTAAATCATTGCCTTTGTTTGTTAGCCATTGAGTTACGGAGAAGCGCGGCGCTAAATTTACTAGCCGGTGATCGAAACACCGACAAGTAGTGGTAGTTTTGCTACATACACTACTACAGAAGGGGACATCGATCCCCTTCATTAGTCCCGGCCAGCGTTAGGCCCGGGACTAATATTGGCATTAGTTCCGGGTCTAACAGTTAGGGAGCTGGGGGAACATTATTAGTTTAAAATCTCCTTTTAGTTCCGGTTGGTAACACCAACCTGGAATAAATTATCCTCCACCACGGATTAGTTTAAAAGAAAAACATCCTAACCAGAGTCACATGTGATGTCTGCTGTGTAGGTGGGCTTGCAAGTAAGCTATGTGCTAGATAATAGGTATCAGGTTCAAGTCCCGCGGGCCGCAGAATGATGCCTCACTAATTGGCAGTGTAGTAATTGCGCAATTGAATCGGAACTAAGACATTGACCGCGTACTTATTACCTCTAGTGACTGTTATCAAAAGCTAATACGCAGATGGCAAAAAGTTTACACCGCGCCTTCGGCGAGCTCCATGCCTTGGCCATGGCTGCCACCGCCTTCCGCCGTGGCGCCGCCCCTCTCCGGCGCTCACCCACCGCCGGCGACCACCTAGCTAGATTCGCGCGGCCTTCCTCGTCGTAGGGGTGCCGGCCTCGCCGGCAGCCGCCGTCATACCTGCCGGCGGCGGCCAGCGACCTCTAATTGGCCGTTGCTGTGGTTCCAAGGCCCACGCGTGTGAGTAGGGGAGAAAGGGAGTGAGTAACAAAGTTCCGATATGGATGTAATTCGAGTACGAAGAGTCAAGATTTGGAGAGGCTGTTGGTTCCCCCGCCCTTTAAGAAGCTTTTTATTTTTTTTACCTAGTCTTTTATCTCTTCGTTTAGCTAGGATTTTTAGTCTGTTGGAGTTGCTCTCGCGCGTCATTTTTTGAAGCAATTCCATCTTGCTCGTTCGAACAATAAATAATTTGAAGTATCACCAAATATGAAAGCAGAAATGAGCACACATAAACCCCCATTTATTACACGACATATTATACATTCTAAAATACAAATACAGGGAAGCACACACATACTATACATGTGTGTATATATACTTCCCCGCGTACAATAAGATCGATACAAAGGCGCACCACGCGTGTGCCCTGTTTCGTTATTGCTGTGCCGTGCGTGCTGCACGTCCCTAGCTAGTTATCTCACAACTTAGGGGATCGATCGGACTCCGGTACTGGGCACCGCCGGCGGCAGGTCGTCGACGGCGAGCTTTTCGTGTCCATGGCACGCATCAGACGGCGTGCTTGACGGCCCTGCTGTAGCCGGTCTGCATGTCCCAGTACCTGCTCCATAGCATGACCCCGCCGTAGTTCCGCGACCGGCGCACGATCGGCAGAACCTTGGCCACCAGCGTCGCCGGCGGCACGTACCCGCTCCCGGCGGCGCGCGGCGCCGCCGGCAGGCCCAGGTACACCGAGCTCCGCGGCAGGCTGCTCGTCCACGTCCTCCACGCGCGGGTGAACGCCTCCTTGTTGCCGGCGCGGTAGCTGCAGGCGGGGTTGTTGTAGAACTGGACGTGCACGCGGTCGAAGAGCCCCGTCCGGAGAGCCTGCCCCAGCATCCGGTCCGGGAACGGGCACTGCGGCGCCGCCGTGACCCACACCTTCTTCTTCCCCTTGTTGCTGTAGGCCTTGAGGTACCGCGCGAGGTCGTCGTAATGCTTCGAGCCCCCGTGCTCGATGTCGAAGTCGACGCCGTCCAGCACGGCGTTGCCGAACGGCCGGGTCTGCTTGGAGCGGCCGCCGAGGTAGACGTCCCAGATGTGGTCGGCGACAGCCTTGGCGTCGGCCTTGGAGGCGAGGGAGTAGTCGCCGAAGCCGCCGCCGATGGCGAGGAGGACGAGGACGTTCCTGGACTGGCAGTACTTGACGTCCGGGCCCACGGCGCCCCAGGGGTGGCCGGTGAGGTCGAGCTTGTAGCGCCCGCCGCCGAAGCGGGTGAGGAAAGAGAGGATGACGGTGGAGTAGAGGTTGCTCTCGCAGGCCTTGCGGAGGCTGCCCTCGCTGGCCGTCTGGCCCCAGTACACCGTGATCCGCCCGGTCTTGCCCGCCGCGGCGGCCGTGCCGACCCACGACGAGAGGAGCACCAGGACCAGGCAGCAGGCGGCGGCGACGCCCAAGGCCAGGCGAGGTGCCATCGTCTTACCCATCATCGATCTAGAGCTTTGCTTTGCTGCTGTATGCTGCTGTGATGGGTATGCATGGTGGACTGAAGCATTTATAGTGAGCTGGATCGGAGATCGACCATGTTTGATTTCTTGCTACTGAAGCGATTGGGTGTGACTTGTCATTACGCGTCGAATCTAAGCAAAAATTGTACGATAGTATCAGTCAGATCATGTATGATAAGCTTGATTATGTTGGGGTCAACGGGACGGAGTCCAACATGACGTGCCAGTGAGCTGATTTGCAGGGCAAGCTAATTCCATGGCGGACGTAAGGACAAACAAGTGTCAAAATTCTACTCTCTTACAAAATCAGTTGCTTCGCATGTAGGCGTTGGTTTGGATGAGATATGAATCGTGTACGTGCATGTGTCCATTGGAAGCTCTGTGCATTGTCTTGTAGGGACGCGTGGCCCGGTTTTCACGACCAGGTCAAACGCCAATGGCCTCCGAGCTGAGATCACCTCAGCTAGCTGACCCATTCAGGAGCTAGCTTGCTGTTAGCTTAAGATCTGACAGGAAGAATAAAAGTACTAAGGCTGCTAATGCTTTGAGAACCAAGCAAAACCAAACTGCATGTATCATTTCAACCAAATCAAACCACTCCACGGTTTCAAACCTCAACCCCAATCTAAATGATTTCGTGTCAACTTGCGTTACACAGAATAAATACCATGATGAAACTAAGCAAATAAATGATTTTGCTTCTGGTAGCTGATTTCAGTTTCGGCAGATCACAGTAATTAAGCTAAGCAAATAAATTCAACGTTGAAGCTAATTAAGCAAGAAAGTTTTTAGTCTTTCCATGTTTGCAGGTTGGGCAGGATGCCATGTTGCTTTCCTACTTCACATCAGAAGACGACAGTTTGCCCTGTGCAGCATTGTTGATATTAACATGCAGCAATAGAGCATCTTTATATTAGCAGATTACTCATCTCTCTCCTTAATAAAAAAATTATTCTTTTGGTAATAGAAGGTGCTCCAGCAGATTAACAATTCTATCGCCAATACCAAAATAATTTTGGTGATCGTCAAAACACACATCTCTCTTGCTCAAATGTAAGAGATTTCTCCATCTACCCTATCCGTTGAGTAATCTGCTACAAAACTAGCTATAAAGAAACAAAACGTATTATTGGTGATAGATAGAGAAAATATATAGGGTATAAGAGATGAGTATTCTGCTGGAGATGCTCTACCAGAAAAAATAGAGTAAACCTCATAAATTTGGCGAACGTGCAAGGTATAGAAGAACAATAAAGACAAAGTGAACACAGGCTTAACTGATTAATTTGGCAAGCATGCAAGATATATAATAAGCATATATGGGTTTACAGAAGTGAAGCCACTTTGCAGTGTTTTCAGCAAGCTTGCAGCAGATTGTGTTCTTTTTCCTTCGGTTCAGAATATAATTCAGATAAGCTGGGAAATAGATGAAGAAGACTGTTTAACATCCAGCAGCTAGTTGAATGATGAATCTATGAACTTCGGCTTCAAAATTAAAATAAGCAGTATGAGAAGGCTCAGTACAATTAAATAAGGACATGTTTACAATAGTAAATTAGGCTGGATAGTACCTCAAAGAGTGAAAAAGAGTGCTATCTATGTGCAAGTCTACATGCAGTTCAGAACAAACGTACCTTACCAAGCCAATCTGTAGCCGCCTGCCGCCAAACATGCTTACACTGAAATCTCTGTAACAAAAGCTTTAAATTAGTACAAAATTAACTGCCATAAATCACTAAAATTAACAGCAAAACATAACTGCAAAAGGAGTTTAGCAAAACTTAACGAGATTACCTTCACTATCAGAACACAATTCGGGATCTTTAGTCTTAAATAGCCAATCTTTTGCGGACACAGGAGCCTCAAGCATTTTGGAGTTTAGCAAGGCGGATTCGGATGACACAATAATACGGGAAATCGCAAGGAAATCTTGAGCCATAGCTGATAGTACAGGAGACTTCTCTGATTTGTTATTCCACCATGCTAAAACATCAACACCTTCTGTGTCATTCTCAGATTCTTCTTCTAAGTAGACATCAACTCAGATTTTGATAACTGTGCAACCCTCATTGTGATTTGTACTGAGCAAAGTCGACTTTCAAGCTTCCTTTTCCCTAGAGCTGGTGAGCCCACAGTGGAGACTTCATTGGCACATGTCCTTGTGTCTATGCTACTTGTCCTTGGATGCTTGTACAGTGTGAAATACTTTCTCATCCGCACCACTATAGAGTTCACATGCATAACAATCTGATCTGTATTTCTGCACACCTTCTGAAAGAAAGAAATCCGATTGGCCTAACTTGCTCTCGCCTCGTCCCGCCACCAATTTCGATCCGGTGATTCTCCTAAGCCTTCCTACCCCAGTTGTGCATTAGGATGAGTGCTTCAATGTGCTTGACGGGATCAAAGCGGGATCTTTATATGTAATTGCTACATTTATGTCTAAGATCATGTTATCATTGAGCTATGTTGATGAGTACTTCAATATGCTTGGCCAGCAATATTTATCTATAGGGTTGTAGTGATATTTGATTGTAGTTTATCATCTGTACATGATCGTAGTGTGCTTATTTGATCGTAGTGATATTTCGAGACGGTTGATTACCATTGTGTAGTGACAGTGTGCGGGACGAAAAAGGTCAAGCTCATGCACAATCTTTTGGTAACACTAGATTAGTATAGTATTGTGTCAGTGTTTTACCGCCAAATCTACCGAGGGATACGTCGAGGTGGTGGATTTAAGGGTAGGGTATCGCCGAGATCAGGAATTCGAAGGTGCTAGCAACACAAGGTTTAGACAGGTTCGGGCCACGAGTTGCGTAATACTCTACATCCTGTACGGTGGTTTTCGTATTGCCTGAAGGTTAAATGATATTTTGGAGAGGGTCCCTGCCCGCCCTTACATACTCGAGGGGAGGAGGGTTACAGATATCCTAATCTGGTACGAGCTTAGGAGTTTTACTCTGGTTGTACCGAGTAGTTTCCTTCTATACGAATATAGGCGTTGGTTTGGATGATATATGAATCGTGTACGTGCATGTGTCCATTTGAAGCTCTGTGCATTGTCTTGTAGAGAGCGTGGCCTGGTTTTCACGACCAGGTCAACCGCCAATTGCCTCTGAGAGATGACGATCACCTCAGCTAGATGATGACCCGTTCAGGAGCTAGCTTGTTGGTAGCATAAGATCTGACTGGAAGAATAAAAGTAAGGCTGCTAATGCATGGTCTGAGAACCAAGCAAAACCAAACTGCATGTATCGTTTCAACCAAATCAAACCACTCCACATTCTCAAACCACGGTTTCAAACCTCAACCCCTGTCCATCATCTGTCCCCGTGCAACAGGCCAAGCTAACCGATCTCATGGACATCAATGGCATCATTACACAGATACCAACTTGTGTTACACAGGCCAAGCTCCTACACCACATCAGAAAGATCACAGATTGCTGTGTAGTATTGTTGATGTTGACAAGCAACATTAGTACCAGAAAAAATAGAGTAAACCTCATTAGACAACATGAAAGATTTGCCAAACGTGCCAGGCATAGAAGAAGAATAAAGACAATGTGAACACTGGCTTAACTGATAAATTTGGCAAGCATATATGGGTTTACAGAAATGAGGCCACTTTGCAGTGTTTTCAGTTAGCTTGCAGCAGATTGTGTTTTTTTCCTTAGGTTCAGAATTCAGATAATCTGGGAGATAGATGAAGAAGACTGTTTAACATTCAGCAGCTAGTTGAATCTATGAACTTTGGCTTCAAAAATAACCAGTATCTGAGGGGAAGTCTCAGAGAGAAACCTCTAGAGAGAGAAATCTCGGCGATTCCCTAGCGATACCCCGGCGATTGCGTGGAGCTCTCCGGGTGATCTCAAAGAGGGCGCCGGCCAGTTTGCACGTGAGCAAGAGGGCCCCGAAGCGGCAAGCTCTCGCTGTTTTCGAGTGGTTTTGAGGGTTCGAAGTTCGAGTGTCCGGCAACCCTTCGGAGCAGTTGCGGTGATCACCGGGATCTGGTGGGTTCCTTCGATTGTCTTCGAGTGAGGCAATGTCCCGTTCGAGGGGCGGAGTGGGGACCTGCAGACTTCTGGTGCTTTGGGTGTGACATGATGTCAGTTCGCCGTGATCGTTGGGGGCGATCGGTTGCTGGTTCCCCGGCGAGGGACAATGCTCAATGGGTTGAAATGGGATCGGCGGCGGACCTCGCGCGTTCTCCGAGTTGGGATCCTCGGTCGGATCAGCGTGCGTGGGTGAGCTTTGCGAGGTCAAGGGATCAGGAGTTCGAAGCTGTCAAACAAAGGTTCACCTCTTCGGCCCCGCCCCGTGATCAACCAAGTCCTCAAAATGCTCGTGTCAAATTTGGTTAGGTTTCCTTTGGGGATTTCTTCAATCATGAAATTCACAAGAATGGTAGGTTTGCTTTCAGAGGCAAACACACTTTTGCGGCAACTTTAAAGAAATTTATAGAAGGTTTTGTGCGAGCATCTATGGAGGAGTCTGTGGCTTCCATGACAGCGGAGACCGCGGGGAAGACGAGCCTGTTTCAAATTTCAGCTGAACTTGAATGGGCCAAATCTGAAGACGGCCCATCTAAGCCCACTTACCAGTTTGGTACCTGCATAGATGACGTACAACCACACGTGGTCAGATAATGTTGGGGTGTGGCTGTGGGTTCCAAAGAAATCGGCGCAGGTGGCGACAGAGAAAGGGTTAGGATTCCCGGTGAGAAAGAGTGAGATCCTTTGGTTCGGAAGCTCCAGCAGGAAAATCATTCGAGCTGTTCCAAGGAAAGTGGATGGGAGATCTTTTGCGGTGGTCAAAACAATGGGTTCGAGTGGTGGTTTCCAACAGAGAAGTGCGGTATCGCGCCTGGGTGATAGAGGAGGCCCGGGGCGATTTGCTGATTCCCGTTACTCTAGGGATTTTGAGATGCAGAAGGATCGTAAGAGAGCTTACCAGAGTTATGAGAGAAAGGAGTATAGAGGAGATGCAGGCTGGAAGGAGAGGGACAACTACAGGCAAGATCCAAATAAAGCTGGGATGCACAAGCGCTCTGTTGGGGAAAGAGAAAGGTTCCAAAGAGAAGAACATGATTCAAGATAGAAACTGAACAGAGATTATGAGAACCGTAGAGCTGCTGATAGGGATCAGAAGAACTATAGAGAGGAAGAAGCTGGTGACCAGAAAGGCAAGTGGAAGCTGGTAGCCTCTACTGAGAATCACTACTATAGCTGCAACCTATCTGGGCACTTCAGGAAGGATTGTAACAACCCTCCTTCCTGTTATTGCTGTAAGAAATCTCACCATAGAGCCCCTGCTTGCCCTGAGAAGAAAGGACTTAGGCTCTGTGGTTTTGGGATACCTGGTCAAGGTTATCACAGCATGCATATCCCTACTGATAGAGAGAAGAAGAAAAATGAGGTTCTAGGGATCATGACTATTGAGTATGGCTTTATCACGGCTAATGGCATAGAGAGAGATTTGAGACACCTATTTAGGAAATCCCGAAATGGTCCATTAAGAAGTTGAGCACTGAAAATCAATACATGATCACTTTCCCAAATCAATCCATCAGGGAGCAGCTGACCAGGTTTAAGGGGTTTGATTTTATCGCATCCATTGTGAAAGCTAATGTGGTTGCTACAGAGATGTCTTCTGAGGCAGATGGAAATCTGGAGGTTGTTTGGGTTAGGGCTTTTAATCTCCCTCCCAATGCAAAGAGTGCTGAAGTAGTCATGGAATTAGCATATCTGGTTGGGGACCCGGAGGAAGTGGATACAGCTAGCCTGAAGAGACTTGGTCCTGTCAGGATCAAGCTGGCTTGCAGGAGTGCAAAAGAAATTAAGGGGGAAACTCAGATATTCTTTAATAGAGAGAGTTATAGAATCAGATGGGAGGTGGAGTCCTTGGCCAAATCAAATCAGAAGGAATCAACCTCCAAATTTGACAGGCAGAGAGAGAGATGATGAGGGAAATGAGGAGGAAGAGGATGGAAGTTATAACACCAGTTAAGATTCTCGGTGTTTTACCACCAAGCCCACCGAGGGGTACTCCAGACGTGGTAAGTTGTAAGTAGGGTGCCGCCGAGATCAGGAACTCGAAAATGCAAGGAACACGAAACTTAGATAGGTTCGGACCGCAATATGCGTAATATCCTACGTCCTGTGTAGTGGTTTGTATTACCTTAGATGCAGATGCTTTGGAGGGATCCCTGCCTGCCCTTATATAGTCTGAGGGGACAGGGTTACATGTAATACTAGCCAGATACTAGCTTAGGAGTTCTACCTGAGTACTACTCGGGTAGTTTTCTTCTGCAACGACTAGTCCTACTCGTATCTAAGTACATTACATATCAGATATAAGGTATGGGATATTGCCCCATCTCTTATTCTAGAACTATCTATGCTACGTGCGCAGTTCTTTAGCTTTGGGTCTGACAAAAAACTATAATGACGATAAACAGAAATTTGATACCAAAACTACTCAAGGGGATGGGGGCAAAAGTGGATCTAGTGGCCCAAGCAAGAAGCAGAAAGTGGCTGAAGAGAGGAGTAAACCTATGGATAAAGAAGAAGGTCAAGTGAGCTATGACAAGGATGCTGAAATGAAGGATAAATCTAATAGCTCGGGTCATTCTTTATCTACAGGTTTTGATACCATGACTCAAGAAGATAATAGCTTTGAGACTGAGGAAAAGAAGGCTGAAGCTGGGAATGTGTTGGGTATTTTTATGATCACAAATAAATCTGCAAGCGCACAGGTGCTTTCACCCAGAAGTATTCTGGGGTATCGTATCCATTGAGGAACGTGTGTATATGATGTGAACTAGGGTTCTCGATCTTCCGAAAGGTTCTGTTAACTCTTGATTTGGTGGAGTCGCGACACAATTTGATCCGGCTTCTGAACAACATGTTCCGAACCCCGCAATCGCAGCACCAAGTCTCCTTAGGTTATCGACCGGCGTTGCATGGCCGACCTCGCCAAGAAGGCTAATCCTTGCCTGCGAATCGAAGAACACAAGTAAGAATAAGAAAGAATGCAACCAAAATTGCAGATGTATGATTAACTTACGAAGTTGGGGTCTCACAGACCGACGAACGGCGAAACTGTACTTGACGGAATAATCCAAGCAAAACCCAAAATCCTAACTTGGATGACGGCTAATGAATTATCGAGTCTAGGGTCATGGGAAGACCCCTGGATGCACCCCTAATGGGCTCCACAATGATACACGGCCCAAAGGCCAAAATACGGCGACGCAGCACCAAGACAGATTCTGGACATCCATTTGATTCAACGATTTCCGTTGACTCAGACATCATTTGGTCATGGGGCTGGTACCATTGGAAGCTCTATGAAAATATCTTTCCAACCTTATGTGGAACGTCGAAATTGGACTCCGGATGTGGCATGGGCATTCAATCTAAGGTAGACTGCTCCTGAACTCCGAGGTGGACTCGAAACTAATTTGTATTGGGCGTCCAAGTGTCTTGGATGTTTCTTGCTGGCCTTATCCGACTCCAAACTCCTCTCTACGCATCCCCTGGTCCTCTCCTTCATTCCTAATCATAATATAATCATTAGTTAGTAATCTATTTTCAAAATCATAAAAGGAAGTGCTTAGGAACGAGCTCACCTCTAAATTCAATTGTCGCGCGCGACCTCTAGTGATTGGACCTTGAATGTCAAGTAGAGTGCTGTGTGCATCCGAAGGAGTGATGTCCTCATCAGTATATTCTCTAAGGTTCAGGTTCGTCCAAGGACACTACACAGGCTAGAGGCAAGGGGTAGAGAGGATTCCTAGGCTAAGAATCAAAAGTAAGATAGAATTGTTCTAGTTGTTCGCGTCGGGCTACTGGCTTCAGATAAAATCTGGTGAGCTCCGGTAATACGGTATTAGAATATACCCGAATGGGGAGGATTACGCTGGATAGATAGGACTGTCACCACCTGCTACCTATCTTATCTAACCATGGGATATACCACGACCAAAAGGTAAGTCTAGTCTAGACACCATGTCCACACTATCGTTACTAACTCTAGCCTTAACTTTAGACTAGAGCACCCACTAAACTAGTGAACTATTGATCCGGTAAACAACTAAGAAATTACAACTATTACTTAACTAAGAAAATAAGCACATAAGAAGTCACGAACACTTACTTTGATTGATAAGCATCCGTCGAGGTACAAGCTAGAGAAGAGTGCCGACAATCCCGGCACTTCCCCGACTTCACCTCACTCTCTCCCTATCTCCTAACACCTCTAGAAATGAGCCTAGAGCTCAAGTATGAAAGTGTGTGTGTTGTGTGATGGTGTGTCCTCATTCTTACCCCCTCCTCTACTATTTAAAGCTGTGACCAGGGGGTTTTCGGCCGGAAAAATAGGTGGGCGCAGGCAGAACCAACTTCTAGACGTCACCGGGAAGCGCCACATGGAAGCTGGGGCGAGGGGGCCTAGTGGCAGTTCGGCCGAACTAGTGGTTCAGCCGACCCCTAGCGACCGCCTTTGGCTAGGAGACTGGTATGTGGGTCCTTACATCGGTTCTGGGCGACTTGGCGCAATCCTATATCGGTTGCATGCTTGGTGGGCCCTTTAATCCATGGGAGGCTGAACGGCGTGTTCTGATTGGTCGGAGAGGTGTTGCCTTGGATTGAGAGTGTGTTTAGGCTGTCATGTGGGTCCCTTTGATCCTCGTACTTGCTCATGATTGGTCGGTTTTTATGCCTTGGATTCAAAGGTGTGTTTTTCCTCCATTTCTACTTAAATTCCTGTATAGCTATATTTTCCAAGGGACATGTGGAATTTGATATTATTTTGAATAAATATGCATGCAAGAAATGTTAGTTTTCGTGATTTTCATATCAAATTAATGGTCAAAATCGGTCAGTAACGAGCGTCAACAGAATGTCAGTGATAGTAAAGAAGAGCTGGCCCCTTCTCAACAGAGCATTCCTAGCGAAACCTGGCTGGAAAATATGGGAGAGAAAGTTGTAGAGGACATGCTGGAGGATGAGTTAGTTGACATTGGAGACGACCCTTTATTCCAGGAAAAAATGGAGATGGAGGTGCTGGACAAAAAAATTGAGGAAAGGACCATGCAGCTGTCAGGCAGAGAAAGGAAATATCAGAAGATGAGGCAAATAGAGAGGTGGTGATTAATGACATCTATGGGAGCAATGACAGTGGCTTCACTGTGATAAGATGAAAGAACAGACTAGAGCCTGTGATAGCTACCAGAAAATGTCTCAGAAACTCCAACAAGATGGGTTCAGTCCAGGGGCAAGCAGAAGCCATCAAGCAGAAGCAGAATGAACTCTCAGGTAAAACTTCATTTACTATTTTTAACACTATTGATCCTGATGTGTTACCTAAGATTGCTGCTGTGAGTAACATTGATTTGGGAGATATTGAGATAAGAAGAGAGAGAGAGAGAGAGAGAGAGAGAGAGAGGGGGGAGAGAGAGAGAGGGAGAGAGGGAGGGAGGGAGAGAGAGAGAGAGAGAGAGAGAGAGAGAGAGAGAGAGAGAGAGAGAGAGAGAGAGAGAGAGCAATATCTACTTTGCAGGCACAGGAGGAGGCCAGAGCCTCTCTTGAGAGGGCCCGCCAGATAGCTGCAGAGGCAAAGAAAAAACAATCAGAGCAGAACATAGATGGTTCCGCTGCTGCTGGTGACCAGAAAGAGTCTAATATAGAGTGTGTAGATAATAGAGAGGTGAAGGATCTTACACTAGCAGATTCCTCAAAAAAAGCCAATGCTGGGGGTTGCAAAAAAGGCAGCCTCCTCTCGTAATAAAAAGTCAAAATCATAAAGACCTTATTCTGGAATATGAGAGGCCTAGGGGGTTCGGGTAGGAGAAAGCAATTGTGTGAGATTATGGGCAATAATAAAGTTGACATCATATGTCTAAAGGAAACCATCAAGAGTAGTTTCACTAGTGGGGAGCTTGCGGAGTTGAGTATGGGTGGCAATTTCTCTTGGAATTGGACAGCTTCTAGGGGCACTCTGGAGGTACCCACACTGGAGTCAAGCAAGGCGACTTGGATGCCATGATGAAGGAGAATTTTTCTCAAGCATCTTAATAGAGAATAGAAGTGATAATATGCAATGGGAGGTTATGAATGTGTATGGCCCTGTCCAGCATGAGAGGAAAGCTGATTTCCTTCTGGAACTCAATCAGAGGCTGGCTGGTATTACACACCCCTTCATTTTGTGTGGAGATTTCAACATGATAAGGTATGATGGGAAAAATCTTCAGATAACCTGGATCAGAATTGGATGGACTCTTTTAATGAGTTTATCTCAGACAATGGAGTGAGAGAGCTAGTTAGGAAGGGAGGAAGATATACGTGGACGAACAAACAGATGAACCCGACAATGTGTGTCTTAGATAGAATGTTGGTGAGCATGAATTGGGATCAGCACTATCAGTTAACTACTTGTGAGAGCTTGACGAGAGTGGGTTCCGACCACTGCCCCATTCTAGTGAACACTGAGGATGATAGAATGAGGCAGCCTTTCACATTTAGATTTGAATCAGCTTGGTTAACCCAGCCTGGTTTTAAAGAATGTTTGAGGGAGAAACTACCACAAAGAGGGAGCTTAGACGTGCAGGACTACTGGAAAAGTGTGAAGTATTCGGTTAGGAAATTCTGCAAGGGATGGAGCTATAATCTGAACAATGATATGAAGAAAAAACGAAAAGAACTACTGCTGCAGTTGGAGATCTTGGACAAAGAGGCTGAACGCTTAGGTCTGTCGAAGATCAGTGGAAGTTAAGATATGCAACTGAGGAACAGCTAGAAAAAAATTTATTCCTTTGAAGAGATTCAGTGGCAGAAGAGAGGGGTGTTAAGTGGATTTTGAAGGGACATGCTAACAATGGATACTTCCATAGCATTGCCAATGATAGGAAAAAGAAATGCTCAATCTTTTCTTTAGAAGATGGGGAAAACGAAATTAGAGGGGCAGAAGCGTTAAGATCTCATATAGAGCTGTTCTACAATAATTTGTTTAGTAGAGAGGATGCAGGTAGTATCCACCTGGGAGATGGGATGTGGGATGAAAAAGGTAGTTTGAGTGAGGAGGAAGCTGCTGAGTTAGTAAAACCTTTCACGCTCGAAGAAATAGAGAGGGCCCTAAAAGACATGGATATAAGCTCAGCACCTGGTCCTGATGGGCTTCCTGTAGCCTTTCACAGGGAGTTCTGGCAGGACATTAAAGAAGTGGTCCTGGAAATGTTTTAAAAGTTACATGCAGAGGAGCTGAATCTTTGCAGACTGAATTATGTGACGATCTCTTTGATTCCAAAGATGAAGGAAGAGAACAATAACAAACAATACCAACCGACTTGTCTTCTCAATGTAGACTACAAGCTTTTCACCAAAGTTTTGACTATGAGGCTCACACCTTTTGCTAAGAAACTGATCAGCAATACCCAAACAGCTTTTATACCAGACAGATACATTTTAGATAGGGTAGTCATCCTTCATGAAATCCTACACGATCTTAGAAGGGGTAAGAAAAAAGGAGTCACTCTGAAGTTGGTTTTTGAGAAAGCATATGACAAGCAGGTGCATTGGGGCTTTATGATGGAGGTGCTAAGGAAGAAAAATTTCCCTCCAAAATGGCTAGCATGGATGAAGCAAATCATTGCCGGGGGAAGGGGGGGGTGCGGGTGTTAGAGTGGGTATCAACATAAACGGTGTTCCGGGTGACTTTTTCAGAACTTACAAAGGATTTAGGCAGGGGGACCCGCTGTCCCCGCTGCTATTTAACCTGGTGAGTGATGCTTTAGCATCCATGCTCGACAAAGCCAGATTGGCACGTGAAATCAAGGGGCTAGTCCCTGATTTGATAGAGGGGTCTTTCACATCTCCAATACGCAGATGACACAATCATCTTTACAGTACAGCAGCGGATGATAACTCTATTGTCAACACAAAGTTCATCCTGTTCTGTTTTGAGAACATGTCTAGGCTGAAAATCAATTACCAAAACGAAGTGTTCGTGATTGTGGTTGACGAGGAAGAACAACAGAGAGTGGCTAACATGTTCAACTTTAATGTGGGCTCTCTACCGATGAAATATCTAGGAATAATGATTAGTGATAAGCACCTTTTCAGCTCTGACCTTGCCTACATCCATCAAAAGGTAGAGAAGAAACTACCGACGTGTCAGAGTGCTACCCTTTCCGCTGGCGGAAAGATGGTCTTGATTGAGTCATGGCTCAGCTCCATCCCAAACTAGGGGACTGCCATCAGAAGATGAATACTGCTAGGGCAAACTTCTTCTGGTACGGTCCAAACCTAAAGAAAAAGTATCACATGGCTAGTTGGGATCTTTTGATGAGGCCTAAACAGGCAGGGGGCCTTGGTTTCACCAATACAAGAGTGATGAATAAATGTCTCTTGTCCAAGTGGATATTTAAATTAGAGTGTGAAGAAGACACTATTTTCTGTAACCTGCTGCGAAACAAGTACTTGGGGAAAAAACGCTTTTTCAGCCGCACATATAAAGGGGGTCCCAGTTTTGGAGAGCCTTCAAGAGGCTGGTGAGCTCTGTGCTAGAGGCCTGGAGTACGTGATTGGGAATGGAAAGAAAGTCAGATTCTGGCTGGATATTTGGGTAGGGGAGTGTCCCTTTAGAATTCTGTTTCCTCACATTTTTATTTGGGTAGGTCTGCAACAACAAAATACAGTCAGCGGAACAACTCAAGAACTGGCCGGGGGAGACTGAATGCAAATGCTGTGGTCAGGTTGAATCTACTGATCATATCATCTTTAGATGCAGTCTTGCGAAATTCGTGTGGTGTACCTGCAGGGACATTCAGGGGTGGGACAGGGCGCCGTCTGATGTCACTGACTTCCAAGAGAGTGCTAAATAGAGCGGATAAGAAAACCGGTGACTTTTTAACCTTTCTTTTTGGCTGTGTTGCGTGGAGTTTGTGGCTCATTAGGAACGATTTTGTGTTTAATAATGTCGTAATCTCTGCTCCAGTGGTAAGTTTGTATCGTGTTCTTTCTTTCATGCAGCGGTGGGGGGTCCTAAGCAAGGGAGAGGGGAAGGACAAGATCAATCGACATGGAGATGCAAAGGTCTCAGCAACACCTATCGTCATGGAGGCCTAACTGAAGACTCGGCGCTGCCACAATCAAGAATCGTCTGATCCTTTCTGTTTAGAGGATGGTTATGGAGTGTGGTCTTTTGTACTTTCTGTCTTCGATCCTTCGTTCCTTTTCTGTTCTGTTGCTAAGAACTTCTCGGAGGCTTTAGAGGGAGTGATAGAGAGCTTGTCGCTAGCAGCTTTCCTATCTGTTAGTAGCTGTTTCTTTTTTCTGTGCTTGACTGTAAAACTGGTAGCCCTAGTCAAACAATATATTTTGCTTTCAATATAAAGCAGGGCCTTGGAAAGGTCTTTAATTTTAAAAAATAATCAGTACCAGAAGGCTCAATACAATTAAATATGGACATGCTTATAATGGTAAATTAAGCTGGACAGTACATCAAAGAGTGAAACAGAGTGCTATCTATGTGCAAGTTTACATGCAGTTCAGATCAAACGTACCCTGCTGCCAGACAACCTTACACTGAAAGCTCTATAACAAAAACATTAAATTAGTACAAAATTAAAGGCCATAAATCACTAAAACTTAACAGCAAAAAGAGTTTAGCAAAACATAAAGCGAAACGAGTTTAGCAAAACTTAACAGAGATTACCTTCACTATCAGAACACAATTCGGGATCTTTAGTCTTAATAAATAGCCAATCTTTTGGCCTTTTGGACAGACGAGAGCACCAAGCATTTTTGGAGTTAGTGAGCTTCTATGGTCTCCAAGAATCCTTCCCCCACACAAGGGGGATTCGGATGACAAAATACCAATAAATTAAATCGCAAGGAAATCTCAAGCCATAGCTGATAGTACAGAAAACTTTTCTGATTTGTTATTCCACCATTCTAAAACATCAACACCTTCTATGTCATTCTCAGACTCTTCTTCTAAGTAGACATCAATCTCAGATTTTGATCAGCGTGCAACCCTAGCTCACTTGTGATTTGTATTGAGCAAAGTCAGCGTTCAAGCTTCCTTTTTCCTAGAGCTAGTGAGGTTACAGTCGAGAGTTCACTAGCACATGTCCCCGTGTTTGTGCTACTTGTCCTTGGATGCTCGTACAATGCGAATAATTTCTCATCCACACCACGATAGAGTTCATACGCATACCAGTCTGATCTGTATTTTTGCACACCTTCTGAAAAAAATAAATCCGATCAGCCTGGCTTGTTCTCACCTCGCCCCGCCACCAATTTCGATCCTGTCATTCTCCTGAGCCTTCCTACCCCAGTTGTGCATTAGGATTAGTAAGATCATGTTGTAAACTCTCTATTTGTCCCTAGGATCAAAGCGAGATCATTATATATATGTAACTGTTGTGCTTATATCCAGTGTTCGCATATACGGGCTACACGGCCGTGTACACAGCGTGTAAACGTTACTCGATAGGTAGACGTGCAGTTTAGGTCATGAACGATATATTACACGTTATACGGTATTACACGGGTTACACGGCATGTACACGGGCTAATCGGGCCACACGGCACGGAAAAAAACATTCTAAACGGGTGAGTAGCATGCCGTTTAGGTAAGTAGCGTACTGTTTAGGATAGAGAACACATCGCTTAAAGGTCTTGTTCAAAGATTTAATTTTAATTTACACGAAAGTGAATGCAAAACTCTCCAATAGTCATTCTCACTTGAAATTATTTTTTAACTTGTCATTATTGTTGTTAGTTTTAAACATATATACATGTTACACTACCGGAATCAGGGGCTTTGCCGAGTGTCTGGGACACTCGGCAAAGCCCCAATTACACTCGGCAAAGGCTTTGCCGAGTGTAACACTCGGCAAAGGGCACTCGGCAGCGATTTCGTCGGCAAAGACGTCTTTGCCGAGTGCCTTTTGTCGGGCACTCGGCAAAGACTTTGCCGAGTGCCAAAACACACTCGGCAAAGAGAAGCACTCGGCAAAATATAAATCGAAAAAAATAAAACAGAAACAAAGAATTTATTGGGGGAGGCATGCACATCCAACTAGTCACCCCATCTAATGGGTTGCATATTTTTTTCAGCAATTTTTCATAATTTGTCGATGATAGGCAAACAACTCCCTCTACCACTGCACCATTAGACCACGTGTGTCAACATTACGTTTTTATTCTCCGTATATTATAATTAACCGAGTGTAAATTATTTGTTTGAGATAGTAAATAAATTCAAATGAAAACGTTGTGAACTACAAGGTGGCATAACTTTTCGAGATCTACAACTTTTATTTTGGTAGTTTCTTCATCCGAGATCGTTTACAAAATTTGAATTTCAAATTTGAAAACTTCAAACGTATTTTAATATGACACAATGATTTCAAATCAAAAAGTTATCGACTACAAACTTTCATAACTTTTTGAGATCTACAACTTTAATTTTGATGGTTTTTCCATTCGAGGTCATTTGCAAAATTCGAATTTTAAATTTTCTATATTCAGATGTAGTTTTTGTTGACAAGATGACTTCAAATTAAAATGTTGCCAACTGTAAATCTTATAACTTCTCAAGATCTACAAAGTTTATTTTGGTTGTTTTGTCATTTCTTCATCTGACATGATAATTCTAATATTGTTCACAAATCTTATATATCTCTCTTCTAGTTTTATAAACTACGAGAGAGATATTTATGTTTTGTGAACAAATATACAATTATTTTGTCAAATGAAGAAATGTCCAAAATAAGAATTGTGCATCTTGATGAGTTATACAACTTTGTAGTTGAAAATATTTTTATTTGAATTAATTTACTACTTCAAAATATGATTTGAAAATTATCTTTGCCGAGTGTCTAAACAAGGCACTCGGCAAAGAGCTTCTTTGCCGAGTGTCTTGAAAAAGGCACTCGGCAAAGAGCTTCTTTACCGAGTATCTAAAAAAGGCGCTTGGCAAAGACCGGCACTCGGCAAAGAATCTCTTTGCCGAGTGCCCGAAAAAAAACACTCGGCAAAATATTTGACACTCGGCAAAGATCTTTTTTCCGGTAGTGTTACTATACTTATATTTATCAATATGGTACAAAACATGTAATCTGTGTAACACCGTGTACGCGGTCTACACGCTACACAGACCCACACCGATCGTTTAGTGTTTACTGTTTAGACGAACATTGCTTATATCTAAGATCACATTATCGTAGAGCTACGTTGATGAGTGCTTCAACGTGCTTGGCTAGCGATATCGATCTATAGGGTTGCAATGATATTTGATTGTTTGTTTATCCTCTGGACACAGTATGCTTATTTTGACGGTTAATTACCCTTGTGTAATGATTGTATGCGGGACGGAAAAAGGTCGAGCCCATGCACATTGGTAACCCTAGAATAGTATTGTTTGTATGGTAAAAGTGTTGGAATATTTGGGCCCATCAGGGCAAAGGAATCCAAATAATTCCAATAAAATCTCAAAGTCCCATTAGTGCAAAGCATCCTCTTGCAAATGTGGGTAAGAGAAAGAAGGAAGAACACACGCATGCTCGCTCGCCTTGCCTTGCCGGGCACGGGCTTCGGGCGAAGGGCGCGCGCACGCGACGCGCCTGTAAAATATGGTCCAATACTTGTGAGAACGCGGCTTCTTTTTACAGATTTGTTTTGCCACTTTGAATCTGTTATGGATTTCACGCGCGGAATTTTTGGGACTCGTAACCGACTTGGTTTTTGATATGCCAAAAAACCTAGCGGTTCCTTCCTATAAATACGCGCGGGTGCCGAAGGAAAAACACAACAGAAGACGCACAACACGCCTCGACCTGTCGGCATGTACCGGCAATCGGGAGAGCAGGTCTGCGGAACCTCGTCCTCAGCGATCCTGCACCGGAAGAGGGCGAATAAGATTTTTGGGAAGCGCTCTGCGCGACTGCTCGAACGCTTCCACATCGCCATCCTCTACGTCCTCGTCGCCACGGCTCGTCTTCCTCCTCGTCAGCGGGGCGCGACTCGGCGTCGTCAAGCGCGCGGAGGTGCTGATCATCGCCGTTGTCTTCTTTACCCGGTTATTCCGGCCAGCCTAGAGATGTACGGTTTTCTGTCCCTAACTCTGTCTTTCATACCTAGTATGATCTGGTTAGGATTGATCTTGCTGCTGTAATATTTTATCTTAAATCACTTAATCAGCATGTTTACATATATTCATTTTCTATACGCAATTTTCGTCATGATCATAATTTATCTTCGGATTAATTTAAAACTGAAACTCTTATTTTTTCCATTCAAAAAGCATATATATGCACGTAATCCTACATCTTTGGAATGAACGTTCCACTCATATCTGTTTACAACTGATGGACCTCAATCTGTTAACTTTTAGTTCTTTATTTAGGTTTCATACATAATATTTGCTTTGTTCGAGTTAAGGTGTGTTCGTTTTCTAGGGTCTAAAGTTTAGACCCGTCACATCAAAGAGAATCTTATCATTTAGAAGTATTAAATAAAGTCTAATTATAAAACTAATTGCAGAACCTCAGGGCTAATTCGCGAGACGAATCTAATGAGATATATTAGACCATGATTAGCGGATGATTACTGTAGCATCACTGTGGCAAATTATGGATTAATTAGGCTCATTAAATTTATCTCGCGAATTAGCACCCATCTGTGCAAAAAGTTTTGTAATTAGACTTTATTTAATACTTTTAAATGACAAGATTCTCTTTGATGTGACGGGTCTAAAGTTTAGAGAGTAGGAAACGAACACACCCTTAGTGGAATCAATACAATAGCTGAATCACAACCCACTTGTTCCGTGGATTGGTAAAAAACCATGGGGGAATACTGTGAGGGAAACGCTACTGTGATATGTACTCTTCATGTTCATAAATTGGTCCTTAGTTTGAATCAATAATCATCCATATTCACATTACGACGTGGGATTTGGGATTTGAATAACTCTATGTTAATAATCAGATATGAAAGTTTTCCCCAAGTTGAAGCTTATACTAAAATAATGCATAACTGTATCAAAGCTACTCCTTGAGAAATACTAAAAAAATGGCCGTTTTCCCCCATGTTGAAGCTTATAGAAAAATTATGCATAATTATAGTAAAAGAAATGCTATACTTTCATATATAAGGGAAACAAAGCTACTCCTACATCGATTAAGCTTGAGATTGCTGGACAGTACATCAAATTTTTTTCCCGAACAGTACATCAAAAATTAGACCACACCTTGCAATCTTCTGCACTTAAACCAAACCGAGTTAAGTTTCAGCTTAATGTTTTGGCATATTCTAAATCATTTTCAGCCCAGGTTTGACACAAACACTTGTAACTGAATATGAGATGTATTTCTTGAAAATTGAATCATTGTGTTTCAGTTTCAAAAACATATGTAGAAAAGTTTTTCCACGGTATTAATAAGCCATCAATGACAATTTAACTCTTGTTGAATGGCAGAATCATGTTTTAGGAACTTTGTCCCTTGGCTATGTTTCAACAATGCTGAGCTATAGTTCATATCTATTTTAGAGTAAGTTGGAACGTTTCGGTAGTTTTTTCTTTGTGAACTGGACAAATTGTCTATGACTACTTGATTCTGTTTCAGTTAAACATAATAATAAAGAAGCAACTCTCTAAGCATCCTAAGGTTCTTATGGATTCTGTGTCATTAAATGTTCAACAACCACATAGTAGTAGTTTATTGCAATCCAAATTTTCAGTACAGATGAAAAGTGCAATAAAATCTTAACATTCTAATTTTAATAAGCTCAGGGAACAATTCGCAATCAACCACATAATCATGCACAAACACACGGATGCCATGGCACACATCATGAATGCACAAAGCTAGCTCTCTAGCCACAAATCAAGATAACCAGTTAATGTTGTTTCTCGAGTACGACACCTTTTTAGGTACAGTTTTAGTGTGTTTTTGTATTAATTCTTATACTGACCCATCACTTGCTGTCTGAAATAATCCCATATTCGTATATGTGTTGTGTTTGGACTATGTCATAATTTTACAGGTACACCGCAAATAGAGAGTATTTGTACAAGCTTGATTGACACATGGAAACTGCATGAGAAAAAAGAGCAATAGAAGAGCCAGAAAGGGCTCAAGCCGATCAGCCTTGCATCCCTGGACCGATCGGCCCAGTCTATTTTGGACCCCAATTGAGCTCCGATTCCTGATATATTGAAGCCCACGCAGATCTTAGGGTTTCCACATCAACCATTCATCTAGATATGCCCTTGAACCGACTTGGAGAAGCATTATAAATACTCCCTCAAGGATCACATGTGGAAGAAGTTAGGATTTCGTGAATACAATTCATTCTAGTTATTACACCATGCCACAAGAACAGGAACAAAGAGTAGTTTGGATCATCATGCCAAGCATCATGGAGCAGTGGCGGAGGACGCCCAAAATTTTAGGTGTGGCGGGCGGCGGCTGGCGGCGCGCGGGGCTGCGGGCGGCGGGCGGGCGTGGGCGGGGCTGCGGCCTGCGGGCGGCGGCGCGTGGGGCTGCGGGCGGCGGGCGGGCGGGGGCGGGGCTGCGGCCTGCGGGAGGCGGGAATGGCAAGGAGGTTACTTCAGAACACCAAGAGCAGAAGAAGTGAACAATGAACATCTTCCCGGGAGGCGGGAATGGCAAGGAGGTTACTTACCTTGGTCTTGACGCATCCGCGGCGGGCGGGGGCGGGGCGGGGGCGCGGGGCCGCGGGCGGCGGGCGGCGGCGCGCGGGGGCGGGGCTGCGGGCGGCGGGGGCGGGGGCGCGGGGCTGCGGGCGGCGGGCGGCGGCGCGCGGGGCGGGGTTGCGGGCGGCGGGCGGGCGGGGCGGGGGTGCGGGAGGCGGGCGGCGGCGCGTGGGGCTGCGGGAGGCCGGAGGCGGGCAGGCGGGGCGGGGGCCTGCAGGCAGCGGGCGGGTGGGGAATGGGATAGGCCGATAGGGTTAGATTTTTCTGTTGTTGGGCTGGGCCGGGCCGAGGTATGGCGAACGCCATACCTCGCCACATTGGGCCCTCCGCCACTGTCATGGAGGACCACGAGATGTGAAAAAGGGGCTCTACTCCATCATCATCTTAGGCGCTTGGTCACTGTGGATCCACCGCAACCATTGTGTTTTCGATGGAGGTACTCCTAGCATGACTACCGTCGTCTCGGCCTTCAAAGAAGTACTGTAGTGGGCGTTGGCAGGGGCTCGAGGAGTGTCTCACCTTCTCGCCCTTGCCCCTCCTGCAACTTAGCTTGGTCCCATGTTTTTCTGGTCCCGTTTACCAGTCCTTAGAAAGAGAGTCAACTTGTTGTTTTAAGGGTGTGTTACAGACCCTCTAACCCTGTAACATTTTGTACTAAGGGCTATTTCCCCCTTTTTTTCTTCTTAATATATTGATGCGCAGCTCTGCTGCGCGTTCAAGGATAAAAGGAAGAAATACACTAGGCCAATCAGTCTAGATGTGCTCAAGCTGATCGGCATAGGCTCTTCTCGCATCATCTTGCCACCATCTTTGATCAGATTACTCTCCAGAGTCTTCGTACCCATTTGTGCATCAAGATATGTAAGATTGTAGGATAAAGCCTTTGTTCATCCCTAAGATCAAAGGGGATCTTGATACATAATTGCTATACTCAACTTTCATATTCCTATGCTATCGTAGAGCTATATTGATGAATGCTTAATTGTGCTTGTCCAGTAATATCAGTATGAAAGCAATAATCTTTTGATTGTTGTTTATCCTTTGTACATCATCATAGTGCGCTGGTTGTGAGATGGTTTATTACCCCTATGAAGTGACAATATGCAAGAGGAAAAAGTTCGATCGTCTGTACAATCTTTTGGTAACTCTAGATCAGCACCATTTATATGGTGAAAGTATATGCATGTGATCCTAGATACTTGGGACGAATGTTCCAGTTATATCAGTTCACAACTATTGGTCTTTGACTTGTTAACCTTAGTTCTTTATTTAGGCTTCATACACAACTTGCTTTGCAGTTAGTACAATTAATTAATACAATAGCTGAATCACATCACTTGTTCGGTAGATTGATAAACCTTGGGGGATAGTACAAGGGAAAAACTACATTGATCTGTACGCTTGCGGTTCACGCCAGGTTTGTTTAAGTGGCACAAACAAGCTTTTCTGATGGTGTTGCTGATGAACAAGTCAGTTTATTGTGTTTAGCTTTGTATTAATCTTATTAATTTCTAACACCTAACCTGCTAAAGCCGACGCAAATTGGCCTTTAGAACGGTGCACTTTGGGCCAGCACATTTGAGCAACATGGGTGATGTGTCCTGTAGCAGTGAAATGTCCTTTACTTAAAAAATACTTCATATGCTGATTTTGTGTCACTAGTACAGAAATGCTCATAGTTCTGTTGGAAAATCCCCTTTAGTTCTGGTTTCCCAACAGGGACAGCCAATCCGGGGCTAAAGGGCTCGGCCTTTAGTCCCGGTTTTTAAATCGGGACTAAAGGTCTGCAATGCCTAAAAAAAATTGGCAATCAACTCCTGCGGATCGTAGGAAACGAACTCAAGACCTTCTCCCTCGCGTACAGTTTTCTTACCACCCCACCTACACAACACATGTGGCTCTAGATGGGATGCTTTTCTTTTAAACTGATCCGTGAAAAACCCTTTAGGTGACTCTTTAGTATCGGTTGGTGACTCCAACTGGGACTAAAGGTTCTCCCACCCGCTAGTGTTGGATCCGGAACTAGTGCTTTAGTCCCGGGCCCAACCCTGGCCGGGACTAAAGGGGGTGGATGAAAGGTCAGTTCTGTACTTGTATATATTTGAAAAATACGAGTAGAGTTGGATCAAAATATATAATTTTTCTATATGCTACAATTATTATAATTAAATTGTTGTGAAAGTTGTCTCTGCTAACCATGTGGTACAAAATGCAACTATTTGGCCCGGAGGACGAATGGGCACTGAGAAAAGATACTCCCATGGTGACCGCATATATATTGAAAATTATATACATCAGCATATACAGTAAGGGGCATGTGCTTCTCACAGCATGACATGTCCTTTTAAACTGTCAAGATGCTGCAGAAGCAGAAGCTTGGGCTTGTCTAGAAGGTTTTCAGCTGGCTACACAATGGACCCATGAGCCGGCCATTGTTGAATCTGATTGCGCAAAAATAGTCCAAGCCATGCAAGTGAAGGAAGACCGATCCGCTCTCAGCGTCATCCTGTTGGAAGCCAAGGATCAAGCGCGGATATTATCGGAGTGGCGAGTTTCCAAGGTCAAAAGAGAGTGCAATCTAGTTGCTAATGAATTAGCTCATTTAGCTAGAAGGACTACACATACTGCGGTGTGGTTAGGACGTGCGCCTGCATGCGTTGATGACATCGTCAAGAACAATTGTACTCCTTCTAACTAATCAATAAAGCTCTCTTTTACACGCAAAAAAAAGTATCTGATGGTCTGCATTAAAGAATGTTATGCCCTACCCCAAAACCCAGACCCAAACCCACGAGGCGGCCATTCTTTTAAGTGAGGTCCTCGGGAAGTTGAGTAGTTGTCATCAAGGAGGCCCACAGTGGAGGGATTGGATGTTCAATTATTAATAGTTGGTGATACCATAGCATCTAGATGGCACTAACAAAACGTATTAATTTTAGCACATCCAAAAAAATTTTGTGGAGCATTTGCTATACCCACAAGTATGCGCGTTTAACGTAAATATATACTATATTATACCCTGCACATCATCACATCTATAAGATGTGTCTCTTCTCCGGAATCAATTAATGATTCTTCAGTATATAGAATTTTGTAAAAAAGAACATTACTGGTCTTTGTATATTTGGTTGTCAAACACATCTGTAGTAATTAAAACTATTAGATCTTGGACCACATTTCAGTTGCACATAATAAGCAGTGAATAAACATATAGGATTTAATATTTGTGGGTACTTGGTTCTCTATTTATATATAGATAGTAGCTCCTTCAGGCGTTTCACAGAAAAATTGAAGCATAAGCAGCAGCAAAGCCTGTAGAAACGTACTTGCATGGGTACTCAAAGAACACAAGGGCGACATAGTGACAAGCTTAGTGTCTTAGTGGTGGATGAAAATCCATGCGATGCCAACACTGCAAGTTACGTGCTTGCCAAACTCGACTTTCAAGGTAAATATCTTTAATTTAATATAAATCTTTGCAGCTACAGGGAGCAAAAGAAATTATGTAGTATATGGAGTCTTTTCTATGCTGCATGGATCTACATTTTTAAATTTTGCTAGTCTAGGTTAGCAATTGTGTTAGCATGTAGAAACCCCTCTTTTAAAAGATTATTTCTCACTATTTTGTGTTAGAAAGAATCTATCGGGCCTGTTTGGCAGAAGAGGCCGGTTTTTTCCTGGATTCCTACAGCAACGGTTTTTCAAATTTAAATTAGAGAAAAAAAGTTTCGTGTTTTGCGATATGATTTTTCTTCACAGCCAAGAAGAGGGATCTTGGAGGCAGATCCATGGTAGGAAGAGAGCAGAGGCCGCGAATCGAGCACAGCAGCGCAAGAAGCCAGCATAGTCAAGTAGATTGAGCGCTGCATCGAGCTATCGGCAAACGGAAGAATTCCATGGTGTGGAGGAACCAAAGGATCCACCGCCATCATGGCTACCCTCACAGGGCGCATGGCGTCTGGTCACGCCGTCCCCATCCTTCACCGGATTGGAAGGCGGAGCTCGGGTGGAGGAGGGGCGGAGGGATGACACAGCATGTGGCGTGGGTGGAGGGCCCTTCCCATCCTCCGTGGATTAGAAAGCGGAGAGCAGGCGGAGAGAGGATAGATGAAGTAGAGGGACATGCGGCAAGCGGCACGACCAGAGGGAAGACACGGTGGGTGCCAAGGCGAAGGGTGGACAGAGAAAAGAGGGTAGACGGTGGTTGATTAAAAAATACATTTAGTTTGGAGGGGCTTATTATCAGCTCATAAGTCACTCATACGAAGGGGCCTATTATAAGCGTAAAGTGGTGTTTGGTTGTAGCGGCTTATAAAAAGTCCTGTAGTTGGTAGTGATCTTTCTACCCTTTATTAATGCCCCTGTAGATGAGAGAAACAAGAGTAGTGGGAGGAAAGAGGGGATGTTTTGGTGAGGCCCACAGAAAATAAGCCCCGTAAGCATCCCTTAGAGGGCTTATGGGCTTATAGGGTTTATAGACATAAGCCTATTGGTGGGGTATATAATAAGCCCCTCCAAATCAAACACCCCCTAAATCTGGGGCGGAGCGGCTGCTTTTCAAGGAAGCTTCTTTTGCATTGAAAAAAGAGGCGGCGTGAGAAGCGGAGCATTTTGGATCGCATCAGCGTTTTTTTAAGCAGAAGCAAAATTTTAAATAGCTGGCTACAGCTGCCGCTAGTCGGCTATAGCTGCTAGGAATCGCGGCCGCTATAGCATTTAGCTCGTTAAAGCCGGCTATAACCCGCTAAATGCCATAACAATAGCTCTGCCACTAAACGGCTTAGCCGGCGATTTAAAACCATGAGTAGAAGCCGTCTGAGAGATATTCCAAAAAAGGCCTAAATATTGTATTGTCTGTTTCAGTGATGGCATTTACGAGTCCCATCAAAGCACTCAAGTTTCTGAAGGATCATAAAGAATATATTGATTTTGCATTGGTGGTGGTGAACATGAAAGAGATGCATGGCTTTGAGTTCCTTGACATTTCTAGAGAGTTTCATAAAAATCTTCAAGTGATCAGTAAGTACCAAGATTCTTTTGGAATTATGAATCTTTCGTAAGCATCCATGTAGTATTTTTCTTATTACTATTTATGATTTGCATAATGGGTTCTAAAATTTCTAAAATTGTCAAGATACTAACTCTCATTTTCTGAAGCAGTGATGTCAGATGAGATTACATGGCCTACAATGAAGAGAAGTGTCGAGCTTGGTGCACGCTTTTTGATCAAGAAGCCTCATGATGCAAAAACGATAAATGACTTGTGGCAACACCTTGACACAAGAAACCGTCGGGAGAAGATTGAAGACATATTCCAAGGTTGGAGCAACTGTATACGGCACATTTTTACAATTTCTCTGGTTGACCAACATAAAAGAAAGCCAGTTATTTACTCTAGTGTCTAATCTTCTGGAACTGTCTTTAAGTAAATTATGTAAGCATACTTGCTGCAAACTGTTCATTCATTACATCTTGGAAAATTTTCAAAGTAAAATTGTAATGATTATCAAAATATTACTTAAACATCGGTTATATACATTGTATATACATTATGTCCTCTATATAGTAAAACATTTAGTTATATTTTAAGCAACAAAAAAATTATTTTGGTTTAATAATATGTATAATAATTACTGTGCTTCATATGAATTCATATAGGTATTGAAGGAAAAAAGGATGATGTATTTAAGAGTGACAACGAATTTAGAGAAGGTGCTAATAAACAGAAGGTAACTCAGCTCATGTGGACTCCATTTCTGCAGCAGAAGTTCTTACAAGCTCTTGAACTACTTGGGGAAGGTAGAATGGCCTCTGTTTGTATCATGCTCACAACATCTGGATTTCAGACAGATTGTGGATTATTATTTATGAATGTAAATTTTATTTCAGCCGCGACTCCAAAGATGATACAACTAATCATGAACGTAGACTCCATTGACCGCAATCAAGTTTCTGCTCATCTTCAGGTACATGCATATTGTTCTTATTAATTAAAGTTATATACACGACACGTCACAAAACATGAACTGTAACTTGTTGATATAGGTTGCCTCTTTGAATAGCAATTTATTTAATTGTACAACAAATGTTTCTGTCAGAAACACCGAAAAAAGATCGAGAAGGAACTACGTAATTCAAGTGCTAAGAAGTGCAGCAATGGTGCCTCAAGTTCACAGCCTAACACAAGCCAGTACGACCCCGAGATACAATCAGTCGATACATGGGTGAGCTAATTTTTTAGTCGCAAATGATAAATATTGTACACCTATTGAAGCTGTCTCATGTGATCATTGTTTACCTGTAGGATGAAGACATGTCCTGGGATCAGACAGAAAGCACTAATGACATACAAGGCGAGAACAATATGATTGAAGCAATGCGAAGAGCCTTGCGGCTTGGGACTGTTTTTGATGAGTCACAGCTGCCCAATGATCCTTCTGGTAAACAAGCAAGCAAAGGTGAAGTAGACATGATGGGAGATGGCAACAGTCGAGATGACTGGACACGCATTTGGTGATAAAAATGTAGTATCTGAAACCCAAAATGCAGATAACGCAAAAGGGGCCATGGGAAAGTGTGATTCTGACAAGCAGGTTCCTAGTGGTATTGCGCAGGGACGAGTTGTGATGCTTGTGACCTATTCTGACTTGAAGATGGTGAAGTGGTCTAGATTAAGGAAGCAGTGATTTGCGTGGAGGCAGTACTTGCAAACTGTCAACAGTAATATGATGCCAGCATGGATTGGATAGATGTTCATTAATGGCAGTGGCTGTATCTTCTTAAATAACATCAAAATAAGTTTAGACTGCTGTAACAGAAATGCAGTAGTTCTTCTATATAATCTACACCGTGACGATGTCCATTCCAAGAACAATTGAAACTAAATGTATTCATTTTGGTCGACAATAATTTTGCTTTCTTTATCAAGTTCTTTTATGGTCTTTTGGCTCTATGTATTTTAGGCATATCATGATTACCTTTTTTCAAAAATTAGATTTAAATTGTGTAACAAAGAAAATGCTAAATTATAATGTAAAAATCCTGATACAGCCTCATCTTTACTTCTTATACTATCAAAAGCATGATTGGTTATTAACTACTTTCCTTGACGCCATCCAAGTAATACAAATCTTGAAAGAAAAAGGCTGCTCAAGAACCAGTGCACCATCAATGTTGTTCTGCATTTTAGTATGGTGTGCGGAACTTGAATCGTTTGCAGAGATCCAATCTAAAGGTAAATGAAACTAAAAGATCATATAATAACAAAATAGGAGGGCTTAAGCTTATTGCGGAATTTCTAAAAAAAACAAGAACCAAACATTCATCAGACTAATCAGCTCAACCTATGGGGTATTAAGTCTTGCTGTCGAAATTAAATTAGTCAGTTCGTCTTTGATGGTTTTGAACTCATATGTATATATATGCCCAAAACTTTTAAAGTTGACTATTATGCGTATATGACTTTATACATTTATGATGTTGTAGCATTTATAATATGTATTGGGCTACATTTCAACTACATTTGTAAAAGTGAATAGACTACTAACAGTCCATCCCAAATGCTTCATCACTGCCGGTTTGAACTGAATCAGCGGTGATAATCTATCACCGTCGGTTCCCTTTAAAATTGGCGGTGACAGTGAGCATCACCGGGTGATACCCGTCAAACCTATCCCCGTCGGTACGTAATACGAACCAGCGGTGATGCGAACAACAACTCATATTTTATTTTCCTCTCCCCCCTCTCCCACTCATTCCCCTTCCATATCATCTCTTTCTCTCTCCCCCCCTGCCGCTCCTCCTCTCCCCTCTTCTCCTCCGCCTCCCCCCAGCGCCCGCCGCCCATCTCCTCCCTGTCGGTGTTTTACCGCCACACCCACCGAGGGATACCCCTGAGGTGGTGAGTTTATAGATAGGGTATCGCCGAGAACAGGAACTCGAAGGTGCAAGGAACACAAAGTTTAGATAGGTTCGGACCGCCAAGAACGTAATACCCTACATCCTGTGTGATTTGTATTGCCTTAGGTGGTGATCGGGTGATCTAATATTTGTAAAGGGTCGCTATCCGCCCTTATATAGTCTGGGAGGATAGGTTTACATGGAAGTCCCAGTCAGATACAAGCCCAGGAGTCCTGCCCGAGTACTTTTCGGGTAGTTTCCCACTGTCTTTGACTAGTTTTACTACTGTACGAGTAGTTCTACTATGCTATGGGTAGTTACAACTGATGTAGGGCGTGGGCCATGTTCCACCCTTTATCCTGTAAGATGTAGGCTATGTGCGCAGTTCTGTGGGCCCGAGTCTGACAAGCTCCTGATCTCTTTGTAGTCGAGTACTGCAGGCTTCCGAGCTTCCGAGTACTTCCGAAGGCGTCTTCAAGTTCTCCCGAACTCCATCTTGAAGGTATCCTCCGAGTACTTCCTTAGCTGCATCGAGGTTGTGAGGTGCTCATACCCCGAGTAGTTGTCAAGTATTCTTTTATATGGGGTGCGATTGAACTCGCACTCCATATGGAGTAGCCCCCGAGCCTTAGGGTTGACTCGTAGAATCCGGCTGAGGGTCAATTTAGTCTTGAGTCTTCAGTCCTTATCTTCTAAAAGATTAGAAAAATAAGTCGCTAATGATACGTGTCCCTACAGCCCCCAAGTCTTGAATCCAAATCCTCAAATTTTTTAATAAATGATCCAAAGAATCGTGGCATGCAATATATGATGATAAAGATTTGATGGTTAAGATGGGCAAGTTGGTTCAGAAATTCGAAAAACTGCTTTTTTGGGGAAGAATTCCCTGAAAAAATGGTTAAACAAATAACTTCAACAAAAAATGCCCTAAATTACCGTTCAAATAAAACCTTGTTCGCTGAGAGCCATGTCGTATCCAGCCCCTGAGCCTAGAAGCTAGATGAGTAGCACAAGATACACCAAGTAGTCGGTGGCGCCAGCCCCCGAGCCTAGGCATTGGCCAAGTTGTTGCTGGATCTCGAACTGTCGATGAAGCCGGCTAGTCGGAGTCGATTCCGACTAGTTTTGTAAGCGAGATGAGTAGTGGAAGTAATCAAGGACACGTAAAACTAGTCGGGAACTAGTAAACGCAATGTTATGGGAGCGAGGCCCCTTCAATAATATAGAATACTAGTCGGAAACTAGTAATCTGAGCGTTACTGTAAATATGGGAGCGAGGCCTCTTCAGTAAACTTGCACGTAATACCGGTCGTGAACCAGTAAACGGAGTTGTATTGGAAGTATAGGAGCGAGACCCCTTTAGTAACATAGAATACGAGTCGGAAACTAGTAATCTGAGCGTTACTGGAAGAATGGGAGCGAGGCCCCTTCCGTAAAAACGTAATACCAGTCGTCAACCAGTAGACGGAGTAGCCTGGAAGTATGGGAGCGAGGTCCTTTCACTAAACTTGCATGTAATACCAGCCATAAACCAGTAGGCGGAGTAGTACTAGAAGTATTGGGACGAGGCCCCTTTAGTAAACTGCACCACAGGCCCAGGTATCACCACACCACGAGAGCCATCCCCACAGGCCCAGGTATCACCACCACCACGAGAGCCATCCCCACAGGCCCAGGTATCACCACTGGCTCCGCCATCGGCCCGACCACTGTTGCCTCGAGTGTTGCGGTCTTACCAAAACGATAAGGAAGGGTCAGAAATTGTGAATAGATAGCACGCCGCAAACAAGAAGTCTGATGAAAAGGCTAAGGCTAAGTCAAAGGATAATCCAGCAGATTGTAGTGCCAGCAGACGGTCAGGCTTTTCTACACCCCGCACTGGTACGGAGCACAAAAAGGACATTAGGGTTGATGACCTTCCAGACTTAGATGATGCTCCTTTAAAGTTTCAGTACGGAAAAGACTTGCTACCGGACTGGGCACTGAGGGATTATTCTAGCTTTATGCGGAGGTTTCATAATTGGTACAAGAGGGCATGTATACTTAGGCTAAAAACTATATATGCTCCGCACCATCCGGATGTATTCGGACTCAAGGGGCAACAAATCTTTGATATCACGTTTGATTTTGAAGACATCCAACACATGTTGCACCTCCAACAACTTGGTATTGAAATGGTTCAACTTTGGTGCATGTAATAAGTGCCTCATCGATACTAATTTTATTTATATTACAACCTAAAGTACTGTATATGCACAAATATTTAATTATCATACATTATATTCTACAGGATGCAAACAATGGATGCTATTACTTTAAAGAAAAAGGTCTGGTACCTTGACCCCATAGCGATTTGCGAGGTCAGGCACGCTAAGCTAAAATGGATGAAGGACGACGATGACTACCTAAAGCCATTTGCAACAAAGAAGAAAAAATAAAAGGAACGATATAAATTTCACCAAGATACTGTGAAGAGGGTTGCGGCCTACATATTACATATGATGACATGATGGGAAGATATGGATGTCAAATTTGCGCCATACCACATCCAGTAAGTCTAATATGAACCATTTGATATAATAAACCACTATATTGCTTACAAATCGTACATAATATTTTTTTTCAGAAATCACTGGATTGCTTTCCATCTACAGCCAAAACTTGAAAGATTACTCGTATTGGACTCCTTGGATTGGTCAACCCAGAGATACCAAGAATTTATAGAAATTCTACAATTGTGAGTGAATTTCTTATCTTCCCTATGCACATCATGCTTATTTCTCTACAGAAGTATATATATAAATTAACTTTCCATTTCTTTCATTTTAAAATAGGGCTTACCAGTTCTACATTCATAAAGGATCAAATCATCCCGCCAGCAAACAAGAGAAAATGACTATACGTACAAGATTCCCGTGCCACAAGCAACCCGCGGGTTCCGTGTACTATGGGTACTACATGTGCGAGCATCTAAGGGTGCAAGGGAGATATACTACTGATCCCGAATGTGTAAGGCGCTACTTTTTATTAGGGAAAGATGCATTTGTGTATATTATTTTTACTGTAACTAGCACTTGGTTAATTAATTTTACCATGGATTCAATAATTGCAAATTCACCCGGAGAAATACGGTGGCCGGCTCCACGAGAAATAACTTCTAGATGTAGTCGATGATTTGTGCCGTTTCATTGAAGCGGTCAACGTGAGGGGCAAATTTTTTCACGAAGCATAAGATTTGGCAACAGAAGATAAATACATTGGACTTCATGAGTGGGACAATCAACGGCACCGTGCCGCCTCAAGTAGGGTTCCTAGGGAGGAATAAAGCAAAAACATGTATTCAATGTACACTTTAATGATGTACTATAATGATATTTGATTTCCATATAATTTAATTTTGTATGCATAAGTTTTTTAGTTACCGAATATATTCCACGCACGATCGCGAACTAGATTGAGAGATCAAAATTGGCGGGAATGCAAATCGCAAAAAATAGCAGGAGATCCATTTTCAGAGGCGGGACACCCTCCGAAAATGAATTTGTAGGGGCGGGTAACGCACCTACCCCTGTAAACAGCTAATTTTAGCTGCGAAAACTAGCAACGGATGCTCTACCCGCCTCTGCAAATACGTTTTTACCTGTTCCTAAAAATAAATAATTTTTGTAGTAGTGGCTGGCGGCGCGGTGAAGCTGCTCAACGTCTCCGCGGGCTACTGCTCCAGGCGTGAGTGCTCCGATCACGCATACGCCGTCCACTCCTGAACGCTTCAGACGGACGGCACGGCGCATGGGCCATGGATAGCACGGCCAACGACTCCGCTGCCGAGCCCTGGGCCCTAACGAGAGGCGGCAGTTCCTACGCGCGTGTCCAACTGGTCTAACCCGTGGTCAGCACCAACGAAATACCTCAGCTTCCAAGTTAGTTACTGTTTCACTGTATGTGCTGCTTGGTCATTCAATTCAATCACCCTGTAAAGCATCTGCGGTTGGAGCTATTTCATAAAGTGTTTGTGGATGCACCTTTACAGCAACTACGTACCGGGTGTTCTATCTGGAACTGATCTTGTGAAAACAGCAGCGAGTTAGGCACCTCTTTTTTCTGAACTTTTAATCTTGAATTCAGTTCTATAGCTAGGCACCTTAAGAAAAACCTGGTTCTCAACTCTTCGATTGCGCAGAACTACAGTTGGTATCAGTCATCCTGTAGGGACCAGATTTTTCACTAATCGTGCAAACTTCCTAAAGGAACAAAGCAGAACGAAGCTGCCATGACCGGGTTTTTCTCTCACCGATAGAATTCCGATATTCCCATTTATCTCAATCATCTCCAATCATAGAGAACTGATGTGGCTCTGGGGAGGGGGAGCACGCCGCCGACAAGCTGGCCTTAGGAGGAGACGTGTCGTCCCCGTAGTGGAGCGCGGCACATACATCACGGCGCATGTACACCAGGAGACAAATAAACCACTCACCGCCATTGATGAGTGGGCTCCGGGAGAGGCGACACCTGGAATGGACGGGAGCAGATTTCCCTTTAAACTGCATGATTTGTGCATGTGTTTTGCTTTTGTGCTGGGTGCTTTTATGATGATTGATGAATGACGGATTTCTCCTCGCCATGATGCTAGAAAATCCTCTGGTGCTGTAGCAAATTTCATACTTTTGTGCATGTCTTTTGTTTTCTTTTAGCTACCAGTTTTCCCTATAGTAGAAACATTAGTGAAAATCCAGTACTTTACTTCCAAAAAACAATCGACATTATTACCTATTGATCCTGCACAATCAGAGAAGACTGACATGTACAGTTGCCCAATAATATGTCATCTCTTGGTTATCAACCCTGTCCTATCTAGTTGACCTTGCCACGAAGGCAAATCCTTATCTGTGAATCCAATAACACATGCAAAAATAATAAAGAGCGCAACAAAAATTGCAGATACATGATTAAGCTCACTGAAGTTTCACAAACCGGTGATGGTGAACTGTCCAAGGTAGAATTAATCTAAGCAAACCTCCTATTTTCTTGAGCTGTGGCTACTGAATACAAAGAGTTTAGAGCCAGCCAACCGATGGCCCGTCCACTTATTTTGATAATTCTTGTTGACCTAATAGTAATATGGGACCAGTGGTAATGGAAAGCTTATCTTCTTAGTAATCTGTGCATACGTAGAACATCGAAAACAGACTCCGTATCACTGCTAGCTAGAAAAGAGCCGATCCACACCGGTTGGTAAGGCCTCACCAGTTTCCCAACCGGTACTGCAAAGCCGAGACTAAAATTCTCGGTCTTTGTCATAGGGTAAAACACCCTGGTGAAGGTTCCACCCGATACCAAAGCATTTTTGTCAAAAAAATATATTAAACCTGGGTACAAGTCACGCGATTTTTTCACACGAAATAGGCACGTGTGCGGTGGCTAGGATTCAAACCCGCGACATCTTGCCTCGCGCATACCTCCCTTACCATCTCACCTAAACAGCAATTGTGATTGAGAGCGAGATACTTTCCTTTTGAAATAACCCGTGGAGGACCCTTTAGTATCGGATGGTAACACCAACGGGTACTAATGTGGCTGGATGCTTTATACCACCCGATACTAAAAGTGTGGTGTTACCACCCGATACTAAAAGGCTCCATAGGCTTTGGTCCACCTCAAAAATACCGGAATGAACTAGATCCGGTACTAATACTAGCATTAGTATCGGGTCTTCTTCACGGCCGTATTTTTGAGGTGAATCTTTAGCGTGTTTTCTAGTAGTGTATATAGCCTGGATGACGTTTTTAAGCTGGCCTGGTCTAAAATTCCGAGTTGGACTCGAATTTGATATGTCATGGGTCTCACACTTGGTTTGGACACCCTTGCTAGTCTTTTCCTCCTCCGTGCCTATCTTTTATTATTTCTTGAGCTTCTTTGTTGTTCCTAATCATAATAATATTATTAGATAGCAAACCATTCTTATAATTATTAAGAGTGCATATAGAAACAAGCTCACCATATGTTCTTCTTGGCTATATTTATACTTATCATGCCCACATCAGAATGCTCCCAAACACCCCCTAATATCATATCTATTCTTTTAACTGTTTCTTCTTTCTGATATATAGTCCTTCCTAAGATTATATTACATCTAATATAGCAGATGATGAATTCTTCCATATGAATATTATAGCGTGATCCCTGAGAGTTTGCATTATTTCTGCATGTCTTTTGCTTTTGTACTGGGTGCTTTTATGATATGAATGCTAGAAAATCCTCTGGTGTTGTAGACTTGTAGCAGATTTCATACTTTTGTTTTCTTTAGCTACCTGATTTACTTTTAGTAGAAATAATAGTGAAAATCCAGTACTTTACTACCACAAAATAATCGACATTATTACCTATTGATCCTGTACAATCAGAGACGGCTGCCACTTACAATTGCTCAATAATAGCCAAATCAGGCGACCACTGAATTTAATCACCTAATTAACAAGGAAAGGAGTCGTTTAGTCCGTGATCCTCATTTTAATTTGATTCGCTCGATCGACAGTCTATATACTCATATATTCAGACACTGATACACTCCGCAAGACCAAGCTGTCGTCTACATCCACCGTCGCCAACTCGCCATGATCAAGCAGCTCAAGGTGCTGATGCCTCCTTCCTTTCACAAGCTGGTAAGCACGCAGCCTCCCTCCATAGCCGAAGGGCTCAAACGCAGACGCTTCACTGACGATCTGAACTCACTACTGATCCGGCAGCCCATCTCCGACGAGCTCGCCGGCTGCTTCGACGCTTCCAGCGGTGGCGGGACGGGGGTGCCAGGGCCGACGGCCCTCGTGGTCAGCCCGTTCGGCAAGGTGTGGCGCGTGGACGTCGGCCGCGACGGCGACGGCAAGTTCCTGGGGCGCGGGTGGGCGGACTTCCTGGCCGCGCACGGCATCGATCGGCGTCGGCTGGTTCGTCGTGCTCCGGCACGAGGGCCGCGGTGTGCTCACCGTCAAGGCCTTCGACACCGTCTTCTGCATCAAGGAGTTCGCCGCTACGACTGCAGGTAAACAAAATTGTACGACTGTTCCATGGGATTCCAAATGCTCACATCACAGTACAGGTTCTCATGTACAGCATAATTATACATCATTGTGAATAGCATATTCTACCATTTTTCCGTTTATACGATTGCTAATTATATATCATATTATTTTCAGTTATGACATCCGGGAGCAGCAAAGGGGTTTACTGTAAGCCACGGTTCCTCACGATTATTCAGCAGGACTCCATGGAGGAGATGGTCTGCAAACTGTTCTGCACACCCTGTTCTGCTCACACCATATGTTGTTGGAAATAAATTTCTATTAAGATACTGTGATCTTCACTGTTAAGGAAACGTTTAAACCATCTAAACGTGATTAAAGAAATCTAATGATAAAACCCTAATGGGCTGTGATCAGCAGGCCCATTAGGCCTGTTTCCAGAGGCTGGCCCCCAGCCCCACAGTGCCTATAAACATAAGGTCGTGGTTAGCACCTAAATGACCTAATTAATCTCAATCTAAAATCCTAGCCACCGCTAGTCTGATCGCTAAGGGCATTGGAGGGGTTTGGAAGGCCAAGCACTCTTGTTGGCGCTCGGAGGACGCCGATTCGCCGCTGCATCTCCTACACCGACAAGAACGCCTACTTCGTCTACGGATCAGGCGTAAATGGCTGCTGCTACTGCTAACGCTGGTATAATGATTACCGTTTATTCCGCATTAGATTGATTTGTCATGAACTAGGTTATGTTAAGATTATGGATAATCGTGCCGCTAATTTAAGTTTTGGCAAATTCTAACATATGTATCTTGTTGAATGTTTTGGATTTTGATGTATGAATAACACTGAACATTTTACATGGCGGCCATTGCAGAAGATCCCTGCAAGGTTTGTGAAACATTATATCACTGAAGAATGCCTGAACCGACAGATGGCTGTCGTTGTCAGCCCCCTTGGCAAGTTTTGGCGAATCAAGCTTCAGAATGATCAGTCAGGCGTGTTCTTCGCAGGCGTCTGGTCACAGTTTCTGGCATTTCATGGAATATCTGAAGGCGAAGTTTTGCTCTTGAGGTATGAAGGGAACATGGTGTTCAAATTCAAGGTTTTCGAGATCAGTGGATGCCAGAAAGATTTGAAAAATCACAACACCAGCATTCAACAAGGTGAGAAAAAGAACTAGTTTTTTATATATTGGTACTAGTTTTTTATATATTGAATCCACGGACAATGGATATGGTTTGGAATAATATATATGTGTTTATAACGACTGTTGACAGATTGTATAAAGCAGGAATCACCTTCTCCCATTAAGAAACGCAAGGCCGATAATGAGAGGGCAAGTTCTGACGAAGAGAAGAGGTCAAAAAGCTCCGTGACATCTTTGAACAATGCATCACCACTGAATGGACTTGACTATCAGATTGGGCCACCAGCTTGGGTAAAAAAGAAGATCACAGCCTACATGCTTGAGCGCCTTATTGTAAGCACTCCTCAAAACCAACTTGCCTCGCTTATGCCTTAACCAGGATAACTAAATATTTCTGAAGAAACACTTTAACAGAAACGATATCTTTTGTATCATCTTTTCATATGCGTTTGTGCAAATTTATGTCATCAAACCCACATAAAAATGAGTTCAGATTTACTTAGCATTTAGTATTCATCCACTGCAGATGATCTTTGATGCTTAATGAAATCAGTTGTGGAATCAATCTGATCACAATCTTGCAGTCTCTGCCAGTGAAATTCTGCCACTCAATTGGGTTCCAGAGAGACTGCACAATCACGCTCAAGACTGCAATAGATAGCACCAGGTCATGGCAAGTGCGCGGTGTCACATACAAAAAAGTTTGCTACCTTCTTGGAGAGGGTTGGAAATGCTTCTGCGAGGAGAACAGACTGAAGAAAGGTGACCTGTGCACCTTCCATGTCATCGAGACCATGTTGTGGCATGTCGTCATTACACATTGTAAGCATCCATAAATACGTTTCCGATATTTTGGGATCTCCTAATATGGGATTGTGTGAGTTAAACACTGAACACATGTTCCTTTTTTCTTATGGAGCATCAACGTCAATAGATATTGATAAGAAAAAGGAATCACCTTGTTCTTCCAGTATGGAGCGCAAGAGCGTCAACCAAAGGTTAGGTAGTGAAGAACAACTGAGGCCACAAGGCTCCATGATTTATTTGAGCAAGGCATCATCGTACACGAGGTCCGCATATAAGATAGGCCCGCCAACTTGGATAAAGAAGGAGATCAAGGCCTCTGAGATTTATATGAGATAAGCATCTTGTAAGCATCATCATGAGATTTACATGTTCATATAGAAAAATCAGATTGCGACAAAGTCGACCGGTTGTCATCAAAATATGAATCATCTTATAGATATATGTGTCAAGGCCTCTGATATTTTCTTTAACAATCTTTGCATGTTATTTTGGAGAATCTGATCATGAGCTCATATATTTGATATGTGCTAAGGATAGATGCATACCAGAGGATACAAATCAGTATATTGTAGTACTTAGTTTGGCATAGTATTTAATTGGCACTTCTATAACATTTGTCATCTATGATATGTGCTTGAATGATTTTTTATCAACATGTGAAAAGGAGTTTGATCAGCTGCCAGTATTCATCCACTGATATATTCATGGATCGCTGACAATCACTTACGGGAGATATCAGTTATCTAACCCATTTCGTTACAACTATTGCAGGTTTTGGCGCAGGGATTCTGCGATGCAATCGAATTGCAGGAACCCTGCATGATCACACTCAAGACCTCAATCAACAGCACCAGGTCTTGGCTGATTCGTGGTACCAAGCAAAGGAATGGTTGCTACCTCCTTGGGTCCGGCAGGAAGAAGTTCAGCCAGGAGAATGAGCTCAAAGTAGGGGACATCTGCACCTTTAATGTTGTCGAAATATCGCTGTGGCATGTCGTTATCACTCGTGCCTAAGCAAGGACCAAATAATACACCAGCCCATCAGTGTCACTGGATGTTACTCAAGTTCTCTTATCATGGACGGAGCAAGTTTGTTTTTTTTTAGCAAATTGGTTTGAGCGATCAAGTGCTTGGCTCTCTTATCACTATAATGTTTACTCGAGCTCTCTTAGCATTCATGCATATTCACATTTGGGGGTTGAGCAAGTCATCGTGCGTTGCTAGCTACTATTTGCTAGTTTTCAATTCCGATTATTTTGATTCTAGATCCGTTTCTTTCCATGCATATGCGCGAAGACTATATTTGAACCCAAAGTTTTCAGTGACTATAATTCTAAGAAACATTTATGTTAATTTTTTAGCATTTGTCTGATATAAGGCCTCTTCGCTAAACGAAAGAATTTTACATAATATGTTTAATCTGCAAGGGGTTCGGTTCGATCTACTTGTGAAGTCGATCCGCTCCTTGTTTTAGCCGGTGGGCGGAAGCGGTTCGGCCCTAAACAAAAGAGGGACAGTAGGGTTCTGATCCGATTGACCCCAATCAACCCTAGGATCGACCTGGCGGCACTCTCCTCCTTCCTCGGCACAGCGCCGCCCCTCGAGACAGCACCGTTCCGCACCTCCCCCGCCTCTCACTGCTGGCTGCTCCTCCCTACGCAGCCACGCCTCATCGTCCCTGTCCACCAAAACGGAGACCCACTGTCAAGAGCTCCGCGATGGAGTCAGCATCCCTGCCTCTCGGTCTTGGATCCCATCATCAGCAAGAGCGAAGCTTCCCTGCAGCAGTCTCGATGGCCAGACCTTCGTCACCATTGGTATTGCCTCCAGACGGTTCAGCCCCAACTCCATCACCTCGCCGCTACAATGAGAACCCTCAAAGCTTGGATCCCGCCCCTCTCCCATCACATGGTGATCCGGTGAGATATCTGCACAAACCTTTCCTTCAGATGCTAAATATTTCTTTTACTATAGCAATTTCTTGATGTTTGATTGACCTGTTACTACGACCCACTATTCCTGTTTTGCTTTGCTCCCGACGTGTTGAGTGATGGCTTAACCCTCATGTACATGTGTACTGAATATATATTGCTGCTGCTGATGGCAATCACATACCAGGGCTATCACATCTTTTTTTTTCTTTTGCATGCTTTGTACTGTGCTGTGCACTTGCTGATGCATCCCTTGGAGCATCCACTCTCAATGATACTTACCAACATATAACAATGTGGTGAATCTGCAAGTATCTCCAACTATTGCAAGTACCCACAGAGATCCAATCACCTTATAAGAATAAAGAAAAAAACATTTGAGTTCACTAAGCTGAATGTTAACAAAAAAAAATAGTAGCATAGAGATTATTTTGTGAACTTCATATGAAAATTTGAGATTGCTTTATGCCATTAATAAACATGTGACATCAATTTAAATTTCTCTGTTCGAGTCTTCAGAACTTCTGCATATTTTGATACAAAGTGAGCCAGTTTGTACTGGGTGGTCTCTGCAATTTCTCTGAACGCTTTTTTCAGAAACAATGGCCTCTGGGATCTGTTGATGAATATATATTGCTGCTGCTGTTATTTGCTTAAATTGTTGGTTCTTTATTGCACTAACAATGATTTTTTTTTACCTCAAGCTTCTCTGCACTAGCGTTCAATTGTGAAAGTCCTGATCTCGCCACAGCATACCGTGTGGGGTCCCCGGAGGCTGTCACTTCACCTACAACATCTGTTGGTGAGTACAAGCAATTACTTATATAAAAGCTGCTGGCTGTAGCATATCCTTTGAATTGTGATAGTCCTGCAATGCAAATGTATATGTTTTTTCTTGTTGCAATAGATGACCAGAAAACAATTATCTACTCTCTTTTGTTGATAGGTTTCAATGAAGATATTGATATGTGTGATATTGAGGTTGACAATAGCCTTCACCAATCTGAGGGGACTGATCCATCTGTCAGGGCAGCAATTGAAAGGGCAACTAAAAATTTCAGATCCCAATGTTGGAAAGAATTTGAACCAGTAATCGAACATGGGGTAGTTGTGCAAGGAAGGTGCAAACATTGTGATACTCTGATGGCTACCAAACAAGGTGCGGGGACAAGTTCTCTTCTGACCCATTTGAGAAGATGTAAGAAACGGAGTAGAAATCATAGGATTGTGCAAGACTTGAGTTCTACGTTAAGGTCTCCATGCGGTAGTCGTTCGAAGGATTGGAGTTATGATCCAGATGTATCACAAAATGAGCTTATGCGAATGATATCCTTGCATGGGTTTCCATTCCTCGTTACAGAATATGATGGGTTTAGAAGCTTTGTGTCAAGTCTAAATACACTGTTCAAGGTTCCATGTAGGACTACAGCAAGGAACGACTGCATGAGAATCTTTCATAAGAAAGTTGCACTCAAGGAGACATTGCAAAATGGAAACTTTAGATTCTCTTTAACTACAGATATGTGGACTAGCAATCAGACATTGGGTTACATTGTTTGATGAGAATATCTCTCCTTTGCATACTATGCAAGAACCGATCACTAGATCACGTGCGCGACAGTTGGATCTCCAGGTACGTTCTAACCTTGTCAATTGTTTTCTAGAACTTACGCTTGGTTCCATGCATGTGTTATTGATTAGGAACAATGAAGAGTACCAGCAAGAACTTGGAGAAGGCCAAGGAGTCAAGGAGGAGGAGCTAGGATGTTCACACCAAGGAGGAGTCCATGCCCAACTCGACTTCGACTCCACCTCGGATTCCAGAACCTTACTTCACCAAAACTGACGCCCTATCCACATACGGAGTCGGATTTGGACATTCTATATATAGTTGGAACCAGAATTTTATAGAGCTTCCAATGGCACCAATACCACCTAAAAATTCCTTCTGAGTTGACAGGAATCGTCGACACAAGTGGGCGTCCAGAATCTGTCAGAGTGCCGTGTCACCGTCTGTTGGGCCGTTGGCCCGTGTACCGTGTTGAAGCCCGTTAGAGTTGCGTCCAGGGAACTTGCATGCCCCTAACTCCTTTTTATTCAGTAGCCATCACCACTTTAGGGTTTTGGATTTTTCTTAGATTCAATCTGTCATCGAACAGTGCTGCCGTTCATCGGTCTGTGAGACTCCACCTCATAATCAAGTCTGTTTGACTGCATCTCCTGTTCTTGCTTGTGTTCTTGATTACGCTTGCAGGGATAAGCCTTCGTGGCGAGATCATTTGTGTGACACAGGTGATAACCAACGGAGCAGTGGTATAGTGATTGCGGGGTTCTGTTCATTCGGAGTCTTGGATCATCAACGTCGAATTCTCCACCAATCAAGTTTACCGTACCTCTCGGAAGATCGGGATTCAACCTCCTATCAAGTGGTATCAGTTATCGAGTTGCCCGTGAGGTATACTCGTGTGCCTTTAGATTTATTTTATTTCCGTCCTATAGTCCACAAAAAAGCCAAAAACATTTTACTCGTTTTGACCTACAACCCTCGCTCAGCCTTTTGCACAATTTAGTTTCGGAGTCCGTAGTTCTGAGTTCATGTCCTAGGTTGAGTTTAGTTGCTGGTTTAGATTTGTGTTAGCTCAGTTTTGTTTCTTCCATCCGCTGCCATCAAAAAAACAAATCAATCTATAAAAAATTTTCCATCCACCAATCCACCAATTCGCATCCGATTCAGTTTCCACCACCACAAAACCTAATTCGGAGGGTCCTCTTTAAAACGGGCATAACTTTTCTCTTGGAACTCCGATTAAGGTAATTTTTTTCCCGGAAAGCCCTTGAAAAGTTGCACATATGATTCCCCCACTATGCTGGGTTCGGTGTTCTCAAAAAAAATTAAAAAAATAGGAACGCACTTGATTCGGGCTCCGAAGTTCCAGCACCAGTTTTCCCAAACGCTCCTGAATTTGTACCGATCACATCTTTCATCGGTCTGAGCTGATATTTGGTGCTGTTCATACCGTGTGGGGTCCCCGGAGGCTGTCACTTCACCTACAACATCTGTTGGTGAGTACAAGCAATTACTTATATAAAAGCTGCTGGCTGTAGCATATCCTTTGAATTGTGATAGTCCTGCAATGCAAATGTATATGTTTTTTCTTCTTGCAATAGATGACCAGAAAACAATTATCTACTCTCTTTTGTTGATAGGTTTCAATGAAGATATTGATATGTGTGATATTGAGGTTGACAATAGCCTTCACCAATCTGAGGGGACTGATCCATCTGTCAGGGCAGCAATTGAAAGGGCAACTAAAAATTTCAGATCCCAATGTTGGAAAGAATTTGAACCAGTAATCGAACATGGGGTAGTTGTGCAAGGAAGGTGCAAACATTGTGATACTCTGATGGCTACCAAACAAGGTGCGGGGACAAGTTCTCTTCTGACCCATTTGAGAAGATGTAAGAAACGGAGTAGAAATCTTAGGATTGTGCAAGACTTGAGTTCTACGTTAAGGTCTCCATGCGGTAGTCGTTTGAAGGATTGGAGTTATGATCCAGATGTATCACGAAATGAGCTTATGCGAATGATATCCTTGCATGGGTTTCCATTCCTCGTTACAGAATATGATGGGTTTAGAAGCTTGTGTCAAGTCTAAATACACTGTTCAAGGTTCCATGTAGGACTACAGCAAGGAACGACTGCATGAGAATCTTTCATAAGAAAGTTGCACTCAAGGAGACATTGCAAAATGGAAACTTTAGATTCTCTTTAACTACAGATATGTGGACTAGCAATCAGATATTGGGTTACATTGTTAGATGAGGATATCTCTCCTTTGCATACTATTCAAGAACCGGTCACTAGATCATGTGCGCGACAGTTAGATCTCTAGGTACGTTCTAACCTTGTCAATTGTTTTCTAGAACTTACGCTTGGTTCCATGCATGTGTTATTGATTAGGAACAATGAAGAGTACCAGCAAGAACTTGGAGAAGGCCAAGGAGTCAAGGAGGAGGAGCTAGGATGTTCACACCAAGGAGGAGTCCATGCCCAACTCGACTTCGACTCCACCTCGGATTCCAGAACCTTACTTCACCAAAACTGACGCCCTATCCACATACGGAGTCGGATTTGGACATTCTATATATGGTTGGAACCAGAATTTTATAGAGCTTCCAATGGCACCAATCCCACACAAAATTCCTTCTGAGTTGACAGGAATCGTCGACACAAGTGGGCGTCCAGAATCTGTCAGAGTGCCGTGTCACCGTCTGTTGGGCCGTTGGCCCGTGTACCGTGTTGAAGCCCGTTAGAGTTGCGTCCAGGGAACTTGCATGCCCCTAACTCCTTTTTATTCAGTAGCCATCACCACTTTAGGGTTTTGGATTTTTCTTAGATTCAATCTGTCATCGAACAGTGCTGCCGTTCATCGGTCTGTGAGACTCCACCTCATAATCAAGTCTGTTTGACTGCATCTCCTGTTCTTGCTTGTGTTCTTGATTACGCTTGCAGGGATAAGCCTTCGTGGCGAGGTCATTTGTGTGACACAGGTGATAACCAACGGAGCAGTGGTGTAGTGATTGCGGGGTTCTGTTCGTTCGGAGTCTTGGATCATCAACATCGAATTCTCCACCAATCAAGTTTACCGTACCTCTCGGAAGATCGGGATTCAACCTCCTATCAAGTGGTATCAGTTATCGGGTTGCCCGTGAGGTATACTCGTGTGCCTTTAGATTTATTTTATTTCCATCCTATAGTCCACAAAAAAGCCAAAAACATTTTACTCGTTTTGACCTACAACCCTCGCTCAGCCTTTTGCACAATTTAGTTTCGGAGTCCGTAGTTCTGAGTTCATGTCCTAGGTTGAGTTTAGTTGCTGGTTTAGATTTGTGTTAGCTCAGTTTTGTTTCTTCCATCCGCTGCCATCAAAAAAACAAATCAATCTATAAAAAAATTTCCATCCACCAATCCACCAATTCGCATCCGATTCAGTTTCCACCACCACAAAACCTAATTCGGAGGGTCCTCTTTAAAACGGACATAACTTTTCGCTTGAAACTCCGATTAAGGTAATTTTTTTTTCCCGGAAAGCCCTCGAAAAGTTGCACATATGAGTCCCTCGCTATGCTGGGTTCGGTGTTCTCAAAAAAATTAAAAAAAATAGGAAGGCACTTGATTCGGGCTCCGAAGTTCCAGCACCAGTTTTCCCAAACGCTCCTGAATTTGTACCGATCACATCTTTCATCGGTCCGAGCTGATATTTGGTGCTGTTCTTCTCTTGTGCCCCTAGTTGAGAAAAAATATCAAACAAACAAAAGCAAAATAACAAAAATTTGATTCCTACTAGTGCTAAAAGATAAAATGGGGGGTAAATTGTTATTTTCTGTGTGAGCTGCTGGATACCTACTGATTCTGCCTTTGTTGTTCATCATCTTTGATCCTTGTTCCTTGCTTGCTGCTACCACTATTCTAATATATTTTTAGGCCAGCAACTAGGTCAAGTTCTTTGGATACTTATTCAGCATTGCTATCTGTTACTAACTTGTGTGCCACATACATATACTGCATTTGAGCCTTCCCAAGCTCCACCTTCTCCCGAGTAGAACAGCTACCCTTTGCAATCACATCCACTCTCTTCGTGTTGTCATACCAGTCACCGTTTGCCACCTGCAGTGCTGGTAAGACACTGGTAAGAGTGGGGTAAGACGCATCTTACTGCTTGTTTTCCACTTCCACTTCAGAGAGTGCAGTTGTAGGATTCGCAACCTTTTGCCTTTGTTTCTGTTTTGCTCTAACCATGACAGGAAAGGCGCCGATGGACGAGACCTCTCCTTCTACACTTCCAGACGATACTGAGTGTGTGTCCTATATGGAACTAAAGGACATGATGCGGACGATGACTGACGCTTTCAACAAGTACTAGACCACTACAACAACCACCTTTCAGAGAATTCATACAAGTGTTGATGGTCTTGCCGCATGGCTGGACGGGGTGGAGGCTCGTTTTCCCCACCATGCTCCACCCCCCATCGTCCCTGTTGCCGACGGCCTTGCCCACAACGACACAGAGGATGAGTTCGACGATGACGAGGTTGATGCACAGCAGCGCCGTCGCCTTCTACGTCATCGTCAAGGTATGGGAGGTAATGGTAGACGTCATCCTCATGCTCCTGAGCAAGATAATGATCCTTATGCTAAGATTAAGTTTTCTATTCCACCATTTTGTGGATCTTATGATGCTGAGACTTACTTGGATTGGGAGATGATGGTAGAACAAAAATTTAGCTCCCATCTTGTTCCTGAGCATCATAGAGTTAGACAAGCCACTAGTGAGTTTAAAAATTTCGCTATGATTTAGTGGAATGAACTTGTCACTGCACGTAATGCCCCACAGACATGGATTGCGTTAAAAGAAGAGATGCGCGCTAGGTTTGTTCCTCCATCATATAGACGTGATCTTCATAAGAAATTACAACGCTTTGATCAGGGTGACATGTCTGTCCAAGAGTACTACCAAGAGTTGCAGAAGGGTATGCTTCATTGTGGGGTAATTGAGGATCAGGAAGATCAGATTGTTAGGTTTTATGGGGGCTTGTGGCGTCAGATCCAGAACATAGTTGATTATAAGGAATATCATTCTATACAACGTTTGTTTCAACTTGCTATGTTGGCAGAAAAAGAACTGCAGGGTCACCAACAGCAGCGGTGGAACAACACCTTCACGCCAAGGCAGCTTCCGGCGCCAGCCAAAGCGGCGCCCTCCTCGAGCGTACGTGCAGCCACACCTCCCTCCACCGGTGTTTTACGCAGCACTGCACCTTCAACATCAAAGGGACAAGATAGCAGTAAGTCCCAGACGCCTCCTAGTGTTGCAGCAAAGGCTAACACTTCCACTGGTCGCACATCCGACATCAAGTGCCATCGCTGCCAGGGATTTGGCCATATGCAGCGAGATTGCCCTAGCAAATGGACCATCATTGCTACTGCTGACGGTGGGTATGCTAGTGCTTCTGATATTGAAGATGAAAATATTATTGCAGCTAACATTTCAGGTTCCGATGATGGTGCTAAGGAAGTTCTTGGTACATCGGCAATCAACAACTACAGGACCTTAATTGTGCACCGAGCTTTGAGTGCCACGGTGGGAGAGGACGACAAACGCCAACATCACAACCTTTTCAACATGTTTCTTATCATCAAGGACTGTCGTGTGCATACAATCATTGACGGTGCAACAATTTGGTGAATGTTGAGGTAGTCAAGAAGCTTGGCTTGACCACGCGGGACCATCTACATCCTTATCACATTCTATAGTTTAACAACAAAGGTAAGGTAAAGGTAACAAAAATAGCAAAGATACATTTTTCAATTGGATCTTACCATGACTTTGCTGATTTTGATGTGGTGCCTATGGATGCTTGCTCTCTTTTGTTGGGACGTCCTTGGGAGTTTGATACTGATGCTATTCACTATGGTAGATCTAATAAGTATACTCTCATGCATAAGGGCAAGAAAATTGTATTGCTGCCAATGACTCCCACTGAAATTGTGCAATTTGAGAATGAGAAAAATAATAATGCTAAACAAAAGGGTGTTTTCAATTCTGAAAATCAGCAGCCTATTAAGTTAAACAATCCTGTTTTGTTTGCAACTAAATCTGATCTTGATGAGTTATCTGCCTCTACTGGACCTTGTTATGCTTTAGTGTGCAAACATGCTTTATATTCCATTGAGGTCGCATCCATTGCTTTACCACCTGCTGTTGCTAACCTTTTGCAGGAGTATATGGATGTCTTTCCATCGGAGTTACCCCCCGGATTACCACTTGTGCGAGGCATTGAGCACAAGATTGATTTGATTCCAGGGGCGAGCTTGCCAAACCGTGCCGCCTACAGGACCAACCTCGACGAGACTAAGGAAATTCAGCAACAAGTCCAGGACCTTCTGGACAGCGGGTGCATTCGTGAGAGCCTTAGTCCTTGTTCTGTTCTTGTTCTTTTGATTTCTAAGAAAGATGGCACTTGGCGCATATGTGATGATTGTCGAGCCATCAATAACATTACCATTCGATATCGTTATCCTATTCCTCGTTTGGATCACATGCTTGATGAGCTGAGTAGTTTTGTTATTTTCTCCAAGATTAATTTACGTAGTGGATATCATCAGATTCGTATGGCTTTAGGGGATGAATGGAAAACTGCCTTTAAAACCAAATTTGGTCTTTATGAATTGTTAGTCATGCCTTTTGGTTTAACTAATATGCCCAACACTTTCATGAGATTGATGAATGAGGTTTTACGTGCTTTCATTGGTAAATTTGCGGTGGTTCATTTTGATGATATCCTTGTCTACAGCAAGTCATATGAGGTACATCTTGAACATTTGCGTGCTGTTTTTAATATCTTGCGCGATGCACGTTTATTTGGTAACCTTGAAAAGGGCACCTTTTGCACCGATCGCGTGTCTTTTCTTGGTTATGTTGTTATATCGCAGGGCATTAAGGTGGATGAAGCAAAGATTGTTGCCATCACAAGCTGGCCACTTCCAACTACGGTCACACAGGTTCGAAGTTTTCTTGGTCTTGCAGGTTTTTACTGGCGTTTCGTGCGGGATTTCAGCACCATTGCAGCACCTCTCCACGGGTTGATGAAGAACGGAGTGCCGTTTCAATGGGGACCAGCACAACAACAAGCTTTTATGCTCTCAAATCGAAGCTCACACAAGCACCATTGCTGCAACTTTCTAATTTTGAGAAGACCTTCGAGCTTGAGTGTGATGCAAGCGAGATTGGCATTGGAGGAGTGCTCGTACAAGGAGGTAAATCTGTTGCTTTCTTTGGTGAAAAAATTGCATGGTCCTTCGCTGAATTATTCTACATATGACAAAAAACTTTATGTTTTAGTGCGAGTTTTATAAACTTGGCACCATTATCTGTGGTCTAAAGAATTTATCATACATTCGGATCATGAATCTTTGAGGTTCCTTAAAGGGCAAGCTAATCTAAATAAATGTCATGCTAAATGGATTGAGTTCATAGAGTCATTTTCTTACATCATTAAACATAAGAAAGGGAAAGATAATATGATTGCCGATACTTTATCTAGATGTTATACCATGCTATCCCAACTTTCTCATAAAATCTTTAGTTTAGAGACCATAAAGGGATTATATGCTACTGATTTGGACTTCAAAGATGCTTTTGAGAATTGTAGAGAGGGAAGAACGTGGCAAAAATTTCTGCTGCGTAAAGGCCTTCTCTACCGTGCTAACAAGCTGTGTGTTCCAGCTAGCTCCGTTCGTCTTTTGCTGTTGCAGGAGGCGCATGGCGGCGGTTTGATGGGACATTTTGGTGTTAATAAGATGAAGGATGTGCTGGCCGCTCACTTCTTTTGGCCACGGATGCGACGTGATGTGGAGCGCTATGTCTCGCGTTGCACCACATGCAACAAAGCTAAGTCTCAACTTAATCCACATGGTCTTTATATGCCTCTTCCTGTTCCTCGTGCACCTTGGGAAGATATTTCTATGGATTTTATTTTAAGATTTCCTAGAACAAAGAGAGGGAGGGATAGTGTCTTTGTGGTTGTTGATCATTTCTCTAAAATAGCACATTTTATACCCTGTCACAAGATCGACAATGCTTCACATGTTGTTGATTTGTTCTTTAATGAGGTTGTGCGCTTGCATGGTGTACCAAATACTATTGTTTCTGATAGGGATGCTAAGTTTTTGAGCCTTTTTTGGAGAATCTTATGGTATAAATTAGGAACAAAATTGTTGTTTTCTACTACTTATCATCCACAAACTAATGGGCAAACGGAGGTAGTTAATTGTACTTTGTCTACTATATTGCGGGCTATTTTGAAAGATAATTTGAGGTTGTGGGAGGAGTATTTGCCACATATTGAGTTTGCCTATAACAGATCTATTCACTCCACAACCAAGTTAAGTCCGTTTATGGTAGTATATGGTTTCAATCCTCGTGCTCCAATTGATTTGCTACCTTTACCACCTTCTGGAATTATGAACTTAGATGTTACACAACGTTCTGAATTTATCCTTAAGTTGCATGAAACTACTAAGTTGCAAATTAAAAAAAAATAAAAAGTATCGAATTGCTGCTAGTAAAGGAAGGAAGGAGGTAAAATTGGAACTCGGTGATTTGGTGTGGGTTCATTTGAGAAAAGATAGGTTTTTGGATTTGCGAAAGTCCAAGCTCATGCCACGTGCCGCTGGACCTTTTAAGGTTCTTGAGAAGATAAATGACAATGCATATAAACTTGAGTTGCCTTCCGTGTTTGGGGTTAGTTCCACATTTTAGATTTGAAGCCATACTTGGGTGAGAAAGATGAGCTTGAGTCAAGGACGACTTCAATTCAAGAGGGGGAGGATGATGAGGACATCTCTCCTTTGCATACTTTGCAAGAACCGATCACTAGAGCACGTGCGTGACAGTTGGATCTCTAGGTACGTTCTAACCTTGTCAATTGTTTTTCAGAACTTACGCTTGGTTCCATGCATGTGTTATTGATTAGGAACAATGGAGAGGACCAGCAAGGACTTAGAGAAGGCCAAGGAGCCAAGGAGGAGGAGTTAGGACGTTCACACCAAGGAGGAGTCCATGCCCAACTTGACTTCGACTCCACCTCGGATTCTAGAATCTTACTTCACCAAAACTGATGCCCTATCCACATACGGAGTTGGATTTGGACATTCTATATATGGTTGGAACCAGAATTTCATAGAGCTTCCAATAGCACCAGTCCCACCTCAAAATTCCTCCTGAGTCGACAGGAATCGTCGACACAAGTGGGCGTCCAGAATCTGTCAGGGTGCTGTGTCACTGTCTGTTGGGCCGTTGGGCCGTTGGCCCGTGTTGAAGCCCGTTAGGGTTGCGTCCAGGGGACTTGCACGCCCCTAACTCCTTTTTATTCAGTAGCCGTCACCACTTTAGGATTTTGGGTTTTGCTTAGATTCAATCTATCACCGAATAGTGTCGCCGTTCATCGGTTTGTGAGACTCCACCTTATAATCAAGTCTGTTTGATTGCATCTCCTGTTCTTGCTTGTGTTCTTGATTGCACTTGTAGGAATAAGCCTTCGTGGCAAGGTCATTAGTGTGACACGGGTGATAACCAACGGAGCAGTGGTGTAGTGATTGCGGGGTTCTGTTCGTTCGGAGCCTTGGATCATCAACGTCGAGTTCTCCATCAAGTTTACCGTACCTCCTGGAAGATCGGGATTCAACCTCCTATCATTGTTGTAACCTGTCACTTCATTGATGCTGAGTGGAAGTTGCAGAAAAGGATAATCAAGTTCATTGATGTTAAAACACCACACACCGGAGTTGAGCTTTTCAACAATATCCAAAACTGCATTCAAGATTGGTCAATCGAAGATAAGTTGTTTGGGATAACTCTTGATAATGCTGCAGCAAATAATACAATGATTGACTTGTTGAGGCACAATCTTGTGGATATGAAATTTCTACCAGCACAAGGAGAGTTACTTCACCATCGGTGTGCTGGACATGTCATAAATCTCATTGTCAAGGATGGACTTAGAGTTGTGGAATCGATTGTTGTGAACATTCATGAAAGTGTTAAGCATATCTGTGGCTCACAATCTAGGAAACAGATGTTCAAAGGAAATAATTGAACAAGAAGGAATTACATGTAAAAACAAGCCAGGGTTTGATGTTGTTACAAGATGGAACTCAACGATGTCGATGCTTCAAACAGCATTGAAGTTCAGGGTAGCCTTTGAGAAGTTGAAAAGTGAGGATCAAAAGTACACATATGCACCGTCTTCGCATGAGTGGAAGAAGGTTGCGATCCTTTGTAGGCTGCTACAATTCTTTAAGGATGCAACAGACATTGTTTCTGGCAGCCAATATTCTACTTCAAATCTCTATTTCCATGAAATGTGGAAGATCAAGTTAGCTTTGGAGCAAGAGTCCTCGATTGAAGTTGCTGAAATCGCCATGGTGTTAAAGGCAATGAAGAAGAAATTCAACAAATATTGGAACAAGTCATATGTATTACTCTGTGTGCCATTTGTCTTTGACCCAAGGTATAAGCTCAAATTCATAGACTTCCTTTTCAGTGAATCATTTGGAACCAAAGCCAAGCAAAGATTTGATAGGGTGGAAAAACTAGTTCGTGAGTTGTTTCAAGCATATTCTTGTAAAGGAAAAGAGCCAAATGTAGCATCTATGGGCCACTTGGGATCCACCGATCACGAAATGCCTTCCATGAAGACTGATCCATGGGCAGCTTGGGATCGGCAGCTTAGCCATGATCTTCGGTCACAGATGACAACAGAACTGGATAGATATTTGGAAGAGAATCCAGTTCCGCGTTTTGGAGAATTTGACATCTTGAAGAGGTGGATGGGCAATGCAGCCAAGTATCCCACTCTTGCATGTATAGCAAGGGATCTATTGGCCTTTCCAGCATCTTCTGTGGCCTCTGAATCAGCTTTCAGCACCAGCAAAAAAATAATCAACGATTTTCGTAGCAGCTTACTGCCGAGACAGTAGAAGCACTCATCTGCACCCAGGACTGGTTCAGGGCAGAGGTAAAAAAAGAGAGTTCAGTACGTCATCTATCAATGACTTGATAATGGGTGAGGATAATACATGAAACTGCAATAAGGTAATCTTCGTTGAAGTTTGTGTTGATGTCTCTGTTTTGTGTTCCTTGCTTTCATGATACAAACTGCTAATTTTAGGATACAAAACATATCCTTGATGTTATGTTTACTTAAAATGATTGAACATCCTAGTCTCTGATGTTGCTGAATTGTCCAATGTTTCTTCAGACAGCTAATATTGTGGCCATATTTTTCCCTGTAGGATGTGATTTGGATGATGCCTAATGCATGGAGAAAGCTAGTCTCTGATGAAGCCTAAACATATATTGGATCATTAACCTAAATATGTATCTATAAAGAGGTTTAAAGTGTGTGAAAAATTTACATCTTCTGATTTTTCAGCTGTCCCTGTACTTTATTCTGCAATTTATGCAGACCAAATTGAATGTCAAAGATAGTAACTTTACAAATTTTGTACTGTCTACCTCTTTTTCAGTAATTCAGTTCCAGTCTCTTTTTGGATATTTTTTTATTTTATTCATCTTCTATGTTCAATCATTAAATATACAAATCCATGTATGAAGATGGTGAAAGCAATTTCCAGAGTTTTTTTTTTCTATTTTGTTGCCTGCTTGTTTAGTCATTGGACAAAGATGATCGCAAAGCTCGTTTATTTGTTGGCTGACTTTGTTGACACGTGATCGGTCAGTAGCAGCTAGCCTTACAGGCGATGCGCATCATCATTTAGTTCAAGTGCTCAACGCTCAATTAATTTGTTGGCCGGTATCTGTTGGCAGCACGAATGGGGTCGACCCTTGGCTACCCACGGGTCTAGCGGGGCAGCTATTCCAATGGAGCGGTTCGACCCACGAACCTGCTCTGGCACAGGAGGAGCGGCGGGTTACGTTTAGGAGCGCTCCGATCCGCACCGTTCGCAGATTGATAATATGTAGCATCTGTCTGCAATTGTTTCACAAGAATCAACATAGTTCTCTTGGAAATATTAGGGAACACGTCATGCCCCAAACATGGCTAAATTTGCGCCGCCATGGGAGCTTCAGATTTCGATAGTTTTCTTCAAATTAAATTTCTATGTTGTTATTACTGCGTTTCATCAAAAGTTTCATCTTGAAAATTCCCCCTCCCTCAGAGGCCCAAAATTTTGGAACACGACCAGTGACGTCCAATTACTAAGGAACTGGTTCCATTGAGCCTTAAACAAACCCAGCTAGCCATTTTAAAAAGAAAAGGTTATCCTAAAATCCCTATCCAATGCTTCAATAATTTTGGGCTACGCATACATAACTTACCTATTGAATTGGGCTATGCAGATATAATTTTGATTTCAATTTGGATGGTGCCAGCACAATGCATTGTCACATTATTACCCTCCTTTAGAGTGCATTGTCACATTACCGTTGGGCCATGGGAGAAAGGGGAGGGGAAGAAGAAGAGAGGAGGGAAGAGCTTCTCACTTACAAGTGGGCCCCACATATCAGCTGTCCGACTCAGCATTTCTGGTCATCTCAGCACGAAATGTGGCCAAAACCACTACGCAAAACCGGGCAAGGGGGCTAAGTAAACGGTTTTGCAAAGTTGAAGGGATTAAACATCCATTTTTATAATTTGGGAGGTGAAGTAGTCCAACTTCAATAGGTGAGGAGGTTATGTAGCATTTAGGTTTTTAATTCTAAAGTTTACACATAAAACATCACGTACGTACACTCACGTACCCCTATGAACATACGTACGCAACCCTACCCCTATAAGCACCTCCTAAATTAACATCATGTTAACTTAACTACAAGAGCCTCAGCACCCCTCCCCCCCCCCCCCCCCCCAAGTCTTATCCTAGATCGGCCCCTGTATATATCTGCTAGTATGCAAACCTGGAATGCAGGGGATAGCTGGGGCGGACACTATGATCATACATTTCATCTCTCCACCACGCACCATCAGATCTAATTTAAATATAATGTTTAATGATGCTAAATTCAAGAAATTACACAAATAGCCTCCAAATACATAAATGAACTGAGCAAACTTGAAGTATAAAGTGTTTAGTGCATCAAGCACTCAAGCTGACCCACTGACCAACTTGTGTACATCTAATCATAATAGGAGTAGCACCGGCCCAGTATTTAAGAGAAGTCACAGATGAACTGATGTATCTTCTAGCCCAGCTTTATGGACCCTCGATGAAGACATGCCACAGCTTTTGCTCGAGGACTCTGATGGTGCAGACGTCCCCTACCTTGATCCCATTATCCCGGCAGAACCTCCTCCAGCCGGACATCACACTGTGGCTGCTATTCTTGTATGGGTGAAGAACCACCTGCCAATAGCTGCTGCTGCGCATTGAGGTTTTAAGTGTGATCGTGCAGACTTCCAACAACCCAATTGCCTCGCAGAAGGACGCTGGCAAAGCCTGCAAGAATATCGATCACAGTGATTTCCAAAATATTTTCTGCTAGAAATTAAACATAGATGATCTCTGTATCGCAGAACCACCAATCAAGTGGAGGATCCATGTAGGACATTATTGCAATCACATTCTTGAAGTGCATACACGTGTCAAATATTATGCGTCAGCTGAACTATAGAAAACCAATGCATGTACTTCAATGGTTGACTTGTTCCCTTTTGTAATAGCATGCTGCACACGTATATCCTAGCAAAATTTCATATCATATTTCTAACTTGATCATATCAATTGAGAAAGGAAATAAGGTGATGATTGTGCTTATTACAAGATGACTTCCAATTGTGTTAACAGTGTGCTAACCATTTTTCCCATGGAATCTGGTGAAAGAATACTGTCTTTGCCGCTCATATGATTGCTTGACCTTAACAAAATGAGTTGCGACCAATCAATTCAAACAATACATACAGATTCTTGCCATGACACATCTTGGTAACTAAACGTTACTGTAACACAAGATATCTACCTACCGAAATAATATGTATACTTAATATTATGAAGAGGCATTTAGATCCCATGGTTGCAGATAGTACTAGACCCTATCATTTTCGCAAATGCTGGCGCGCCACAAAGTAACACGCAATGCAAATTGGCACCCGGGGAACTACTCTAGAGATAACCATGATAGGACATAATCTACATACGATACATATACCTTCTGCAATCCCAATTATCTACAACATCATTTGTTTGTATGCTTCCCTAAATGAGCTGGGCATTTTAAGGATTCCAAGGCTCACTAGCATTGCTGGTATCTCTATTCCATTTTTTCCAGAGAAACAATACTGATGCAAGAAGATGGAGTTTAAATTATTTAAATGGTAAGAAGATGTAAGATCGCAGAAGGAACTCAAAACATACCAATCCAGCCAAGTGTCCACCACATTAAAGTGAACAATCTTTAACTTCTTTCAAAGTTAGACACAAGAAACAAATGTAATCCAAATCTACTCGCAATTTCTCCTAGAATTGGACACCATCATGACAAGAGGTGAACATTCGTTCAATTTCTCTGAGAATTTGACACCGTGACAAAAGAATTTCAAGATTCGCAAAGGGAATCGGTCTTTACCTTGCTGTGGTGGGGTGCAGAGCTCCCTGAGGCAGCAGCTTCTGTCGAAGGCCTTGACGGTGAGCAGGCCGCGGCCGCGGAGCCGGACGACCAAGAACCACCCACCTTCGACGCTGCACACGTCCGCGAACTCCGGCCACCCGCGCCCCAGGAACGCGCCGTCGCCGTCCCACCCGACCTCGACGCGCCACACCTTGTTGCGCGGGCCGTAGTTTTCTCCGCTTGTGGGTAGATAAATCAACCGGATGTTTGGAGTGCGCGTAAGCAAAATTTAGTAAAAGAAAATTAACTATATTATTTGGTCGGGACTGTTGGATTTAGATGTTAGACTAACTTTTTTGCAAAATCAGGGATGATATTCCAATTGCTAGTATTTTGATGACTAAAATCTTGGTAAATCTAATAAAATACTTTGGAATGGTTTAAAATGCTACCTAAAGTTGTACAGACCAGCTAGCTAGTTGTCGCGGTTCCGGCAGCCTGTAATGCAGAAATCCAGTCGCCTGCTGTTTTAGCAGCCTGTAATGCAGAAATTCAGTTTCCGTGGTTTTGGCGAACTATAACGTAGAATCAACCAAATATTTGGTGTGAGTGTGGAGGATAATTTTAATAATAAATAAAAAATATGTGAATTCTACCCACAGCAGTCCTGCCAAACCCCAAAAGTTTTTAAAAACCAAACTCCGTAGTTTCTCTTCTTGTGGGTAGATAAATCAACTACATGTTTGGAGTGAACGGAAGCCAAATTTAGTAAACGATTAACTATACTATTTGGTCAGAACGGTTGGATTTAGATGTTAGACTAATATTTTTGCAAAATCGGGGATGATATTCCAATTAATAGTATTTTGATGACTAAAATCTTGGTAAATTTAATAAAATATTTTGGAACGGTTTAAAATGCTACCTTAAAGTTGCTCAGACCAGCTAGCCAGATGTTACGGGTTCGGCAGCATGTAACGTAGAAATCCAGTCGCCCCTGGTTTCGGCAGTCTGTAATACAGAAATCCAATCTTCACGGTTTTGGTGAACCGTCGCATGTTTGGTGTGAGTGTACAGGCTAATTTTAGTAAGAAATAAATAAAGAGTTATATGAATTCTACCCATACTAGTCCTGCCAAATTCCAAAAGTTTTTAGAAACCAAACTCCGTATTTTTCTCCGCTTGTGGGTACATAAATCAACTGCATGTTTGGAGTGAAGGTAAGCCTAATTTAGTAAAATTAACTATACTATTTGGCCGGGACTGTTGGATTTAGATGTTAGATAGACTATTTTTTTTTGTAAAATCAGGGATAAGCATTCCAATTGCTAGCATTTTGATGACTAAAATCTTGGTAAATTTAATAAAATGCTTTGGAATGGTTTGAAATGCTACCTTGAAGTTGCGCAGATCAGCTAACCAGTTACCACGGTTTCAGCAGCCTATAACATAGAAATCTAGTCACCCGCGGTTTTGACAGCCTGTAATGCAAGCGATTTTGGGGAACTGTAACGTAGAAATCAACTGCATGTTTGGTGTGAGTGTGGAGGCTAATTTTAGTCATAAATAAATAAAGAATTATATGAATTCTACCCACAGCAGTCCTGCCAAACCCCAAAAGCTTTTAGAAACCAAACTCCGTAGTTTTCTCCGCTTGTTGGTAGATAAATCAACTGAGCGTAAGCCAAATTTAGTAAAATAAAATTGAATTAACTATACTATTTGGTTGGGGCTGTTGGATTTAGATGCTAGACTAATTTCTTTCTGCAAAATCAGTGATGAGCATTCCAATTGCTAGTATTTTGATTACTAAAGTCTTGATAAATGTTATAGAATGGTTTAATACGCTACCTTAAAGTTGCGCAGACCAGGTAGTTGTTTCGACGATCTGTAATGTAGAAATCAACTATATATTTGGTGTGAGTGTAGAGGCTAAATTTTCAGTAAACAATAAATAAGAAATTATATGAATGCTACCCACAGCAGCCCTACCAAACTGCCGCCGCAGTATCTCCGCTTATGGGTAGATAAATGAACTGCATGTTTGACATGAGCGTAGGCTAAATTTAGTTAAAGAGAATTAACTGTACAATGGTCTGGACTGTTGGATTTAGATGTTAGACTAACTTTTTTGCAAAATCAGGGATGATGCTTGTATTTTGATGACTAAAATCTTGGTAAATTTAATAAAATATTTTCAAATGGTTTGAAATGTTGCCATAAAGTTATGTTCCCCGCGGTTTTGGCACCATGTCAGGCAAAAATCAACTTCATATTTCACGTGAGTGTGGAGCCTAAATTTGGTAAAAAATAAAAATATGAGGAGGATGATGGGAGCATCACCATCATAGCCGCACATACAAGGTCACTATTGCAGCAACATGACTATTTCATCATATTTGGCTACAAGAACAAATTGACTGCAGCAACCTCAACTTGCTCTACATCAACCTCTTCGCATTCAGTTTGAGACAATGGGTCCAAACTATGCACATGCCTATCGCTTTGTGTTTGCAATCAAATTCCCCCTGGCCTCCTCCTTTCATGCCTATTGCAGAACATGGTAGTGTGACTGATTTTAAATGACAAGCAAGAATCATGCAAGAGTTTGAGTCGAGGATGACTCAAATGCAAGAAGAGGAGGATGATATGGATATCCTGCCCCTAATATATCCATACCTATGGAATAGTAAGGACAACAAAATCGCATAACTAGAGATCGAGCTTACATGCATAATTCTCAGGTAAATTCGTTTCTAGTTGTCCATACATATAGTTCTCAGAATTGGATGCTACTAAATTATGATGATGAATTTATATTTAGAAACATGAGTGAAGAACCAGCCAAGTGTGAGGGTGCGAGTAACAAGTTCGGACCTAGAGGAAGATCACACAACAGCCAGTTTGGACCTAGAGGAAGCAAGTTCGGACAAGCCTTTCAGACCACACATTTGGACCTGCAGAAAGCGCCGGATTGAGATGGCCATAATTCTTCACTTTGGAGGTTCCTTGAGGCCCATGAGTACTTATTGGAAAGATCTTGAAGTGTACTTTCAGATGGATCCAACCTCATCATCAGATTCATCCGGAACCAAGCATAATCAGCCAGACATTTGGAATCCAGGCTGAACAGAAGCCCAGTTGTTGAGCCTCTAGGCGTTGTTTTTAGTAGAGCCCATAAGGGGAGCATCCTAGGGTTTGGATGGCTCATCCAGCGCATCCTGGTAGCAGCCTCCCTATAAATAGAAGTAGCAGCGACCATTTGAGATTTGGATTTTTGTTTAGATGAAAGTTTAGCTTCTGTTACTTTCTCATGAGCGTGTGTGTCGATTAGACCATCCGTTTTGTTTGATTCAGAACCCCAATTTCGTGTGTATCATATTTATACCTTGGGCAAGGTCTGTGTGCTGTTTGTTTGTCTACTTGTTCTTACTTGTCTTCGATTTGCTTGTAGGTTCAAGATTATTCTTGGCACAGCAAGCGTGTAACTGTCGCTGAAACGCAGCCCCTTGTGGTATTAGAGTCGGGCAGCACAACATCGGCCCTTCTTCAAATCGAGTTATCCTCCACTTTCATCGAAAAATCAGGAACAAATCTTAAGCAGGTTGTATCAACATAGAATTTCTTAATAATATTGTATTAAATTTAAGAAGGGAGAGAAAACTAATTTTATCTAGATGAGAATACTGGTAAGTGGGTACCAATTCTTGATTATTTATAAAATTAAATGCTATTTGGAGTCTATGAAACCACACCGTACAATTGTCAACTGTGCATTAGAGAGGTATGGCTATCATTTCCTTGTTGTTTGTATGGCTATCTTAGAAACATCAATATGAAATATTTCATTGGGACTAGTCTAAGGGAACGAGATGTAAAAATACAACTTTTAATAGATTCTCATAAAAAATAGATCTCTTTCCCTAAAATTTTTTCTCAACCCTTTTATTTCCATCGCTCTCCTGAAAGGAAGGTGAGACCGCCCTTTCCTTATTTTCCCTACAATTTCCATCGCTGAGTTACTCCCCTAATTAAAAAGGCGAACTGTCACGCCAGGACACTGCACCGTAGCCATGGCATCATCGCCAAGCGCCGTCGGCGCGCGCGCCGCGGCCAAGCAACTCAAGGCGTTGATGCCTCCGTCCTTCCACAAGCTGGTAAGCTAAGCACAGCCTTCCTCGATCGCCGTCGAGCTCAGGCGCTGACGCTTCACCCATCGACGGCCTACTGAACTCACTGATTCCCAATGCAGCGGATTTCCGACGAGCTCGCCGGGTGCTTCGACGCCGGCGGCGGCGGAGGCGGAGGGGCGCAGGGGCCTACGGCCCTCGTGGTCAGCCCTTTCGGAAAGGTGTGGCGAGTGGAGGTCGGCCGCGACGGCGACGGCGCGTTCCTGGGGCGCGGGTGGCCGGAGTTCTTGGCCGCGCACGGCGTAGGCGTCGGCTGGTTCGTCGTGCTCCGCCACGCGGGCCGTGGCGCGCTCACCTTCAAGGCGTTCGACACCAGCTTCTGCATCAAGGAGTTCGCAGCTCCGGCTGCAGGTGAACATGCCTTTCCATACGAATCTTGAACATTGCTATCTAAGGCATCTTTTTCGTAATCAGCTCGGGCATCGTAAGGATTATTACTTGCCGATTACAAGATTGTAATGCTAATTTCGGCACCTTTTCCCTGATCAGATGGGGATTGAAAAGATTACTTTCCGATTAGAAGATTGGTGGGCAGAAACTATATAGCCTATTCGATATCTTTTTTGAAAGAATAATTGAAGCATTGATCTCGTATTAAACTAGAACTGGGAGGTATAAGCCTGTAGGAAAATGTACATGGCTGGGAAGTAGATTATAAATCTACCTCACCACTGGCTTAGAATTGCATGGATAAATCCATTGGCGCATAAGGTTGAAAAGGGCATTGGACCTTACCATTAAGAGATTACCATATAACAAGAGGAGCAATATCTTAGGCTTACTTTGTGAAAGGCAGAATACTTTCTTGTGAAATTCATACAAATGTTATGTGGAACTCAGGGGGTTATAAATGGTCCCTTAAATTACTGTTGGACTGGTCATCATGTATAGCTTATTTATGTATCTTGTTTAATGGCTACATTATTGTTAATAATTAGCAGATATTATCATTCAGTTCATATTGATATTTATATCTCACATTTCTTCAGTTATGGCATCTAGAAGCAGCAAAGGGGTTTCCTGTAAGCCACAGTTCATCAGGATTGTTTACCCCAATTTGACAGAGAAGATGGTCTGCAAACTCTTCCAGATATTATGTTTTGCTCAAACTAGACATCTAATTGAATATTTAGAATTCAGATGCATCAAGACCATTTTTTACTTACATATATGTCATTGCAGATAATCCCTGCTAGGTTTGTGAAGCATTATGTCACTGAGGAGTACCTGAATAGTCGAACAGCTGTCATTTTCAGCCCCCTTGGCAAATTCTGGCAGATTGAACTTGAGAACAATCCATCAGGCATGTTCTTCGCAGGTGGCTGGTCACAGTTTCTGGAGTTTCATGGAATATCCAAAGGTGACGTTTTGCTCTTGAGATATGAAGGGAACATGGTTTTCAAAGTCAAAGCATTCGGGCTCAATGGACACCAGAAAGATTTCAAGAACCAGGATGCTGGAATTCTACTAAGTGAGAAAATGAATTGGTTCTTTTATTATATTGAGTATATTGACAGATACGAACATATGCTCATGAATTTTTTGTTCTCCTCATTGACAGATGTTGAAATGCAACAAGAATCACTTTCTCCCATCAGGAAACGTAAAAACAATGATGAGAAGTCAAGCAGTAAAGAAAATAAGAGGCCAAAAAGTTCAGTGACATACTTGAACACGAAACTGCCACTGAAGAAACCTGACTATCAGATTGGGCCATCATCTTGGATAAGGAAAGAGATCAACACATACGCGCTCGAGTGCCTTCTAGTAAGCTCAATTTTTGCTCTGCTTGAGCGCCCTCTCTCTTTTTTATTATTTAATTCTACTTATCACATTGCCTCTTATATGATATAATTTATTGACCATCCCTCCGTTTGTCCACATGCACCACTTTAGTTTCATCTCACAAACTAGAATCTGATTCATTTCAATAAGCAATTGAAGTGAACAAATTTTTAGTCTGCGAGGTTGCGAAATAGAAACTATATATACATGCATGGTATAATCAAAATAAACAGTATTTTAGTAAAAAATTGTGACCGTATGAATCAAAATGCCAGAACACCATTCTTTATCTAAAAAGGCAAGAAAATCTTTGACAAAATATGAGCTCTTCTATAGTATTTTTCATATGTATTGAACCAAGAAAAACTTCTAAGCAGACCCACATGAAGAAGTGCTCATAACTAATTAGCCATTAGTATTTGTCCACTATGATCAAATGTTGATGCTTAATTAAATCAGTTGTTGCATCACAATGCTTGCAGCCATTGTCGATAAAGTTCTGCCGCGGGATTGGGTTCCAGAATACTTGCACAATCACGCTAAAGACAGAAATAGACAGCACCAGGTCATGGAAGGTTCATGGTGCCACATACAAGACCTACGGCTGCATTCTAGGATATGGATGGAAAAGCTTCTGCCAAGAGAACAGGATCAAGACAGGCGACCTGTGCACTTTCAACATCATGGAGACTACGCTATGGCATGTCACTATCAAGCGCTGTAAGCACAAATATATATCAGTTGTTCTAATATATAGAGATTTGTTTGCAATGGATTGATTATGAGTTAAATACTGAAGAAAATGTATTCCATTTATTTTATGAAGCACCAGCATCAGCAGATACGAAAAAGCAAAAGGAGTCACCTTGCTCATCCAACAAGGAACATGAGACTAAGTAGTGAAGAACGAGTGAGGCCAAAAGGTTCCACTAATTCATTAAGATCTGTCTACGAGATTGGGCCACCTTCTTGGGTACAGAAGGAGATGAACTACAACTCAATAGCAAAGCATCTTGTAAGGATAATCATTTTCCCATTGATACAAGTTAGGAATAGGATTGAAGCCATTAAATTCTGAAAACGAATATTAACTGATAAGCTGCTAGGATATAGCATGGCATCTGAGCTTATGTCGACGAGCTTACGTCTCATTTTGGAGAGTCTGAAACTACACCTCATTTGATATTTTTAATTATTGATAACATAAATGTGCATGCTATCACAAATTATTACTTCTTTAATTCATTTCATATAGTATCGGATTTAAAGAACTCAAGCCAACACGAACAAGAATTAAGATGTATCAGTCGTATGTATGCAAAGTGATACATGGATAGTTGGCATTGCTTTACTGTATTCAATTTTCTAACCGATGTGATCTCATTTTTTGCATTCTTTGGCACTGAACTTCTGCTCTAGGATTGGATTGCAGAAACACTGCACGATCACACTCAAAACCTCAGCCAATAACAGCAGGTCTTGGCAGGTTCGTGGCCTCATGCACAAGAACAGTAGTTATCATATTGGATTAGGCTGGATTAAGTTCTGCCGGGAGAACAGGCTGAAGGTAGGCGACGTCTGCACCTTCAACGTCATCAAAACCACGCTGTGGCATGTTGTTATCACACGCCGCTAAGCTATGACTCTATGACTAGATTGTACATAATTAAGTTCACCCATGTTCCTGGGTCTTACTCTTATTATTATGGAGGGTCCAAGCTTGTCAGCAAATTGACTTGACCTGCTGAGTGCTTGGCTTCAAAACTTCTGCAGGGAGTGCATGATTGCATGAAACTAGTGCATATCAATACATCTCTCCTTGTATTGTGTTATGCATATATATAAACACCACTCCCGATGACGGACAAATCCAGGTATCCTTTGGAGTGCCAGCGACCAGGTGGCAATAAGCTGATTTCCAACTTCATCTTATAAGGATATTTACCTATTGCTTTTCTTATTAATTTGCACTTTCCGTTTGAGAACAGAAACACTGACTCCCTTAGATCTCAATGGCAAATTTATTCGAACTTGGATACAAGAATTAAGGTGAGGGGTGAAAAGAATATATTGTCCATCAATCTAGAGTTAAGGTGTGTATAAGATGTGATTGATTAGTGTGCATTTATTTAGGGATAGATATGGAAGAGTGGTGCAAAAAAGATCCACTGAAATTATGATAGGCGTATATTTGGTGCATTTGAGAGAAGGTCAGATAGACTTCTTAGGATTGAAGGAGTTGCATTTCTTTCACTCAAATCCGAACAGTGGGTTTTTCCCTAATCGGTTTTACCCTTTGCAATTCTCCCTCCACGAGCAATTTTCTTATGAAATATATGTGCCAGTATAATAGCTTTGCTTTGAATAGATACCAGTATAGTAGCAATGTGTGGCCTTTTCACCAATAATTTCTATAAAATTATAACGTTTCAAAGAATTAAATATTTGAAAATGCTGTTCCTCGTGAATCTAGTAATATCTATCTTAATTGTCAATTCTTTTATTTTTTCATATTGATGGCCAAAGTTAAAATTTGACCAATATGAATCCTAAAATATGCATTTGAACAAAAGGGAGTACATTGTGTCCCTAATGAGCTTCAGACCACCTAGGTATAAACATTGCCCTTAAACTCTTTGGAAAAAATTCTTGTACCTAGTGATGGTAGTATGATTCCAACTATAAATGTTATTATCTCACAGCAGGTTTAATTTTGCCAAACTATCAATTGAACAGTGTATGACATTTTAGTGGGGCAAGCACCTTGAGTAAGATATGAATCAAGATTTCTGTTATACAAATCATCCTAGTAACTACTCCAGTAAATATCATCGCGTTACAAACTTTAACAGCATTAGGGAGAAGAAAATTGATAAATAGGAGTGATTAGTGATAATCATACATGACATTATCAGTCCAACACAGATTGGGGAGAGAGAAATTGTTGAAAATCCTCTTGTAGTAAAATGTTTTTCTTCGATAAAAATATGAATGTATGAATATGTTTTCAAATAAAAATATTAAGAATTAGTGATATGTTTTGATATATCTTAAAATAATATTATTTTAATAGAAAATTGTAAAAGTATATGGTGAATTTTGGAAATTGTGATTCTTGTAGTCTCTGGCCGTTGGGGAGCCACGTGACAAGAAGCAATCAGCTTTCCCTTTCCTACAGCCGACATTGCACGAATCCTGCCAGTAGAAACTAGAGAGCTGACAAGAATTCCAAGTGGCTTCCAAGTGAGCTATCCGAGGAATATATCGGCTCTTGGCCGGCCAACAGCCACTTCCCGTACAAAATTCAGATTGTTGCCTCAATAGCTAATATATTTCAAAATTCGTCAAACTTTACAAACATTTTACTTAATGACGAGAATATCCCAACCATACCTAAGTCACATGCATCGATTACGCTGTCTGTTACACCGTGGTTTACGCCAAGTTCAACTCTGGTTACTCTTGAAGAAACAAGTGCAAGGCCACGTGCACACAAGCAAGCAAAAAAATAGCACCTACGTGTAGTCTTGCTAAGAACTCCAACAAAAGGTACATGCTTTTCTCTTAAGTTACATTATAGTGTTGAGAGAATTATATACTGATGTGTTTGTAACTAAATAATATTTTCTCTTAGTATCCCCACTTACAGAAAAATATTTTTTCTAGTTCTGGCCACCAACTTTTTTTGTCAAAGTAATACTTTTTTTCTTTTTTTTGAAAGAAGTCATACTTTTTTTCGAAAAAACTGGTGTCATGATTTTAGCAGCCGTATCCAGTATCCAGGCAATGCGTTGCGGAGACCGAACTTTGACCGGTTGGGTACCAAACGACCACACTAGTCACTACTAGTAGTACGGAGCAAGCCGCCGCCCGGCCATGGCTTCGCCGGGCAACCGCGGCGCCGCCAAGGCCAAGCACCTACGCGTGCTGCTGCCATTTACCTGCGACGCTCTGGTTAGTGCCACCGACGCCGTCGCGCTCGAATGCCGGCGCGCGCGCGCGGAAGCATGTACATCTTTTACTGACCGGCTCATCCTGCTGCCCTATCCCCAGCGCATCCCCGACGAGGTCGCCGTGGAAATCGGCGCGGAGGAGGCCCTAATCGTCGGCCCAGCCAGCGGCAAGGTCATCTGGCCCGTCGAGGTCGGGCAGGACGGCGACGGCGCGTTCCTGGGCCGCGGGTGGCCGGAGTTCGCGGGCTCCTCGTCCTCCGCCACCGCGGCCGCGGCGTCCTCTCCGCCAAGGCGTTCGACGCCACCTTCTGCCTAAGGGAGCTCGGCGGCGCACCAGCTCCCCCTGCAGGTGCGGAGGATTCCCCATGGGAATCTTGGACCACTTCTTCCCAATTTCTCATTGGTATCCATGTCTCACAGAAATTATGGGCAACATTTTGAAACTTTTCGGTGGTAGTTTCTTCTCCTTGTAAAATGTAAAGCCTCTTGTTGCAGTCGGATCTTTTCCCAGTATTTGCCTTAAAAAATGATGGAGCCAGAGAGATAGTAATGTCTCAGAGACCTAACAGATTTTTTTTTGTGTAACTCATATTTTCTCCAGTTGAAGCTACCGCGAGCAGCAAAGATTCCATCCATAAGCCAAAGTTCATCAGAGTGCTTCCACGAGATTTCATGGAAAAGATGGTTTGCAGATAGTTGTTAACAGTTTGTTCTGCTCACTTTTTTTTTTTTACTGAATGGCCTTACTTTACTCACTTTATGTGTTCTTGCTTCTTGCAGCTAATACCTGCTAAGTTCGTGCAACAGTACATCGCCAAAGAGCTCCTAGACAATCGTATGGCCATCATTTTGGGCCCTATTGGCAAAGTTTATAACATTAAGCTCGAAGTGGGGCATTCGGGCGTGTTCTTCGCAGGTGGTTGGTCACAGTTTCTCAGGGTTCATGACATTACTGAAGCTAATTCTCTGCTGTTAAGGTACGAGGGAAACATGGTTTTTACAGTCAAAGTTTTTGAGCCCGATGGATACCAGAGAGAAGCCAAGCACAAGAAAAACAGAGTTCTACAAAGTGAGCAAACTATTAAGATGTTTATGATATTTTGAACCTGTTAGCAATAGATTTGAATGAGTTAGATACTAAAGTCCATATCTTTTTTTGTCTTATCAAGTATCAACATTGCCACATATTCAAGAGCAGAAGGAAACACCATCTGCTTCCGTTCAGAAGCAGTTGAAGAACAATTTACCAACTGTTATTGGAGAAAAGAAACCACAAGACTCCAAAACTTCTCTGGACCTGGCATCATTAAAGTAGACCTCTGTCTATGAGATCGGGCCACCATCCTGGATAGAGAAGCAGATCAATGCCAACACACTCAAACGTCGTCTTGTAAGAACAACCCTTTGCCTATTAAATAGATAAAATTGTATGTTCAAAAATAATATGAGCTGAACATCTGCTATCGTATGGCATCTGGAGCTTATGTTGGCAGCTTTGAATTCCTCACAGTGAAACATTTTCATGTGATCAAATTATGCTCTAATTTCTAATGAAATGTGCACATGCTAACAGGAAGAAACAAATCGAAATATTAAGTACAAAATTTGGTACTAGTATTGGACCATTGTGTACCATTTATCATGTATATGCACTTGAAGTGATTGCTATCGAACCCAAAAGTCGAAACTTAGATCAAGCAGTCAGTACTTGTCCACTTTGATATGGAAAAAGTCCAAATTACTACCTCGAACTATGACCAAAGTTCACGTGGCCCCCTCAACTTTATTTAAACCCCCATCTTTACAAAACCAGCTCACTTTTCACCTTTCATACCCAACTAAAACCAGTTTTGATCATACTGTAACTATTTTGGACACATGGACACAGTGCGCTGCTGCTCATGTCAACTGTCATGGGCGAGCTCCAGCGCCGATGGCAACAGGAGCACCGCAAGCTTGCTGCTCACCAATGCACTCTCCACTGGCAACATCTCCCGGCTTATGCCTCTGGTGAGAACTTGCTGGTTCGTGCAGTGGTTGGTGTGCTGCAGCTCCTGCTCGGGCTCTGTTGTGCTTCCTGCAAACTTGTGCGTGTGCGGCTGACGGAACAGAACAGCGACGAGGCATGCGTGGGCTGAGTTGACAAGTGGCGTTGGTTGAGCCAGGGAGGGGCTGGGGCCCAGTGGCGGAACTGAGGGGGGGCTGGCAGGGGCCATGGCCCCCCTCAACAATTAAAAAACCAATGTATAGTATATGGTTTATTGATAAAAGTAGATCAAATTTTTGTAGAAAATCAATGCAAAATTAAAAGAAAAATATATTTTTCTTTGGCGGAATAGCTGATTCGAACTCTTAATCAAGGGTCAATTTCGTCCGTAAACTTCCAAAATGGTCGTTTCAATTATCAACTTTTTTTTTCATGCAGCTCAATTTAGTCCTTCATTCTACGTGTCTTGCCTTGTTGGCATGCTATGTTAGCATCTAAGTGTTTCTATTTTTTAGCAGTAACACACATTGGTACACAATACTTAAAGATGACACAACAAAACTTTAACTTGTGTCTACATGAATCTTTTTTCACAAAAAGAAACTTTTGTACATGTATAATAAATATGTTCAGGATCAACTCCCTTCCTTAAAAATTGTACATCATTTTAGTTTCGTCAAGGTGAAACTTTTATAATGATCAAATTTATAGAAAAGTTATCTTTTTATAAACCATAGTTGACTAGATGTGACATGTATGCCAACATAGCATGCCACGTAGGATGAAGGACTAAATTGAGCCGGATGGAGAAGTTTAAGAACTGAAATGGTCATTTTGGAAGCTTAGGGACGAAGCTGAGCTTCGACTGAAAGTTTGAGGATGAAATTGATTATTCCATATGTTTGTCTGGCCCCACTTTAATTTTCTCTCCAGTTCTGCCACTGCCGGGGCCGCACTTGTTGCTTGCTGCTTGTACGCGTAGATTGCATAATTCTAGCTGTGCAAGATCGATGGTTTAAGATGCACAGGCTCGTGTGGCTTGTGATGGAAGAAGAAGCAAGAGAGAACAGCAGCCAGGGAGAGGAAGGGAGGGGAGAGGAGAGAAGAAGAGGGAGAGAGGACAATGCTGATGACTTAGCCATTCTAATCCTTTAAAATAGACAAAACCACTATGCCTATAGTCAAAACCAGTTTTAGTTAGGTGCCAAAGGTGAAAATAAGCTGTTTTTTGAAACTTAAGGGGTTAAATAGACGGTTTTATAGTTTAGGGGGTTATGTGAACTTCAACCATAGTTGAGGGTAGTAATTTGGACTTTTTCCCTTTGATATATTATGAACTGTTAACTGCTTACTGAAACCAATGTGATTGCAATTACTGGAGGTTTTGCCAAATGCTTTCTGTGATGCTATTGGGTTGCGGGAACATTGCACGATCACACTCAAGACCTCAAGCAATGGTAGCGGATCTTGGCAGGTACATGGTTACCCATCCAGGGATAGCGGTACATGCTTCAGCAGGGTTGGAGGAGGTTCTGCCAGGAGAATAGTCTCAAGGAAGGCGACATCTGCACCTTTAATATCATTGAAAGCACGATGTGGCATGTCAATATCACCCATTGTAAGGAAAATATCAACCAGATATGCTATTTATTGAATTTGAGTTAACCATCAAGGCACATATTCCTTTTGTCTTATTAAATATCAACATCGACAGATATATGGAAGCAGCAGGAAACACCTTTTCCTTCCAGTAGGAAGCGAAAGAGCAGGTATTGAGCTCAGGTAGTGAAGATCAAAAGAAGCAAAGTGGCTCCATCACTTCATTAAAGAAGGCATCGTTACAGGTGAAATGCGTCTACCAGATTGGGCCTCCGGCTTGGATAAGGAAGGAAATGAGTGCCAAAACAATTAAAAAATATCTTGTAAGTTACAACAGTTATTCTGTTGATGCGACTAATTTAGGAATTGGATAAACTTGTTTCAGTATTTAACATGAATATGATCTGAAAATTTTCCAGATATGGCATTAGGACTTCTTGGACAAGCTTATCTTTCTCAATGGAGAAACAGAAACGCTTCCATTATATGCTTTAACTGATGATAGACAGAAGTAAACAAATTAATATATGGAAGTACTTATTTTGACATAGATCAGAACTTGTGTATCATTTGTCTTGATTTCATGAACATATTCTCTAACTCACATGAGCATGAATTCATCCACTTTGATATATAAATTGTCAGTGATTGCTTACAGTGATCAATTTCTGATCAATGTTATTGGAATTGTTGCAGCCTGTGCCAGCAGCCTTATGTGATGCGATTGGCTTTCGGGAAGCTTGCACGGTTACATTCAAGACCTCACTGAGCAGCACCAGGTCTTGGCAGGTGCGTGTTCTTCCATACAAGCATAGCAGCCACCAGGTCGGGTCAGGCTGGAGGAGGTTCTGCCGGGAGAATGAGATCAAGGAAGTGACGTGTGCACCTTCAACATCATTGATTCCATGCTCTGGCATGTCGTCATTGTGCGTCGATAAGCTTTAACCAATTGAACTAACAACAGTGCATCAGTGTCTTTTGTTAAAAACGCTGGGATGCTAATATTCTTAATATGATAGTACATCAGTTCATTGTTGACTTCAGTTAAATACACTGTAATGCTACTCTTAATATGAATTGTTCAAGTTTGTCAGAACATCGACCACCCTGTTGAGTGCTTAATTCAACATTTCAGGGTAGAGCTATTTCCTGGTGTCCTTTAGCTAGGTCCATTTACAGGTCACAGCTACAGCCACCTGATTCATTGCGTGAAATTAGCGTGTGTTAAATATTCAAATTAGATCAGATGGGGACAGAGATTAGAGTGATGAAATGTATGATACTGCCCATCCCTTCCATTTTCAATTCCAGATTTGTTCTCTGGCTCAAAGTTAAAGTTCAGAGAAAGCAATCAGATGTCACAGTAGATTAGTTTGGTTTTACTTGTGCAACTCACCTATGTAGCTGCAATCTCAGTTATATATCTGTGCCAAACGGTTCTGTAGCTTGTCCGGCAATACAGGAACAGAGCATTAGCCTATTGCATCAAAGGAACAGAAAGATGAGGTAAGGTAACACAGGATGGATTGGAGATCCCAACAGAGAGTTGCAGAGAGATGTACACAATCCTACATGTAATCATCTACCGATATAGTTTGGAAATTAAGATTTGGATAGTAAAACTTAAATAGAAATAGTAAAAGTTAAAGCGCATATTTGATCATCAATATATCTAAATCATGCTAAAAAGATTGTACTATTTCAATAAATGAGTTTAGTCATTTCAATGCTGACCGTCGACTTGGTATTTACAAAACGGAATCCCATAGTTAAGTAGTGAAAAGGTATGAGCGAGTTAGCAACCATGACTACCATTGCAAGTTTACAAAACAATCCTACCTCCCCGGTCACTCCAGTTGCCTCCCTAATCTTTCCTTTCAAATACCGTCAGCTCACACACCCACAGCCTAAAATCTCTAATCTCTCCATATAGTCACTCGCCATTCCCGGTGTTCTTCCTTTGTCAACGGAAGTCTTCTATGATTTCCGAGAATAGGAGGCGGGAAGCAATACACTACTGCTGGTATGAACCAGGTCTTTTTTCTCTTTGAACAAAAAAGGACAAACTTTTTGACCGGAGTTACGTGTACGAGGGTTGGCCTTGGCCAGTCAAAAGTTAGGGTGCGTTCGTTTCCTGGAGCTTAAAGTTTAGAGGGGTCATATCAAAGAGAATATTATCATTTAAAAGTATTAAATAAAGTCTAATTATAAAACTAATTGTAGAACCCCAGGGCTAATTCGCGAGACGAATCTAATGAGGTATATTAGTTCATGATTAGCGGATGATTACTGTAGCATCACTGTGGCAAATTATGGATTAATTAGGCTCATTAAATTTGTCTCGCGAATTAGCACCCATCTGTGCAAAAAGTTTTGTAATTAGACTTTATTTAATACTTCTAAATGATAAGATTCTTTTTGATGTGATGGGTCTAAAATGTAGAGGGCAGGAAACGAACACACCCTTAATAAACTAACTGAAGTGTTCACAATACTCCCTCACCGCTGCTGCAGCCGGCGGCGGAGTCCCAATCCCGAGCCTTTAGCCTTGCCATTTGTCCCCGCACATCCCCGGCGACCCTGACCATGGCGTCGTCCGCCGGCCGTGGCGGCGCCGAGATCAAGCACCCTAGGGTGCTGCTGCCCTTCACCTGCGACAGCCTGGTGCGTGGAATTTCGCCGTCGCGCCGCGCCTTCCTTCGCCGGCGACGTGGCTCCGGCCCGGGCCGCGGAAACTGACCCGATCTTGCCGCGGTTGATTTGCAGCGCATCCCTGACGAGCTCGCCGAGGGGATCGGCGCCGGGGAGGCCCTCGTCGTCGGCCCGGCCAGCGGAACGGCCAAGCACTGGCGCGTCGAGGTCGGGTGGGACGGCGACGGCGCGTTCCTGGGGCGCGGGTGGCCGGAGTTCGCGGACGCGTGTGGTGTCGAAGCGGGGTGGCTGCTGGTCCTCCGCCACCGCGGCCAAGGCCTCCTCACCGTCAAGGCGTTCGATGCCAACTGCTGCCTCAGGGAGCTCCCCGCTCCCTCTCCGCCTGCAGGTACTGAAGAGTGAAGACTCCACACCAAAATCTTGGGGCTTTATTTCCTTCTCATGGTGTCCATGTCTCGTTGAGAAGATTGTGATGGATACTTTACTTGCCACGATGAGATCTCTCGGTTCCTTGTCTAGTTCACCCTTTTTCTTCTCTGTAAATGAAAACTCTCTCGATCTCCTCTTGCAGTAGGATCGTTTCTTACCAACAAAAAAAGTTAGAATAGAAAAATAAGTAATGCCAGTTTTCTTGGACTCTGAAAATATACATATGATTCTCCAAAGAGTAAAACAAGAAAGATCCGGTAGATGATTGGGATCAAGAAGCTTGCAACAAGATTTCTGTAATTCCCTGCATGCTGTGGTGCAGTCAGTTCATAATTATTCAAATAAATTTGCATTCACTCCAAACTTATTGTTTGTAACTCGTTTCTGTTCAGTTGGAGCAACCGCGAGCAGCAAAGATGCCTCCCGGAAGCCACAGTTCATCAGGGTGCATTCGAGAGATTTCATGGAAAAGCTGGTCTGCAGACTGTTGCTGCTAATTCGTTTGTCTATCATTGGAATGGCCTGACTCTACTCTTTTTATGTGTTCTTGCAGCTAATACCTGCTGAGTTTGTGCAACAATATCTCTCCGATGAGAACTTGAACAATCGTACAGCCATTATTTTCGGCCCCCTCGGCAAAGTTTCTCACATTGAGCTCGAGAAGAATTCGTCAGATGTGTTCTTTGCAGGTGCCTGGTCACAGTTTCTGGTGTTTCATTACATCACTGAAGCTGATGCTCTGCTGTTGAGGTATGAGGGCAACATGGTGTTTACAGTCAAAGTGTTTGGTCTTGATGGATACCAGAGAGACTCCAAGCACAAGGAAACCAGAGCTAAACAAGGTGAGCAAAAAGATACATATGTTATGGTACTTTTATAATATGTTAGCAATAAATTTGAATGCGAGTTAAATACTCAAGTACATGTCCTTTTTTGTCTTATCAAGTATCAACATCAGCAGACATTGAAGAGCAGGAGCGGCAGGAAGCACCATCTTTTTCCATTCAAAAGCATTGCAAGAACAAAGTGCCAGGTAGTGCTGGTGAAAAGAAACCAAAAGGGATCGTGACTCCTATAAATGAGGAGTCATCATGGATGAAACCTGTTTATGAGATTGGACCGCCATTATTTGTAAAGAAGCAGATCAATGCCAACACACTTAAGGAACTCGTAAGCACAACCATTTCCCTGTTGAATATGATAAATCCTATTCCCAATGGAGTTGCCATCAGGGAGTGCATTTGAGATTTTGTGTCAACAGTTTTTATTCTTTGTGCATGCTAAGAGGATTTTATATAATATCAGCAGTTGCATAGCGTCTGTCATGTAGTCACACTTGATGAACTTTTTATTGAACCCACAGAGTTCAGATCTAGCACGCAGTATTCATCGACTGTAATATATAGTGAATTGCTGACCTCTTACTAAAAGCAGTGTGATTGCAATTGTTGCAGGCTTTGGCAAAACCTTTCTGTGATGCAATTGGGTTGCACGGACCTTGCATAATAATCACCCTCAAGACCTCAATGAGCAATACCGAATCCTGGAAGGTGCATGCTGTTCAACGCAAGGATATGGGCTACAGGCTCCTACAGGGTTGGAGGTTGTTCTGCTCGGATAACAGTATCGAGCTAGGCGACATCTGCACCTTCACTGTCATCGAGACCACAGTGTGGGACGTCATTGCCACTCGTTGTAAGGAAACAATAAATCATCTCTGCAATGTGAGTTCAATACTGAAGCACATGTCCCTTTTCTCTTATCAAAAATATCGACATTAACATATAACCAAACGTAGCAGGAAACCCCATCTGCTTCCAGTAGGAAGCATAATACGATGAACAACGAGTCAAGTAATAAAGGTGAAAAGAGACCAAAAGTCTCAATGACTGCTTTGAATAAGACATCACCTAGGGGATGTGTCTTTGAAATTGGGCCACCCGCTTGGATAAAGAAGGAGATCAACTCTACCACAGTTGAAAATAGACTTGTAAGCAAAATCATTCCTCTAATTTTTTAGATAATATTCCTCTATTCATATGAGCAACTAACAAATAGGATAAACTCGCTCCATATTTTAGCAAGAATATGAACTGCCATACATGTGCTATCTCAATAGGAAGCAGATCAATACATTGAATTACTCATTTTGACATAGTATCGACTGTTGTATGCCATCTGTCATGTATATGCACTTCGAGAACATCTGAGCATGCTATTAAACGCCAAGTGAATAGAAACTTTTATCTTACAGTCAGTATCCATTCACTGTAATACATGGATACTCGCTTACAGAAATCAGTTGCATTGGTTGATCAATATGATTGCACTTGCAGTATTTGCCACCGGTCTTCTGTGAGGCGATTGGGATCTTGAAACCTTGCACTGTCACGCTTAAGACATCGATGAGCTGTACAAGGTCGTGGCAGGCGCGCGTCGCCCCGTACGATGGCAGCAGCCACCATGTTTCAGGGCCAGGCTGGAGGCAGTTCTGCAGGGAGAACAGGATCAAGGTGGGTGAGATCTGCACCATCAACATCTTTAAAACCACCCTGTGGCATGTCATCATCAGTTCGCCAGAGTGATGAATGGCATCTGTTTGCTAGCAAAGCACTGGGTGGACTGTTCTTATCATGGGATGCACAAGTTTAACAGTAACTTGTCATACAATGTATAAGTGCTTAGCTTGAACGCTTCAATGCCGTTGTATCATTTGAGATGATTTGCTTAATCACATAGCAGAGTTAGCTGAATCGGATCGGATGGTGATTGAAAGGAAAATGCATGATAGTTGAATTCATGCGGTTATATCAGCCTGAAAATTTTAGTTCATAGAGCTATGAGCTCAGCTTGTCTGTGCATCACTGCCCTCAAGACTGAAGTTTTCGTTTATTTGTGATGGCTTGTTGAGAGTTGATACTTGACTGAACTGTATGTTCTTAATCGTAAACTTTTTATTGGTACATCAAAAATTATGCTAAAATAAAACTAAAGCTGATCTGTATTTTTGTATTTATTTCTTGAAAACGGAGACCATTATTTCATGTAGTTACTCCCTCTTTTCCAAAATCTAGGTCGTTTTGACTTTTTTAGATTCATAATTTTTCTATGCATCTAGATATAATATTTATCTAGATACATAGCAAAAGTTATGAATCTAAAAAATTCAAAACAACCTACATTTTGAAATGGAGGGAGTATATATTTTAGTGCGGACACTACACCTATCACATGATTGTTTCTAGACTACTTATAATTTGGAAAACGTTGGTTCAAAGCCTCCAAGATAGATCTGCTCGCATCATACTCAGATATACAAACTCAACACAAAATGTGATTTGTGATTAAAAATAGAAACGGTCAAATTAAGACACAACTCTAAAATGTCACTCATCTTGCAAGGGAGGAATAGCCGAATAGGAGATCAATCAAAGGTTCATGGACCCTTGAAATCTACTAAAGAAAGCATTCAACATAGGTGCCTCTACAAAAAAAAATATAAATGCAAAAAATGGAACTTAAATCTGGTGCCCTCGTAAAATATTTTTTTTTAAAAAAATATAACTTTGCACCACCATTTTTATTTTCTCCTTTTCGATTATGCAATCTTGGACTATTTAAAAGATGAGACAAATGATTGTTTTCCCAATATTATGTTTTCTTTTTGCATCATGCCATAGATGGCCAAATTGATTTTTGGAAATATTATTGGCTCGAAGCCTCAAACGCGTTGGAAAGTTCGTATTTTATGATGATGTACGTGGTGTAGCTATACACTGCGCTGTCTCGTTATCGTAGAGTGAAGTATAGTGCAGATATCCAAGATCTCACGAAGATCACAAGATCTCTGAGATAGCCAGATAGACCTTAGGCTAGTTTGAATAGGGTTTTATGGAGAGTTTCACGATATTAAATTTTATGTCACATCATCAATTTTGCTGATACGATGAGGAGAGAGAATGAAGGAATTTTATAGAATGAGAGAGGTGTGTTATGATGATGATGATACTCCTCCAGTATGGTTACCAAGTCCTTAATCTTGGTAACTATATATGCGATGACACTCCCCACTAAGACTAATCTTATTGTTAGGCCTGGCATTTATTGTGTGTAGGGAGAGAGAAAGAGAGAGAGAGAGGGAGGGAGAGAGGGAGAGAGAGCGCGCGCGAGAGAGATCAATGGCATCACAATCACACTTGTTTGCTTGGACTCTGCGAACAAAGCTTGAGAATTGTGGTATACTACTAGTACATACCACTCTTGAGAGCTGCGTGGACAGTAGTGATGCTACGGGATCGTTATTTTACTTTAACACATATCACACAAGAGAAAATATCATATATACTTATGATGACATAAAGGAAGAGTATACTTTATGTTGGCAAAAGAAATTTTCTAATAAAATTATACTCGTTATAAGTGTAACAAGATAAGTATGGGGTAATATATTAGTTGCCATAAATACCATTGCTACAATAAAACTATGTTAACACAACAGATTCATATCATTAATTTTCAAAATTCCCAATATATTAGTAATTAAAACTAAAAGTTTACCCAGACCTGTTAAGCGTCAAGAAGAGGGGTTTTCAATCAATTTCTTTTGAATCTAACTTTTCACATGTTTTCGGGTGCCCAAGCAATGAGCCTATGTATTAACCAATTTAGTTATTTGCATTATATCTATTGTGATTGAGGCTGTCCAATAATGTCGCAAAAAGTTTACATGGAACTGATGTATCCAAGGTCCAGAATAACCTAATTTTCCTCAAATTTAGACGCAACAAAATAAGTCTCCCACTCATACGAGCTGAGCCAAGAGGTCATACGACATATGGTCAACAAGTAACAATGAAACACATAATTTTTGCGGCAAGAAATTGATATCCAAGCATTTTTTATTAAAAAATTGTCATTTCAGTGAGTTTTTGTTATTTTCGATCAGTACAATTTGGCTCACAAGGCAACAGATTGACTATGAACGCTGACCAACTTCATCCGTCGTACAAGATAACAAGAATGAACGCTGACCAACTACTCCGTGCAGTTAGACCAGCATTAACTTCACCGGCAGAAACCCCCCACTTCCTCTACCTCCTCGCTCCACGTCCCCTTCCCGCCCTGCCATGGCGTCGTCCGCCAACCATGGCGGTGGTGCCGCCAAGCAGCTCAGGGTGCTGCTGCCTTTCTCCTGCGAAGACAGGCTGGTGAGTAAGCGCGACGCCGCCGCCGTTCCGCCGGCCCGCGCGCTTGGCTAGGGCGGGCGCCGGCCGGCCGTGGAAATGGCTCACCTTTTTCACGCCTTGCAGCGCATCCCCGACGAGCTCGCCGAGGATATCGGCGCCGGGAAGGCCCTCGTCGTCGGCCCGTGCGGCGTCAAGTCCAGGGCCGTCTGGCCCGTCGGGCTCGGGCGGGACGGCGGCGGCGCGTTCCTGGGGCGCGGGTGGCCCGAGTTCGCCGCCGCGCACGGCGTCGGCGCCGGCTGGCATCTCGCCCTCCGCCACCGCGGCCGCGGCGTGCTCACCGTCAAGGCGTTCGACAACAGCTGCTGCATCAGGGACCTCGGCGCTAAACAACCTGCAGCCACAGGTAAAGATCGATCTTCTTTTCCCCCCACATTTGAATTCAGGGACGTTTTCTTCTCATGGTCTCGAAGAAATTATCCCCTTCTCTTCCCGTGTAAATGTAGGATCATCCTTTCCTAGTATTTATCTTGGTGATGTTCTTCGATTCTCAGAAAGCTAATTGCAATATTAGACTCCCTTAAAATGTGCAGAGATTCCGGTCTTGTAAATAATTGGGATAAAAAAGCTTGCAATATATTTTTGTATCAAACTAAAAAAATCTTGCAATATATGTTTGTATCAAACTAAGGGAACTTGAGATCTTGGTTAGCTTCTAGTTCTCCACGGCACTACAGTAATTTTGATTGAGGAATTCCTGTTTTCAATTCAAACTGATTATTTGTAAGTCATATTTTGTTCAATTCAAGCAAGCACGAGGAGTGAAGACACTGACTGTAAACCACAGATCTTCTGTATGCTTTCACCAGACTCCATGGAAAAGATTGTTTGCAGACTGTTCTTGCTAAACTTTGTTCCTCATTTTTCGTTGTCCTAGAGGAATGCGTGATTTTAGTCGTTGTGTGTGTTCTTGCAGCTCATACCTGCTAAGTTTGTGCAATACTACATCACCAAACGGGAACTGAACAACCATATGGCTGTTGTGTTCAGTCCCCTTGGAAAAGTTAATAGCATTAAGCTCGAGATGGATCAGTCAGATGTGTTCTTTGCTGGTGGCTGGCCACAATTTCTGGCATTTCATGGCATCACTGAATCAAATGCTCTGCTGTTAAGGTATGAGAGCAACATGGTGTTTACAGTAAAAGTGTTTGAACCCTATGGATGCCAGAGGAAGCCCAAGCACAAGGACAACATAATGCAACAAAGTGAGCAAGAGATAAGTAAGATTATGAATTTCAATATTTTTGCAATGTATTTGAATGTTTGTTAAATACTGACTCTTGTCTTATCAAGTATCAACATCACCAGATCTTGAAAAGCGACAGAAAGCACTATCCGTACCCATTTGGAAGCGTAAGAGCGAGAATGATTTTCCTTGTAGCAAAGTACACAAACCAAAAGGCTTCATGCCTTCTCTAAATGAGGCATCATTACAGAGGAATTCTTTCTAAGAGATTGGGCAACCGTCATGGATAAAGAAGCAGATCAACACTTACACACTTGAGAATGATCTTGTGAGTACAACCACTTCCTATTGAACCAAAAAGGTTCTACGATTTGGAATATGAGTCTTCTTTCAACAGCTTTTGTTTCCTTATGGACAAATAGAGACCAACACGTTCATTTAATCATTTGATGCTCTAACAATTGATAATATATGTGCATGCTAACAGGAACAAATGAAACAATATATTATAGTACTGTATAGGTATACGGTTTAATATCTGCCTGTTACGTATACGCATTTGGTGGTGTAACAAACCCAAAGAAATGGAGTTTAGATCTAGCAGTGAGCATTTGTCCACTATGGTAATATGGTATTTAGTTAACCATCAACCGCATACTAAAACCAATATGATTGCAATTATTGCAGGCTTTGCCAATAGCTTTCTGTGATGCGATTGGGCTTCATAAGCCTTCCATGATCACGTTCAAGACCACAATGACTGGGTCTTGGCAGGTGAGTGGTGTCCCATGCAACAAACACAGCTACCTTCTTGTGCATGGCTGGAGGAGATTCTGCGAGGAGAACAATGTCAAGGAAGGTGACATCTGCACCTTCAATGTCATCAAAACCACAATGTGGCATGTTGTCATCACGCGCTGTAAGGAAAAGATAAATTAAATCTGCCACTGATTCAACTTCAGTTCAGTACTGAACCACATGTCTCTTGTGTCATATATTAGCAGACATTCCGAAGCTACCGGAAACAGCTTTTGCTTCCAGTATGAAGTGTAAGAGCATCAATGACAGGCCAATTAGTGAAGGACAAGAGATGTCAAAAGGCTCCATCTCTTCTTCGAAGAAGACATTATCACAGAAGAAAATCGTTTATGAGATTGGGCCTCCGGCTTGGATAAATAAGAAGATATTAAACACGAATAACCGTTTTTTTGTGAGTACTGTATTTTTATCTTGACCAACTTGGGAATAGGTAAAGATTATTTGAGTTTTCAGCAAGTGTTTTTTTCGGGTAGAGTTTTAGGGACTCAGCCCTAGTATCATTTGCATTGAAAATGGACATAAAAGAATTTATAGCCCTGACGAAGTTTAACACCACTAGCAGTTTAGACTTGCTTCGCACCTCCCTGCCAACAAGGAACAGAACTATTCACAGACCGACAAAAACTACAGGTACTGATACATGCTAATAGCAACCAGAACTCAGCAGAAAGAGAACAACACAGCCACTGAACCAACTTGTGCTACAGGAGCACCTGCTCCTCTCCCAGCAGCAGCATCTGCTTCTGGGCAGAAGCATCTCGATGTCTGATAGGTTTTCCTTGCCATTTCTCCTCCAACTTTGTTTGGAAGCTGAAAATATATCAGTCCAAGCTGTCAGGCTTCCAAACAGCAGGAACGTACACATGCATAGCTCCTATAAAATTACCTATCTTATAGAAGGATTGCGAAGAGTAGACCCTGAAACCTGAATATTTGCAAGAATATGAACTGAAAATTAGCAAATATATGGCACCAGGACTTCTTTGGGCGAGCTTATTTTTCTAATTGCAGAAACATAAACCATTGGTTTCAAGTGATGCTTTAACTGCTGATATACATGTGCATTCTATCACAAGAAGAACAGATCAATTTATTGAAGTACATATTTCAGCATAGTATGGGCTCTTGCTTAAAATTGTTGATGTATATGCACTTCATTAACATCTCACCAAACCCACATGAACAGGAATTCAGATCTTGCAGTCAGTATTCATTCACTTGTTGCATGGATAGATCTTTGAGATCGCATATTGCTATCTGTTTCTGACCATTTTTATTTTTGCAGACTTTACCACTGACTTTCTGCAATGCGATTGGTTTGAGGGAAGCGTGCACAATCACCCTCAAGACCTCACTGAGCAGCACCAGATCTTGGCAGGTTCATGTTCTCCCATACAAGCATGCGAGCAACCTCGGGTCGGGCTGGAAGAGATTCTGCTGGGATAATGAGATCAAGGAAGGAGACACCTGCACATTCAACATCATTGAAACCACGCTGTGGCATGTTGTCATTGTGCATCGATAATCTTTGACCTGACTGTACATTAGTTCATCTTGGCTTCTGTTAAATACAATAGCTATTGCCTTCTCGTTATGAAAATGTACAAGTTCCTCAGCAAGTCGGCTATATTGTCGAGTGAACTGAACACTTAAGGGAAGTTCTGTCTGGTGATGTTACTCCCTAGGTGCTTGTACTTGTTTCGGTATTATCTGCTTAATTGCATGATGTTAGTGTGCATTAATATTTGAATTAGATGAGATGGTGATGGCCAGATGAATGGGAAAATTGGTGGAAACCCACTTCTTGATGGAATAATCGAGAGTCGTGAAAGTTTAGATAACAGATAGCTAACCAACAAATCAGTCACCCGAAACAGGAATAAAACTCTTAAATTGTATATTTAAATCCTGAAAATTTTGTACATGTAGAGAAGTTGTTGATATGCAACTATATTAGTTTACAAGACCTGACTCAAAATCATCTATGAGTTATGGGCTTGACAAATCACAGAGAGAAAGACAAAAATACAGAATGGATCTCATCCTGACTTACATATCTAAGCCTTGCAAGTTCTTTCTTTTTAAAGGAGAGCCTTCTAAGATCTTGATATGCTTGGAAGTCATCAAATTTCAATTAGCTCCATAGGTTCTTTTGGCCACTCTTGAATAAGCAGTACGACGTGGGTGGTTCTGGTAGATATTCCTTGAATCGAGGCAAATTTGCTAAATGCTATTCCTTTTGTTTCAAATTATAAGTCATTTTATTTTTTAAATACATATTAAAAATTATTTATCTAGATGTAAAGTAAAAATTATGAAACTAGAAAAGTGAAAATGACCAAAAAAATGAAATGAAGGAAGTAGTCTAGTTTCCTTTTACAGGTCCCTTCATGTAGAAGCGGTAGAAACAATAAAATTCATATTCATTCATAACTAAAACTATGGGATACTCTCTTAGATTTACAATATAAGTGTGAAGTGCACAGAGGGTTTTAAAACTTATGTTAGATTGTAATTAAGATTCACAAACTTCTCAAAGTAAGGATAAGAGCCCTTCAGCTTGCTAGGCAATGCACTTTAAGTGAGAATCCAGATCCATAATTGAACCAACCACTTAAAATGTTGAATGATCTAGTTTATAGATTGATGTGTAAATCTTTAGAAAACTTTAAAGAATCCAGTGTACTTCACTTTACCCAGTGCACTTCACTCTAAAATATCGTAAGGAATCTTAAACTCAAGTCACACACTCTAAAATTGAGCAAAACTTACATGTACTCATCAAGAGAGGAGACCAGTGGAAAGAAAAAGGCAGTAGACTTCCAACCCCACTTCTGACCGCTGTTGCTTTCCCCTACGTAGGCGGCGCCGCGGCGGAGTCCCAAAGCCTCACCACCCTCGTCCACGGGCGTCCGGCGGACTCCCAATGGCGTCGTCGGTCGGCGGTGGCGCCGCCACGGCCAAGCACCCAAGGGTGCTGCTGCCGTTTACCTGCGACGCTCTGGTGCGTGCGCTCCTTTCGCCGGCGTGCGTGGCTACGGCCCGGCCGTGGGACCGACTCATCTTGCTCTTGCTTTGCAGCGCATCCCCGAAGAGCTTGCCGCGGAAATCGGCGCCAGGGAGGCCCTCGTCGTCGGCCCCTCCGCCGGCAAGGTCAAGCTCTGGCGCGTTGAGGTCGGGTGGGACGGCGACGGCGCGTTCCTGGGGCGCGGGTGTCTGGAGTTCGCGGATGCGTGCGGCGTCGACGCCGGGTGGCTCTTGGTCCTCCGGCACCGCGGCCGGGGCGTGCTCACCGTCAAGGTGTTCGACGCTAGCTGCAGCAGCCTGCAGCCGCGGGTAAAGTTCGAGTTTTTCCCCCTGCAAATGGAAATCTTCGACCTATTCTTCTCGTAGTGTCAAAGTCTCAAAAGAAAAGTTCAATTTTTTACCTGTGAATGCGATGGATGCTTGGGTGGTTGAAAGTTCAAACCTTCTCTTTAATTTCAGTAGGACTATCTCCTAATATGAATATAGAGATCAGTAATGTTAGTGTTCAGCCTGGACTCTGATATCCCCAGATTCTATTATTCCAGCATTAGAGTCACTAAAATGTACATATGGTTCTTGGAAGAGTAATAAAAGAAAGATCTTGTTAATAATCAAGGACCCAGAAGCTTGTAATAAGTTTTTTATAGCGAGCTAAGAGTATATACGATCTTGGTTAATTTTTACAGTAGTCCCCTGCTGCAGATTCGTAATTACTCAAATGATAATGTTTTCAGTTTAGCTGATTATCTGTAACTCATTTTGTTCAGTTGAGGCAACCACAAGTGGCCAAGGCACCCGTAAGCTGCAGTTCATCAGAGTGCTTCCAAAAGATTTCATGAAAAAGATGGTTCGCAGACTGTTATTGTTAATTTGTCTTCCACACTTTGTTTCATGTTTTTGGAATGTCCTGGTTTTTACTCTTTTTATGTTTCTTGCAGCTAATACCTGCTAAGTTTATGCAACAGTACATCCCCAAAGAGCACCTGAACAATCGTACAGCCATTATTTTCGGCCCCCTTGGTAAAGTTCCTCATATTGAGATCGAGATGAATCAGTCAGATGTGTTCTTCTCAGGTGGCTGGTCACAGTTTCTGGTGTTACATGACATCACTGAATCTAATGCTCTGCTGCTGAGGTATGAAGGCAACATGGTGTTCACAGTCAAAGTGTTTGAGCCTGATGGATACCAGAGAGAGTCCAAGACCAAAGACATCAGAATGCAGCAAAGTGAGCAAAAAGATGAACAAAACTAGGATATTTTGAATATGTTAGCAATGGATTTGAACATGAGTTAAATACTAAATTACATAATTCTTTTGTCTTACCAAGTATCAACATTATCAGATATTGAAGAGAAGCAGGAAGCACCATCAATTTCCATTCAGAAGCATTACAAGAATGATTTGTCAAGCAACGATGGAGTAAAGAAACCAAAAGGCCCTGTGATGCGTTTGACCAAGGCACCATTTTGGATAAAATCTGTGTTTGAGGTTGGGCCGTCATCATGGATAAAGAAGCAGGTCAACGCCAACACTCTTCGTGAACTTGTAAGACCATTTCCCTATTGAATAAGATAAAGTTGTATTTCCATATGGAGAAATAGGGACCGACATCTTTGCTTGATCTTTTGACCTTCTAACTACTGATAATGTACGTGCTTGCTAATAGTAATTAGCAAATCAATATATTAAAGTACTGGATTCTATATAGTATCAGAAGTCACATAACATTGGTCATGTATATGCACTTGAAGAACTTTTTAAACAGAGTTCAGATCTAGTGGTTAGTATGCATCCACTGTAATATATAGTGATACGTGACCACTAACTGAAATTAACGTGATTTCAATTTTGCAGGCTTTGCAAACAGCTTTCTGTGATACAATTGGGTTGCAGGAACCTTGCATCATCACACTCAAGACCTCAATGAGCAGTACCAAATCCTGGCAGGTGCATGCCCTCCCAAGGAGGAACGGGAGCTACCGGCTTCGGCCGGGTTGGAGTAGGTTCTGCAAAGAGAGCGATCTCAAGCTAGGCGACGTCTGCACCTTTGATATTGTCGAGATCACACTGTGGCTTGTCGATGTCACACGTTGTAAGGAAAAGATGAATCAGTTCTGCTATGTGAGTAAAATACTGAAGCATCTATCACTTTTGTTAAATCAAATACCCAACATTAACATATATTTAAAATCAGCAGGAAAAGCCTAAGAGGAAGAAGGAAAGGTCAAGTGGCCAACTCCATATCTAAGATAGGCTGTGTCTTTGAGGTTGGTCCACCGGCTTGAATAAAGGAGGAGATTAACATCAGCACAATTAGCAAACATCTTGTAAGCACAATAATTTTCTTTTCATTTAAGAAAGCCTTAAATAGGAGAGACCTTGTTCTAACTTTTAGGAAGAATATGAACTAAATTTTTTTCTAGGATATGGTTCTAACATTTTTACAATGAGATTATATTTCTGAATCCAGAAACAGGAATCAACATTTCCTTATCATGCTTTAGTTACTGATATGTGTGTGAATGCTATCACAAGAGGAAATAAATCAATAAGTTGAAGTGCTTATTTTGACATAGTTTCAGTTCTAAGGATAACATTAGTCATCTATATGCACTTCAATCCCCAGATACATGAACCATCAACAGCTGCGTACAGAAATTATCGGCTGACCAATGTGGTTGCAATTCCTGCAGTCTGTTGCATTGTCCTTGTGCCAGGCGATTGGACTTCGGGAACCTTGCACGATGATCACGCTCAAAACCTCAGTTAGCAGCACCAGTTCTTGGCAGGCGCGCCTTTTCGCATACGGGAATGGCAATCAAATGTCTGGGTCAGGTTGGAAGAGGTTCTGCCGTGAGAATGAGATCAAGGTGGGCGACATCTGCACCATCAAAATAATTGAACCCACCTTGTGGCATGTCATCGTCGAGCGCCGATAAGCTAGTACATCATTTCACTGTGGGATGATACTGTTGTCAGGATTGGTGTTCCTGTGTGTTCCAAAGTTGTGCGGCTAAAAATTAGATGTGGGTTGATTGTGGAGAGAAAAATTGCACGATGATTGTTGCAAATTTCAGGTTGCAGCCAAAGTTGAACTTATCATATTCTTATCAGACACAATAGTTAAACATGAGGAAGAGAGCAATCAGATGTAGCCAAGGTTAAAGTTATCGGTTGTTCATAACACAGTGCTCTCACACTGAAAAAATCAGTCCAAATGTACGGCTGTGAACTTGACTCAAGTCTTTACTCACATAACATTGCGACTAATGCTCTAGTCTTGTTAAGATCTTAATAGTTTGGAAGTCTTCAAATGTCAAATAGTTCCATAGGTGTTTTTGCCCGCTCTTGAATAAAGCAGCGTGACCTGGTGCTTCGGTAGATGTTGCTTTGAATCCAAGGTTACATGCTGAAGGCGAGTTGGATCCCCTTCCATGTAGATTTGGTACAGTGGTAGGAATAATAAAAGTGTATCTATAATTAAAACTTTTTTATACTTGCCCATGTTTAAAAACTAAAACATATGAAATTTAGGCAGTGACATATGAAATGAGACTGTTTAACTTCATAAAAGCATCCTACATTCTCTATCGGTATAATTCTTTCACACATCCTACAGTTTAGGCTCCAGAAAAATACCAAAACTTTCAGGCACCATGGTGTGAACATGCGAACTACCTGGTCTTTTGTACGAGGTGGGTTACAGAGCCCTAATTCTGTAACGCAGTTTTTTTCCTTTATTACTTCTTAATATATTGATACCTAGCTCTCCTATGTGTTCAAGAAAAAAATTAAACATGCGAACTAGTTGCCACCACATACATGTGATGTGATTCTCTTCTATAAAGGACATTATCTAAAAAAATATATCCCAAACCTAATGAAATCAAATAAGAGAATAGGAAAGAAATTACGTAAACCAAACCTACATCCACCTTCATATCATCATATGCTTTTGCAATACCCATTGTCTATCAAACGGTTAGAATTGGCCGCATGAGATGAATAACACCTCTCTAATTTCCATAGACAAAGTTATAAAATGCGATTGAGTAGAAATCTTAAGTATGCCACTTAAGTCAAATGAAGCGTAAGACTGATCAAAACTGAAAAGATATACGAGGAAAAAAATGCAAATTTCTTGGAGAGACTTTTTTTTCTTCGACAGACTGGAGATGGGAAAGAGCGTTCACACATTACACGGCACACCTTTTGGACAGAGTTTACCAGGTTTTGACAGTCAAAATGGAAATGCAGTAGACATGACCAAACCAAGCTATCGCTTTTCCCCACTCACTGTGGGTCTGTGGCCGCCGGAGTCCCCAATGGCGCCGTTTGCCGCGCACCCAAGGGTGCTGCTGCCCTTCACCTCCGACACCCTGGTGCGTGCCCAGCGCTCGTCCGATCCACCGGCGCGCGCGGCTCCGGCCCGGCCGTGGGACTGACTGATCTTGTTTTCTTGCACCTGCTTTATTCGCAGCGCATCACCGACGAGCTCGCCGCGGAGATCGGCAGCGACGAGGCCCTCGTCGTCGGCCCTACCGGCGGAAAGGCAAAGCCTTGGCGCGTCGAGGTCGGGTGGGACGGCGATGGCGCGTTCCTGGGCCGCGGGTGGCCAGGGTTCGCGGCCGCGTGCGGCGTCGCCCCGAGGTGGCTCCTCGTCCTCCGCCACCGCGGCCGCGGCGTGCTCTCCGTCAAGGCCTTCGACGCCGACTGCTGCCTCCTCAGGGAGCATGGCGCGCAACCACCTTCAGGAGCAGGTAATAAATAGAAGATCGATTCCCCATATTGTCTCATGTTGTCAAGGTAGTATCAGTCAAATTCCCCATAATGTCATGAATACTTGGGCTGATAAAAGATTTTTGAGTACCCGTCTGTGTTCTCCCCGTTTTCTTCCCTTGTAACTTGTAAATGCAAACCCTTTTTCTTCCTGCTGTAGGATTGTTTTCTACTGGAAAAAAATGAGAGGTCAGTAATGTTAGTGGTCTTCTTGGACACTGAAAAGCTGATTTCCAGCATCGAACTCGTTATAATATAGTTCATGATTATTGAAAGGAAGAAATAGATCTTCTAAGCAATTGAGGGTCAAGAAGTTTTTTACCAGACAAGGAGTATACTGGATGTTGGCTAACTTCTAAAGTAGGCTGCTACCAATTCATGATTACTCGTATTCACTCCAAAGTGATTGTTTGTAACTCATTTTGTTCAGTTGAAGCAACCATGGGCAGCCAGGACACTGCCCGTAAGCCGCAGTTCCTTAGAGTGCTTCCAAAAGATTTCATGGAAAAGATGGTTTGCGGACTGTTGCTACAAATTTGTTTTCTCACTTTGTTTGATCGGAATGGCCTGACTTTCCTCTTTTTGTGTGTTCTTGCAGCTAATACCTGCTAAGTTTGTGCAATACATCCCAAAGAGCACTTGGACAACCGTAAGGCCATTGTTTCCGGCCCCCTTGGCAAAGTTTCTTCTATCGAGCTCGAGATGAATCGTTCAGAAGTGTTCTTCAGAGGTGGCTGGTCACAGTTTCTGGTGCTTCATGACATCACTGAAGATAATTCTTTGCTGTTGACGTACGAGGGCAACATGGTGTTTACAGTCAAAGTCTTTGAGGTTGACGGACGCCAGAGAGAGTCCAAACACAAGGACATCAGAATGCAACAAAGTGAGCAAAAGATGATTAAGTTTTTTTATATGTTGAATTGGGAGCGTCTATACAACACTTGAGTGTTTTGGAGGATTCCAACACTTGACGTTGCAACATCCAACTTTCTAAGATCTATGTCTTAGATTAGTTCTAACATTGTGCTAGAATAAAAAAAATCAAGTGTTATCGCCTATGGGAGGACCTAGAACTATAACTTTGTTAAACCATCATTCTAAAAAGTGGCTGAACTGCTTTGTAACTGTAATTTTGATATAAACTATCCCTGTTGGCAAGCCCTCTAAAACACTCATGTGAGATTTAGCTCTTCTCTTTGAATCTGTTAGCAATGAATTTGATCATGTGTGGAATACTGAAGTGCATGTCTTTTGTCTTATCAAGTATCAACATTACCATATATTCAAGAGCGGCAGGAAGAATCATCTGTTTCCATTCAGAAGCGTTGCAACAGTAATTGGCTTAGCAGCGATGGACAAAAGAGGCAAAAAGGCCCCATTACTCGTCTAAAGAAGGCACCATTATGGAAGAAATCTGTCTTCAAGATTGGGCCGCCATCATGGATAAAGAAGGAGATAAATGCCAACTCACTTAAAAGGGAACTTGTAAGCACAACCATTTCCTTGTTGAATAAGATAAATTGTATTTCCATGTTGAGTTTCTAGGGAGTGGCATCTGAGACTTGAGTCAACAGCTTTGATTTCCATATGGAGAAACAAAGACCAACGTGTTCCTTTGATCATTTGATGCTTTAACTACAGCTAATATATGTGCATACTAACAGGAAGGGACAAATCAATATTATTAAATTATATTGTCAGCAGTTGTATTTGTCATTTATATCAGTATATGCACTAGAAGAACCTTTTATTGAACCCAGATAAACAGAGTTCAGATCTAGCAGTCAGTATTCATCCACTGTAATATAAAGTGTATCATCGCCTGCTTACTAAAATCAACATGATTGCAATTATTGCAGGCTTTGTCAGCAGCTTTCTGTGGTGCAATTGGGCTGCCGAAACATTGCACAATCACGCTCAAGACCTCAATGAGCAGTACTGAATCCTGGCAGGTGCTTGCTCTCCCATCGAAGAAGGGGAGCTACCAGCTTAGGAAGGGTTGGAGGAGGTTCTGCAAGGAGAACAGCCTCAAGATAGGAGACATCTGCACCTTCAATGTCGTGGAGGCCACAATGTGGCACGTTGTTGTCACACGGTGTAAGGAAACAATGAATCAGCTCTGTTATTTGAGTTAGTACTGAAGCACCTCTCCCTTTTATCTTATCAAACATGAACATTAACACACAATCAAAACAGCAGGAATATCCTACTATTTCCAGTAGGATGCATATGAGCAAGAACAAGTGGTCAAGAAGTAAAAGGAACAAGAGACTAGACGGCTCCAGGAGTTCTTTAAATAAGGCAGCATTTCACAGGAAATCTTTCTATGAGATTGGGCCCCCATCATGGATAAAGAAAGTGATCAACGGGCACACACTTGAAAAGTATCTTGTAAGCACAAAAATTTCCCTATTTTGTAAGATAATATGTTCAACAAGAATATGAGCTTAAAAGTTGCTAAGGGATTAGATCTGAGACTTCAGTCGACAGTTTTTTTATTTTCCCTATAGAGAAACAGAGGCCAGCAGGTTCATTTCATTATTTCATACTGAAATTGCAGACAGTATATGCACATGTTAAGAGGAAGAAACAAATCAATATATTGATTTTATATCAGATATATATATATATATATATATATATATATATATAGCATTTGTCATGTATATGCACTTGAGGATCTTTTAATCGAACCCAGAATCTGAGTTTAGATCTAGCAATTGGTATTTGTCCACTGATAGATAGTGAATCGCAGAATGCTTACTGAAACCATTGTAATTGCAATTTAAACAGGCTTTAGCAACAGATTTTTGTGATGCGATTGGGTTGCGGGAATCATGTATGATCACACTGAAGACGTCAATGGACAGTACCGGATCTTGGCAGGTGTGTGGTATCTCAATCAAGAATTGCCGCAGCTACCTGCTTATAAAGGGCTGGAGGAGGTTCTGCCAGGAGAACAGTCTCAAGAAAGGTGACATCTGCACCTTCAATGTTATCGAAACCACAGTGTGGCATGTCATTATCACGCGCTATAAAGAACAGATAGATCTGCCCTGCTATGTGAGTTAAATGCTGAAGCACTTGTCCCTTTTTGTATTATAAAGTATCAGCATTAACATTATAACATGTACTCAAAAGCTGCAAGAAAAACCTTCAGGTTCTAGTATGAAGCGTAAAAGAGTGAACAACAGGTCAAGTAATGAAGAACAAAAGAGTTCCAAAGGTTCTATGATTTCATGGTGCAAGGCGTCATCAAAGACAGGATGCATCTTTGAGATTGGACCACCAGCTTGGATAAAGAAGGAGATCAATATGTGGGCAATTAGAAATACTCTCGTAAGTACAATCACTTGTCTAAGAATGTGAGAAAATTAGAAATAGGATAAACATATTCTCATTTTTAGCAAGAATCTGAACTGAAATTTTGCTAGGTTATGTCATCTAAGGTTTTTTTTTAAAAAAAAATCGACCAACCTAGGAGGAACTAGATGGATTTTTAATTGAGAAATTCGCCTTGATGAGGACTTGAATTGGGTGATCTGGGCATCCCTGCCATTGACCAACTGAACTAGTTCCTTGGCATTTAAAGTTTCTGCAGACAGTTACATTTTGAAATGCAGAAACAGGAACCAACACTTTTACTTGATGCTTTAATTAGTGATAATATATATGCAGATGCTGTCATACAGATCAATTGATAAAATGTATGTACATGCTATGAAACAGATCAATGTATTAAGTACTTATTTTGTCATGGTATAAGCTCTTTTCGTAACATCTATCATGTGCATGAATTTCAAGAACATGTTATCAAATCCCACATGAACAGGAATTGAGATCCAGCAACCTGTGTGATACATGGATCATTGGCAACTGCCTACAGAAATAAGTTAACTGACCTTTGTGATTACAATTGATGCAGTATTTGCCACCGGTCTTCTGTAAGGCGATTGGAATCCGGGAACCTTGCAAGATCACCCTCAAGACCTCAATGAGCAGCATCACATCTTGGCAGGCACGTGTTATCCCGTACAATCACAGCAGCCACCATGTTAATGGTCTGACGAGATTCTGCCAGGATAATGGGATCAAGGTAGGGGATGTGTGCACCTTCAAAATTGTCGACACTACCCTGTGGCATGTCATCATCGAGCCTCGGTAACCTAGGACAAGTTAGTACATCAATTCAGTATTGTTCCTAGCATTGGATGAACAGGTTTTACCAGTACTTTGACTTGTACTGTTAAGTGCTTGATTTGAACACTTCAGGGAAGTCCTGTCTGCAGACTCAGGTGCAGTTACATGATCGATGTTATTGGCTTAACTTCATCGAATTGATTAAATTTGATCGGGTGGTGATGGAGACCGGAGAGGATGTTTCAAGTTTGTAAGCTAGCTAAAGATTCAGGTTCTAGGCGATGGAGCCCCGCGACCCGTCCCCCGCGTCGTCTGCTCTGGGCGACTCAGGGTGACCCTGCCCGCCGCCAACGCTCCCTCCAAACCCTAGTCCAGCCGTTGCCAGCAGCGGCGACGACGCCCAGCGGCGGCACCGAAGTTAGCGTCCGGGCGCATGCCTCCCCAAGCCTCCCTCCTCTACTTCCCTTCCCCCTCTCCCCTCGCACCACCCCCGCCCAGGTCGCGCCCTCCTCCCCAAGGTTGTCTTGCTCGCCGGTGTGGGCCGCCATGGCTTCCCCACCTCCAGCGCCTGCTCCAGGCCTGGATCACTCCCCCGCTCTCGGGGCGGTCGCCTTCCTGCTGGTACCTGCCGTCGCCGATCGTGACATCCGCGCCCCTTCTGCGGGTGCGGTGGCTGGATTTGCCCGCTGGCAGTCTCCACTGCCCTGCGCTACCCGGCCTACCCGGCCTCAGGACATGGGTCCCCGTAGCTGTTGGCGATGGCTGGATGTTGCCACCCCTTCCTCTGTTGTCGTCGTCGTCGCTGCTCGGAGAGAGTTCTCTTCTAGACCCTTGCCTTGTGGATGTGCCTCTTCGTTATCGCTGTGATCTGCTCGCTGAGGCGTTCCTGAGCTTCTGCACCATGCGGTGTCTTGAAGTGCCATAGGTGAAAGCTCTGCCCGACGTTCGCTGGAGCCGACAACGGCTGCGTCCGAGCACATAGCTTACTTCGCTGCGGGCATTGTTAAGGCCTTCTAACACCGTTGGTTGCTGGGCGAAAGCCTACGCTGTCCTACCCAGGATGGACTGATGGTGGTGGTGTCCTGGTGTCATTACCTTCTTGATGGCATCATCTTGCTTGGTTTAGGCTTCTTGTGCGGCTGATCATGGTGTACCTTTGTTTTCTCCGCAGGGTGTTAGGTCTGTTGTTGGTGGGTGCTGGTGTTGGGTATTTTGTTGCTCGTGTTGCGGTGTTGGTTGGTGCATTACCCTCTGCGTGGTGTGTCTCTGTACTTCGGGTGTACTTCGGGGGTTCTTCTGAAGGAAGCACGCTGCTGTAATTTTCTTTCTCTTAATGGCAGGTTCATGGAAAAAAATCAGGTTCTAGCCAACCTTTAATCTTGGATTGTTGACAGGCTCAATAGTTAACTTCATAGATAGCAATCAGAAGTAGCGAGTCAAAATTCACGTTGTTTGTAAACCTACTGCATTGAGGCTAAAAGTTCAGTTTCATTGCGGTGGCTTTGAATCTGACCGAACTATATGTTTTTAATCAAGAAAAATCTTGATTAAGACGCTGTTTGGTTCTTATAGGGACTAAACTTAAGTCCCACCCTATTTGGTTGTCAGGACTAAAGTCATGCAAAGAGCTAAAGATTTTTATACCCCTGATCATTTAATGTGGGTGCGGAAGGGGGTGCTGAGCAGCGATAAATGAAAGATACCCCTGTCAAAAGCACCTGTTAACTCTGGTAAGCTACAACTTTGAACTTATAGACTTATGAACCTTTAGTCCCAATAAATCACATGGTATTTAAGAATTTATTGGAACTAAACTTAAGTTCTAAACTTAAGCAAGCGCAAAACAAACAGACCCTGATACTTATCAAACTGAGCTAAAACTAAAGCTTAGATTTCTTTTTGGAAAATGAAAAATAATGCTGACAATGCACACATAATAAACCTACTAAACACGGTGCCACACTGGTCGTACTATCTACACATAATTTACCGTACAGATTAAAAAACCAGAATGTTAACCTACTTAAAGGGTCAATCTTAGGTCCACAACGAACCCTTGCAACGTACATACATAAACTGAAGAAAAAAAATCTAACCTTGGTAAGTGGCCCCATCAAACTCCAAACAAATATAACTAAAACAATTACCCTCGGGTTTGATAACCTATGAAAGTACAAAATTGTTGGATCAAGTGAAATCCCTTACGCAGATGGGGTCTTTTGCAAACTTTTTGCGATACATTTTACAGAAATTACAAGTCCAAATGTCAGCCCAATCATACCAGCTTGGAAGTCACCTTGGTAAGTTTTTCAATTTACTGTGTTTTTAATACATTGATGAAGAGTGTAATTCTCTCTGCCAAGTGCCAATGAACAGGGTTGACCAAATGTACCAGGGTAGTTGGAGGTACGACCAGATTATCAACAGGGGAAAGCTTTGGGTACCCCAAGTCTCAGACAGCCTCACTCTCCACCCCACTCCACTAGTAGTCTAGTACTAGTACCCCGGCGGAAAACCCCACTCTGCCCAGCCATGGCGTCGTCCGGCGACCACGTCGCGGCCGCCAAGCACCTCAGGGTGCTGCTGCCGTTCACCTGCGACAGTCTGGTCTGTAAAGGCCGGCGCTTTTTCTCGCCGCCGCGGGGGCCGGCCGTCTAAATGGCTGATCTTTTTCTTCCACTCTGCAGCGCGTCCCCGACGAGCTCGCCGAGGACATCGGCGCCGGGGAGGCCCTCGTCGTCGGCCCACTCGGCAGCAAGGGAAAGGTTTTCTGGCGCGTCGAGGTCGGGCGCGACGGTGACGGCGCCTTCCTGGGCCGCGGCTGGCCCGAGCTCGCGGACGCGTGCGGCGTCGACGCAGGGTGGCTCCTCGTCCTCCGCCACCGCGGCCGCGGCGTGCTCACCGTCAAGGCCTTCGACGACACCCGCTGCCTCAGTGACCTCGGCGCTCCCGCTCCGCCTCCAGGTAACAAAGATTCCGCGCCTTTTGCAAGAATATAGGATTCAAGAATTGCGAATTTGGTTCCTTCTCCGGTTGTCGGAGTCTCAAATGAATTAGGAATTAGTCACCTGAATTTGATGGGTGCTTCAGCTTTTTCTGTAATTTTATCCTGTTCTTCCCTCACTGCGGACCCTCTTTTGGTTCTATATAAGATAAGAAAGATTGTAAACCCAATTTCGGTTGAGAAAGGAAACAAATTGTAACCCCTGATTTTGCAGGACCACCGTTTGCCTAAAATGGAACATCTATCAGTAATGTGGGTGATCCGCTTGGCCTCTGAAACCTAATTGTAATGCTGCAACGGTGTTGTCCTTAAAATGTGCAAGTTATTCTTCATCAAAGAGGGGGAGAAAATTTCTATGTTCAAAATATTTGGGGGTCAGGAGCTTGCAAGAAGTTACCTTTACAGAATTAAGAGTATATGATTTCCGTTTAGTGATTACTTGATGTAGCCTAGCAGCCCACAGAATTTCACAGCTAGTTTCTTTCTGTGGTAAGCGCTGACTATTCTGTTTCCTCTTTCAAGCCCAGAGAAATAGAATCCAGTGGTCGTAATTTGCTAATCAATGTGAACCGACTTAATTAGGGGGTACATGTTTTTTCCTTGGTGGGACTTTCTAGCCTATTTCTCCCTTTTCTCCGAGAGACTCTAAAAAGCATGTTATCTCCTTTTATGATAAAGTAGATTTCTGTTTTGTGTTCAAGCATTTACCTGATTCTGTAAAGATTTAAAATGTTCTTGTTAATAATTGGGGATAGGGAAGCTTTGCAAGAAGATATTTGAACCGAAATGGTATATGTGATCTTGCCTGCTTCTAATTCTTAAGTACTAAGAATGAATTTCTATTTCCAGTTCAAACTGGTTGTCTGTAACTCTTATTTTATTCAGTTGAAGCAGCCGTGAGTGGCAAAGCCACCGCTCGTAAGCCACAGTTCATCATTGTGCTTCCAACCGATTTCATGGAAAAGATGGTTCGCAGACTGTTGCTGCTAATTCTTTTTGCTCACTTTATTTTCATTTACTGGATGGCCTCACTTTACTCTTTTGATGTATTATTGCAGCTAATACCTGCTAAGTTTGTGCAACAGCACATCCCCAAAGAGCACCGGAACAATCATATGGCCATTGTTTTGGGACCCCATGGCAAAGTTTATAACATTAAGCTTGAGGCAGATCGATCGGACATGTTCTTCACAGGTGGCTGGTCACAGTTTATGGTGTTTCATGACATTACTGAATCTAATGCTCTGCTGGTAAGGTATGAGGGCAGCATGGTGTTCACTGTCAAAGTGTTTGGCTCTGATGGATTTCAGAGATATTCCAAGCAGAAGGAAAACAAAGCTCAGCAAAGTGAGCAAGTGATACATAACTTTATTATATTTTGAATCTTCTAGTAATGGATTAGAATGAGTTAAATACTGAAGTGAATGTCTCTGTTGTCTTATCAAGGATCAACATTACCACATAGTGAGAAGCTGCAGAAAGCACCATCTGTTTCCATTCAGAACCGTAAGCGTAAGAACAAGACATCATTACAAAGGAACTCGATCTACAAGATTGGGCCGCCGTCATGGATAAAGAAGCAGATCAACACCAACACACTTGAAAAGCATCTTGTAAGCACAACCTTGCATTTCATTATTAAATAAGATAAAATCATATGTTCTATAGGAATCTGAGCTGTAAACATTCTAAGTCATGGTTTTATTGGCATCGGAGACTTCTGTCAGCTTCTTTTTTTTCATTATGGAGAGATTGAGCCAACATCTTCATTTGATTGCCTCTAACTACTGATAATACATGTGCATGCTAACGGGATGAAACTAGTCAATGAATTGACATACTAGATTTGAAATAATGTTAGATATTGTATTCATTTATATGTGTTGCAATTATTGCAGGCTTTGGCAAAAGCTTTCTGTGATGCTATTGGGCTGTGGGAACCTTGTACAATAACACTGAGAGTCTCAACAACAGATGGTACTAGATCTTGGCTTGTGCATGGACTCCCATGCAAAACAAGCAGCTACCTGCTTGTGCAGGGTTGGAGGCAGTTCTGCCAGGAGAACCATCTCAAGGAAGGGGATACCTGCACCTTCAATGTCATCGAAACCACACTGTGGAATGTACTTATCACATGTCATGAGGAAAAGATGAATCAGTTCTGCTATGTGAGTTACATGCTGAAGCATTTGCCCCTTTTTGTCTTGTGAATTATCAACATTAACATGTACTTGTGATCAGCAAGAAACCCCTAAGAGCAAGAAAGACAAGTCCAGTACTGATGGACAAAAGATGATTCAACGCTCCATGAATTATTTGAACAAGGGTAGGACAAAAAGTGTCTTTGAGATTGGGCCACCTGCTTGGATAAAGAAGGAGATCAATGCCTGCACAATTGAAAGTCATCTCGTAAGCCCAACTGTCTCTATTGATTGTGAGTAAAAAGTTATAAATAGGATAAACATGTTCCAACTTTTAGCAAAAACTGAACTGAAATTTGCTAGGATATGCATGCAAAACTTTTAAGGGCTTTGTTGCTGTTGTATATGCATGCAAGCCCTCTGCCGACTAGCTTACATTTCAGAATGCCGAGACATGAACTTACATTTTTATTTGATGCTATAGTTACTGATAATATATGTATGCGTGTTATCACAACAGGAAACAAAATGATAAGTAACTACAGCACTAGGAGTCATTTTTCATCCACAGTGATACATTGATTGTCAACAATTGCTGACATAGTTTGTTGGTTGATTGGACTTCTGTGATTGTCAACAATTGTTTACTTGCAATTGCAATTCTTGCAGAATTTGCCACTGGCCTTCTGCGAGGCGATTGGACTTCGACAACGCTGCATGATCACGCTCAAAACTTCTACCAGCAGCACCAAGTCTTGGCAGGCGCGCCTAAACGTGTACCAGAATTGCTGCCAGCTGGTTGGAGGCTGGAAGAGTTTCTGCCTCGATAATGGGATCAGGGTGGGCGATGTCTGTACCATGCAGATCATAGAAACCACCCTGTGGAATGTCACGGTCGATCGTCGAGAAGATAGTACCAGGTAGTGCATCAATCCGCCTCTGCGATGGTGTCTTTTGTTTGAAAGCACTGGATGCTACTGTTCGTTTCATTGAATGTACAAGTTTGTCTTGTAAGTTGGCCAGTTTGGGGAGCTTTTGTTTGGGGCTTCGTTGGAGTAGCCGACACTCCTAGAAGCTCTCCCCCAAACAGGACTAAGTGCCAAGCCAAGCTAAGACATGCACCAGTGTCCACTGGATACCCTTTTGACAGGATGAGGCCAACTGCCAAAGTTGCAGTAGCCATAACAAGTTAACAACTGCAGGTGTGCTCAAGTTGCAGTACCTCCCGTAATGGAGCAACTAACAAGTGATAAGCAGTACTAGTAGTCCCAGTAAGATATGAATGGACATTTCTGCACCAGCGTGACAAGATCTTGCAATCGTGTTCCAGTAACCTCAGCTTTTTTGACGACGGATCCATTGTCACGGTACACTCCGCGCTAATCTCTCCTTTTTAAGTCCGGCCCCATATATGAAGACCTAATCTTGAACCCGTAACCTTTTTTTTGCGGATAAATTGAACCCGTAACCTTAATTAACGTTAACAAACACAATTAAGGATGATAGCTAGAACACTCGAGTAGAGTTTATTCCATTGGCCACACGTTACCATACAGTTGCATTGGCTAGAACAAAAGGCCCGCAAGACCAAAAAAATAATTTGCATGCAACACCAACTCTTGTGATCTGCGGGACTAACCCAAGACCTCTTATCTCGCATAACTTCCTTACCATCCTATCTACATAGCACATTTCCTTACCATCCTATCTACATAGCACATATGATTCTAGATAGAATGAATTTGTTTTAAACTGACATATGAAGGGTCCTTTAATCCCGGTTGGAGCCTAAAAGTTCTGAACTTTTAGTCCCGATTGGTAACACTACCTAGAACTAAAGGGTGATTTTTAATCATGATTGGTTGTTCCAACCATGACTAAAGGTCCCCCACGCCCCCTAACCATTGGATACAGGACTAATGCCTAGATTATTTCCGGATCCAAATGTGGCTGAGGTAAATATCAAAGATCGATGTGGTGTTCTATACTCGTGTAAACAATCGTGTGGTCGTCATTTTCGGCCCCCTTGCCAAAATTAGTATAGTTGAACTTGATATGAATCAGTCGGACGTGTTCTTCGCAGGTGGTGGTCACAGTTTCTGGCATTTCATGGCATTACTGAAGCTAATGCTGTGTTATTAAGGCGCGAGCGAGAGCAACATGGTATTTACACTCAAAAGTGTTTGAGCCCGATGGATGCCACAGAGCGTCCAAACAGAATGACATCAGTATGCAACAAAGTGAGCAAGATATAAATAAGTTTATGGTATTTCTGAATCTGCTTGCAAGGGATTTGAATTCAAGTTAAATACTTATTAAGTGCGTATCTTCTATCTTATCATGATCTACATTACCGAGCTAGTGAGGAGCTGCAGGAAGCACCATCTTCGTCCGATCTGAAGCAATGCAAGAAGGAATGTCCAAGTAGTGAAGGAGAAATGGTACTAAAAGTATCTGTGGACTCTATGAACGAGGCATCACTATGGAGCAATTCTATCTGTGAGATTGGGCCACCATCATGGATAAAAAGACAGATGAACGCAGCCCCTCTTAAGTTGAGAGCTTACGGAAAAAAGCAAAGAGCCCCCGCATCGCTCTCCTCATAGGGGCAGCGCCCCAACCCTAGCCGCCGCCGCCGCCCCTCCGCATTCTCGCCTCCCCTCGCTGCCGCTTTAGCAGGGGTTTGGAAGCCAGCGGACCTGCTAGGAAGGCGGCGGCGGGGTCGATTCACCGGCTTGGCTTGCGTGCCGGACGGATTTGAGAGGGGGGGGGTGTCAGACACGGGCTACGGGACTGCGTACATAACGTAGTTCATACAGGATTAGGGGATAGAACATGTCCTATACCTTATCTATGTTGTACTCTACTCGCATGCGAAGTAGGACTAGCCGATGCAGGAGGAAGCTACTCGAGTTGTACTCGAGTACGGTTCCTAGGCTAGTGTCGGATTAGAATTCATGTAACCCTATCCTCCCGGATATATAAGGGCGGGCAGGGACCCCCTCAAAATATCAATCAACACCCAAGGCAATACAAACCACCATACAGGACGTAGGGTATTACGCACATCGCGGCCCGAATCTGTCTAAACCTTGTGTTGCTTGCACCTTCGAGTTCCTGATCTCGGCGTCACCCTACCTAAAACTTACCACCTCGGGTATACCTCTCGGTGGGCAGGCGGTAAAACACCGACAGCTGGCGCGCCAGGTAGGGGTGCGCATCGAAGATCCACCGGCGAACTCGACGGCATCGTTCAAGTTTACCAGTGCTGTGCCCCCTCAGGGCACGACGTTCGTTTTCAACTCGTGGGTTTGCATCGCAGATGGTGCGGGCAATTTTCGTCGATTCATCGTCGACATGAAGCCGAAAACTCTCGCGGCGAGTTTTCATAGCGACCTCGACGAGTTCGTCGACAATCTCGACGACTTGTCAACCCATGCTCCACTATGAGGACCGAGGAGGAGTCTATTTACGACACAACTCCGTCCAGCGCTGCAACAACCTTACTCGGGTTGGACTCGTTCCAATCTAAGGACTTGTGCAGCCGATCACGATTCGGTCTACACAATTCGGCCACTGAACCTCAGGAGGCCAACAATTCCGAGTCCCTCTCCGCATTGGAAAAGGACTTGGACTATTTACTCCGAATCGGAAAGCCCGAAGCCACCGTATGTCGGGGGGCTGCGGGTTGTCTTGGTGACAACGGTCTGATGATCACCTCCACTCCAGAGGTCCGTTTCGTGCATTGGAAGGGCATGAAACTCTTTGATCTACTCGAGGATGAAGATCGACTTGTGGCACACCTTGAGCCCTTGCCTTTTCAGGAGGGCAGGCCATTAGCCACCGTGGCAGAGGAGTCGACCGAGCTAGTCGAAGCGAGCTCTGATGAGCTCATATCACGCTAGGTGCTGATGGCGGAGGAGGGCGAGGATGATGGCAACTTACCCATCGTCGCACTCGATATGATATCCGAAGATGAGGCCACAGCCAACACTGGCAATGAAAACGACGCCGATCGTGAGGCATGAAGGGCCAGGAACAGAGCCTACGCAGTCCGGCAAAGGAGGGTCAACGAGTGCATGCGATCTATGCATCGTGAGCTAGACGCCGAATTTTCAGCCGTGAGCGAGCAGGGCTTTAGAACTCCCGTGGCCAACATCACCAGGGTAACTGCCATACTCGAGCGCAGTAACGATCCAAACCTGTGTCAAGCACTTTGCTACCCACAGAGGGCATGGTTTCAGCTCGATCAACAAAACCCGGCGTCTACCATCAGAGAAGAACTCGTGGGTGAAAGCCGTAGCCAGGCTCACAGTCGAACGGCAGGCGGTCGTCCTCGACCTTAGCGCAGCAATAACAATGACAACGCTCGCGGGAGTCAGACCACTAGCGGGAGGCAGCAGCCACCTCCGGGAGGCAACCCGGAATAGGCCAATCAGCGGAATCCTCCAGAAGACCTGCGCCAAAGAATCAATGAAGGACGCGATGTGCGATCTATAATTGATTCCAGGCGCAGAGAGCGTGAAGTAGCTGAGACAGAGGGTACCGACTGCAGTGATCGTTTTCCAGCGTTCACAACACGGTTCAGCAGTTACAAGTACCCTGAGGGCTTCAAGCCGATTGGGATCACCAAGTATGATGGCAAGCAAGTTCCTCAGCAATGGCTACGTTGTTACTCCACCACCATTGAAATCACAGGAGACTCCAACATCGCCAAGGTCGTCTACTTCCGGATGGCTTTGGACCCTGCGCCGCTCACGTGGTTGGAGAACCTCAGCAACAACTCGATCGACTCCTGGGAGCAGCTCAAGAAAGTCTTCATCGACAACTTCCAGGGGACGGTCACCCGTGCAGGTACTCGTCACGACCTTGGACAATGTAAACAGGAACGTAACAAGCTCCTACGGTCCTATACACGCTATTTCTTCGACGTGCGCGCCACCATTGCGAATATCTCAGAGGAAGACATTATCAACTGCTTCTACAATGGCATCACCGACCCAGGCATCTACAGAGACTTTGGGCGGAACAGATCGAAAACTGTTGCAGGACTTCGTGACATGATGCACGACTGGTCCGAGCAGGAGAAAAAGATGCGGGAGCGGTTCCCGAGGCGCAATGATAGCAACCTGAGGTGCTCAAACGACAATCGTACTGATAAAAGCCAGCGGGACTACTCGGGTCCATCCCAAAAGCGCAAGCCAGACGACCTCGACGCGGCTGTGGATCGTCCTTCGCGAGGCAGGAAGACTACGATGCAGGAGGAGTTCGAAAAGCTCCTGCAGAAGAAATGCCCATGTCATCCAGGTGCTAATCATGCGGCAATTGATTGCTACCACCTCCAGAGGATATTCAGCAATCTCGATGGTGGCAAGAAGAACAAGCTAGCGGACAAAGAGCCCGAAGAGGACGACCAGGGGGACAAATCGAACAACGCGAAGTTCCAAGATGCTTCTATAACCATCAACGTCATCTTCGGAGGTGATGAAGAGTTCAATTCCAGGAGGGAACAGAAACTGCTCCTCCGAGAAATCATGTCCGTCGAGCCAGCGGTACCATGACCACTCCGGTGGTTGGAGGTTCCCATCTCGTTTTCACGTGACGATCAGTGGACAAGCTTCTCGGAGCTCGGCAAATTCCCCCTGGTCCTGGACCCGGTGGTGGCAGAAGTCAAGCTCACCAAAGTACTCATTGACGGCGGGAGTGGTCTCAACCTTATCTTCGCAAGCACTTTGAGAAAGATGGGCTTGGACTTAACAGACATGCTCATCCCAAGCAAATCTCCTTTCTACGGCATTGTCTCAGGTAATGCAGCGCATCCACTTGGCACGGTGGTTCTTCCAGTCACCTTCGGCACGAGGGAGAACTACCGCACCGAGTTCATCAAATTCGAAGTTGCCAACTTCGAATCTTCTTATCATGCCATATTGGGCAGACCGGCACTGGCCAAATTCATGGCAATGCCGTATTATATTTATTTACTCCTCAAGATGCCAGGACGAAGTGGGGTACTCACTCTCCGAGGCGACTTGAAGAAGTCATATGACTGCAACCAGGAGGCCATCCAGTGTGCTTCGACTACGCGTGTGCCAGATGCTTCAGGAGAAGTACTTACGGCTGTGCAACAGCTCTCCCAAGCCGGGCTGGAAATCCCTACAAGGAAGGCCAGCAAGTCGAGCATCCAGTCGACCGGCGACGTGGCCCTCAAGACGATCCAGCTCCAGAAGGGCGACCTATCTAAGATTGTTGTCATCGATGCAGGCTTAGATGAGAAATAGGAACTCGCGCTCGTCAGTTTCCTTCAGGCTAACCGAGACATATTCGCATGGAAACCAGCGGATATGCTAGGGGTGCCCAGGGAACTGATTGAGCATAGTCTAAATGTACACGCACTGGCTATGCCCAAAAAGCAACATCTTCGAAGGTTTGCTCAAGACAAAAGCGAGGCAATCAAACGGGAAATAGCTAAACTCCTCGCGGCTGACTTCATTAAAGAAGTAATCCATCCAGAGTGGGTAGCTAATCCCGTCCTTGTAAAGAAAAAGAACAACGAATGGAGAATGTGCGTTGACTACACCATCTCAACAAGCATTGCCCGAAGGATCACTTCAGGTTACCGCGCATTGATCAAGTTGTCGACTCGACGGTGGGTTGCATACTCCTCTGCTTCCTTGACTGCTATTCGGGGTACCACCAGATTGCGCTCAAGGAGGAAGATCAAATAAAAACTGTGTTTATCACCCTGTTCGGGACATATGCCTACAAAACTATATCTTTCGGGTTGAAAAACGCAGGAGCAACCTATTTAGATGTGCTTTGCTGAGCAGCTGTATCGGAATGTTGAGGCCTACGTGGATGATGTGGTCATCAAGACCTGGAATCGCGATGACTTGATTGCAGACTTGGAAGAGACGTTGGGCAGCCTACGCAAGTTTCGGTGGAAGCTCAACCCAATTAAGTGCATTTTTGGAGTACCATCAGGGAAATTGCTCGGGTTCATCGTCAGCAACCGGGGAATTGAAGCCAATCCTGTGAAGATCATGGCCATCACTGACATGGAGGCTCCGGCCACAATCAAGGATGTGCAGAAGCTAACAGGATGTATGGCAGCCCTGAACAGGTTCATCTCCCGACTCGGGGAGAGAGGACTACCCTTCTTCAAACTCCTGAAACACCAAGACAAGTTCCAGTGGATGGAGGAGACTGAGCGAGCCCTGCAAGATCTGAAACAACACCTACAGTCAACACCTACAGTAACCTCCAGTCCTTACAGCACCACTGCCAGGAGAAGATTTACTACTCTATATTGCGGCGACAACTCATGTCGTCAGCAGTGCCATTGTAGTCGAGCGCAGCGAGGAGGGCCATGTGTTTGGAGTGCAGAGGTCCGTGTACTTTGTCAGCGAGGTACTCTCCGAATCTGAGGTACGATACCCGGCAGTTCAGAAACTTTTATATGCAATATTGATCACATCAAGAAAGCTACGCCACTACTTGGATGAGTACAAGATCACTGTGATTACGGATTTTCCGTTGGTGGATATTCTACACAATCTGGACGCCACGGGGTGTATATCAAAGTGGGCAGTGGAACTGGGGGCTTTGTCAATCGACTTCAAGCCACGCACTCCAATCAAGTCTCAAGCTCTAGTCGATTTTATGGCTGAGTGGAGAGAGAACCAAATTCCAACTCCAGTCGACAAGGTAGAGCACTGGACCATGATTTCGATGGGTCTCTTAAGCTCGATGGCGGCGGCGCTGGAGTCTTATTTATTTATCCGAGAGGCAAACAACTGAAGTATGTCCTCCAGATCTTTTAGGAGGTATCCAATAATAACGCCGAGTATAAAGCCTTGCTTCACGGGCTGCGTTTGGTGATATCACTAGGCATCAAGCGACTACTTGTATACAGCGATTCACTTTTGGTCATTCAGCAAGTCAACAAAGAGTGGGATTGCAACAAGGAGATAATGGACGCCTATGTACAAGAAGTGCGCAAGCTGGAAAATAAATTTTTTGGCCTAGAGGTTCATCACGTGATACGGGAACATAATATTGGCGTAGACATACTGTCCAAGCTAGGATCCACTCGTGCACAGGTTCCAGCGGGAGTTTTCGTCCAGGAGCTAAAGCAGCCATCCACATCAGAGAACCACTGATACGGGCCTTCAAAAGCCCGATCGAGAGGTTATGATGTTTGGGGAGGACTGGAGAGAAACTTATATCGACTTCATCCGGGACCAAAGACTACCAGCGGGGATGGACACAAGAAGCCAGCGGCAGCTCATGTCATGCACAGAAGCAAAGGTTTTATCCTAGTCGACAATAAACTCTACCTCCGTGGCGCACGATCAGGTGTGCTCATGAAATGCGTCACGGGAGAAGACGGTTATGACATACTGCGGGAGATACTTGAGGGCGTATGGGGCAACCACGCGGCTTCAAGAACACTAGTGGGGAAAGCATACAGAGGTGGTTTCTGGTGGCCCACCGCAGTATCCGATGCTGAGGACCTCGTGCGGAGATGCCAAAACTGCCAATTCTTCGGCAAGCAATCTCACGTCCCAGCTCACAATCTTATCACCATACCACCATCCTGGCCGTTTGCTTGTTGGAGCCTTGATATGATTGGGCCCTTTACAACGGCGCCAGGTGGTTTCACCCATGTATTGGTGGCTATCGACAAGTTTACCATGTGGATCGAGTACAAGCCGATAGCCAAGCTCACGCCAGATAGAGTCGTTGATTTCATCTCCGACATCTTGCATCGCTCGGCTTCCCGAACACCATCATCACGGACCTGGGATCAAATTTTACGGCAAACCAATTTTGGGAGTTCTGTGAAAATGCATGCATCGAAGTCAAATATGTCTCCGTTGCACACCCAAGGGCCAATGGTCAAGTCGAGAGGGCGAACGGCATGATAATCGAGGGCCTCAAGAAAAGACTCTATGATGAAAACAGCAAGAGAGGAGGAAAGTGGATACACGAGTTGCCACATGTCGTCTGGGGGCTCAGGACTCAGCCGTCCAAAACCACAGGGCAAACTCCGCTCTTTCTTGTCTACGGTTCCGAAGCAATCTTGCCGGCTGACATCATGTGCAAATCCCCAAGGGTTGAAATGTACAATGAAGGCGAGGCGGACGAAGCAAGGCAGCTAGAGCTTGACTCTGTCGAAGAGGCTCGTTGCACTGCTCTTGTTCAGTCAGCACGATACCTATAGGGGATCCGCCGATATCATGACCGCAACGTCAGAGAACGGTCGTTCAGTATAGGCGATTTGGTCCTACGCCGCTTTCAAGACGAGTCTGGCTTACACAAGCTCAATTCGAGGTGAGAAGGACCGTTCGTCGTCAAGCAAATTACAAGATGGGGTCTTATCGACTACAATACCCCGAGGGCCAGGACGTCCCAAATTCTTAGAACGTTCAGAACCTGCGCAAGTTTTACCCATAAGAAGACATGCAGGGATAGCTGTTCTCAGAGCGCCTAGGCGGTTTTCTTCCGATTCAATTTGGAGGCTATGTGCCACAGAATCCGGAATGTAAACTTTCTATTAAAATATGGAGGCTGTAGCCACGTTCATGTTTTACAAGAATTGACTTCTTGCCATGAGCATGACAGTCGTTGCAATGATGATCGCGTTTTTTCCTAACAGGTTAGATCCGCTCGATCGGATTCTATCTAACTTGTTGGATGGGCTCACATGAGGAGCTATATCGACTAATCCCAGAGTCGCTGCACTCGGGGTAGTTTCGACTTCTTGCCATGAGCATGACAGTCGTTGCGATGATGATCGCGTTTTTTCCTAACAGGTTAGATCCGCTCGATCGGATTCTATCTAACTTGTTAGACGGGCTCACATGAGGAGCTATATCGACTACTCCCAGAGTCACTGCACTCGGGGTAGTTTCAACTTCTTGCCATGAGCATGACAGTCGTTGCGGTGATGATCGCTTTCTTCCTAACAGGTTGGATCCGCTTGATCGGATTTTATCTAACTTGTTGGACGGGCTCACATGAGGAGCTATATCGACTACGCCCAGAGTTGTTGCACTCGGGGTAGTTTTGACTTCTTGCCATAGGCACGATAATCGCGCGACGATGATCGCGTTTTTTCCTAACTGGTTAGATCCGCTCAATCGGATTATATCTTTGTTGGATGGGTTCCTATGAGGAGCTATTTCGACTATTTTAAGGGTCGTTGCATCCAGGGTAGTGTCTACTACTTAGCCTATGAATATGGATGACAATCTAGAAGTCACAAGGCAAATATGAGTACAGACGTCAATGACAGATATATTACAAGGAGAAGAGTACTTTTTTTACAACATCTCAATCCTATATTACACTTTCTACTATTTTTTCAGCTACAGGTCGGGCTTCCAGGAGGTATTTGCTAAACTGCTCTTCAGAGCAGTCTGCAGCCGCACCCTGTGTGAATACCTCTAGTTGAGCCTGAGGCCAAAAGGACTTTACAAAACTTAGCGTGTGGCTGACACATGTGGTGGGGGCTTCGATGATGAAATTGAGGACTTTCTACGGAGCTCCGAGGAGTCGCTCCAGCAGGGATCGCCCGTCTGCTTCGCCGCCTTCCTGCGGATCCACCATGTCAACAAGCTGTTGGGCGGCCCCCCTAAGGTCCTCCAGCTCCTTCTGACGCTGCTCCTTTTCTTCGCCCAGCATCTTGATCTGCTGAAGGCAGTCGACGAACTGTTGTTTAGTGTCGGTGATCATCTTCTGCAGCCTCTCGACGTCATCTGTACAGTGATACAGCATATTTTTCACGACAGTAAGCAACTCTTCTTTATATGTTAAGATTTTCCTAAGCTCTGTGGTGAAGACAGTTTTCAGAACTCAAGACAAACTGCTAAAAGAAAGTACTCGAGCGAGCAAAGGACTTGGCTTGGTGCGCTTTTTTCTGCTCTTTAAGCTGTTCTTAGAGCTCGGAGTTGGACTTCTCAAGATTGCGAAGATCGTTCTTGAGAAGCCATGTTTCTCGTGTCCGCTCCTGCTTCAGCTTGTCGAGTTCCCTCTGAAGATACATGTTCTTTCGGTGTTCTTCTGATATGCGTTGATCCTTTGCTCGGAGTTCCTGGAGGCCACTCACGACTGCTTTCAGCTTCTCGGATTTTTCTTGGGAGAGTTTGGCCACATCCTGCATAAGGGAAACGATTAAGACAAGCAACTCGGCAAAGCATAATGGCAGAAGAGCAATCATGCCTTACCAGGGTAAATTTGTACATCTCCTTGGAGATCTTCTGGAAGTATCGCATGTTGTCAATTGTCAGGAGAGGATCATCCACTAGATCTATGGTGATGATGTTCTTGTATCCACTCCCGGACACCAGCAGATCTTCAAGGTTTCTTGAGGTACCCCCAGCTTCTTCAGTTAATGGTTGTGGGGCACCTGCAAGTCGAAATGCTTTCAGTACATGAAGTCTGCGGTCTAAGCAGTTAGCCGTGGGAGGTCAGACGCTTACTTGTGCCATCCGCAGGAGTGGCATTAGTGGCCTCGACTTGTTCATCACCACCGGCGCTGGCTTCGGGTTGCTGGGGCTCAGGAGGTGGTGGGTCGGGTAGCATCGTGTCCTCCTTGGGGGCTGGCAACTCGGGGGCTGGAGTAGCCGAGACAGGCTCTCGCTTAAACCCCAAGGCAGATGTAGTCCTAATGAAGCAGAATCATTATCAAACAAGTCAAAATGGAACAGAAGATAATTATGAACAAGGAGCTGCACTTACAGTGAAGATTTCTTCATGTCGGCTTTCTTCAGTTTCAAAAAATCAATAGTATGAAATATTTCATGAACTTAGTGCTCGTGGTTTTATAACCACGGTACTCGTTGCCGATGGCGGGGTCACACCAGCTGACGGCGAGGTACCCGCCACGACAATGGTTACAATTCCTGCTGAAGTAGTCGATAGGTCCGTCCCAGCAGTTTCTGCGGCACCACCTGCTGGAACATCGTCCCCAGTGAATTCAGCCCCGATCACCTTTTGGCGCTTGGGGTCGGGAGGAGAAGCAGAAGGACTGCAAAACAGACAATGTAAGCATTCAACAACTCCAATATTTGACAACTCTACAGAACAATCGCTTCATACCTGGGGGGTTCGACTACATGCGCTTTACGTTTGCGCATTACCCGACGACCCCGAGGGACCAATGGCAAGGCTTCGGCCAATTCCACGGATGATCCGGGGGAGTTGTTCTTCTTCGCCTTCCCTTCGGTTACCCTTTCCGCTAGGGGGCTCCCGCTTTCGATCGTCTCACCACCGGGCAGAGCATCAGATGCTTGAGCTTTTTTCGCTTCAGCCGCGGCACTAGGAAGAAGGTGGTCCAGTCGGGGGATGTCAGGTTGTGGTGGATAACTTTGGTACAACTCTGTGTGTCCCTGCAGAGGATTTTTCAGTCAGCGGTTACAGAAAAACAGAACTTATTCCAAAGAAGTCGAACACTTACCGGCTTTGGAGAATTTTATGCAGAAAACAACTCCAGGACATAGGGAACTGCGTTCATGCCATCAGCACTCGCTTGACCCGGATGAGCGCGGCATCGTCAGTCAGCTCCTCTGCGCACATCCGAGATGGGTCTTCAGCACCTATGTACTCAAAGCCTAGCGTATGGCGCTGTTGGATTGGCTGGATCCGGCGTTTGAAGAAGGAAAACATTACGGACGCGCCAGTCACTCCTATTTCTTTATGGGCTGCTATGATGGCTAGCAACTCGTCGACCTGATCCATGTCCCCTCTGGAGAGTTTGGTGTTCCACTCCGGCCTCACGACAGGGGTTTCCCAGATCTTTCAGGAAGTTGGGGGACATGGTTTCCGATGTAGAACTAATGGCTCTTCCATCCAGGAATGTTGGAGGGAAATTTGTAGAAAAGGTATCTGTCGCCGGCTTGTTATCTAAGCTGGATGCCGGCGCCCCCTACAATGGATGGATTTTTTGAGGTGGGTTGCGGCTTTTTCCAGAAGAGATAGCGGAAAAAATCCCAATAGGGTTCAATTCCAAGAAAAGCTTCATAAAAATGGATGAAGATAGCAATGTGACAGATTGAATTTGGGTTGAGGTGATGGAGCTCAAGCCCGTAGAAATAAAGAAGGCCTCGGAAGAAAGAGCAAGAGGGGAGAGCTAAACCCGGTTAAAAAAATGGTAAAATGAGATGATTTTGTCCACATTTTCCATGGGAAAATGTTCGCGAAAAGAGGGGCGCCAGTTGATAAGACTTTTCTCCTGAAGCAAACCCTCAGGAATAAGATTCAGGAGTTCGTTATTGGAGCACTTACTGTAAGTCCACTCCCCAGAAGGCGGCTGTGACTCCTTCTCCTTCCCATCCTTCTCGTTGGATCTCTTGGGCGTTATTTCTAGATCTGTTTGCCACAAGTTGCTCGGGGGCTGTAGACAAGGGGCGGAGAGATTCGGCTAGTTTGGGGCTTGTCAAAGGGGTGAAGGTGGAGCACGGATCTGATTGGGGATTCAGAAATTTCTTGGCGGATTGAAGATTGAATGCACGGGTCTTTACTTTCGGTTACCGCGGGGTTAAATAAGTAGCGGTTGAAGTTGAAGAGTCGTCACAGGGAATATTCGGAAGATGAGGGGTCATTTGGTGGATTTTTTTAGATAAATTATTCGATTAACCATTTTTTCAGGGTTAATTATCCTGAAAAAAGGGGTTTTTCGAATTCCAAATCTAACTTCCATCATCTGTACCATCACACCAATTATTTCTCAAGGGAACATTTTTTCACTGCATGCCACGGCCATTGGATCCTTTTTTCAAAACTTGAGAGATTTGGATCAAAGCTCGGGGGGCTGCGGGATACGTGGCATCGACTACTTATTTTTCGAATATATTTGAAAGGTAAGTAAGGAAGATTCAAGACTAATGTGACCCTCAGCCTGATTCTTCGATTCAACCTAAGGCTCGGGGGCTACTCCATATGGAGTGCAATTTTTCATCGCACAGCATACCAAAGAAGTAATTCGGGGCATGAGCACCTCATAGCTTCAATGCAGCCAAGGAAGTACTCGAAGAAGAACTTCAAGACGGAGCTTTATAAGAAGCTGAAGACTACTTCGGAAGTACTCGAGGAGCCTGTAGTACTCAGCTACGAAGAGCTCGGGGGCTTGTCAGACCTGGGACTTCGGGACTGCATACATAACGTAGTTCATACAGGATTAGAGGATATGACATGTTCTATACCTTATCTATGTTGTACTCTACTCGCATGTGAAGTAGGACTAGCCGATGCAGGAGGAAGCTACTCGAGTTGTACTCGAGTACGGTTCCTAGGCTAGTGTCGGACTAGGATTTATGTAACCCTGTCCTGCCGGATATATAAGCGCTGGCAGGGACCCGGTCAAAACATCAATCAACACCCAAGGCAATACAAACCACCATACAGGACGTAGGGTATTACGTACATCGTCGTCCGAACCTATCTAAACCTTGTGTTGCTTGCGCCTTCGAGTTCCTGATCTCGGCGTCACCCTACCTAAAACTTACCACCTCGGGTATACCCCTTAGTGGGCAGGAGGTAAAACGCCGACAGGGCGTGCGCCAGCGCAAGGTAGTGGCGTCTGGCAAGGAGAGAGCCGCCGATTCTATTGCACCAGCAACCGGAGTCGAACATACATGCGACGGTCTTCAGCGCGGGCATGGAGGTGGAGGGAGGCGCAGGCGCGAGGCTTTGACGGGCGGGCGTCGGCACGGAGGAGATGAGCGACGCGCCGGCTTGGCGGCGTAGGAACGGGGGCAGCGTGCCAGCCTGACCCTATGGCCCGATGGCGTGGGGCCACAGTGGAGAGGGGTCGGTGCGCAGGCCCGACCCTGTGATGCAGTCACGGTGGTCGATGGAGAGGGGGCGGCACTCCGACCTGGCGGTGCGGTCGAGCAGGGGTGTAGGCCCCTAAGGCAACGGCCCTGCGCGGATCTGCGGTGGCAAAAGGCGGCACGAGGCGGCGGCCGCGGAAGGCGGCGGGAGGCAAAGGACCGCGGGCGGGCGGCTGTGGAGTGCGGTGTGGTGGTGTGGCTAGGAGGAGTCCGGCCTGGTGGCGATAGCCGGTTGGCTGCGCGCGGGCAGGAGGAGGGTCAGCGGTGCGATGGATGGTGGTGGGAGCGGTTGCATGGTGGCCGGAGTGGTGCCTTGCACCACCTTAGCACTCCACCTCCTCTTCTCCCCATCAGTGACGAGGATCTGCATGGTGTTGCGGCCGGGGTGGTCTATGCTCCGTGTCAGCGCATGGCATGCTCGTGGCACCAAGGTGGTGCTGTGGGCGGCGACGGGCCATCCTTCCGGCTCAGGCTTCTTGGAGGTGATGGGGAGCGAGGAGCCAAGTGGCGCCCGACGGCGCGTGGGCTGTACGCATGTAGCAGGTTCGGTGGAACCTCTGGGTGAAAGCCTTTTGCCGGCACTCTTGCCGGTGGCGATGGCAGCGGCGCCCTCTGGAGTCGTTTCTCCCTGCTTGGGGCATCATTGTGGAGCCTCCATGCCTGATACATGGGGTGTCTCTAGCTGAAAACCCTGTCTAGTCATGGACGAGCGACGACGGTGCCGTTGGCGTCGCTCCCTCCTTGTAGGCATCACTTCTCGAGACCCGGCTAGACTTGCGGCAGTGTTGGTGTTGCCGATGGTGGGGGATGGCAGCCAAGGGAGATGGTGGCTCAATGGTAGTGGTGGCGGCAGTGATGGTGGTTACCCGCGCGTGGCAAGTTGTGTTGCCATGGCTGGTCCAATCCGACCGGTAGAGGGTGGAGAGGCTCGGGTCGACGATTCAATCCGACCGGGCAGAGGGAGTTGTAGCCAGGATCGATGTCCCAATCCGACCTAGGAAGAGGTGGTGGCTGTGTCTCTAGAGGCTTTGAGTCCGCACTTGTGATGTAGCTGTGATTCCGGCGGCGGCAGACGAAGGTGAGGTTTTTGGAGTGGCTCGGTGGCGCTATGGCACCACCGACGGCCAAACCTGGATCCTTGGCGAGTCCATCGGCGGGAGTGGCGAGGCCCCTGTGCGCTTCAAGGTGGTGAGTCCGAGGAGTGGTGTGCGGCGGTGGATGTGGCGAGGCCCCCACGCGTTTGAGTTGTCTCGGAGGTCCAAGATCTGGCGCGGCGCTTCGTTTGTTTGGTGTGCATGATGCTGCAGCGGTACTTTTGCGAGGGGCACTACATGTCGGTGGCCCTTTCAGTGTGGTGCGATGGGCTTCTCTTCTGGCTTCTGCCAACACTTGGATGGTGTCTGGGAGATCGACGATCGTGGGTGCGTGACCTGAAGACAACAACGACATGGTGGAGGAGTTGTGGTGGTTACTTGGCTCGTGGCGAACTGCAGCGACCAGTCCTGCATGGCAGCAGCTGGTTGGCGTAGGACATCGTCGGGGTCGACGGCACTTGCGGAGGGCTACTTGTCGGCTTTATCCCGGTTTGTGGTGTTTTGGTGGGGAGTCGTGTTGAGTTTGCAGCCGTGTTGATTCAACCGGTTGTTGAGTCGAGTTGAGTGGAGTTGTGTGGCCGTGTTGATGTTCCAATCCAATCGGCCGGTGTTGTTGTCGGTGTTGTTGTTGTTACTATTTGCTGTTGTGCCCAGCCTGGGCGTTGTCTCTTCTTTTTAATATAATCAGCACGGTTCGTTTAAAAAAAATTACTAGGGTATGGCAGATGGTACTATTTCAATATCTTTAAATATACATATGCTAGCAAGAACAAACAAATCAATATATCAGTATCAGCAGTTGTATAACATCCTCCATGAACATGCACTTCAAAAACTCTTCTTATAGAAGAAAAACTCTACTTGAAACCAATGCCGTTATTGCAATGATTGCAGGCCTTGCCAAGAGTTTTCTGTGATGCGGTTGGGCTACGGAAACCTTGCACAATCAGGCTCAAGACATCAATCAGCAGGACAAAATTTTGGGAACGGTGCATGGACACCCAGGCAAGAATAGCAGCTACCTGTTTGTGCAGGGTTGGAGGTGGTTCTGCCACGAGATCAGTCTCAAACAAGGCGACATCTACACATTCGGTGTCATCGAAACCACATTGTGGCATGTCGTTATCATGCGTTGTTAGGAAAGATAAACTAGTTATATAAATAAAAAAACTCATGTCCCCTTTTTTTCCTTATCAAATACCAACATCAACATAAATACGATATCAGTTCTCTCCACTTTCTTCCCAGGTTTGTATTCTTATATGCTAGCTAAACTTCAGTTTATAGCCAAAGTCAAACTTCATATCGTTATCAAATCAAACTTTAGACTTCTTATGGAGCAACAGCTTAACCAAAGGTTAGAGTCCACGTGGTTAATAACCCAGTGCTCTGGGACTAAAAATTCAGTTCAACTAGAATGGATTGGGATTCCACTTTCAAATTAAATTTTGATCGAAGAACTTGACGAATAGAAAGTTTACAATTATAAAATTTCTGATTAGTAATAAGTCTAATACTGCGCTACAACTAAGGCTTAACTTTATATTTTTCTTGAAAATGGAAATAATTACTTAAGATTGGTGCTAAAACTAAACCTTTCATGCACTAATACCTTGCTGGTAAGTTTTTTAGATATCGCCCTTCGAATTGGATCCCCAATAGCACTAGATAGATCAAATCTCTCCATGAGGCAGAGGATCTCGATGTAGAAAAATGCAATGTTCCTAACATTTTGCAGGTATGAAAGTTACATTTTGATTCTCTAACGAACTATTAAAATTAGAATTTGCAAAAATTTATGGGCTAGATTTAGAATGGGCTTCGAAGAGAGTCTCGCATCCTAAGCTCGAAGGAAAGGGTCCGACGGAAAAGCTACTCCGATGGTGGTAGTAATTTGTGCAAAAGTGATTGGACAGTTTTATCCTTGCTAGCAGATAATGCTTAGTTGGTAGGGTAGTGTGGAAACACTCAACTAGGGTCTAGAGGGAGTCAAGTTAGTTTGTGGTTTTAGTAGGTCGACAAAGTGGGTGTTTGGCGCAGCTTCTCAACCAGCGTTTCATCATCTCTAAGCGCGTAGACAGCCAAACGGCACGCTTCTATCCGCGCTTCCGAAACCAGCGCTGCTCTGGCCTTCGTAAAAGCAGCGTAGAGAAAAAGCTGACGCCACCCCGCTTCCCACCGCTTATGCGGTCTCAGCGCCCCTCTCCCGACTCCCCACGGCGCTGCGCCCCTCTCTCATCCCGTTCCTCCCTCCTGCGCCCCCCTCTCTGCTCCATGGAGAGCTAGGCTTCTCCCCGCCCCCTGCTCCACCAAGCCCGCCTAGCCCGCGGCCGCGCCGCGCCGGCCAGGGCCGCGGCCGCGCCGCCCCGCCCCGCCGCGGCCTCCGCCGCGCCGCCCCGGGCCCGCGCCGCCCCGCCCCCCCGCGGCCTCCGTCGCGCCGCCCCGCTGCGGCCTCCGCCGCCCTCCGCTCCTCCGGCCTCCAGGTGAACTCCCTCCCCTCTACGCGCAGATATGCCCCTCGGGGGCGCGCCTACTTCTTATCCCCTGCCCTCCGCGCTTGCCTCTCTCTGTCTCCTCCTTCCCTTTCCCCTCCCTCTCCGCCACGAAGGATTGGTCTAATGACCCAAGGAAATCAAAACCTGCAGTACTAGATGTAGACATGTAGCCATGGTACATTAGTTTGGAATAAGAATATATTCTTACATGGTTATTATGGTCAACTGTTTTCACTGATTGCTTTTGTAAACCTTGCATCATTCGGCATGGTCTTCTTAGATTCCAATGCCACTGGAAGTTCCCCAACTAATTAAAGAACTTTTCATTCTTTAACCACCCCTAATGGCAGTGCACTGAAAAGCAAGTATCATGGCCTGACACGATGGCTGATGAGAGCAACATTTGCTAGAGACAGGGAGGTATGACTGTTACATGTTTCCAGGGGCATGTAAAATGTGTTAATCTTTCTCACAAGTTGCTTGGAGTGTGACCTGTGCCTTTGGCTAGATGCAAGAAGAGCTTGCGACAGCTCATTTCTTTGTAGGCTTTGGCTTGTGATGCCTGCTATTCCAAGGATTTTATGCATGGACATCTAAGTTCGAGGCTTAAAAAACCCTAGTATTGTTCTAGGGACATCATTGCTGAGCAAAGATCTCACCATTCGATGTTTTCGATCGCCTTCGGGCAGATCTGTTCCGCCGCGACCCAAATTGTATTATTGATGTAAGTATTTACGACGATCTTATACAGTTTTGCAGGTACTGAGTTGCAGGAATTATTGTACCTTTCTTTGAAGGTAGGCCAGGACCGCCCCGCCCCGCCCCTGCTGCCACTTCTTCAAGATCGACACCAGTAAGGTAAGGCAACGCAACTAGTTTCTGTGATCTATTTTGTGCTAATTTAAACAATTAGAGTAGCTGTAATTTAGTCACTTGCATAGATGGAGAACACGTCAAAGAGCAGGAAACCAAATGCACAATGGGATCCAACTGCTGCTAAAATTTTTAATGAGATATGTGTGGAACAAGTGTTGGCAAATAATAGACCACAAGGTTGTTTGAACAACAAAGGGTATGCCAATCTTATTGCCCAGTTTAATGAACAGACTGGTAGAAATTACAACCGTTCTCAAATGAAAAATCGTTGGGATGCACTGAAAAATGACTATACAACATGGAAGACACTACTCCTGGCCGCATCTGGTTTAGGGAGAGATCCAAGGACTGGTTCTATTGCAGCTGATGTTGAATGGTGGAAAGAAAAAATAGAGGTATGCAATGTTGTGCTAGGTTCTGTTATATTATATTAGTTCCATGGCTTGATTTTAACTATTAGAACTAATTGTGTTTCAGGCCATGCCCGCATGCAAAAAATTTAGACTTGCTCTATTGGAGAATGAAGAAGATCTTGAAATAATGTTTAGTGGTGCGTCTTGCACCAATGTATATGCTGCTATTCCAGGAGCAAAGGAAGGAACAGCAGGAGCAAAGGAGGGAACATCAGGAGCAAATGAGAGATCAGATGGTACTGACGATGAGGTTGAGGAGGTGCTTCCATTTTCCCCACCAGGAGCAAATGCTAAGAAAAGAGGTGCTGCTCACAAATCCCCAATGAAGAAAACAAAGAAGAATTTTAGAGACTTGCAGTTCAAACGGTTTGTGGATTCATTTGTGGAAAAAGCTAGTTCAAGCAAAACTTCCGCAACTTCATCTCCTAATGATTATGTTAGACAAGAGATAGCAGAAATGTTGGAATCAGTTATTGAGGCTGGAGCATGTGAAGGAAGTGATGAACATTTCTATGCCACACAACTCCTCGTCAAGAAGGAGTACCGTGATGTGTTTTCCACTCTTAAGACCCCAGCTGGGAAGCTTGCATGGCTGAAGAGAACTTGGGAGGAGAGGAAGACACGCTAGACAATACTAGCTTTGCATTGTACCATTAGTATTGTACTTTGATTTTATCTTGTTGCATGATGAACTTGGTTTTGAATGTTGAACCTGATATCAATAATTTATGGCTGATATGAAATATCTTGTATGGTTGTAATCAGTTTTGAAATCTGTGTGTTATTATTAAATATTTTCTAGTGCTGAGGTGCTGCTCATTTATACAGATGGCATTCACTTCAAGCGACTCTAATGAAACTGGGATAGCAAGTAATTCAAGTGAATCAAGTGGTTGGATGTATGAAGCTGCTGCAATTGCAGCTTATGCAATGGTTGATTGTGGGATACCTTCATCTGCAAAGAAGCCAAGGAAAGTGCCGAAGGAGACAGGTTTTCAGTGGGTTCAAAGGCAGCTAAGTGATCCAGAAAGTTGCTACGACATGTTTAGAATGAGAAGGTCAGTATTCTTCAGCTTGCATGAGGTCTTGGTGAATAATTATGGCTTAGCATCTTCGGATGAGATGTGCTCAATAGAAGCTCTTGGCATGTTTCTATGGATGTGTGGTGCCCCTCAGTCAGTTCGCCAAGCAAAATATATTTTTACGCATTCCTTAGAAACTATTAGTAGGAGGTTCAATGATGTTTTGGAAAGTGTTCACATTTTGGCTGCTGATAACATTAAACCTAAAGATCCTTCTTTTGCTGTGGTACATCCAAAAATTAGAGAGCATAGATCTTGGCCTCATTTCAAAAATTGCATTGGCGCGATAGATGGAACCCATATTGAAGTCACTGTACCAGCATCAGAGCAGGCAGTACATATGAATAGACATGGATATTGTAGTCAAAATGTTATGGCTGTTTGTGATTTTGACATGAGATTCACATTTGTGGTGGCGGGATGGCCTGGATCTGCTTATGATACACGTATATGGAGGGACACTTTGTATGGCAAGTACAAGGATAAATTTCCACATCCTCCTCAAGGAAAGTTCTATCTTGTTGATTCAGGTTATCCAAATCGAAAGGGTTATCTAGCACCGTACAAAGGTCAAAGGTACCACATTCCAGAATTTCAAAATGCAGGGCAACCGATTGGATTGAAAGAGGTGTTCAACCATGCTCACTTATCACTTAGAAATGTTATTGAACGTTCATTTGGAGTCTTGAAAATGAAATGGCGCATTCTTCAAATGTGCCAAGCTACCCAATGGAGAAGCAAACAATGATCATAATTGCTTGTATGGCGTTGCATAACTTTATTAGAGATAGTAATTTGAGTGATGTGGATTTTGATAGAATGGCAGCAGATGAGACGTATATCGATGAGGATGAGGATGGGGACATGGGAGCTAGTACAAGTCAATTTGTGGATGAAGAAGATATGGAAGGTGTACGTGATGTCATTGCGCAAGCATTGATGGGAGGTTACTAGATATGTAATATTTGCCCAAATAACTTATGTAACAATCATGAATTATCTAATATATAATTATTTAATTTGTGTTGTTAATTATTTTATTATTAGTTTGTTATTATAAATACATAAATATACATCTATACATACTAAATACATGTATTCAGACAACAGGGAGAGTATTTCAGTCATTTCCCACTTCTGACAGGGTTTCAGCCCATTCAATAAGCAGTCTGCCAAACATCTAACTTTTGTGACCAGCTGCTTCTTCAACCAGCTGCTTCTCTGGCCAGCTGGCTACCAGCTGGCTTCTGAACAAGTTCCAGCTGTCCCAAACAGGGCCAAAGTCTAAAACTAGATAAGTGATGGATAAAGGAAAAAAGATTAATCAACTGTGCCATTTCAATCTTATTACAGTGAAGAAATCATGAAGTATAGGGGACTAGAAAGGGAAAGAAAGAGTTTCCTAAAGTACTTAAAAAATAAAGACCTCCTAAAGTTAAAGTCGGAAGAGGATGGTGAAAATCGAGCGGAGGGAAAATAAAGAGTTGATCTTGCTTTTGCTTCCGCACCGTTGCTGTTGCATTCACACGGATCACACCATTAATCATCCAGCTCCAGCCGGCGGCCGCTCAGCTTCACCAGCCACCGCCTTCGTCAACCAATGTCGCCGGACATCGCGTCGTGCAGCAACCGTGGCGCTGCCGGCCTCAGGCACCTCCGGGTGCTGCTGCCGTTCACCTGCGACCATAGTTTTGAATTATCGGTTAAAATGTTTAGCGATAGAGCTGCTGTTACAGTGTTTAGCAGGGTACAGCTAACATTTAACAGGCCGTAGCTGGATTTAGTAGGCTAAATATCATATAGGCCGTGCTTTGTAACAGGTATAGCCGCTGTGGCCATAGCCAACTATTTAAAATCTTGACTGCGACAGTGTGGTAAGAGCAGCGCTTTCACCTGTCGCGCCGCTCGCCCAGGCGCCGGTCGGCGGCTGTGACTCCGCCCCCACTAAAACTCACCCGATCTTGTCACTTTGCAGCGGATCCCTGATGGGCTCACCACAGAAATCGGCGCCGAGGAGGCCTTCGTCGTCGCCCCATACGGCGGAAAGGGCAGGCTCCGGCGCGTCGAGGTCAGGTAGGACGGCGACGACGTGTTCCTAGGGCGCAGGTGGCCGGAATTCGCGGGCGCGTGCGGCATCGCCGGGGGTGGTTCTTGGTCCTCCGCCACCACGGCGGCGGCGTGCTCACCGTCAAGGCATTCGACGCCAACCGCTGCCTCAGGGAGCTCGCAGTCCGACCCCCTGCCGGTAGACATCGATTCTTGGACCCTTTCTTAGTTGTCGAAAATCTTTGAACTTTTTCCACTAAGGAAGAAGTCCAGATTACCCCCCTCATCTCTTTCCTTGGTCTAAAATGCAACCCCCATCTCCAAACCCAACCCGTCTAAATGATTCTGCGATCTCTGCAAACCACGTACCCCCCCTCACCCGCGCCAGTAGCCCCACTGCTGCCAGGCTGAAAACCGGGGTGAACTGGCCGCGGCGGTTGTCACGTATGTGGTTTAGACGGGTTTGTAGATGGGGGTTGTATTTTAGACCACGGCGGACTTCTTCCTTCCACTAATGGTGTCAAAGTCTCAAGAAATTGAAAGTTCTTCACCTTTATGTCACGGCTTGCTTGTCCGGATAGCAACATTTCAGACTTTCAGTCCCTTGTGTGATTTTACCCTTCTCTTCCATTGTAGAATTATACCTTCAGTAGGATCATTTCTTATTAATCGTTCTTGAAAAGGTGAAACAGAAATATCAATCATTTTGGTGATCTGCTTGGACTCTGGAAGGCTAATTTTGACACTTCAATTTTTGGAGTCCCTTTCTACTGCCAAATAGCAACTGGGTCAATTTGTATGTTCAGTATAAATTTACTGTTTTTAACTCATATTTTGTTCAGTTGAATAACCCATGAGTGGCACAGATACTTCCCGTAGGCCACAGTTCATCAGTGTGCTTCCACCAGATTCCATGGAAAAGTTGGTTAGTGACAGTAACAGTGCTTCCTTTTCTTTTGCTGAACTTTGTTTTATTTTACTAGAATGGTCTGATTTTAATCTGTTAATGTGCTCGTGCAGCTAATTGCTGCTAAGTTTGTGCAAAATTACATGTGTAAGGGGCTCATGAACAATCGTATGGCCATCCTTTTTGGCCCCTTGGGTAAAATTTGTCAAGTTGAGCTCAAGATCAATGGGCCAGACAACTTTCCTTCAGGTGGTTGGTCACAATTTCTTGAGCTTCATGGCATCACTGAAGCTAATTGTCTGCTATTAAGGTATGAGGGTAACATGGCGTTTACAGTCAAAATTGTTTGGGCCTGATGGATGCCAGATAAAGTCCAAACACAATGGTATCAGAATTCAACAAAGTAAGGAAAAAATTAATAAGTTTATGGTATGATTTAATATGTTTGCAGTGGATCTGAATGTGAGTTACATACTAAAGTACATGTCTCTTTTTGCGTTATCAAGTATCAACAGTACTTGATATTGAAATGCAGCAGGAGTTACCCTCTGCTTCCATTCAAAAGTGTGAGAGGAAGAAAGATCAACTATGTAGTGAAGAATGGAAGAAACCAAAAGCCTCCATGACTTCTCTGAACAAGGCTCCATTCCAGAAGAAATCCTTCTATGAGATTGGCCCCCCATCTTGGATAAAGAAAGTGATCAACACCAGCACACTTAAATATCATCTTGTAAGCACAACTATTTCCTCATTTATTGAGATAGAATTTTGTGTACAACAAGAATGCGAGTTGAAAAGTTTGTAGAGTGGCAAACCTTTTTATTTTCTCATGGAGAAATGGAGATCAACATGTTTGAGTTGATGCTCCAACTAGCAACTATACTGGGATATGCACATGCAAATCAGAAAAAACAAATCAGTATATTAAAGTATTAGATTTAGTTCATATAATATCAGCTTTGTATAAACAATTTTCACATATTTGTACTTGAAAAGATATTGTTATGGAACCCAACCAATGGAGTCTCGATCTAGAAGTTAGTGTTTATTCTCTTTGACATATACTAAATCCTTGACCACATACTGAAACAATTACGGATGCTATTATTACAGTCTTTGGCCAAAGATTTCTGCAATGCGATTGGGTTGCGGGAAACTTGTGTGATCACTCTCAAGACCTCTATGGACAGTACTGAATCTTGGCAGGTGCATGGTCGCACAAGCGAGAATTCCAGCTACCTGATCTCACATGGTTGGAAGAGGTTCTGTCAGGAGAACAGTCTCAAGGAAGGAGACATTTCCACCTTCTATGTCGTTGGAACTACACTGTGGCATGTTGTTATCATGTCTAATACATTAACATATACTAAAAATGCAGCAGGAAACCCCTTCTGCGGCCAGTAGCAAGTGCAAGACTGACAAATATATTTCAAGTAGTTAAGAACAGAAGGGGCCAAATGGTCCCCCTGACTCCAAATAAGGCATCATCTAAGGAAAAATGTGCTTTTGAGATTGGGCCACCAGCTTGGGTGAAGGAGATCAACACCAGCACAATGGAAAATGTGTTTGTAAGCACAATCTCTTGTCTATTTGTATGAGCAAGAAATTTGATATACTTGTGCCCATTATTTAGAAGAAACGTGAACTGAAATTTTGCTAGGATATGGCATCTTATGACTTTTGCCCCACAAAGAACCTTTGATGCTTCAATTACCTATAATATGTGTGTGCATGGTATCACAAGAGGAAACAAACCTGTATATTGAAATACTTGTTTTGATATAGTCTCAGTGTTTGTACGGCATTTGGCATATGTATGCACTACAAGAACATCTGAACGTATTATCAAACCCCACATGAACAAAAATTCAGGTCTTGCAATCATTATTCATTATTCATCCACTGTTATACCGATACATTAATCCTGGACATTGGCTTACAGAAACCATTTGACTGACGAACCTGTTGCAATTCATGCAGTCTTTGCCATTGGCCTTCTGCGAGGCGCTTGGACTAAGGGAACCTTGCACAATCACCCTCAAGACTTCAATGAGCAGCACCACGTCTTGGCAGGCACGTGTTGTCCCGTACAAGTACTGCAACCACCTGGGTGGGTCGGGCTGGAAGAGGTTCTGCCAGGAGAATAGGATCAAAGAAGGTGACGTCTGCACCTTCAACATCGTTGGCACCAAGCTGTGGCATGTCGTTGTCGCACGTCAGTAAGCTAGGGCAAGAATTGATAGCGCATCAGTTCATCTGTGACTTCTGTTCAGTACGGTTGTTGCTACTCCTATTCTGGAATGCAATGTACATGTTTGTCAGCAAGTCGGCTTGCATTGCTCAGGAATGTGCTGTCTCTTTGCGTGTCCTGACTCCTGAGCTACGTGGATTCACATGTATGGACGTTGAAACTTGAGAGAACATGTTGATTCTCAACCTCTGCTGTTTCAGAGAATGAAAAGAACAGGGATTCTTTGGCTAAAATGTGGAGCCTGAAAAGGAAACCATAACACAGCTTGGCACTCTTTCTGTGGTAATATTTGTGGTCTGAAAGAACTGGAGTAGGCCATGGAGACACCCCAAAGCTTCACCAGTAAATCTGATGAAAAGTGAAAAGCCCTGCTCCAAGCTAAGCACATAGTACAGGAGTTTTTAGTTTATCACCCACGGGAGCAAAGAATAGTAGGATTGTATCTGCAACATGGTCGCCAAGGAAGATCACATGGTCTCGTTTATGATATACTCTGTCCGTTTTAAAATGTAGGTTGTTTTGGTTTTTTAGTCTCCATATCAAGAAATCTGTGTGAAGAAAGATCGGTTGAGTAGTTGCATGCTTTTCAGTCTCCATGACGTATTTTGAAAGCATGCTTTATAGAATGTCATATGTTTATGATTAGAATGAGTATCAATTTACAAATTGATGATCAGAACTAAAGCCGTTTGATGAATTTATTTTCTATCACTCTAAAAAAGATGGAACGCTACCAAATGCTAATATCCTGAGTTGACTCTAGTTTTTGTCATCTATTCTTGCATGCTAGATTTTGAACGTTTGCCACTTTTCTCATCACTTAACATTCAGTATTTTTGCGTAGGTATATCAGAACTTCTCTTTTCAGCTTTGTTTGGTCTGGCGCATTATGTGGCTCCTCTTCAGGATCGCACCTCTCTTTTCCTATGCTTATACTCCCTCCATCTTAGTATATAAGGCGTAACCACCTCTAGTTCAAAGTTTAAGGAACGTATTTAATTTTCTCTATTATGATTGCATCAATGTACGTGCATATAGTGAGAGCACGTCTTATATTATGGGACTTGGGTAAAAAAATAGTTACGCCTTATATACTATTAGGATGGAGAGAGAATCTATCTATCTATGTGCCATCAAATCTAAAGTAGGAGCAGAAGCGAATGGAAAGATTAGCCGGATAGGGAGGCCCATCAACCTCTCCATTCCTCTTCGTCCTCCTTTCTCTCTTCATCGTCCCCCTTCATCCATGGCCAAAACTTGAATAAGATGGGTGCTCCATTGCTCTTGAAGAGAAAGGGCACCATAAGTATCCAATTTAACACGATAAAACTGAAAAGATGGCAAATATATAAAGTCTATAAGTCCGGTGATTGAAAAATACATAATCTCATAAGGAATCACCTTTTGTTAGCTTTCCCTTTGCAGGAGGTTTAGTTTCAAGTGACCTCTTTGTTCCATTATCCGCTCACTCTTTATCAATCAATTGGCTTATTTAGTTCTTTTTTTAATTAATGTAGCATGACTTAGATGATAGTTAGTAAACTTATGCTTGCATTACCCCACTCTTTACGTTCTCACTAGGGGCATTGCGTGTAGTCAATAACATCTACTCCCTCTATTTTTATTTACATATCGTATTAGGTTTGTCTTAAGTTAAACTTGACCAACATTGACTAAATTTATAGGAAAGAATAATAATATTTACAATATACCAAATTTATTTTATTGAATCCATCATGAAATATATATTGATAGTGCATATGTTGGGTAGTATAGTTATTGCTATATTTTTCTATAGATTTGGTCAAATTTAACCAAATTTAACTTAGGACAAACCTAATACGACATATAAATAAAAATGGAGGGATTATCTAGCTAGAAGTACATCATAGGAATGAAAAGGGTGGGAAAACACACCATGCTTAAAATAGCAAGCGTGCATTTGTAACAGAACCACTTTTAGGCACTATTCAGTTAAGCTTATTCAAGCACACACGTAGGAACCGCAGCAACGGAATTCACACAAGCGATACATACACATATGTGGAGTTTCCATGATTGCTTGATTGATCCGTAGGAACTAGGGATTGATATGAGCGAGCAAATAATGGGAATCTCCAATCCAATAGACTAGTAAGGTAAGGTAGGAAACCGTAAAAACAAACCTGATGATCAACTGGAAAATAATCTTAGAAAGAATCACATTTGACAATTTCTATCCCGTCTAAATTCAACAGTAAAAGAAGAAAATAAAATCATGTCAGGAACGAGCCCAATTAGAAGGCATAAGATGGCTTAGGGAGGATCATTCCCCTCCAATTCTTTTGGAAAAGGGATTAACCGAACATAGCCCTTACGAAGGAAGTTTCTTTTTAATTACGTTACGAAGGAAGTTAAAATTGAAGGTTCATAAATTTGACAAAAAATAAGGGGCAAAATACATGATATTTAAGATCTGTTTAGATAGGCTAAAGTTGAGTGTTAAACTTTAGCACAACATCTATTAGTACACATACTTTTCCTAAAATTTTTAAAATTTTCAGATCTTAGCTAAAGTTTAACTCATCCTATTAGCACTCATATTTAGATAGTACTAAAATTTAGCATTTTTAGCATTAGTTCTTGAATATCAAGCTTTTAATTTGCCCCAATCTTTCCATTGGATCCCGAATTTTCCTACTTCCCTACTGTTGCTTGCTTTCGCATTCACTTCACTGCCCAGCTTCGTCCACGCAGGCACAAGGTGCACGCCCCAGGGCCTAGGCCATGGCGTCACCGGATGGTGACGCCGCCCGCCACCACAAGCACCTATGGGTGCTGCTGCCTTTGATCAGCGACCGTCAGGTAAATGCAGCACTCCCTCCGTCGCGCCGGCGCCGCTCGCTCGGACGCCAGCGGCGTGAACCCGCCTAAAGAAAATCACCCATCTTGCACCTTCCAGCGCATCCCTGACGAGCTCGCCCGGGAGATCGGCTCCGATGACGCCCTCATCATCATCCCGCATGGAAGGGGCGTGGTCCAGCGGGTTGAGGTTGGGTAAGGATGGCGACGGCGTGTTCCTAGGCCGCGAGTAGCAGGAATTCGCGGACGCGTGCGGCGTCGGCGCTGGGTGGTTCGTGGTCCTCCTGCACCGCGATGTTGGCATGCTCACCGTCAAGGCGTTCGACGCCGGCTGCTGCCTCAGGAAGCTAGGCACTCAACTTGGAGGTAAAATTTTCACCCTTTTCGGTGTCAAATTCTCTTCAGAAAACCCTCTTTTGAGTTCCTTTGCGTAACTCTAAAAATCTTGGACCTTTGCTTCAACTCCAAAATTATTTTTGCATTGTGTCAAAATAAACATGGTTTTAAATCGCCAGCTAAGTCGTTTAGCGGCAGGGCTACCGTTACGGCATTTCGCAGATTTTAGCGGGCTAAATGCTATAGCGGCTGTCTTTCATAGCAGCTATAGCCGACTATAGCGGCATCTATAGCCGGCTATTTAAAACTTTGCGAAGAAATCGGAAGTTATTCACCTGAATGTGATGACTGATGAATTTGTTTGGATTGCAATATTTTGGTTCCTTGTAAATGTAAAATCTCTCTCTTCATGAAGTAGGATTGTTCCCTATTATTTATTCTTGAAAGGACCGAACTGAGATATCAATACTATTTGTGGATTTCTTAGAGTCTGATGAAATTTGATATTTCAATATTGGACTATTGGAGTCCTTATAATGTACAGTTGTTGCTCAGAAGAGGGAGAAATTAATCTTGGTATATAATGGGGATCAGCCGGAGCCTGGAAAAGCTTGGAGATATTTGTACCAAATTAACACTTAGTAGTAGATCTTGCGTAACTTCTAGTTTCCTACTGCCATTCAGTAACATCATGAATTTCTGTTTTCAGTATAAACTGAATGCTTGTATCTCTTATTTTGTTCAGCTGAAGCAGCCATGAGCAGTGAAGCATCCCGTAGGCCACAGTAAATCAGTCTGCCTCCACCAGATTCTATGGAGAAGATGGTTTGTGGACTTTTGCTGCAATTTTTTTTCTGAACTTTGTTTTCTCTTATTGGAATTGTCTGGCTTTACTCTTTATTTATCTGTTCTTGCAGCTAATACTTGCTAAGATTGTGCAAAATTACATCCGCAGGGGACACTGGAACAATCATATCGCCGTCGTTTTTGGACCCCTCGGAAAAGTTTGTGAAATTGATTTCAAGATGAATCAGTCAGATATGTTCTTTGCAGGTGGCTGGTCACAATTTCTGGCACTTCATAACATCACTGAAGCCAATTGTCTGCTGTTAAGGTATGATGGCAACATGATGTTTACAGCTAAAGTATTTGAGCCCAGTGGATGCTAGAGAGAGTCCAAACACAGCGGCATCGGAATGCAAAAGAATAAGCAAAATGTCAATAAGTTTATGATATCTATTATTAGCAATGGATTTAAGTTTGAGTAAAATTCTAAAGTGCATGCCTCTTTTGTACTATCAAGTATCAACATTACAAGATAAAGAAAAGCAGCAGGAAGTACCATGTGGTGAAGAACAAGAATGATTGGTCAGGTACCAAGGTTCTATACATAAGTGTAAGAGAAGAAATGATTGGCCACGTAGTGAAGGATGAAAGAAACCAAAAGTGCCCATGAATTCTTTGAACCAGGCTCTATTCAGGAAGAGATCCTTCTATGGAATTGGCCCCCCATCCTGGATTAACAAAGTGATCAACTCAAGGATACATGGATATCATCTTCTAAGCACAATCATTTCCCTATTGGATAAAAAACCCGTTATGGTATCATCTTGTAATCATTTGAAGATCTTGTTATTGAACCCAAACAAATGGAGTTTAAGTATCTTAGACTTTTCTCAATACCTTTTCATTTCCTCCTAGAGAACATGTTCATTCAATCACTTGATGCTGTAACTAATGATAATATATGTTCATGCTGATGGAAGAAATAAATCAATATATTAAAGTACTGAATTTGATATCATATCAGCTGTTATATAACATTTGTCACATATATGCTCTTGAAGATCTTGTTATGGAACCCAAAGAAACGGAGTTTAAATCTAGCAGTCAATATTCATCCACTGGGATACATAGTGAGTCATTGACTGCAGACTGAAACCAATGTGAATGCAATTATTGCAGCCTCTGGCAACAGCTTTCTCTGATGCAATTCGACTGCGGGAACCTTGCATGATCATGCTCAAGACCTCAATGGACAGTCCTGGATGTTGGCAAGTGCGTGGTCGCCCAGGCAAGAATTCGAGCTACATGCTTGTGCAGAGTTGGAGGAGGTTCTATCAGGAGAACAGTCTGAAGGAAGGCCACATGTGCGCTTTCAATGTTATCGAAACCACACTTTGGCATGTGATCACGCGCTGCAAGGAAATGATAAATCAGTTCAACTATGTGAGTTAATTACTGAAGCCCTTGTCCCTTTGTCTTATCAGGTATTACATTTAACACATACTGTCAAAACCAGCAGGAAATCCCTTCTACATCAAGTATGAAGCGTAAGAGCGACAACAATATGTCAAGTGGTGATGAACAGAAGGATCCAAACAGCCCCATGACTTCTTTGAATAAGCAAACGAAGATGCATTTTTGAGATTAGATCACTGGCTTGGATAAGGAAGGAGATCAACATCTACACAATTCAAAATATCTTTGTAAGCACAATCGTTTCTCTACTGATATGAGCAAGCAAGAATTTGGATGAACTCTAACCTGTTTTTAACAAGAACATGAACTGAAATTTTGCTAGGACATGACATAAAAATATTTCCATCTGATTCATTTACCTGTATTATATGTTGTGTGAACACTATTAAAATAGGGAAGAAACCTGTATATCGAAGTACTCTTTCTGACATAGTATAACCTCTTGGATTAGTATGACATTCGGCATTTATATGCACTCCAAGAACATCCGAACATATCATCAAACCCCAAATGAATACGAATTCAGATATTTCAATCATTTTTTCATCCATTGTGATACATTGATCCTTGACCTTTGCTAATATAAATCAGTTGGTTGACCTATGTGATTACAATTCTTGCAGTCTTTGCCGCTGGTCTTCTGCAAGGCGATTGGACTCCGGGAAACTTGCGTGATCACCCTCAGGACCTCCTGAGAGCAGCAATGCTACTTGGCTGGTACGTGTTAACTCATACAAGAATTGCAACCACCTTGGTGGGTGAGGATGGAAGAGGTTCTGCTGCGAGAACGGGATCAAGGAAGGTGACGTCTGCACTTTCAACATTGTTGAAACCAAGCTGTGGCATGTTGTTATCACACACCGCGAGGAAAAGATAGATCAGTTCTGCATTGTAAGTTAAATACTTTAGCATTTGTACCTTTTTCCCATAAGGTATCAGCATTAACTTATGCTGTAAAGCAACAGGAAAGCACTAAAAGCAAGAAGGATATGCTAAGTAGTGAGGGACAAAAGGGACCAAAAGTCTGCATGGTTTCTCTGAACAAGGCATCATATTGGAAATATTCTGTCTTCGAGATTGGACCGCCGGCTTGGATAGAGGAGATCAACACCAACACAATTGAACATCATCTAGTAAACACAACTGTGTCTCTTTTTTATATGAGCAAGATTGTAGCTTGAAATTGGATAAATTTGTTACAACTTTTAGATAGAATTTGAACTAAATCTTATTCTAGGATATGGATATCAGACGCGGTACTAAGACTTCTGGTGATGAGCTTGCATTTTCAAGTGTAGAATCAGGAACCAACATTTGTTATCCATTTCATGCTTTATTTACTGACAGTTGTGTGTATTTATCACAAGAGGAAACAAAATGCATGTATTGAACTGATTACTTTGACATAGTGTCAGTTCTTGTATAACAATGTTTCATGTAAATGCAGTTCAATAACACGTTATAAAAAATCAGATTGGCTGGAATTCAGATATAGCATTCCTTATCTATCCAATGTGATATGTGGATCATCGATGACCACATTCAGAACTAAATTGTCTGACCAATGTGATTGTGAATGTTTTTCAGTCTTTACCCCTGTCCTTCTGTAAGACACCTGGACTCCGGGAACCTTGCACAGTCACACTCAAGACTCCAACTAGCAGCACTAGTTCTTGGCAGGTACGGCTGGTGCCATGCACAAATCGCAGCCAAGTGGATGCTATGAAAATGGGATCAAGGTCGGTGATGTCTGCAGCATCCAAATCATTGAAACCACCTCGTGGCATGTCACCATCGCTCGCAGGTAAGATAGGACAAGATATAAAGTATATTCAGTTAACAGCGTGGCCATTTCTCTTTTCTTTTTTGTTGAAAATACTGGATAAGCACATAAGATTTTACCATTTTCATGTGCTTGACTAGACTCTTTAGGGAGGTCCTGTATTTTGATGTCCTACTATTAGACATAAATAGTTGTACTTTCTTTGTAGTGCAGCCTATTCGGCTCCCCTTGTAACTGCAGCCTATTCGGCTCCCCTTGTACAAATATATATATATATAACAGGCCACCGCTCTCTCTAGGGTGTGGTGTGTGTTCCCGAACTCTCTACATGGTATAACAAGTCCGGGGCTTCTCTAGGCCGGCCATGTGCCCTTTCCTCTCCTCCGCTGCACCAGGCGGCCCTCTCCTCTCCTCTTCTCCACCAGGCGCCTCCTCTCCTCCACCCACTCACCACCAGCGCTGCCTCTTCTTCTCCTTCCCCAACAGAGCCTTTCTGTTTATGTCCACCATCACCAGCGCCTCCTCCCCAGCACCTACTGATTCCAGTGCTGATTCCATGGCAGACGCCGTGAGCCCCTACGCCACCATAGCCGTCAAATCTCACATTCCCATGATGTTAACTGGAGGTCCTTCTTTTAGGCCATGTGCGGCAAGTTCGGCCTCATGAGGCACAATGACGGGACTGCTCCTCCTGATCCCATCGATGCTGCTTGGCGGCAAGCTGACTGCTGCGTCCGCAGCTAGCTGTACGGCTCCGTTTCCGACTCCGTCCTTGACTTCACCATGGCAGATGGACAGACGGCGTGCCAGCTATGGGCTGCCATCGAAACTCACTTCCAGACGAACCAAGCTCCCCGCGCCATCTTCCTGAGTCATGAGTTCCACACCATGACTCAGGGCAATCTGTCCGTCGAAGACTACGGCAAGAAGATGAAGAGAGCTGTCGATGCTCTTCGTGCCGTCGGGCAGCCCGTGGCTGAGTCCACGCTCGTCCTCAACCTCCTCCGTGGTGTCAACCCCCTCTACAGCACCACTGGGGACTTCATCGCCGCCACGCCAACGTGACCTTCGCCCAGGCGCTCGATAAGTTGGCCTTGAAGGAACTGCGTCTGGCGAACGAGGCCAAGGTTGCAGCGTCCACTGCCCTTGTCGCCTCCACTCCTTCACCCGGATGCGGCTACAATTGCCGCTCCTTAGGCTCCTAGCCACAACGCCCGCGGGGCAACAGCAAGCGCACCGGTGCTGTGGCAGAGGCGGCAATGGTGGGGGCGGGGCCGGCCAGCAGCAGCGTGCACCCTCCCCCACTGGCCCGTGGATTTGTTTCAATCCATGGGCCGCACAACAGGGCGGCCAGGCCGGTGGCTCGGGCGGCGGCTCTCCATGGCTAGGATCCTCGGGCGGCCGGGCGCGGCGGCCAGGGATGGCGCGGTGGCCCGGGCCTCCTTGGCTCAGCACCGCAGGCCCACGCCGCGTTCAGGTACCCCCACCACGTGCCACAGACCGCCGTCGTGCCCCTCCAGGCGTCGCAGCGGACCCAGACATGGGATCAGGCTGGACTCATCCCCGCCCTTCAAGAGATGTCCGTCCAGGGCTCCAACCAGTAGGTTCTGGACAGCAAATGCATTCATCAAACGGAAAGAACCCATGCAAACATACAAAAAACACCAGAAAAGGAACAAGCTTACCCTCAGAACTTGCTGCTCAAACACAAGAAGATTGCTGCAGGCACAGGAAAAAGCACAAGATGCAAGACAAATTGAATAGCCAACCAATGGCATTCATTAGATTCAGAAACTCGAATGATGGTAAGACAGGCTGAATAGCCAATTAATGGCATCAACACCACATCACAGATCCAGCAATCAAAGATGAAGCTTTCAGTACACATTACTCACTAATTAACAAAATAGAACAGTTCTATTCAAAGAGGATTTTGCAACTTGATATGCTAAATTACTTCTCAAAGCATAGCGCACAATCTAGCAGGCCATCAGAATTTAGAAATATTATGACAGTCAAACTGAATTCTAAATTAGCACTTATCACTGCTCTATCCTGAACATGTAGAATATTTGTCCTACAAGTCAGCTATCCAACAGAACTTTGATTAGTGCAAATCATGCTCCGTAGACCCTATTTGATTCTCAGCACCAAACTGAGGTTATCCTATTTCCTTGGCCTGTTTGATTGACCGGACGCTGAAATCAAATAGGGTCTATGGAGCTGGCCTCCAACACAACACAGGAAAGCTGACCATCAATCATAATTCGTCAATGTTTGGTTCACTACCACATTAAGGAATCTGAATTGGTTTGACAACTGAGAACCATATTGGTTCATGGAAGATCGGATTACTCATTGCTGAAGCAAAGTATTTCCACAAGCAATCAAGATGCCAGAAGGCATGGCTTAGTTATTCTCATTTAACTCAAAATGATGACTGATATTCTCATGTAAACAATATAATGGCTTATATAAGAAAATAGATTGATACAAAACATGAAGAAGAAACCAAATGGAGAGTCCAATCTGTTCAGTTACGCTTGGAAGCCTCAGAACTCAGAACAGGTGATTAGTAACAACCACTGCTTTAGTTAAGAATCGGTAAAATGGTTGGCCGTGATCTAACATTCCCCTAATTCAGTGTATTCATGAGTTAAATGAGAATATCAGTCTTACTCCCTGCAACATTTTCTTGTTCTTTCTTCAAGTAAATAAAATAGTGACAGCAGATCGTCTCATTTCCAACAAAAGTGATACAAAGAACACAAGCTAATTACTATAGAATATGGAACCTGACTAATCTAGGGCAACTGCAAACACATGGAAAGGAAGAGGAGGGACAAACTCACCCTGAGATGCTGCTGCTCAAACCCAAGAAGCCTACTGCAATGGGTGTTCCTCGGCCTAGGTCACCAAATCCATGGCCGCCTCTGCACCTGCACCAGAAGAGCAAGAACTAGCGGATCAGGTCAAGGCACGGCAGATTCAAAGCAACAGAAAGAAGAGTGTGCAAAGAGCTGGAGCTCACAGATCTGCACGTAGGGGTTTGCGATGGGGAAACAGGAGGAGGAGGAAGGGAGATGGTGAATCAAAAGGTAGGGTTTGTAACCGGGGCGAGAGGAAGAAGGAAGCGGGGAAGGATATGCAGATGAGGTGGGGGAACTTATCTTGACCCCAGCTGGCGCGCGCATCGAATCCTAGGAGCACGCATCGATGGGATTGGCCGTCCTCGCCAACTGCTCCGACGGGGGGCTGTCCTCGCCAACCGCATTGGCAGAGGATGGGCATTGCCCGCGCGTATGAACACCGCGCGGTGCCGCTGGGGACTGTTCCGGGGGGGGGGGGGGGTGGGGCGGGGCTGGACGGATGAGGCGACACGCCTGCATGGCCTACCCAGTGGAGGCATGGTCCTACTCGCCCCCTCGCCTCCTTGCTGGCACCATCCGGAGGCCGAGGCCGCCCACTACCAAGCGGGTCTAGCCGAGCGGTGGCCCACCGCTCAGCAGCATCGTGCGTCGCACGGCCGGCGGATAGGCGCCGCCACCGCCCAACCCACCCCACGCGCGCGGCCTCTGTCGCCCCCGCGCTCGCTGCCCGACCCACCAAGCGCGCACGGCCTCTGCTGCCCCCCGCGCTCCTTCCTTTACCAAGTGGGCCCACGCTCAGCAGCACCGGGGCCGCACGAGCGGCGTACAGGCACCGCCGCCGCTCGCCCCACCCCGCACGGCCTCCGTCTGCCCCTCGCGCGCTCCTTCCTCCTGCCGCCGCCGGACGCGCGCTGTGCGACACGCGTGGGATGCAGGGGGAAGGGCAAAGGTTAGTGACCTTTAATCAAGCTGATACCGTGGAGCGGTCATACCCATCGGCAGAGTTCTTTTTCCTCCACAATAGCATGTTAACTCATGATTTCTTGCATCAATGGCAAAGGGGATCTCCTACAGACCAGCAGCATCTTGTTGGGCATGGCCTTGCTCATTTCATTACTACAAAAATATTTCTTACGGCGGGTAAAAATGTATTTCTAGGGGGCGGATGCGGTACCCGTCCCTACTTCTCGTAGCTTGAAATAACTATTTTTAGGGCGGGTAATGCGTCCGCCCCTAAAAATTCATTTGTTGAGGCGAGTTATATCAAATTGATTTGTAGGAGCGGATGAGAAGCTCACGCATTTCTAAAAATCTATTTGCACGGACGGATCATGGCATGACCCGCCCTTACAAATTCAATTTCCAGAAAATAGAAAAAAACTAAAAAAACTCAAAAATAGAAAAAGAAAAAATAAAAAATATCCTAGCCAACCGGCCACCATAACAAGCCCCTCTACTACCGAGGTACGATTTTTTGATGAAATTTGCACACTTGTGTAAATCGGGATTCGAATCGCTTATCTCAAACCTCGCGCGTACTCTCATCTCGACCATACTACACAAACAATCACTTGTGACTCTATAAGATATGCTATTCTTTTGTGTTAACTCTGAAATCGATTTGTAGGAGCAGGTGACTCCATCACCCGCCCCTGTAAATCCATTTCTAGGGGCGGGTGACGCCATCACCCGTCCCTAAATTTTTTTCTATTTTATTCTAAAAGTTCATTTAAATCTCTAAATATAGCAAAATAAATAAAAAAATAAAACTTCTACACTATAGTTATTGTGAACTATAGGTATAGAAAAAATATGCTAATTATATTTCAGTGTATATAAAGGTTAAGATTGTGGAAACCTCAAAGTATGACTTGAGTTGTATGAGATACTGTATAGTCATAACTATTAGAGAACTGGTAATAATTTTTTTAAATGACCTTAAATGAAAAAGTTATGAACTACAAACTTTTAGGTCTCATTAATCTCTACAATTCTGGTATAAAGTTTGTCTTCATCCAAAATCATATGAAAAGTTAAGAATTATTTTGCGTAATACCATGTGTAGGGATGGGTCATGTCATCATGCGTCCCTAGAAATACATGTGTAGGGAAGGTGACGCCATCATCACTATTTCCAGGAGCGGGTGATGGTGTCACCCACCCCTAAAATAGGGACGGGTGATAGCGTCACCCACCTCTAAAAATGGTAGTTATTTCCAGGGACGGGTGACACCATCACCCACCCTCTAAAAATGTATTTCCAGGGACGCGTGAATTGCTACAGTAATTCCGGTCTATTTGTACGAGCGGGTTATCTTTTGGGCCGTCTAGGGGATGCCACTGCAAATTACTTTTAGTAATGTTTGGTGTACCAAAAAAAAATAGTAGTGTGTGGCGTTGAGAAGGTGGCTGGGCACGAGCTTGATCCCGAGAATGTGCATGTTGTTGAGCCAGGGGTGGTACCGGTTGTTGAGTTAGAGGCGAAGCAGGCTACCGAGCTCCAGGGAACGACGAGCAGCTTTAGGTTGCCACCAGCTGACCATGCTTTGCTGAGGATGTAGCTGCTGGAACCTCTGAACAATTGAACCTGCTCCATTCTCTGCAGCCACACCCAACACCCTAATTTGTGGTCCGCCATGACCAATTTCAGCACGTCGGCGTATGAAATCGAATGTATCCCCTTCGTCCATAGATCCCTTGAAAAGCTGGTTTGGACCGGAGGTGCTTCAGTTCGATTTGGTCGATGAACTCTGAAGCAATCTTCTAGCTTGAACTCCTTGGATTGCACCAAAATCCTTGTAAATCCACAACAAATCACCACTTGAACTCGTATTCTCCGGATCCCTAGGTCTCACTTAGGTGTTGGGGATAATCTAGAGTTGGTAAAAAAAAACTGCATTTTCTCTTATCTAAGTGAATGAGCACTATCAAAGACGGCCAAACTCTTGACTGCCAGAGACCGTTAGGAAAGCCCTGAAGACCGTTGCTTCCACAATGAGATTTAGCAGTTTTCCTGAGAGTTCTCGACAAGTGGCTGAGGGGGTTCACTTTATTTATTGTTTGTCAGGTCTAATTCCTGACGGTAACCGAGTGTTACAGAAAAAATTTCCCAGAGTGATTATGATTTCCAGACCAGCATTCACTGGCTAACAAAAGCTGACGCAAGAGGATAAGAATACCTGATGAGCGTCTGCCACTAAACGAGAGCTCTCAGCAATTCTGTCAAATCTAAATACCATTTTATAAGGGTGATAATAGTTTTTGTACATCGACGTTTACTCATTAGATGTTAGAACTATAGCTAGTGTACTGTCTTGCTCACTGTATATGGTGTGGTATGAACAAACAATACAGAACGGCATACAATTTTTTGGTGGAGTACTGATGTATACTAAATTTTTGACGTAGTGGTAAATTAAATCATAATCTTTCAAAAACAAAGGACAAAGGAAAAAATGATTCTGAATACATCAACAAATTGTTAAAAACAAAACAAATGCTAGCACTTGGCTCTCCTTCACCTACTACATGTGCACCCCAGCTGGCTCCCCCTGTACAAGCCAACAATACTACAAGAGCTCCCCATGCCAACCACGTCCTTGCACTTGCGCGTCTTTGGATCATACACCCTGACCACGCCGTTTGGAACGGCCACCCAGAAAGCGATCCGGCCGTCGTCGAGCTCCATCAATGGCTGCGCAAAGATCTCTCGCCTGCGATGAACCGGTATCAATGGAGCCGGTTGCTGGCTCGTGTCGTCCTCCCAGCCACGCAGAACCGACCCTAGGGCAAGAGACTGTATCCTCAGCCACCTCCCGTTCTCTAGGTCCGCTAGCACCCACATGTCGATGCAGCAGGACCGGTAGTCATGGTGTACGAAGACCAAGCAGCCGTTCAGCTCGACCAGGCTCAGGCTGGAGTGGCAACAATTAATGGCGGTCCTTGGAAGGGATGGGCCCTTGTAGGAGGCTCGGCCTCCACTCCTCCTTGGCCAGGTCAAACGAGGCGATGCCGTCGTAGTCCGCCACGTGAGAGGTCGTCAGGAAGTGGGCGAACCCTTGGGTGACCGCCTTGTGCCGGGAGACCGACGAGCCGACGAGCACCGGAGGGCTCGGCGCCGGCCCCCAGCGGTGGCTGCGGCCGCCGGCGAGGGTGAGGATCTCGCACGACTGGGTGCTAGGCTCGGCGTGGCCGGCGGCGGCGCTTATGCGGAGGACCTTGTATTCTCGCGTCGTGGGGAGGTGACCAAACACGTACGTCGACGGCGAGGCCCGCTCCCGCCCACCCGCCGCCGTGGCCGCGGGGATGTCGGTCGCGGCGCCGGTGGCCGGGTCGATCACGCGGACGGGGGCCGCGGCTTTGTTTCGGCCGGTCGGCGCGAGGCAGATCAGGCCGCCGGCCGCCATGACGCTGCCGGTGGCCTGCTGGCCGTCGAGGCGGCCGACGACGGCGCCGGAGGCCACGTCCACGAGCCTGAGATCCACGCGGGAGATGTCGGCGGCATCGTGGACGGCGGCGACGAGGAGGCCCCCCTTGGGGCGCCCGGCGTGCGCGGCGGCGAGTTGCACCATCGGTCGTCGCCGGCCGGCCGAGTGGAGACGGAGAGACGCTCGCGCGATCGAACACCCGAAGAAGCTAAGAAGTCGAGCGCTGACGACGGCAAGCAATACTCCTTGGGATTTGACGTGCGGGTTTGATTGCTTATAGGACTCCAGGACGGGGTGGCCGGAGCCGACTCGGCTTTTTTGTTTTGTCCGGATCGGCGATCGGCTTCGGTTCGGACAACAGTCGGCGACTCGGAAGTCCAGCCCAGAAAGAAGGCAGAACCTTGTCGCCGGAAGCAGCTCGACGACGACGACGACGAGGACACCGCCAACGCTGGAGGCCATCTTGTTAGCTGAATCATCCCATTGTGCCGTCAGTTAGATAAGTTAGTTAGCTTGTTACATGCATTGGTAGTTAGCCAAGCCAGAGGCGTGCTCAGTCCATGCCGTGGCGCACCCGCCGCGCGTGGCATGATCGGGTGTGTGGGATGGCACACACCGCGCATTTAGCAGTCGTGGCGCGTGCGTCGCCCGGTGACTTCCGTGGTCACCGGCATGATCTTGTTTCGATCCAATAAAAGGAAGAGTGGAAAAATCGAAAAGCTGCGGCAGTTGAGCAGCACAACCCTTGCGTCCACTTGAGTTCACGTGTGTTCTTCATGTTCGTGTGCGTTCCCATTTTGCTCATCTCCTCCAGCAGCTCCTGCTCGCCAACAATTGGCATCAGAGCCGAGGTTCAACGTCATGGCCTCGAGGACACCCGGCGGCACTCCGATCGGCCCCAACACGCCGCACCCGTCGCGCTCACCGCCACGCCGTTCGCCTCCACGCCGCTCACCATCACGGCACTCGCGGGATCGGCGATCGCGGGAAAGGCACCGCCCCTCACCATCGCCTATGCCAAGGCGTCCACGGTACCGCGAGGGGGAGCGCGTCATCGAGCGGACGGAGCGGATCGTCCGCGAGGTCGGAGGGTCGTGGCCCGTGCTGACCAAGACGAACTACGCCGACTGGTCCCAGCTGATGAAGATCAAGATGAAGGCGCGCCGCCTCTGGACCGCCATCGAACCGGGCGGGGTTGATCCCCACGAAGATATGATGGCAATGGACGCACTCACCAGTGCAGTCCCGCCAGAGATGGTCTCCACGCTCCTGGGCAAGGAGACCGCTCGGGACGCGTGGGAAGGCATCAAGACGGCGCGCATCGGCGACGAACATGTTCGCAAGTCCACGGCACAGACCGTGCGGCGCGAGTACGAGAAGTTTGACTTCCGTGATGGGGAGTCGGTGGAGGACTTCGCTCTACGTCTCACCGCGATCGTCAGCCGCCTGGAGATCCTCGGCGACCCGGAGCCTCCGCACAAAGTCGTCGAGAAGTACCTTCGCTGCGCCAAGCCCAGGTTCAAACAGCTCGTGCTTTATATTGAAACCTTGCTCAACATCTCCACGATGTCCGTGGAGGAGATCACTGGCAGGCTGGCCGCGGCGGAGGATGATCAGCCACCTCAAGCCCCGTCGGCAACCAACAGCGGGAAACTCTTCCTCACTGAGGAGGAATGGCTCGCCCGGATGCAGTCGCGCCTCCATATCGGCAGTGGTAGCTCTGGGGAGAAGAAGGCCTCGAACCCGCGTCCGCGACGCCCGCGCGGACAAGATCGAGGCAAAGGTGCCAAGGGCGCCAAGGAAGCTGGCAACGATCAAGCCGAGAAGAAGGGCAGGTGCCACTACTGTGGCAACAAGCTGCACTGGGAGCATGAGTGCCGGAAGAAGAAGAGGGAGCAGGCTCATCTCGCGGAGGCCGAGGTGGAGGATCCATCGCTGTTCATGGCCATCGCCGGGACGGTGACCGAAACTGTCCACGGCAGGCACCAAGTCTTCCTCAACGAAGAGAAGATGCAGCCAGCGCTCGACACCAACATGGCGCGCGTCGACACCACCTGGTACCTCGACACGGGCGCATCTAATCACATGACGGGTGACGCCTCCGTCTTCGCCGAGCTCGACACCGGCATCATTGGCACTGTTCGTTTCGGCGATGGTTCGGTGGTCGAGATCGCCGGGCGCGGCACCATCCTGTTAGAGGCCAAGAAGGGCGGTCACCACGCCATGGTGGGCGTCTACCACATTCCACGTCTCCGCAGCAACATCCTGAGCATTGGCCAGCTCGAGGAGTCCGGGTGCAAGATCCTGATCGAGGACGGTTTATGTCGTGTCTGGGATCGACAACGCGTTCTCCTCGCCAAGGTACCACGCACCCAGAACAAACTCTACATACTCCCTTTGACCCCGGCCAAGCCAGTCTGCATGGCCATGAGCTACGAGGACGACTCGTGGCGTTGGCATGCTCGTTACGGGCACATCAGCTTCCAGGCTCTGCACCGTCTGTCCTCCGGCGAGATGGTGCACGGCCTACCTCCCATCAAGCACCAGGAACACCTCTGCGATGCCTGCCTCGTCGCCAAGCAGCGGCGTGCCCCGTTCCCGCGCACCACGGAGTACTGCGCCACGGAGCCGCTCGAGCTTCTGCACGGAGATCTGTGCGGCCCGGTCTCTCCACCAACACCCGGCGGAAAGGGGTACATCATGCTGATCATCGATGACATGTCCAGGTACATGTGGGCGGCCTTGCTGCAGAACAAGTCCGACGCCGAGGCAGAGTTCAAGCGCCTGCGAGCTGGAGTCGAGAAGGAGTCCGGACGCCCGCTGCGTGCGTTCCGCACCGACCGTGGCGGCGAGTTCACCTCCGTGAGCTTCTTTGACTACTGCGACAACACCGGCATCAAGCGTCACCTCACGGCGCCGTACAGTCCGCAACAAAATGGCGTCGTGGAGCGCAGGAACCAAACCGTGCTTGGGATGGCCCGGAGCATGATGAAGGCGAAGAACATTCCGGCGTGGCTTCGGGGGGAGGCGGTGATCACCGCAGTCTTCCTCCTTAACCGCGCGCCGACGAAGAGCCTCGCCGGGTGCACACCGTACGAAGCCTGGTACGGGACGAAGCCGGACGTGCGTTTCCTGCGCGTCTTCGGGTGTGTGGCGCACATGAAGCTCACAAAGCCGCACACCGGCAAGCTGGCAGACCGCAGCAAGAAGACTGTGTTCATCGGCTACGAGCCCGGCTCCAAGGCGTACCGCCTCCTTGATCCTGTGTCTAACCGTGTGCACGTGAGCAGGGATGTTATCTTTGAGGAGGCAGCAGCGTGGGACTGGGACTCAGTGGAGTACAGTCCCCAGCTCAGCGGTGGCAATGACACGTTTGTTATCGAGGACTCCTGGGCGGAGCTTACATCGGGGAAGGCACCGGCGGGGTCGACCAAGCCCCCACATCCCTCGCCGGAGCCGAAACCGAACACGCACGAGCCCGCGCCAGGAATGCCCGGAGCATCTGCTGCCACCGTCGAGTTCGCGTCCCCAACATCAGGAGCCATGGGGACCGTGGATGCCGACGACGACGACGACGACGCTGGGCCACTCCATTTCCGTCGCATGCAGAACATCCTGGACGCCGGACCGGCTCTCCCTGACATCGAGGAGCTCCATCTGTCAGTGGACGACGAGCCAGGGTCGGTGTCCGAGGCCGCAAACCATCCGGAGTGGCACCGCGCCATACTCGACGAGCTGCGTTCCATCGACGAGAACGACACCTGGGCGATCACTGATCTTCCCCGCGGCAAGAAGCCCATTGGCCTAAAATGGGTTTTCAAGTTGAAGCGGGATGCACAGGGTGCCATCGTCAAGCACAAAGCCAGGCTCGTCGCCAAGGGGTATGTGCAGCGCGAGGGAGTGGATTTTGACGAGGTGTTCACGCCAGTTGCCAGGCTCGAGTTGGTGCGGCTCCTGCTCGCGGTGGCGGCTCACCATGGCTGGCTCGTCCATCATATGGACGTGAAGTCCGCATTCCTCAATGGAGTGCTTGACGAGGAGGTCTACGTCGCCCAACCACCCGGTTTGGAGCAGACCGGGGCGGAGCACAAGGTGTATCGGCTTCGGAAGGCTCTGTACGGGCTTCGCCAAGCGCCCAGAGCATGGAACGCCAAACTCGACAGCACCCTGTTGTCGATCGGTTTCCGTTCGAGCCCGGAGGAACACGCCGTGTATGCTCGGGGTAGCGGCGATCAACAACTTCTCGTCGGTGTCTACGTCGATGATCTTGTGATCGTGGGGGCCCAGCAAGATGAGGTGATGAAGTTCAAGGCTGAGATGAAACGTCTGTTCAAGATGAGTGATCTCGGTCCCCTGAGCTATTATCTGGGGATCGAGGTGGAGCAAACCGGCCAGGGCATCTCCATCACCCAGCGCGCCTACATCGACAAGATCCTTGAGAAGGCCAGCATGACGGGCTGCAACCCATGCAGCACTCCCATGGAACCGCGGCTCAAGCTCAGCAAGAACTGCACCAATCCGCCGGTCGATGCCACGCTCTACAGAAGCATAGTTGGCAGCCTGCGCTACTTGGTGCACACCCGGCCGGACATCACGTTCGCACTCGGATATGTGAGCCGCTTCATGGAAGCACCCACCACTCAGCACTGGAGTGCGGTGAAACACCTGCTGCGCTACATCGCTGGCACGCGCAGCTACCGGTGCAGTTTCAAGCGCGGAGAAGGAGAGCTCCATCTGTTGGGCTACAGCGACTCCGACATGGCTGGCGACGCTGATGACAGGAAGAGTACATCCGGAGCGATCTTCTTCCTCGGCGAAAGTCCGGTCAGTTGGCAATCCCAGAAGCAGCGGGTCGTGGCACTCTCATCCTGTGAAGCGGAGTACATTGCCGCGGCTTCGACGGCATGTCAGGGCGTGTGGCTCTCACGGTTGCTCGCCGACCTGCTGAACAAGCAGGTCACCGCGCCTACGCTCTACATCGACAACAAGTCCGCCATCGCGCTCGCTAAGAACCCGGTTCTGCACGACTGGAGCAAGCATATCGACATCCGTTTTCACTTCCTCAGAGATTGCATCAACGATGGCAAAGTGGCGGTGGACTACATCAGCACCGGCGATCAGTTGGCGGACATGCTCACCAAGCCGCTCGGGCGCGATCGTCTCCAGGAGCTTCGCACTCGCAGCGGTGTCCTGCAAATAAGTCCGGCACAACAGAATTAGGGGGGAGATTGTTAGCTGAATCATCCCATTGTGCCGTCAGTTAGATAAGTTAGTTAGCTTGTTACATGCATTGGTAGTTAGCCAAGCCAGAGGCCTGCTCAGTCCACGCCGTGGTGCACCCACCGCGCGCGGCATGATCGGGTGTGTGGGATGGCACACACCGCGCATTTAGCAGATCGTGGCGCGCGCATCGCCCGGTGACTTCCGTGGTCACCGGCATGATCTTGTTTCGATCCAATAAAAGGAAGAGTGGAAAAACCGAAAAGCTGCGGCAGTTGAGCAGCACAACCCTTGCGTCCACTTGAGTTCACGTGTGTGTTCTTCGTGTTCGTGTGCGTTCCCATTTTGCTCATCTCCTCCAGCAGCTCCTGCTCGCCAACACATCTCCCATGCTGTGCCAGTGCTGACTTGGCCCATCTTCGCCGACCTGGTTAGTAACCAGCAACCAGCCGCTCGTCGACATCCATTTTACCTCCTAAATTATCGACAGAGTCGTGTTTATACCACACCAACTTGTAAGAAAGAATCCTTATAATAAATTTGAAAGAAATATATGTTTTGAAAAAAATTGAAATAATTTTTTTTGCAAAGTTTTTTTAATAGCATCTTTATTGAAAATTGTATATAACGTCTTCAAAGAAACTTGTACATAACCTTTTCCAATAATCTTGTACATAATAACTTTTTCAAAGGAAAATGTTATAGAAACTTTTTTGGCAATAATCTTGGAAAATTATCCTCATTGTTGTTGGATATTTCTTATTTGTTTGAGTCTTTTTTAGTGGCTTAATGGTGGGAAGACTCTCCTACATTCTTGAAACCTTTTTCTTCTCCGTTTAGAGAAATTTTATATCCAAGGGTATATTTTTTATGTTTTTCTCTAGAATATTTTCTTAATGGGCTCACAGATGCATCAGTTCTGCAACATTATTAGAATAGTTTCGATTTTTCAATGCAAGAACATTTTGAGTTTTCTTTGGAATACCTTTTGTAATGGCTTGGTAATAGAAAAATTCCTGGTAGTTCTTTAAATACATTTGTTTTGGTTTTAAAACATTTTTTATTTAACCAAAACTTTTTCACTAGAGTATTCTTTGTAATGTCTTACTAGTGGAACAAATTGTAAACCTTTTAGCTTGAAAGATGTGGAGCATCAAATCGGCATGCTCCTCCAGCTTGACCATGGATGTGGAGGCCGACCAGGGTCGTCGCGCAGACGTCAATGCCAGCCTTGTTATCTCATGGCTTGATGCCCTGTGGTCTGCATCAGTTTTGGTAGCATCACACCATTGCCGGCAATCGAAGCAGGTCATTGACCTCACCAGTGGCCTCATGGCATCAAAGGTGTGGCTTGCCTATGGTTTTTTTTGGGGGGGGTGGTGCTCTCAGAGAAAGATTCGCATGGAATCGAATTCATATATCAATTTTTATCAAATTTTTACTCGAATAAAAATGCGATTTTGGATGTTGTCAATTGTGAATACAAAAAAGATAGCTTGAATTCAGATACGCATTTGAATGTCCACTTAATCAGGGTTATAACAATTAGCAAATATCCATTTACTTTATTGATAGTTTTGGAAGAACAAAATCATCATAAAAGATAGAGTATGGATAAAAAATAACACATATAGACAAAGATCATTCACTGACAATTATTATAGTAAATAAATATTAATAATTAAATAAATTAATAAAACTACTTTACTGTTAGACCCGGGGTCACGGGACTGTGTACATAACATAGTTTAAACATGACTAAAAGATAAAGCCTGTCTTATTCTTATTTATGTTGTTTTCTACTCGTTTGAGTAGGAGATAAAACTAGTCGGTACAGAGGGAAACTACTCGAGTTATACCCGGGTACAATTCCTTGGCTAGTATTGGCTAAGATCCATGTAACCCTGACCTCCCGGATATATAAGGGGGGCAGAGACCCATTCAAAACAACAACATCAACACCCAAGGGAATACAAACCACCATACTGGACGTAGGGTATTACGCACCTCGCGGCCCGAACCTGTCTAAATCTTGTGTTCCTTGCACCTTCGAGTTCCTGATCTTGGCGTCTCCTCACCTAAATTTACCACCTTGGATATACCCTTCAGTGGGCAGCCGGTAAAACACCGACAGCTGGCACACCAGGTAGGGGAGCGCATCAAAGATCCACCGGCGAACTCGATGGCATCTTTCCAGTTCACCAGGTCAGTTCCTTCTCAGGGTACAACATTTTTTTTTGGCTCGTGGGTCTGTGTCGCAGATGGTGTGGGCAGTTTCCGTCGGTTCCTCGTCGACATGAAGCCGAAAACTCCCGCGGCGGGTTCTCATAGCAACCTCGACAAGTTCGTTGATGATCTCGACGATTTGTCAATTCTTGGATCCGCTACGAGGATCGAGGAGGAGTCTGCTTCCGGCGCGACTTCATCCGGCGCTGCAACAACCTTCCTTGGGTGGGACTCATTCCAATCTAAGGACTCGCATAGCCGATCACGACTCGGTCTACGCGATTTGGCCACTGACCTTCAGGAGGCCAACATCTCCAAGTCCCTCTCCACATTGGAGAAGGACTTGGACTCTCTACTCCAACTCAGAAAGCTTGAAGCCACCGCACGTCGGGGGGCTTCAGGTTATTTTGGTGCCAATGGTCTGATGACCACCTCCACTCTGGAGGGGGCGTTTCGTGCATTGGAAGGGCATGAAACTTTATGATCTATTCGAGGCCAAAGACCGACTTGTGGCACACCTCGAGCCTTTGCCTTTTCAGGAGGGCAGGCCATTAGCCACCGTGGCGGAGGAGTCGACTGAGCTAGTCGACGCGAGCTCTGGTAAGCTCATCTCACGCCAGGTGCTGATGGCAGAAGAAGGCAAGGACGATGGCGACTTGCCCATCATCGAATTCGATGCGGTATCCGAGGATGAGGCCACAGCCAACACCGGCGACGAGAATGACGCCGATCGTGAGGCACGGAGGACCCGGAACAGAGCTCGCGTAGCTCGCCGAAGGAGGGTCAATGAGCGCATGCGATCTATGCATCGCGAGCTTGACGCAGAATTCGCTGCTGTAAGCGAGTGGGGCTTCAGGACTCCGGTGGCCAACATCGCTAGGGTTACAGCCATACTCGAGCGCAGTAACGATCCGAACATGCGTCAAGCACTTTGTTACGCACAGAGGGCCTGGATTCAGCTTGATCAGCAAAACCCGGCATCTACCCTCAGGGAGGAGCGCGTGGGCGAAAGCCGAAGCTAGGCTCACAGCCGAACGGCAGGCGGCCGTCCTCGACCACAGCGCAGCAACAACGACAACGCTCGCGAGAGTCAGGCCCCTGGCGGGAGGCAGCAACCTCCTCCAAGAGGTAACCCGCGACAGGCCAATCATCGGCCTCCTCCGGAAGACCTGTGCCAGCGAATCAATGAAGGCCGCGATGCGCGGTCCGTGATCGATTCTAGGCGCAAAGTGCGCGAAGAAGTCGAGATAGAAGGTACTGATTGCAGCAACTATTTTCCAGCTTTCTCCGCACGGTTCAGTAGTTACAAGTACCCTGAGGGCTTCAAGCCGATCGGTATCACCAAGTACGATGGCAAGCAAGCTCCTCAGCAATGTCTACGTTGTTACTCCACCGCCATTGAAGTCGCAGGGGGCTCCAACATCACCAAGGTCGTCTACTTCCCGATGGCTTTGGACCCTGCGCCGCTCACATGGTTGGAGAGCTTCAGCAACAACTCGATCAACTCCTGGGAGTGGCTCAAGAAGGTCTTCATCGACAACTTCAAGGGGGCGATCACTCATGCAGGTACTCATCACGATCTTGCTCAATGTAAACAGGAACGTAACGAGCTCCTACGGCCCTATACACGCCGTTTCTTCAATGTCCGTGCCACCATTGCGAATATCTCGGAGGGGGACATCATCGACTGCTTCTACAACGGCATCACCGACCCAGGCATCTACAGAGACTTTAGGCGGAACAGGCCAAAAACTGTTGCGGGGCTTCATGACATGATGCATGACTGGTTCGAGCAGCAAGAGAAGATGCGGGAGCGGTTCCCGAGGTGCAATGATAGCAACCTAAGGCGTCCAACCGACAACCACAACGACAAGAGCCAGCGGGACTATTCGGGTCGATCTCGAAAGCGCAAGCCAGATGATCTCATCGCGGCTGTGGATCATCCCTCGCGAGGCAAGAAGTCAATGACGCAGGAGGGCATCCAGGTGCCAATCACGTGGCAATCGATTGCTACCACCTCCGGAGGACATTCGGCAATTCCGGTGGTGGCAAAAAGAACAAGAAGCCAGTGGACAAAGAACCCGAAGACGATGACCAAGGGGACCAAGGGCGCAACGCGAAGTTCCAGGATGCTTCAAAGATCGTCAATGTCATCTTCGGGGGAGATGGAGACTTCGGTTCCAGGCGGGAACAAAAACTGCTTCTCCGGGAGATCATGTCCGTCGAGCTGACGGCACCACGACCACTCCGCTGGTCAGAGGTGCCAATCTCGTTCTCCCGCGATGATCAGTGGACAAGCTTTTCGGAGCCCGGTAAGTTCCCCCTGGTCCTGGACCCGATGGTGGCAGAAGTCAGGCTCACCAAGGTGCTTATCGACGGTAGGAGTGGTCTCAACCTCATCTTCGCCAGCACTTTAAGAAAGATGGGTTTGGACTTCACGGACATACTGGTTCCAAGCAAGTCTCCTTTCTACGGTGTTGTTCCAGGTAATGCGGCGCACCCACTTGGCACGGTGGTTCTTCCAGTCACCTGCGGCACGAGGGAGAACTACCGCACCGAGTTCATTATTTTTAAAGTTGCTAACTTCGAATCTTCTTATCATACCATACTGGGCCGTCCGGCACTCGCCAAATTCATGGCAGTGCCGCATTATGTTTATCTGCTTCTTAAGATGCCAGGATAAAGTGGGGTACTCACTCTCCGAGGCGACTTGAAGAAGTCATTTGATTGCAACCAGGAGGCGATCCAATATGCTTCAACTACGCGTGTGCCAGATGCTTCAGGGGAAGTACTCGCGGTCGTGCAGCAGCTCTCCCAAGCAGGGCTGGAGATTCCTTCAAGAAAGGACAGCAAGTCGAGCTTCCAGTCGATTGGTGACGTGGCCCTCAAGTCGATCTAGCTCTAGGAGGGTGACTCATCTAAGACCGCCGTCATCGGCGCGGGCTTAGATGAGAAATAGGAACTCGCGCTCGTCAGTTTTCTTCGGGCTAACCGAGATATATTCGCGTGGAAACCAGAGGATATGCCAGGGGTGCCCAGGGAACTGGTCGAGCATAGTCTGAATGTTCACCCACAGGCTGTGCCCAAAAAGTAACGCCTTCGAAGATTTGCTCACGACAAGCGTGAAACAATTAACCAGGAAATAGCTAAACTCCTCGCGGCTGACTTCATTAAAGAAGTGATTCATCCAGAGTGGGTAGCTAATCCGTCCTTGTAAGAAAAAAGAATAATGAATGGAGAATGTGCGTTGATTACACCGATCTCAACAAGCATTGCCCAAAGGATCACTTCGGGCTACCGCGCATTGATCAAGTCGTCGACTCGATGCGGGTTGTGTACTCCTCTGCTTCCTTGATTGTTATTCAGGATATCACCAGATTGCGCTAAAGGAGGAGGATCAAATAAAAATCGTGTTCATCACCCCGTTCAGGACGTACGCTTACAAAACTATGTCTTTTGGGTTGAAAAATGCAGGAGCAACCTATCAGCACGCGATTCAGATACGCTTTGCTGATCAGCTGCATCGGAACGTTGAAGCCTACGTGGATGATGTGGTCAACAAGACCAGGAATCCCGACGGCCTGATTGCAGACTTGGAAGAGACGTTCAGCAGCCTACGCAGGTTTTGGTGGAAGCTCAACCCAACTAAATGCATTTTCGGAGTACCATCAGGGAAATTGCTCGGGTTCATTGTCAGCAACCGGGGAATTGAAGCCAACCCTGTGAAGATTTCGGCCATCACTGATATGGGGGCTCCGGCCACAATTGAAGATGTGTAGAAGCTAACAGGCTGTATGGCAGCCCTGAACAGGTTCATCTCCCGGCTTGGGGAGAGAGGACTACCCTTCTACAAGCTTCTGAAGCACCAAGACAAGTTCCAGTGGACGGAGGAGGCCGAGCGAGCCTTGCAAGACCTGAAGCATCACTTTCAGTCTCCTCCAATCCTTACAGCACCATTGCCGGGAGAAGATTTACTACTCTATATTGTGGCAACAACTCATGTTGTCAGCAGTGCTATTGTAGTCGAATGCAGCGAGGAAGGCCATACATTTGGGGTGCAGAGGCCTGTGTACTTCGTCAGCGAGGTACTCTCCGAATCCAAGGTACGATACCCGGCAGTTTAGAAACTTTTATATGCAATTCTGATTACATCAAGAAAGTTGCGCCATTACTTCGATGAGTACAAGATCACTGTGATTACGGATTTTTTATTGGCGGATATTCTCCATAATCAAGATACCACGGGGCGTATATCAAAGTGGGCAGTGGAACTGGGGGCTTTGTCTATCGACTTCAAGCCACACACTGCAATCAAGTCTCAAGCTCTAGTCGATTTTATGGCTGAGTGGAGGGAGAATCAAATTCCAACTCCAGTCAATAAGCCACAGCACTGGACCATGTACTTTGATGGGTCTCTTAAGCTCGATGGTGGCGATGCTGGAGTTCTACTTATTTTTTCAAGAGGCGAACAATTGAAGTATGTCCTCTAGATCCCTTGGGAGGTATCCAATAATGAAGCCGAGTATGAAGAACTCCTTCACAGGCTACGTTTGGCGATATCACTAGGTATCAAGCGACTTCTTGTATATGGTGATTCAATTCTAGTCGTTCAACAAGTCAACAAAGAGTGGGACTGCAATAAGGAGACGATGGACGCTTATGTACAAGAAGTGCGCAAGCTGGAAAACAAGTTTTCTGGCATGGAGGTTCATCATGTGGTACAGGAGCATAATGTTGGCGCAGATATACTGTCCCAGCTGGGGTCTACTCGTGCACAGGTTCCAGCGGGAGTCTTTGTCCAGGAGTTAAAGCAGCCATCCATCAAATCCTCACCTCAGGTAACCACCGATGCGGGCCTTCAACAACCTAATCGGGAGGTTATGATGCTTGTAGAGGACTGGAGAGAGACTTATATCGATTTCATCTGTGATCAAAGACTACCAGTGAGGATGGACGCAAGAAGCATAGAGGCAGCTTGTGTCATGCACAGAAGTAAGGGGTTCGTCCTAGTCGACAGTAAGCTTTACCGGCGTGGCGCACGTTCATGTGTTCTCATGAAGTGCGTCACGAAAGAAGATGGCTACGACATACTGCGGGAGATACATGAGGGAGTTTGCGGCAACCACGCAGCCTCAAGAACGCTGGTGGGGAAAGCATACAGAGCTAGTTTCTGGTGGCCCACCGCAGTGTCTGATGCTAAGGGCCTTGTGCGGAGATGCCAAAACTGCCAATTCTTTGGCAAGCAATCTCAGATCCCATCTCATAATCTCATCACCATACCGCCATCCTGGCCATTTGCTTGCTGGAGCCTTGATATGATTGAGCCCTTCACAATAGCGCTAGGCGGTTTCACCCATGTATTGGTGGCTATCGACAAGTTCACCAAGTGGATCGAGTACAAGCCGATAGCCAAGCTCACACCAGATCGAGTTGTTGATTTCATCTCTGATATCTTGCATCGCTTCGGCTTCCCAAATACCATCATCACGGACCTGGGATCAAACTTCACAGCCAACCAGTTCTGGAAGTTCTGTGAAAATGTGTGCATCGAGGTCAAATATGTCTCTATCGCACACCCAAGCGCCAATGGTCAAGTCGAGAGGGCGAACGGAATAATAATTGATGGACTCAAGAAAAGACTCTATGATGAAAACAGCAAGAAAGGAGGAAAGTGGATATACGAGTTGCCACATGTCGTCTGGGGGCTCAGGACTCAGTCGTCCAAGGCCACAGGACAAACACCGTTCTTCCTTGTCTACGGCTCCAAAGCTATCTTACCGGCCGACATCATGTGGAAATCCCCAAGGGTTGAAATGTACAATGAAGACGAGGCGGACGAAGCAAGGCAGTTAGAGCTTGACTCTGTCGAAGTGGCTCGCTGCACCGCTCTTGTTCAGTCAGCACGATACTTGCAGGGGATTCGGCGATATCACGATAGCAACGTGAGGGAACGGTCGTTCAGTGTAGGTGATTTGGTCCTACGCCGCATACAAGACGAGTCCGGCTTACACAAGCTCAATTCAAGGTGGGAAGGTCCGTTCATCGTCAAGCAGGTTACAAGACCAGGGTCGTATCGACTACAATACCCTGAGGGCCAAGATGTCCCGAATTCTTGGAACATTCAGAACCTGCGCAAGTTCTATCCATGAGGAAGAGTGCGGGGATAGCTGTTCTCCAGACGCCTAGGCGGCCTTTTTCTTCCGAATCAATTTGGAGGCTACGTGTCACAAAATTTGGAATGTAAAATTTTCTGTTAACAGACGGAGGCTACGGCCACGTTCATATTTTATATGAATCGACTTCTTGTCATGAGTTGTGACGGAGGCTACGGCCACGTTCATGTTTTATATGAATCGACTTCTTGTCATGAGTTGTGACGGAGGCTACGGCCACGTTCATATTTTTTCGACTTCTTGTTATAAGTTTTGACGGAGGCTACAACCACGTTCATGCTTTATAAGAACCGACCTTCGCCATGACCTCCGAGGGTCATTTGCGATGACGATCGCATCTTTCCCAACAAGTTCGATCCGCTCGATTGGTTTATACCTAACTTATTGGACACGCTCACATGAGGAGCGATTTCGACTACGCCCAGAGTCGTTGCACTCGGGGTAGTTCTGTTTTCTTGCCATAAGCATGGCAGTCTCGTGACAATGCTCGCGTTCTTTCCTAACTGGTTAGACCCGCTCGATTGGGTTATATCTAACTTGTTGTATGGGTTCCTACTCGGAGCTACTACGACTTCTTCCAGGGTCGCTGCACCCGGGGCAGTGTCTACTACTTAGCCTTTAAATCTGGATGACAATTCAGTTAAGGCACATATAAGTAGAGACATCAAATAAAATATATAAAGGAAACGAGTACTTGTTTTTACATCTCAATCCTGCAGTATACTTTTTACTATTTGTTCCGCTACAGGTTGGGCTTCTTGGAGGTACTCATTGAATTGTTCTTTGGAATACTCCGCAGCCACACCTTGCGCAAATGCTTCTAGTCGAGCCTCCGGCCAAAAGAATTTTACAAATGAAAGAGCATGGCTGACACACGCGACCAGGGCTTCAGTGAGAAACTTGACGACCTTCTGCGGTGCTCCGAGAAGTCACTTCAACAAGGGCCGCTCACCTTCTTCGCCGTCTTCTTGTGGGTCCACAATGTCCACAAGCTTCTTGGCGGCTCCCCTGAGGTCCTCCAGCTCCTTTTGCCGCTGCTCCTTCTCCTCGCCCAGCGTCTTGATCTGCTGAATGCAATTGACGAACTGTTGTTCAGTGTAGGCGATTACCTTCTGCAGCTTCTCGACGTCATCTGTATGGCAATACAACATATCCTTCACGTCAGTAAGCAACTCTTCTTTATATGTTAAGATTTTTCTAAGCTCTGCGGTGAAGATATTTTCAGAATCCAAGAAAAACTGTTAAGGGAAAGTACTCGAGGGAAGAAAGGGGCTTGCCTTGGTGCACCTTCTTCTGCTCTTTGAGTTGCTCCTGGAGCTCGGCATTGGCCTTCTCGAGATTGCGAAGGTCGTTCTTGAGGAGCCACGTCTCTCGAGTCCACTCTTGCTTTAGCTTGTCAAGTTCTCTCTGAAGATAGATGTTTTCGTCAGCTCTTCGGATATGCGTATACTGGCAGAAGAGTAATCATGTCTTACCACGGTAAAATTGTACAACTCCTTGGAGATCTTCTTGAAGTATCTTATGTTGTCCTCCGTCAGAATCGGATCATCCACCAGATCTGTGGTGATGACATTTTGGTATCCGCGTCCGGCCACCAGCAGATCTCCAGGGCCTCTTGAGGTCCCTGCGGCTTCTTCAGAAGATGGTTGCTGGGCACCTGCAAGTCAAGATGCATTCAGTACATAATGCCTGTGGTCTAGCCAGCTAGCCACGGGTTGTCAGACACTTACTTGTGCCATCTGCAGGAGCGGTATCGGAGGCCTCGACTTGTTCCTCACCACCAGCTCTGGCTTCAGCTTGTTGGGGCTTGGGGGTGTGGCAGGTCGGGTAGTGCCGTGTCCGCCTCAGGGGCTCACTCATTGGGCGTGGGCTCCTCTGAGGTGGTGGCTTGGGGGCTGGGATTGCTGCGGCAGGCTTTGGCTTGCGCCTCATGTCGCTTGCAGACCTAATAAAGTAAGAATCAGTTATGTTATTACACAAGTCGAGAAGAACAAGATGTTTATTGTGCAAAAAAAAGATGTATACTTACAGCGAAGACTTCTTCATGACATCTTTCTTCACTCTCAGAGCCCGTGGCGTCTCAACCACGGTACTCGTTGCTGGCGGCGGGGTCACACCAGCTGGTGGCGTGGTGCCCGCCACAGCAATGGTAACCGCTCCTATCGCAGAAGCTGATGGGTCCGTTCCCACCTCTTGGCGCTCTGGCTCGGGAGGAGAAGCAAGTGGACTGCAAATCGACAATGTTAGCGTGCAACGATACCGATATTTGACAATTCAACAAGGCAGCAAATTCATACCTGGAAGACTCGAGTACATGCGCTTTCCGTTTGCGCACCACCCAACGACCCTGCGGGACCAAAGGCAGAGTTTCGGTCAACTCCACGGATGGTCCAGAGGAGTTGTTCCTTCTCGTCTCTCCTTCGGCTTCCTTTTCCACCAGGGGGCTCTCGCCTTCAGTGGACTCGCTGCCGGGCAGAGCCTCAGCTACTCGAGCCCTCTTCGCTTCGGCTGCGGCGCTGGGGAGAAGGTGGTCCAGTCAAGGGATGTCGGGTTGTGGAGGGTAGCTCCGGTACAACTCTGTGTGTCTCTGTAGAAGATTTTCAGTTAGCAGCGGCAGAACAGCAGAACTTGTTTTCAACAAAAAGAAGTCGAATACTTACCGGTTTTGGAGGGTTTTGTGCAGAAAACAGCTGTGGGACGTAGGAACTGCATCCACATCTAGCAGCACTCGCCTGACCCGGGTGAGTGCGGCGTCATCAGTCAGTTCTTCTGCGCACATCCGAGAGGAATCTTCAGCGCCTATGTACTCGAAGCCTAATGTGTGGCGTTGTTGAATTGGCTGGATCCGGCGCTTGAAGAAAGAGAACATTATGGCCGCTCCGGTCACCCCTATTTCTTTGTGAGCTGCTATGATGGCTAGCAACTCGTCGATTTGGTCCAGGTCTGCTTTGGTGGGCTCGGTGTTCCACTCTGGCCTCACGATGTTGGAGGGGAATTTTTAGGAAAGGTACCTATCGCCGGCTTGCTGTCTAAGTTGGATGCCGGCGCCCCCTACAATGGATAGATTTTTGGTTGTGGGCTGTGGTTTTACCCGGAAAAGGAAGCGGAAAAGATCTCAATGGGGTTCGATTTCGAGGAAGGCTTCACAGAAATAGATGAAGATTGCGATATGGCAAATGGAATTCGGGTTGAGATGATGGAGCTCAAGCCCGTAGAAATAAAGAAGGCCACGGAAAAAAGAGCAAGAGGGGAGGGCCAGACCCCGTTCGGCAAAATGGTAAAATATGACGATTTCATCTACATTTTCCATAGAGAAAGGTTCGCGAAAAGAGGGGCGCCAGTTGACAAGACTCTTATCTTGGAGCAATCCCTTGGAAACAAGTTTATTGAGATTGTTGATGGAGCACTTACTGTGAGTCCACTCCCCAGACGGCGGTTGCGCCTCCTTCTTCTTCCCATCCTTCTCAGATCTCTTGGGCGCCATTTCTGGATCTGCTCGCCACGAGTTGCTCGGGGGCTGCGGGGAAAGGGGCGGGGAGATTTGGTTGGATTGGGGCTTTCCAAGAGGGTGAAGACGGAGTGCAGCTCTGTTTTGGGGGATTTGGAAAGTTCTTGGCGGATTGCAGATTGGAAGCACAGTTTTTACTCGGCGTTACCGCAGGGTTAAATAACCAGCGGCTGGATATAGTTTTACTGTTCCGAAGTTGAAGAGTCGTTTCAAGAAATATTCGGAAGATGAGGGATCATTTGGTGGATTGTTTAGATAAAATATTCGATTAATCATTTTTTCAGGGTTAATTATCCCCAAAAAAGGGGTTTTTCGAATTCCAAATCTAACTTCCATCATTTGTACCATCACACCAGTTATTTATTATGGGAATATTTTTTCACTGCATGCCACGACTTTTAGATCCTTATTTCCAAACCTGAGAGATTTGGATTCAAGACTCGGGGGCTGCAAGATATGTGGCATCGACTACTAATTTTTTGAATTTATTTGAAAAGTAAGTAAAGAAGATTCAAAACTAATGCGACCCTCAGCCTGATTCTCCGATTCAACCTAAGGCTCGGGGGCTACTCCATATGAAGTGCGATTTTTCAATTGCACACCATACCAAAGAAGTTATTCGGGGTATGAGCACCTCATAGCTTCGATGCAGCTAAGAAAGTACTCGAAAAAGAACTTCAAGACGGAGCTTCAAGAGAAGCCGAAGACTGCTTCGAAAGTATTCAAGAAGCCTGCAGTACTCAGCTACGAACAGCTCGGGGGCTTGTCAGACCCGGAGCCACGGGACTGTGTACATAACATAGTTTAAACAGGACTAAGAGATAAAGCCTGTCTTATCTCTTATTTATGTTATTTTCTATTCGTTTGAGTAGGAGATAAAACTAGTCGGTACAGAGGGAAACTACTCGAGTTATACCCGAGTACGATTCCTTGGCTAGTATTTGGCTAGGATCCATGTAACCCTGACCTCCCGGATATATAAGGGGGCAGGGACCCATTCAAAACAACAACATCAACACTCAAGGGAATACAAACCACCATACTGGACGTAGGGTATTACGCACCTCGCGGCCCGAACCTGTCTAAATCTTGTGTTCCTTGCACCTTCGAGTTCCTAATCTCGGCGTCTCCTCACCTAAATTTACCACCTTGGGTATACCCTTCGGTGGGCAGCCAGTAAAACACCGACATTTACGATAATAAAATAAATTTTCTGCAAGCAATTTGCATCAATATACATATATTAGTTTCAAGATAATACTTTTATTGTATGTTTTAGAGAGTGCTTATGCTATTCAAATACGGAAAATATAGGATATCTATCTACATCCACATTTACTTCGAATACGAATTCGGATGATAGGAAAATGAATTCTAATTTATCCACTTAGAGTACCACATTAGAAACGAATGCACATACAGATGTCCGCATTTCACACGAATTCAGATAACTGTACCACTTTCTGCACCTAGTAAGTAGGCTGCAATATCTTTTACAATTAATAGATGAATAATTTGTGTCTTCTGGGCTTCAATCCTTCAACAAAGAAATAACAACACGAATGAATGGAGGCTGCTGATGCGTAGACGCACGATTTTGGTAACCCTATATTTGCCCTTTTAGGAAAAAGGTCTTGTCCGAACAATTATCCAAAAAAATTATTGGTATGACTTATAAGAAAGAAATGTTAAAATAACTTCAAAGGAAAAATATTTTTCAAAGAACATTCAAACAATTTTTTTGCAAAGTTTCTAGTAGCACCTTTTTTGAAAAAGGAAAATTTTATGAGATAATTTTCTCCTTGTACACAATTTATTCTAAGAATCATTTTCACAATAATCTTGGAAAAATCATCCTATATTTTTTGGAGCATATTTATTTTTTGTCTGAATCCTTTTTAATGGCTTTATTGTGGGAAATTTCTCTTACATTCTTCAAACATTTTTATTCTCTGTTTAGAACAACTTTCTGTTTGAGGAAATATTTTTTATTGTTCTCTAGTATAATGGGCTCGCAGGTGGATCAGTTCTGCAACATTCTTAGAACATTTTTCATCTTAATTTCGATTTTTCAATGGAAAACATTTTTACTTTTCTTTGGCATACGTTTTGTAATTGATTGGAAGTGGAATAATTCTTACGAGATTCTTTAAATACTTTTATGTATTATTGGAATGTTCTAGTATCACTTTTATAAATTATTAAGGGAAAATATTTTTACAGATCCCTATCTCTTCCAATACAACTACCATAACGAACATATTGGGAGAGCATGAACTCATCCTTTTATTTAGAGAGAGTTACGGAGTTAGGGTAAAATATTGGGATAAACCAATTATTTCGGAGAAAAGTGAAAGCTTATTGATGAACGGTCTGAGTACAATTTTTTCCTAATAGTGATAGATTATTGGGGAATGGGGGCAGCTAGAGATACTTTAGGCATAGCAGGCATAAACTTCATGGGGCCTATTTATTCCAGCTTTGGATTATGTTTTGTGGATTTTACAACCCAAAGCTGAATGAAACAATCATGTAGCTTTTTTGTTCTCAGATTCCACAACCTTATGTTCAAAATTCACAATCCAACAATGTATCTCTAGACAGATTCCTTCATATTATGACATAAATATTTACCCGCCATGCCATAATAAACATAATACGAGTGGCCAGCTTTCTCGGTTCACTCCTCGCATGTCATTCGCACTCTAGCGTTGCTCTGTGCATCTCGCCTACCATGTGCCACTTGATCTCCTTGTACGAGCAAGAAATGGAAGGAGAAATAGAGAAAATTTATAAGAGAGGCCATTCATTCCAAAATATAAATTATTTTGACTTTTCTAGGTTCATAGCTTTTATTATGCATCTAGACATACGTTATATCTTGGTGCATAGTAAACAATAGGAATTTAGAAAATCAAAACGACTAGATTTTGGAACCGAAGTAGTTTGCTATTATGCTTGGGATACACCGAAACTGTAAGTAGAGAAGGGATCAGGATACCTACCCATAGCTATGTGTGCAGGTGGAGAATAAAAAAGAGGCAGGAGAAAGTAAGGTTACAGTGCTCCAGGTCCTTACGGTGCTTTTGTGAATTGGGGCAGTTGCATTCGTTTGATGCATCTTCGACTGTTCAGATGGAGCTATTGTTGGACTGAGCTCAATTCAATGAGAAGACATGGGCTAAAATGCAAAATGTGCATCAAGGTCATCCTACTGATGGAATCGGCATGGTGCACCGGCTACACCTTTCAATGTGCACCTAACGGGTGCAATTTTTTTAGAGCAAAGGTTCCCCGTTTCATTCCATGAACAAAATGTTCAGACAGTGAGTTCACTTATTCGAAGCGCGCCCGCTACAGGTTTGGAACAGCATGAATAACATCTGCATTAGCATTCTCGCTAGACACTAGAACTGCACCAGAAGTTGATGAAGAAGCCCCTTGGTCCATCCCCTGCGTTCCCTGCGGCTTTCTCTTGCCTTTTGCTTCAGCGCCTCCACAACCTCTTCCAACCGGACGCTTTCTGCCTCCTTGCAAAGAACTTTCCACCGCCGTAGCATCCCGGCCGCCTTGATCAGCACCATCTTGACATCCGACCACACACCTCCCTGAAAACACAAAGAATTCCTCAGTTTTCAAATACTCCAAATGATAGCAGAGGTGCACATGTTAGTAATGATGTGTTTTTTACGGCACAACCACCACTATTTGCCACTGATTCAAAGTCAGACAGCTGAACTTGCAGGATGTCCGAGCAAGTCAGCCAAGTAGCAATCAAAGAAAAGATAGGTAACTGATTCGGGTTCCACACAAAATAGGCACGATGTATCCTCCACGTTCCTCCTCTTCCCCAGGTTATCCCTGGTGAGAATTCTGTTGTTGCAGAGCAGCCACAAGAAAACTTGGACTCCAGGTGGAATCAGCAATTTCCACACCACCGGTGTGTGAACCTGTTGGACCCCTCTAAAACTGATTGCAGCATATAAAGATTGGACCGAGTAAATACCATTAGAGTTGAAATGCCAAATCACAGTCATTAGCACTAGTGAAGTGAATAGAGCTGGCAATACCTAGAATTTCCTCCCACATTTGCATCAGCTGGCAATACCTAGAATTTCCTGAAGGAGAACTTCAGTTCTACCCCGTCCCAAGACGTGGCAATCGTTTTCCCTTTTTCATTAGCAATGACATATAGAGGCCAATATTGAATGGCTAAACTAGTAGTGCCAAACCAGCGATCCTCCCAAAAACAGATCTGCTGGCCATTACCGACTCTCCAAGAATAACCCATTTGCGCTGCTTTACAAGCCCAAAGGACACCTTTCCAAAAAGGAGAGGAGCCGGTTTCGGGGCAGCAGAACAAATTAGGTTCATTAGTTTTATATTTGAAGTCTACTATCTTCCTCCAGAGAGCACTATCATTTAAATGATAACGGGAAACCCAAGAGGCAAGCAGGCACATATTGAAATGCTGCAGATTAGGGATACCCATACACTCAACTTCCTTCTTTTGTGCCACTATCTGCCAATTGGCCAAGTGGTATTCCCCCCCTCCCTCATGGTTATTCCATAGGAAGTGAGCCATTTGGGAGTCTATGGCCTCAATGGCCCATTTTGAGAACTTGATAACAGAGAGGAGGTAAGTAGGGATGCTGGATAAGCATGATTTAGGTAGGGTCAGCCTCCCCACATAAGACAGGAGCTTCCCCCTCCAGCCAGCAATTCTCTTGATGAATTTGTCCACTACAGGTTGGATATCTTCCTTTCTTAGCTTAGTGTAGTGCAAAGGCACCCCAAGGTAAGTGATTGGAAAGGCGCCAATCTTGAAACAAAATAGATTTGCAAAATGATTGACATCAGAGTCCTCAAAACCCACACCTATCATATCACTCTTTTAGTAGTTAATTTTCATTCCTGACAGCTGCTCAAAGCAAGCCAGGAGCCAGTTAAAGTTTTTGGCCTTGTCCAGATTGTTTTCAAGAAAGAGCAAGGTGTCATCCGCATATTGGAGGCTGATGACACCCCCAGGGCATATCTCTGGGATTAAGCCCGAGATCAGCCCTGCAGCTCCTGCCTTCATAAGCATTTTAGTGAAAACGTCTGCCACAAGATTAAACAGCAGGGGCGACAAGGGATCTCCCTAGCGAAGCCCTTTACCAGTTTTGAAATAATTACTATCCTCATCATTGACTCTAATACACAGGGAGCCTCCCCTCACCACACTTCTTACCCAACTAATTACGATGGTATGCCATTCTAATTAATTTCTTCTTCTAAATTAATTACGCACAATACTATTCTGGTTCATTTTATAAGTTTTCTGTCGACACAACGATCCAAAATAAATATAACTCGCATCTCTAGTGGCCGGAGTTCGCCGCCTTGCACGGCCTCACCGGCGGGGGGTGGTTCATGGTGCTCCGGCACCACGGCGGCGGCGTGCTCACTGTCAAGGCGTTCGACGCCAGCTGCTGCCTGTGGGAGTTCGGCGCTCCGGCTGCAGGTAAAAGTTTGTGATCTTTCCATGCAGTCAGGTAAAATCAACGGTGATGCTGAATCGAGACTTTAGCTGGATAATATCATGCGCTGTTACTTGTATTTTCCCCTTTAGTACTTCTACAAGATAAAGGAAATTATTTTGGTCTATTGAAAATAAATGCCTATCGCAGTGCGTAAGTTTTCTCAAATGTTATTAAAACATATAGTTTCCTGCAAAATCCATATGACATTCATGTGTTTCAGATCCGTCACAAATGCAAATTATGTTTCATTTCAGTGTTGGTGATCTGCTCTGATTCTGAAATTATGATTGTAAAGTACTGCGAGTCCTTGCAATGTAAGGCTGATTCAATAAACAGTACAAAGCTGGGAAACTTGCAAAAGTATTTTGTTACCATGTTTTTTACATGGACCAAGAGACCTGTACCAAATTGTGATCTTGTTAGTTTCTAATTTTCCAAGACTATTTAGATGTAATCACTTAATTAGTTGTTTTTTCAGTTTACTAATTATTGATAGCCGTATTTTCTCCGGTTGAAGCAACAAGGATCAGCAAAGTCGCTTCACATAAGCCACAGTTCATCAGTTTGCTTCAGCGGGATAATTTCACGGAAAAGGTGGTTTGGGATTTCTTCATGCTAATATGTTTCCACACTTTGTTTTCTCAATGGAATGATCAGACTTCACCTTTTTTTTGTTCCTAGTGTATTCTGCAGCCAATACCTGCTAATTTGCGCAACGCTACATCCCCGAAGAGCACTTAAACAATCAAATCGCTGTCGTTGTCAGCCCACTTGGCAAATTTTGGCGCATTGGGCTTGAGGTGAACCAGTCAGGCATGTCCCCCGCAGGTGGTTGGTCAGAGTTTCTCTCGTTTCATGGCATCATTGAAGGAAATGTTCTTCTGTTAAAGTATCAGAGTAACATGGTGTTCACTGTCAAAGTTTTTGGGCCGGATGGATGCCAGATGCAATCCAAACGCAAGGACACAAGAATTCAACAAAGTCAGCAAAAGCTAAATCAGATTTTTCTCTATATTTATGCATCTGTTAAAAACCTGATTGAATGTGTAGCTAAATAATGATATGCACTGGCTTTTGTTTGTCTTATGAAGCTCCAACACTACCGGATATTGAAAAGCAACGGGAGTCACTATCAGCTTCTGCAAAGAAACGTAAGAGCAAGAATGAAAGGTCAAGCGGTGAAAGACTGAAGAGACCAAAAGGCTCCATGACTTCTTTGGATAAGGCATCATTGCGGAGGAAATCTGTCTATGAGATTGGGCCACAGTCATGGATAAAGAAGGAGATAAATAAGAATACACTTGAAAAACATCTTGTAAGCACAATATTTCCATATCGAGTAAGATAAACCTTTTTGAAACTTTAAAAGAATATGAGCTGACAATTTGCTAGGCTACAGCGTACCAGATTTATTTCAACAAGCTTGCTTTGCATTATGGGAAACAGAAACAAACATGCTCATTTAGTGCTCTAAGTAATTATAATATGTGCTTGATAACAAGAATAAAAAAAATGAAGCATTGAAGTACTGGTTTTCATATAATCAGTCTTGTATATTGTCCCAGAAGAAACAGATTTATGATCTAGCACTCAGAATTTATCCGGTGTGGAAAACTGAAAACGTGTCGTTGACTGCTTACTGAAACCAATGTGATTGCAAGTAGTCTTTGGCATCCACTATGAAAAAACTGAAAATGAGTCTTTCGACTGCTTACCGTAACCAATATGATTGCAATTTTTGCAGTCTTTGTCAGCAGCCTTCTGCAATGTGATTGGGCTACGGGAACCTTGCATGATCATGCTAAAAAACTCAATGAACAGCACCAGGTCTTGGCAGGTGCGTTGTAACCCGTACAAGCATTGCAGCTACCAGATTGGGTCGGGTTGGAAGAGGTTTTGCCAGGATAACAGACTCAAGCAAGGTGATGTCTGCACCTTCAATGTCATCGAAACCACTCTGTGGCATGTTGATATCATGCGCGGTAAGTAATAGATAAATCAGTTGTAGCATTTGGTGTTAAAAGAGATTGATTAATGCGAATTAAATGCTGAATCACCCAAATAAGTATTGCTTTTGTCTTATCAAAAATCAACATTAACAGATGTTCAAAATCAGCAAGAGTCACATTGTTTTCCAGCATGAAGAGTAAGTGCAAGAACAACAGTTCAAGTTATGAAGGACAAAAGTGGCCAAAAGGATCCATGAATTCTTTGAGCAAGGCATCATTACGACCGAGATGTGCCTACGAGATTGGCCCGCCGTCTTGGATAAAGAAGGAGATCAACACCAGCACACATGATAACGGTCTCGTAAGCGTAACCAGTTACTTATTGTTTTTTTATAAGTACCCAGCTACCTATTATTATGACTTAGGAGCAAGTTTAGGATTTGGGTGAACTTGTTAACTTTCTGCGAGAATGTGAACTGAAAAGTTCAGGATAGAACATGACATCTAAGACTTTTTCCACGCATGCATCTAAGACTTTTTTCAAGCTTGCCTCTCATTTTGGACAACTGACACTACCGGAAACCAGCACTTTGCCGAGTGCAAAATAACGGGCACTCGGCAAAGAGACTGTTTGCCGAGTGCCGCACTCGGCAAAGACAAACACACGGTGAACTCATCCTTTACCGAGCGTCGGGAACTCGGCAAAGAACGTTTTGCCGAGTGCCGTGCACTCGGCAAAGGATGACACTCGGCAAACAGGCGCCAGGAAGTAACAGTAGTTCACGCCGTGACTCTTTGCCGAGTGTCTGGTCCAAGACACTCGGCAAAGAGAACTTTTGCCGAGTGCTGCGGCCAGACACTCGGCAAAATATACAAATTTTTTTCTTTAATTTCTCTAAAATTTTTTCTATTATCTTCCTACAGTCTCCTGAACAAGATATGTAATTTAGGTTCTTTTATCGAAGTGTTTTCTATATTTCGATAATTTATTTCATTGTACTGAATTTCTTGAATAATTCAAAATTGAACTGCGTGGTCATTTGAATAGTGGAAAAAATGTATGAAAAATTGTTATTCATGTTAATGAGCATGCTTTGAGGCCTTAACGAAGAAAGGACCATAAATTTCAAACCTACTATTCACGAAACATGGCGACTAAATTATGTTCAAGTCGTGTTTAAATTGTATAAAAGATAAATTTGGTCGGAAAATTATGAAACTTGTCGAGATATCATGTTATCATGTGAGGACATTGTGATAAAATTTGTATAAGATTTCGTGAAAGTTTGACATCTACGATGCTTAACACCTAATCGGATCTCACATAAAATCATACATCTCTTTGAACAACTTTCAATTTATAAGCATCGTATGTTTTAACTTCCACGAAACCTCATCATATTTTTATCATAGCTTCCCCATATGATATCATTACATCTCGACAATTTTCATAATTTTCCGATCATATTTGCTTTTTATACATTTTAAAAATAACTGGATATGAAGTTCCTCGTCATGTTTCGTGGACAACAAGTTTGAAATTTCTGATTTTTTTCTTGATAAGGTCTCAACGCATCCTTCAATAACGTGAATATAATTTTTTCATTCATTATTTTTCATTTTTCGAGTGACTTCTAGCTCAAATTTCAATAAATACAAGAAATTAAATAAATTGGCAAAAGGGGTCTGAAAAAATGTGACCTCTTTGCCGAGTGCCGCCCGTCTGGCACTCGGCAAAGAGGGGACTTTGCCGAGAGCCGCCCGTCTGGCACTCGGCAAAGCTATTGAATATACGGCCCGGCGCCGCTCCCTCGCTCCCAGCACCTTATCCGCCTGTACGCACTTACAAAAATTTTGCTCCCACCCCCGACCCTGCCTGCTCCGCGCACCCACCCCCGCCGCCGCCCCCGGCCCCGCCGCCGCCCCCGGCCCCGCCGCCGACCGCGCCCCCGCGCGCCACCGGCCCGCGCCCCCAGCCGCCGCAGGTACTGCATCGTTCATGTTCCACCAGATGATGCATGTGTACTTGCGAATATGTTTGCTATGGTATTTGCGAGAATAAACTAGGAAATTTTAGTTGTCAATGCAGCCATGGCGCGCAGGTACTGCTATGTTTGCTATGGTTTGTGGCATTTGCGAATATGTTTGCTATGGTTTTTGGCATGGACAATAACGAATGTATGTGTGTGAATGTCAGTGCGAGAAATGGTACTGAAGTAGAGACAGGTACCATTTTGGACCATTAAATATATTAACATAGCGTAGGAGCCTAGGAGATCGCAATGTTTATAACTTTAGTCCCTTAGTCATCTTTTAGGCTAAAGAGTGTGAATGCATTGTGATATACAAAATGCTAGAGAGTGTGTCATGGCATTGTGATGAAAACTTTTGTCATATGAAATTGATATTACTTTCCAATGCATATGTTAGAAGATGGAAGACCGTGACTGGATGTACACTGGCCACTTAAGTCGGGGTCAAGTCACCGATGAGTGGATCAACAAGACCGAGTCCTTCTTGGAACGGGTGTTTAGCGAAGCTGCTAAAGGAGCGAGTAGAATTTTCTGTCCATGCAGCAAATGTGCAAACAGGAAAAGACAAACGAAGAAGGTCATGGGTGAACATCTTTGTTTGAATGGATTTACGGCAGGCTATACTGGAGTTTTTACTCCTGGCCTTGATGGGATCGAGTATTATGGAAGAATTGAAGAAATATACGAAGTCAGTTTTTATGGTTGCAAACCTCTTAATCCTCTCATATTCAAATGTCATTGGTTTGATCCTGAAGTAACGAGACGGACATATTTTAATCTTGGGCTAGTGGAAATTCGACAGGATTCTGTCTTCCCTGGAGACGATGTGTATATTGTGGCCCAACAGGCCAGACAAGTTTATTATCTACCATATGCGTGCCAAACCAAAGAGCATCTTAAGGGTTGGTATGTTGTGCACAAGGTATCACCGCACGGTAAAGTACCTGTTCCAAACGATGAAGACTACAATTTAGACCCAAACACATATGACGGAGAGTTCTTTCAAGAAGAGGGGCTAGAAGGGCGATTTGAGATAGACTTAACCAAAGCGGACAGAATGGATGTTGAAACGGTTGTTGATGAGGAGGAGGATGAGGTCCAATATGTGAAAGACTTACAAATGCTAGAACGATTATATTTAGGCAATGCCAATGACGACGTTGATCCTTCGGATACTGTTGATTATGATTTGATTGATAGTGATGATGAGACTTATGATCCAGCTAATCCCGATTATGAAGATTATTTTTAATCAATATAATACTATATTATTATGCATTTATGTTTAATTTATTTTGCATCTCTTTCTAAGTACGTCTTGTTTATCTGTACTTATTACTTTACTCTTCTTAATTGCAGGTGATTGAACAAAGATGGTAGGTAGTGGGTTGAGGAGCGTTAGGTCGCTTTACCAGAGGGCTAGGTCAGCTACATCTGGGTCGTCTGAGAGGAGGAGGGGGAGGAGGAGGGGGACGCCGCAGGTGCCCCCGCAGGAGGCAGAGGAGGAGGAGGTGCAGGTGGGGCAGCAAGACGCTACGGAGGAGGAGGTGCATGTGGCGCAGGAGGAGGAGGAGGAGGAGGTGCAGGAGGAGGACGAGGCGCAGCAGACCGCCTCTAGTTCTGGTGCCTCTGGTTCGTCGAGCGTCTACTTGCGAGGTAAGAACCTTTATATGTTTTCATTGCTTCTTTATGTTATACGTTCATAGATAAAGTTGAAACTAATAATTTTTCTTAATCACATGTACAGGTCCCGCCAGTGTCCCTAAGCGACCGATACCTCGTGAGAGGCGCCCGTTGATTCGACCCAAAGGGGAAAAGTAAGTAACTTTTCATATTTTCATTTCTTCTTCTTGTTATATGTTCAAATTCAAAGTTGAAACTATTAAGAGGTCTTAATCATTTGTGCAGGTCCTGGACGATTGTGCAGAGTGCAGGTGCTGCTCACAAACGCTCCGTCAATGGCATCCTCGGTCTTCTGTGCAGGGAACACTTCCCTGGCTTGGTTGAGTACGGTGGAGTGACGGAGCCGGCCTATACGTTCGACCACTACGCCGCCGCCTCTGATGCTGAAGATCGGGATGGCAGGGTATTCAACGACAAGACGGAGCGGGTGAAACAAGAGCTGTGGGTAAGTGCTAAATACATTGCATTCATTTCACATTCTTAAAAAAATAAATGGTATACATCGTGTTTCCATGCAGGATTTCTTCAGATGTGAGGATAGATTTGAGGACAAAGCTGATGTGGTGGCCACCAAAGTCTGTAAGAAACGAGTCGTGGATATGCACTATGAGGCGCGTATCCAGGCCATTATTAGTTTTCACGGCAACGTTCCTGGGGAGAAGGTCACCAAAACGGAAGCAAGAACCATATCTTTGACTGAGGAGCAGTACTTGCAGGTAAATAAAGAAAATTAATATGCATTCTGTTTTACATTAAGCAGGCTTAATTTCATCTTCGAATATTTCAAATACTTGATGCCCTGTAGACGACTCCTTATTGGTGCCTCGGGCATCAAGAGTGCTGGCGACAGATGGTGCAGAAGTGGTGCTCCGACGAGTGGGAGGAGTCGCACAACGCTTGTCGGGAGCGACGTTTGATGATGCCAGGTGCAACACACCATCAAGGCAGTCGCAGCCTCAGCGGATACGCAGAAGCATGGGTACGCGAATGAATTTATTTAATGTAACACTCAATTATGCATGATTTTTAATCGTCTTGCTTGTTTTCTTGCAGTCATCGTCACATGGTGGCCAGCCTTGCTCCCTCTTGAAGGCATATGCTATGTCCCATAAGGGCAAGGCGACGTCTGACGTCAACTACAATCCGGAGGACGGGCCTGAGGCATACAGCAACCCCATGGTCCATACCCGCCTCAATGCGTACACAACGATGGCAAGGGAGGTCCATGGTCCAGAGTTTGATCCGGCCACCGAGGACCTTGACGGAGAAGTCGTCATGAGGGTTGGAGGAGGTAAGAATCATGGACGGTATTGGATTGCCGACAGCGCAATCGACTCGTCCTCTACTCCTACTCTATCTCAGATTAGAGCAAGGAGCACGAGTGCGAGCCCAGGCATACGACCTCGGCAAGACACTTCACAGTACCGGATACAGGCACTCCAGGTCATTTCTTCTTTATTCGTCGTTCATTGATTATTGTATACCATTTCTTTGTATTATCATAACATTGGAGTGAAAATTTTGCAGGCCGAATTAGAAGAAGAGAGGAGGCTACGTGTGGAGAACGAGCACAGGATGAGGGATATGTTTGCCTACATGCAGACTCTTGGTGCCGCAACGGGTGTAGCTCCACCACCTTCGTTGTTCGCTTCACCTCGACCTCCTGCGAGTATGGATAAGTTTTAGCCATGTCTAACCTTTACTTATCTTGTCTTACACATGCGATCGCTTCTCCTCTTTGCAGAATCAATCGGCGGGCCTCAAATGACCCTCATGTTTCTCCAACTACGCCGGTATGGAGGTCGCCGGGTTGGAGGTCTTGATCATGATTCTTATCACTTATCCTGTTTCTGTAGACTTCTCATGTTTTTGGACATCTATGGACTATATTGTGAGACATGCATATTTATGGTCTGTAATGATAATATGTGTGTGAACCGATTTGGGATATGTATGTGAATCAATTGTGTTTGTAGTATAGATGTGATGTTTGTGATATAGATGTGATATTGGTGGTCTTTGTGATGATATAATGTTTTTCTAATATATATGTATATGTGTGGATGAAATCGAAAAAATTGGGAAATTCTGGTCACTTTGCCGAGTGTTTACACTCGGCAAAATCAGAAGAATCTTTGCCGAGTGTAAACACTCGGCAAAGACTGAAGAATCTTTGCCGAGTGCCGCGAATCTGGCGCTCGGCAAAGTAACGATCTTTGCCGAGTGCCAGGCATCTGACACTCGGCAAAGTAACCATCTTTGCCGAGCGCCAGGTTCACGGCACTCAGCAAAAAAAAAGTCTTTGCCGAGTGCCGGATCCTGGCACTCGGCAAAGCGTCCGTTATATGCCCTGTTTCATCACGGCGCTTAAAGTTTGCCGAGCGCGGCACTTTGTGCTCGGCAAAGGGTTTGCCGAGTGCCCGACGAAATGCACTCGGCAAAGTCCCCTTTGCCGACAATCTCTCTTCCGTGTGTCCTTTGCCGAGTGCAACACTCGGCAAAGCCTTTGCCGAGTGTTTTTGGAGCTTTGCCGAGTGTTTTTGACACTCGGCAAAGTAGCCGTTTCCCGTAGTGTGAAACCAACAGGTCAATTTGATTCTTCAATTACTATCATGTGAATGCTATGGGAGACAACAACTTAATAATTTAAAGTACATTAGACATAGTGTTTGATATGCACTCAAAGGACATGTTATCAAACAAGTAGGAGTACTTAATTCTGGGTGCTTTGTCCATTTGGAATCACCGAAATCGTTTTTTCTTTGATGGTGCCTTGCCTAATCTACACCATTGAAAAATCAATGTTATGGGGTCTGGCTGGGGCCAAGGTTATCTCATACCCGATGACACTACCACTGGATGTCAGTTAATTCTGGGTCTGGTCGTGGTAGTTTTTCTAGATTTAGCATGGACGCGAATGTAATTTGTGAAACCTGGGTGTGTGCGCGTGTGGCCTTGGTGCTGTAAGGGTTCTCTACCCTTTTTCTTCTTAATATAAAGATATTCAGCTCTCCCGTGTGTATGAGAAAAAAAAAGTAAGTATTTAGATCTAGGCATTTGGCAAGTCAGTATTAAATAGATGGGTCATGGGTCATGAATTGCTTACAAAAGTTTTCTTGAGGAAATTCAATAAGATCTAAGGATCAGCTGTGTAACAAATGCTACCACAATTATTGCAGTCTTTGGCGCCAGCATTCTGTGATGCAATTGGGTTCCGAAAACCTTGCACAATCACGCTCAAGAGTTCAACAAACAGCACCAAGTCTTGGCAGGTTTGTGGTTTCCCATACAATAATAGCAGCCATAAGCTTAGGTCAGGCTGGAAGAGGTTCTGCAAGGATAATAAGCTGAAGAAAGGAGATGTACGCACCTTCAACGTCATCAAAACCTTGCTGTGGCATGTTGACATCTCACGGTGTAAGCAAAATAAAAACTCAGTTCCTCATATTTTTGAACTTCCGACAAATGGATTGAATGTGAAACTAGTGCTGATGTAAATTTCCCTTCTATCTTTCACGTATCAACGTCTTCAACATTTTTCTTTACTGAAACAATTATTGACTGACCAGATACTCAAAAGCAACAGGAAGCATCTTCTTCTAGTAGGAAGTGTAAGAAAAAGAATGACCAGCCAAGTTGTGAAGGACAGAAGAGGCCAAAAGTTTCCACGACTTTGAACAGGGTATCATCATCCACGAAACCTGTCTATGACATTGGGCCACCCTCGTGGATAAAGAAGGAGATCAGCATCTATGCACTTCAAAAGCATCTTGTAAGCACAATCACTACCTACTGATCTTACCAAATTATGCATAATAGGACAATCTCATTTCAACTTTTAGAATGACTATGGTCTGAAAAGTAGTAGGATATAGGATGCTATCTGAGACCTATTAACAAGTTTTCCGTATACAGAAACAGAAACCAATATGTCCTTTTGATGCTTTAATCACTGATCATATGTATATGTGCATGCTATCCTTTTCCCCCACTTTGAGGAAAATAGATTAGCTATTCACCATTGGAGAGGATAATGACTTCACGAGTTATACACAGTTAGGTTATTACAAGTTTTTTGCATGAACACTGAGTAACAGTGCCAAGGCAACAAAGACAATCGCACCCCAGAAAAAAGGGCTGACCGTAACAACTAATGACATGCTCTGAGATCATTAAGCCGGAATCGCTAGTCTTTTCTGATTGAACTTATCTTTGGTTCAAAGCCGCTTGTGGGGCATCCGTTTCTTGCTGTTGGAAAATCCATCCAAATGTTCCACCAAATAAATATAGATCGTCATAACTGAAATCTGTGCTTTGTATCCTCTGTAATGTTCCACCAACTAATGACTCTACTAATCATGTATTTTGTGGAACTCCTATTGCATGGAATTACACTTGCATCCCATCCAGATAATGTCCTTATCGAAAAAAAATTCAAGGTTGATGTGGAGTCCCTCCTTTGTGAGGGGCGTGTCATTACAGATATGGACAGGGCTCTAGTTTTAACTCCAGCAAAGCTAAAAACATGGGCATGCTACCATGAGAAGAAATGATTCAACATATGTATTACTTATTTTGACAAAGTATCAGCTCCATATAGCATCTGTAATGTCAATGCAATTCAACTCATCAAACAAAAATGAACAGGAGTTTAGATCCAGCATTCTAGCAGTCAGTACTCTTCCGCATACGGAAACTGATGTGCAATTAATGTGATTAGAGTCTTTGGCGCCAACATTCTGCAACGCAACTGGGTTTTGAGGACATTGTACGATCACATTTAAGACGTCACTGGATAGCACCAAGTCTTGGCAGGTTCGTAGTCTCCTGTACAAACACAACTGCCAGATTGGATTGGGCTGGAAGAAGTTCTGCCAGGAGAACAGGCTTAAGGTAGGCGACATCTGCACCTTCAATGTCATCAAAACCACACTGTGGCATGTCGTCATAGCTCGTCGATGAGCTTGGACCATATAGCACATCTGATTTTCTGTTGCTTTTGTTAAAAGCACTGGATGTTATTTTCATATTAGGTTGTATACAAGATTTTCTGTAAGTTGACTTGCACTGTTGTGTGTCTAACTTGAACACTTGAGGTGCATTTACATGTTTCAATGTTATCTTCTTTTTCTGTGAGTATTTAAAGTTATCTGCTTAATAGAATGAAATCAGTGTCTATTAATTATTTACATGGTGGTGCGGAACAGACGGACTGCACAGGATGTTTGTAGTCCCGTTGTCGGTTCCAGAAATGGCTGGCAGCTAAACCTACACGAAGCATATCGCGCATCGTGATCAGATGTGGTCTAGCACGCAATGACTCAAGATTTATACTGGTTCAGACGATTCTGCCCTACGTCCAGTCGGGGTTAGTTGGATATATTGCTTGAGCCCAGGTGCTCGTGAGAGTTGGGGAATTACAAGCTCTCGAGTGGAAGCTATAAGGTTTGAAAGTCTATGGTCCAAATGTGGTGCCCTGTTTTCCTAGGTAGATGACCCTCCCTTTTATAGTCCGAAGCGGGCCATCATTACAGGGGAGCTAAGGGTGTAGAGATAGAAAGATAGAAATCCCGACTCCGCCAGTTGGGGTCATCGGTCACGTCAGTCGGGTCCGCCTAACTCGCCAGTCGGAGCCTTCTGTCGACCACCGTTCAAGTCCTGCGCCATGGAATGGTCGACTTGTCTCGTCCCTGTGCGTCATGCTCCGTTGATCGGAGATCGTGGGGGCGCTGATAAGTACGGTACGGCTATCACTCCCCGTCATTGGTGCTTCGCCCAGTCGCTTTGTCGTGATGGGGGCGTGCTAGCCGTATCATGATGATGTTTTGCTCCGTCCTATCAGGAGGACAGGCAGGTAGAATAGTGTCACCTTGCTGCCATCGCAGAGGGGACTATAACCCCCGTGGAGGGAGTGGTTGGTCGTGTACAACAAGATGATCCTGAGGCTCATCCTTATCCTCTATACCTATCCCTGGGGCCCGCTAAAGAGCCGGGCCTTGCTTCCCAATTAGGTTGTTGGTTGAGGAGACAGGCGCGTGTCCGCCAAAGCCCAGTCTAAGTACCTAGTCGGGGCGGATCCAACCTCTAACCTTTCTCTCGTCGGGGATATGGGCCTTAGTCATCCCGACCAGGATGTCAGTTAGGGACCTGGGCCGAGGCGGCTCGGATGAAACTGTCACCTTATGCGGACGGGCGCTCATCCCAGCCGCAGCCTTTGGCCTGGTCAGCGAGAAGTGGGCCCGTTGGGACCCTCGGGTCCCTGAATCCGTCAGAGGCCCCCGAGCAGCTTCACGATTTGTTTAATCATGAATGCGCTATTTCATACTGTGCAGTTCCTTCGCCCGGGGCGAAGGGTCGTATCACTCTGTCCCATCTGTAGAGGGAAGTGAAGTTTCAAGGGATCCCCACTTGTGACCACGGGTCAACTAGGATTCCCCTGGTCGGTTCGCATAATAAGTGCGCCACTGCGGCGCCAGCTGCGTGTCTTCTGTGCGGGATATCAAGGGTTGCGTGACCCGTCACATCTACCTGCTACGGTGGTGCATCCCTGCTCCTTTCATGAAAGTTTCCCTCCTTTTGAGGCAGAGCTGTGCGCCAAGCGATGGATCCGGCTCGCCGGACAGGAGGGCATCTGAGTGGCTATAAATGGAGGCCTCTAGCCTTGTTTTGAACTCACCCCCAACCTAAGTCGTGAGAAAGCCTTGCCTTGAGTAATGGAGTTATGTTTGCCACTTGTGTGTGTTCGCCTGATGGAGCTAGCAATTCCTTCAACATCCGATGCTAGAAGAATGCTTGTGAGCAGCAAGAGACAGCACGCGGATGAGGCCGTCCATTCAGGCCATTCCTAAGCTCGATCCCCCGAGCGTTCTGTTCGGGTGATCGGGCTAAGCGGGTGCGTAGGCAGGGCATCTTCTCTGTCAGGTAGGTGGCTCGGCCCTCCCAAGCGCCTTGGGTGGTCGAGGGGGAGGCGTCAGCTCCCGACAGAGAATGTGTCAGTGCTTCCACCGGCCGGGCACGTGTACAAGGAGGAACTCTTTGATCTTTCCCGGCGTGGCACGTGCTCGCGGGAGTTCCCTAGGCCCCGAGTGGGTTCAGCTTCCTCGCGTGCCTCAGCCTCACCTCGCATCGTCGGAAGGCTCATTCTTCCGGGATGGCTGGGGCTGGGAAAGAGCTCCTCGCTATTGTCTGAGACGGTGGGAGAGTTCAGCCAGTGGCGGCGGCAGATGGACTGCTCGCCGTTATCCCTTGCGGGGTTGTCCTCGAGGAAGGGGATGCAAAAAGAAGGCTTGCAAGGAAGATGTTCCCGCCAAGCTTCCCGCACTTGTAGCAGCCCTTCCTGAGGTCCCCAGTGTTACCATCCTTATGGTGGTAGCGGGTTTTGTACTCTGTAACGGCCATTGGCCGAATGTACTTTGTAACACTTCGTTGCTAGGAATACGGTGCCTTTATTCTGGAGTGTTTTGAATCTGCCGCACCCGACCGGGGGTCCGGTCGAGGGTTGGCATTTTTGTTATTCTTCTCAAGTGGAAAGCAGGGTCCCCCGACACGTAACGGCCCTTGCCGTGGAGGGGGGGCGGTCGGGTTGATGACATTTACAAGCGTGCACGCATAAAGGTGGCCTCATCCGCGGTCTCTATAACCAAAGGGGTTGAGCTGGCGTCATTTCCCTCGATGGCCCGAGTGACGTGCCCGATGAGCTCCTAACGGGTGTGCCCGGATAAAGTTCCGAGAGTCCGAGTGGAATCCGAATCCTTCGTTTGTGACAGGGTCAGCATAGCCCGCAGGTGGCATTCAGCTACTCCATGACCCGCCTCCTGGCAGATGCCCGAGTCATCCGAACGGCTCAGGTGGCCCGCTGGCCTCTCCTCGATGGAGATTCTGTGGGTATGGCTCAAGGTCCGGATCGGACGAGAAGGTCGAGATGACCCAAATTGCTGCCTAAGCAGGTCGGGCAAAGGCCACTAGGGCTCATCTATGTTTTTTCCCGTTGCTCTGTTTAACGCGAGGCGGTCTCGAGTCCTCCGTGAACCGGCCTTGGAACCTCAGTCAGTCAGATTCCCGAGTCAGGATCCGACGGCGTGCTCTCGGGGTTTTGCATATTTCAAAAATTTTGTAATTAAATGCGCGTATTGAACGGGAACGTAGTCTTCCGAGGCTTACCCGGGGAGTTGGAGCAACAGTGCAGTTTCTTCAGGGGTGACCCCGCCATGTCACGGGCGGGAGACGACGGGGCGCCTAGCCCGCTATGATTTCCGAGGCTGGTGGAGTACGAACGCGCCCATTGCCTTTTCCTATCACAGTTTAATTTGAACAGGAGGGGAGATGGTTGGTACCTTTTCCTCTTCCTGCGGAAGTTGAGGCATTGTGCGCCACGTGGTACCAAGGCTCCTCTATAAAACTCCACTACCCTGGCCAAACGTCCTCACCGGCGAGAGCTCATTTTTCTACTTAGAAGAAAGAAAGAGAGAGAGAGAGAGAGTATTTCCCGTCTCCCTCGTCCCTTACCAAGATGGTGGGAGAGAAACGCCCGGTGGATGAGGGCTCCAGCGCCCCGCCTCGGGGGCCTCCGTCCCTTCAAGAGGCCCTGCGCTGTCAAGGGTAAACGTTGCTTACCCTGCTGTCGCAAACCTTGGTTGCGGCTGGTGATGACCCGGTTTCTCGTATTTGTAGGGCTATCTCCATGGGTCCCCAAGATTTCATCGCTGCGCAAGGGTCGGCTGGGGGTCCTTATGCAGCCGTGGCATCAGTGTCGTCGGGGTCGCGTTCCTCGTTCGAGTCGAACGTAAGCCGTTGCAGGGAGGTGCGGGACCTCATCCGCGAGGCGTCCGAGGCAAGGGGCCGATACTCGGATGCGACGCGCGAAGTGGGCAGGCTGGAAGCTGACCTTGCCGCCGTCCAGGCCGTCCTTCGCGCCTTGGAGGAGGAAACGACCTTGGCCCGAGCCGAGACCACGGACGTCCACGCCCAGGCGGCCGGTGCGTTCCTTACACCAAGTGCTTTCGCTTGTTTTCCTCCCGTTTCCGTTTTGGAGGTGATCCGAGGTGCTGAACTCCCCGTGTCCTAGGTTGGGAGGAGGAGGCAACCGCCTCCCACCTCGAGGCAAATGAACTGCTCCGCTGCCTGAACGATCTGGAGGATTGCCACGAGAAACTGACCTGCGTGGCGCTCGACGCGTTGGGGGTGGTGAGGCCGGAGGGGCCCTCGCTGCCCAACCATCTCCGTTCCCTGCCGCGCCAGGTCAGGGACACCATGGCGCAAGGCGTTCACCGGGGGGCCATCAGCGCACTGGCCTCAGTGCGGGTTCATTCTGGCTGGGATCTGACCCGGCTGGAGCCAAGGTTCCCCGCAACGACCAGCCCCTAGGAGTGGAGGGCGCTCATGAACGTGTTCGCTGGAGCCGCCACCGTCATCGCCGCGGAGGTCGATGTCAACGACATCCTCACAAGGGGCGCCGACCCAGGCGAAGATGGCGTCTAGGGGGCCCTTGCGGTTGATGTGGCGGCGGTTGCGTCGACGTGGGCCTTGCCTTTATTTTTCGTCTCTCTTTTCTGAAACAATGTGTACAGGAGACCTACCCCCGAGTGGACAATTTAATCAATCGCTCTTAATTTTAATGAAGTTTAAGGGTCTCGTCCCACCTTTCATTAGATGCTAGTCAGGCGTGTGGCCAAAGGGGATTTGCATGGGAAGTCAGAGAGTCACGTGTTTTTCGTACCCACGCCGTGGTCGTGGTGGGCCCCCGGGCCACGCTCTGCAGCCCATCCGTTGGGCTTCCATGAGTATCGCTGTTTAAAAGGGGAGGACCAGGGTCATCATCGCCCTTATCTTTTCCCCCTGTCATGTTCCATTCGCCGCCGCCAGCCTTCTTCTCCCCCGCCTCCCAATTGCCACTGCTCCTCCCTCTCTGCCCCTGTCCCGCTTGTGGAAGAATCGGAAGAGAGAGAGAGGAGAGGAGAGAGAAGCCGTTCCACCTCCTCTCCCCCAATTGTGATGTCATATTGGAGGCCGTCGACTATGGAGGAGTCACGGCTAGAGAACCTTGCGATGAAAGGATTGTTGCCGGTGAAGGCAGTGATGCGCTGGAGGGCCCCCCGGTGGAGCACGAGGAGCTGCACCCTGATCCCGACAAGGTCGTGAGCTTTCTCGCATTCCACGAGCGCGGCCTTGGGTACCCAACGCACCCATTCCTGCTCAGCCTGCTAAACAGGTGGGAGGTGGAGCTGCAGCACCTTAATCCGAATAGGGTGCTGCACATCGCGGGTTTCATCACGCTCTGCGAAGGTTTTCTCGGGATAGATCCGTATGCCGGTCTATTCCGGGCCTTCTTCCTCGGCCGAAGCCTGAATGTGAAGAGGGATCCTCTGCCCGTGACGTTCGGGGGCTTCAGGCTGCAAAAGAGGTCCCTCTCGGTGGGGGATTACTCAGCGTACACCCCTACGGATTCGAACCGGGGGTGGCGCGAGAAGTGGTTCTACATCAGGAACTCGGCGGGGGTGCCATTCCCGGTGTTCACAGGGGCGCGTCCCGTGAGGTAGAACAGCTAGACCTGGGGATCCCCAACTCTGGAGAAGGGGCGAGTGGCCCTGCTCAAAGGGGTGCTGTGGAAGGACGTCGTGGAGGAGGGATTCGATGGGGTGTGGCTCTTTAGCACCATCCGGGAGCGCCGCGTCATCCCCCTAGCCGTGAGGACAACCAGGATGTGGGAGTACGCCGGCCCCATGGATCCCGACCGAGTGTCGCCGAAGGAGGTGCCCGACGATGAGGTATCGTCTTGGATGGAGCTGGTCCTCAAGGTGGGCACCCAGCAGACCGTTGGTGGCCCGAACACTTTTGACAAGGAGCACCCATCGAATCTGGTGAGCTTTTTCCCCCTTTATTTTTCCTAGTTGGTTTTCATGTGCCCGATTGACTCTTAGATCCTTCCTGATGTTCCAGGGACTCAGCCATCCTCAATCCCATCCTCACCTGCACAAGGGGGCCGCAGGCGTGGCCACGTCGGCCGCCAAGGTGGAGGCTTCCGTGGCCAAGAAGAGGAAGAGGCTGAGAAGGCCAAGAGGAGGCAAGCGAGGGAGATGGAGATCACGCGTGGGGTCCGGATGGGACAAGATCGCAACACTGTACAGGAAAAATACGAGCCGGAGCCCTCGACGCCTCTAATGACGGCAACTGCTTGGAGGAGCGAGGGTCGGAGTTAGGGGAGGCCGACTCGTTCGAGGTGAGGTCTCGCGGCACCATGGGGTCGGAGGTCCCAGAGGAGGCCGACACATCTGCTGGTGTCCTAGAGGTTAAGAAACGCGCCACTGAAGATGACATGGCATCAACGGGAGAGGCAAAGCGGGCCCGAGCGGAAGAACACTCGGAGGTGCCGCAGACACCGCTTCCCTTGGGGCGGCGCGAGGATGAGTCGGGGCAACACATCGGCCCGAAGGCGCGCCCGACGGTGATGGACGTAGTCAACCTGCCCTGCGGTCTGCAAGATGTCGCACCTCGGAAGTCAGCAGGGTCACCTCTGGGCTCAGATCGTGCGATGGGGGGTGGTCCTCAGTCCCCGTCGGGTGCCCGGCGATTCGAAAGGTTTGGACCTCCCCCGATTGGGCAGGCGTCGAGGTAAGGGGACCGTTTTAGTGATTTTGGCTCTTGTTTCGGGGCGTCATTGGCTTGATTTGCTTTCTTTTGTAGCGACTCGGTGACGATCAGCATCGGCGCCTACTCGTGCTACTCCTCTGGTCAATGGGTCTCGGCCACGCCCGCGGCGGCGTGGCCAACATCGACGCCCCGGCGGGCGAGTTGCTGCGGGTGGATGGCGCTGCGTGCGTCGTAGTTGGGTCCAAGCCGACCGCATACCGGGGGGCGCAGCGCAGCTGGCGCTGAGTTGGGACGTGGTGCGGCCGCGGCATCGTGACCCGCCTGGGGTGGAAGCGCTTCCTGCAAGTGGACCGAGGGGTTTGGCTGCTGCGAGCCTGCCCCAGCGATTGGGCAGGAGGCCGCGTGCCGGTGGCGCGACATGGAACTTTCCACCTGCTACACGGTGGCACGCTCCACCAACGTCCGGATGTTGCGGTGGAGTTCCCGCTGCTGGGGGTCCGCAGGCTCGGGCAGGTTGCGTAAGAGCATCGCAGCGGCGGCAATGTTTTGGCCGGCCCGCGCGAACTATGGAGGGTCGTGAGCGTCCGTGACAATGTCCCGCTGGACCTGATAGGCACATGCTCACGCGCCGCCCGCATTGTTACGAGCATTCAGCTCGGAGTTGCATCGGGGGTGAACCGACACGGGTGGCGGCTGGTGCTGCCGCCATTGGCGTAGGTCTTCACCGTGCGCCTGGGCGTTAGCCAAGGCCAATGCGCGTGGATCTGGTGGGCTGTGCGTGTCCTCAGCTTCCACCAGGACCGCCTGTGGCCCTTGCACATCCGCCATGGCGCATTCCCATAGCGCGGGGCAGCCGAACGACATCGCCTCCCCGACGCTGGAGCCCTCCGTAAGGAGGTTATCATCGGAGAGGAGACTGTGGAACGATGTGGGGGTCGTACCCCGTCATGCCCACGAGTTTGGTCGCGGGCGAGGGTTGCGGCATGGCCCTCGGGAGCTCCCTGGCGTATATGCATGCGGCTTTTGTGAAGCCGAAGGAGAACTGGCCGAGCGGTGAGCGTAGCGGGGACAGCGGGGTCCCTCCGGAGAGTTGGTGGAAAAAGTTGTGCAGCGAGAATAGGACCAGGTCCACGTCGCTCGCTGAGGGGTCGGCACCGAGCATAAGCTCGCTGCGCTACGCCAGCGCCTCGGTGTCGAGGTCGGCCAGCGGGCCGTTCGAGGGAGTATCTCCCTCGAGCAATGTCAGAGGAGTGGGGTCCTTGCGGAGGTGGAGCGTGCCGAGATGATCGGCGATGAAGTCCAAGCTTCTGAAGTGGAAAGCCTGGAAGGGCGCAAAGGCGGGGGGCTCCCACAGCCCAACGCGCGAGGCCGTGGGAAACTCCAGCGAGCCAAAGCAAATCGCACCACCCAGGCTCGCAAGGTTGGAGATGCTGGAGATGGAAGCCATCTGATCGCCGAGACGGTGGACGCACGATGTCATCTCCCCACGAACGGCGCCAAACTGTCGGTTCCAGAAATGGCCAGCAGCTAAACCTACTCAAAGCGTATATCACGTGTCGTGATCAGATATGGCCTAGCACGCAATGACTCAAGATTGATACTGGTTTAGACGATCGTACCCTACATCCAGTCAGGGTCAGTTGGATGTATTGCTTGAGCCCAGGCGCTCATGAGAGTTGGGGAGTTACAAGGTCTCAAGTGGAAGATGTAAGGTTTGAAAGTCTATGGTCACGATGTGGTGTCCTGTTTTCCTAGATGGATTCCTAGATGGATGACCCTCCCTTTTATAGTCTGAAGGGGGTATCGTTACAGGGGAACTAAGAGAAATCCCGACTCTGCTAGTTGGGGTCATCGGTCGCGCCAGTCGAGTCCGCCTAACTCGCCAGTCGGAGCCTTCCGTCGACCACCATCTAAGCCCTACCCCGTGGGGCGGTCGACTTGTCTCGTCCCTGTGCATCATGCTCCGTTGATCGGAGATCGTGGGGGCGCTGATAAGTACGGTACGACTATCACTCCCCATCACTGGTGCTTCGCCCAGTCGGTTCGTCATGATGGGGGCGTGCTGGCTGTATCATGATGATGTTTCTCTCCGTCCTCTCGAAAAGACGAGCAGGTAGAATAGCGTCACCCTGCTGCCATCGCAGAAGGGACTATAACCCCCTCGTGGAGGGAATGGTTGGTCGTGTACGACAAGATGATCCTGGGGCTCATCCTTATCCTCCGTACCTATACCTGGGGCCCGCCGGAGAGCTTGTTTCCCGATTAGGTTGTCGGTCAGGGAGGCGGGCGCGTCGGACCTGGCCTCTGACCTTTCTCTCGGTGGAGATATAGGCCTTAGTCATCCCAACCACGATGTCAGTTGGGGACTTTAGGATGAGGCGGCCCAAATGAAACTGTCACCTTATACGGATGCGCGCTCGTCCGAGGCGCAACCTTTGGCCTTGTCAGCGAGAAGTGGGCCTGCTGGGACCCCTAGGTCCCAGGATCCTTCACCTCATGCTCTCAGATTAAAATTCATTTAATTATGTAATGGTCTGCAATTCATTCCTGCCCCTTATGCAAAAATGAATCTGACTGTTCGTGTGGTTGCAATTTTTCCAGCACTTATATGCACAAATAATCCACAAAAAGGTATGTTTTTTACTTTTTTCTATTAGGACATAGAAAATTCTTTATAAGTGTATCACTAATTACTACAAAGTTAGTATTGTATTAAAAGAATTGTTAAATATTAACCAATTGTTGTAGTTTCCACATACGAAGCGCATTGGTATACATATAAATAGCTCATTAAGGGTTAACAAATTGTTAGTAAAATTTTGTAAAACTTGATTATTCCAAATAGTTTCACCGCAAGTTTATGATATATCATATTTACATGTTAGAAAACATATGAGTATGTTCCGTAGTAATTGCTACTGCAGCTCTGCAGCTACACTTGCCCAGCAATCTGCTACTGCGATTGCCGCCGCGCACGCTGAATCTAATATTGTTAGTGGTATGACACTAAATGTGTTTTCACATACAGATTAGTGGTATAAAACCATTAGTTTCAAATGTTTTGCGAGACCATAGAAATTAAACCATAACCAACTTTTGATACGACTTTTTTTCCTTGAGCGAATAAACTTTCGTATGAATTGTATATATCCGCTCATGTACATTTTCTTTATATGCTTATACGCTTTTATATAAGAATTCTAAAAAGACAATACATGTATTTTAGTCTAATTTTTATTCCCATAAAAATCGAAGAGAAACATTTTTCTCGTGTTCTAACAGAACTAGAATAAAAAAATCTCCAAAAATAGAATTTCTCACTATAATCATCTCCCTCCTGCCGCACAAACTTAGAATTCCAAAAACTAAGGATTTCTTATATACACATAAACTGCGTTCTATCAGAAACAGACGCCCGATCACTACAAACGCACAGGTTATAAAAGTTTCATTAAAATTTGAATCCAAACATTTATAGCAAAAGAAAAATGAAAAGCAGCTCTTCCTGGAAAACTGACGCACTGATCCCACGGACGGCCGAGATGAGCCGAGCACCCGGATGGACGCCTCAGATTCACCACCTCCACATATAAAGTATCCACCCTCCCGTCTCTGGAACCTCCTCTTCCAGCCCTAGCTCCCCTTTCTCCCCGCCGCCACCTCGCGCTCGCCTTCGCCCTCGCTCCCTCCCTTCGGTCGCAAGAGCTCTCAAGGCGTCGACCGCATCTCCAAGATGGTACGCTGTTTGATTCGACCGTGTTGTTTGTTGTTTCCTTTCCATTTCGGTCTCGTTTGTCCGCTGGGGTTGATTGCGCTCCCGATCTGATGCTGTTCGTGGTGGTTTCTTGGGGGAATCGGAGCAGGTCCTCCAGAATGACATCGACCTGCTCAACCCGCCGGCGGAGCTCGAGAAGCTCAAGCACAAGAAGAAGCGCCTCGTCCAGTCCCCCAACTCCTTCTTCATGGTATGCGTTTATGACCTTTTCTCGCTTCCTGCGTGATGGAGCGGTGCAAGTCGCCTGTGATCTGTGGGCGGTGGCCCGTTCCTGCTTCGTCTGACTGGGGACCGGCTCTAATTGTATTTGCTGTGTTTTGTTTTCCATCTGTGCAGGATGTCAAGTGCCAGGGCTGTTTCAGCATGTAAGGCTTCTTGGTCCTTACTCCCTTCGTTTTCTTTTGTTACTCAATTGCAATTGAGAGGGTTACCTGCTTCTTGATTGATTCATGTGTAGAGCTTTTATAGATTGTGACGTGTGTGATCGATAGTTTGTCTGTGTTTGCTCTTGGACTGGTGCAGGAACCACGTCTATGCAAGCTATTTCACCCACTTGTAATTTTGTAGATGTTGAGAGATGGCATACCTCTTGCAAATTGTCTATTCATCTTGGTTGATGTGTTCTGCTAAGCCTGTGATATTAATATTCCATCATTACATCTTTTCCTGGAGTTCTAGTGTACTGTAGTTAGCAAGTAGGGTTCCAAATTTGCAATGTTAAGATTGTGTGGAACTAATTGATCTAAGGATACATCTTGATTTGGTAGAATTTCATATTTTCTGTAAGGGTCTAGCAAAAGTTTTGTAGGTTATCACATTGTGCAGGAAGAAAAATTGTTGATAGGTACAGAAGTGGAAACTGCTATTGGCACACTCCATATTTCTGTTAGTTTCTTGGACGGATACAAATGCCTTCTTTTGTGTGTTTATTGTTAGGTGACTTTATTGATAGTGCAAGTAGTACTTTTAGAATTCCACAGCGTAATTCCTTGTTGCTTGATATGTTGCAACTTGCAAGTGCATCTGCCTTGATTGTAGACTGTAGTATGTACTATGGATTGATTCCAGTGAATTTATATTCTTGTCATCTCCAAGCTTAGGGCCTGTTTAGATCCCCTCCAAATTCCAACTTTTTACACTCTCTCTCCATCACATCAATTTTGGGACACATGCATGGTATGTAAAAAAATAACTAATTGCACAGTTTAATTGTACATCACGAGACGAATCTTTTAAGCCTAGTTAGTCCATGATTAGATAAAATTTGTCAAATACAAACGAAAGCGCTACAGTACTCCGGTTTATAACATTTGCAATTTGGGGTGCATCTAAACAAGGCCTTAATTTATATTATTGTCATCTCCAAGCTTCATTGCACTTGTGTCTGTCTTTTGGGTGTTATCCTTGTTGTGGGACTTCTGTTCCTTCATTGCACTATGCGCATAAATTGATTCCAATGGTTTAGGATTTAGATGGACAGACAAAATCTTGAACTTGAAACCTAAGTTAAGCTTCAGTGAAACATGTTTGTGTCTGTTTTTATGGGTTTGTTAACAGTATTTAACTCTCTGTTAATGTGATTGCAGAACCACTGTGTTCAGCCACTCCCAGACCGTGGTGGTGTGTCCTGGCTGCCAGACGGTGCTCTGCCAACCTACCGGTGGAAAGGCCAGGCTCACCGAGGGCTGCTCCTTCCGCCGCAAGGGCGACTAGTCTGCTGGTGTTGGCAACAGGGAGGAAAACGAACGATGTCCTGCTGAGCAACTCCTGTTTACCTTTCCCAGGATATGTAATTGTGGAGGATTTTGTTAATTATGCCTGTTTAGCGCCTGTGATGTAAACCTGCACTTTGTTTGAGTGAAAGCTGCTAAGTGTTGTGGTTAGCGCTGTGATGCCTCGGTCAAATTTCTCTTGGCTAGCGATGCTTTTGTGTAGCTTGCATGTTCTTATCCTCTTGTTGCTATATGCTCTGAGATTTATGCCGTGGCAACGTTCGCGGCCATCTTGATCAGAAGTCCCAATTTTGACGCCCTGGTTGGTGGTTGGCCCCTGTTGCCCCCGTGTTGCACAAGTGTTTTGGCCTTATAAAATCGGTTGCCTGCATTTGTGTACAAATGGTAGTAGTAACATTGTTACATAAGGACAATTTTTGAATTAAAAGATTATAAAGATTATCAGAGTTATACAGCTTATCCTGCAAATGAAGATTTCAAACTTCACAAGCAATCGATCGGGGGTTGCGTAGGTTTAGAACTCAGCATCATCTTCAAAATACTTCGTATCACTTATCCTGTAAACGAAGACTCCAAATTTCACAAGTAATCGATCGGGGGTTGCGTAGGTCTAAGAACTCAACATCATCTTCAAAATACTTCGTATCACTTTCTTCTCTGAGTAGCAATTATAACAAGCGTGAGTACACTTATGTTTGTTACTTAACAAGCGTTGGAAATTATATGACATGAAGGTCAAAATCAAGGAAAGGCTGACCGACTTACTGCGATAAGCAATTTTAGTTGGTCAAATTTTATTAGCACCTGATTACTAAGGTATAAGTTTATACCAAAACCCACATTAAAAGAAATAGAAGAGATATAACAGAAGCGTAACCAAAACCATATACATGGTTCACGATTTAATTCATCTTCAAGTTCAATTATCATGTGAGGGTCCAAGCCGCTCTTAATCGTGAGCACGGCTGATATATCAGTTTTCACTCTGTAGAGATTGTATACTTTACCTACAATTCATGTTTCCCTTAATGTCCGGGTTTGCAAGGCTTTTAAATACTTTCGAGGTGAGTGGCAGGGATTCACTATGAGGCCTTTACAAAGATTCCCTAACTTATAACAATCCGGTAAGATTTCAAGTTAAAGCGGTCATAACCCTCCCTAATGAGGTAGTGCATTAGCCAAGGACCACATATCATAAAGCCTCAAGAGGACCGAGCTATACCTCGTCGATGCAACCTCTCTTGCCCTTTTGGTAAGATTATCATAAGCTAAACTTTCTAATTAATTAGCCAAGATCGGAGCCATATAGTATTGTGGTTGCACTATTTTCCTGGGTGGTTCTCCATGTTCCGATTAAACAGATATGATCTTGTGATTAACAACAAAAATTATCCATGAATATGGATAAAACATGTGTAGCATCATCATTGTTGTTATCATGGTTATAAATTATTCACAAACCAGAACCAGTTATAGCAACTAAGCAGAAGCTACACAACAAGAAGATAAAACCCAAGTTGATAAGAAAATGATCGTAAAGGCTAGGCATATCCTTAATTAGGATCCATCAGGTTAAAACACATGCATACATAAAGAAATTTTTTATATTTATTGTGATTATTAGGGCAAAAGAATGATCAAGAAAACACTTACCTTTCTTTTAGAGAATTGCAGCTCAGAGTCTTCAACTCTTATTCTTGAAACTCTAAATCTTCAAAGCTCTTGGATCACGCTCCTTCCAACGTCACACAAGCATCGGACCGAAGCATACAAGCAAACAAACAAACAAGAACAACTAAGAACAGATACAACAAACAAAAGGAAAATTTTAAAAGAACGTAATAAAGGATAAGGCTCGTTGCTACGGTCAAAAGGGCGCAAGAAACGCGGAAAATGGAATTAGGGTTGAAACGAAACAACTATCGGAAGATTTGTGTTATAAAAGAAATAAAAGAACTATAGGCTTTCATTTACTTTAATTTAGAAAAGTAATGTAAAAGATATTCAAAAGAGAATATCCCTAATTATAATTAACTCATACTATATTTGCATTTATAAAGATAAAGTATAACTTAATCAAATTTTATATATAATTATCTATGTACAAATTATCCTAATTAAACAATTAATTAGAAAAGAAACCGGTGAGAGCATCTAAACGTCAAACTTTATGATTCGAGTTGAACCAAACAAATTATAACTAAAACACATTTGAGTTGATATTAATCAAGTTAATATTAATTAAGAATACCGGAGTAAAGACTTAATTGGATTTTAATTGGAACAACTAGATGAGAGGATATTAATGAAATTAAATCTATATTTAATTTTAAAAACAGGAACTACGGTACAACAACACTACTAAACGATAGCTTAGGGTTTTAGAAGACTAACGCAAAAAGAACTGGTGGCGGCTGAAAGGATCGATGGACCAAGAGGGGGGGTGAATTGGGCCTTTTTCAATTTCTAAACCAGGATAAAGCAACCTTAACCTATGCAAAACTAGAAAGGCACCAATTCACCAACCGGGTAACTAAACTACTTGCGCAAGCTAGGAAGGATAAAAAGAGATAAAGCCTAGCAATTTAGAGCTAACTAGTGATCCCTAAATCAAGCACATGAATGAATTGCATGAAAGATAATGCTTGAATAAGTAAAGTGGACAAGGGACAACCGGATTTTTCCCGTGGTATCGATGTGTTGGCACACACCCCTAATCCACGTTGTGACACTCACAAAGAGTATTGTCACCTCCCAAGTCACCAAGACGAGGGCGCTCACTAAGAGTCTCCGTTCACCATCCCGGTGTGGTGGAGATCAAGCCACGTACAATCTTCTTCTCCGGGCTTCCACAATCCTTGGCAAGCTCCGCGAGAATCACCTCGATCACCAAGATCGCCTAGGTGATGCCAATCACCAAGAGTAACAAGCTAAGGCCTTCACTTGAGCAAGAACCAATCACTAAGAATGGATGCACACAAGCTTCTCTCTACTCAAGTCCTTAATCTTGCTTCTTGAATGATTTAATGACCAAGTGTATGAAAAGATGAAGCTCAAGGTGGCTCTTGACTGTAGTATAAGTGTTTGAATGTTGCCTGGTGTCAAGAGTAGTAGAATGACCCATTGGAGGGGTATATATAGGCAGCTCACATGAATAGAGCCGTTGGAGAAAAAGCTGCCAGAAAACTGCGTAGCGCCGGTTAATCCGACGTCCCTCCAATAGTCACCATCGGTTTAACCGGTGAATGTAAACTACCCCTTCTGAAAACTAGCCGTTACAGCTTGGGCAGATTAACCGTCGAACCATCGGTTTAACCGGTGAGTGTAGTCATCCATTGATCAACTGAAATACCAAGTCTCTGGACAACTGCACCGACGTCCAATTTCAAATATCGTCGGTTTAACCGGTGAGTGTAGTTGTCCACTGATCAACTGAAAACCAAGTTTCTGGACAACTGCACCGACGTTAAATTTAAATATCGTCGGTTGAACCGGTGTATAGACTTGTCCAGACTCTGCTGACCTCGTTTAACCGACGTATAGAAAACGTGAGGCGTCGGTTAAACCGGTGTTAAGGATTATTCTGATTTTGCCTTTTCTGACTTGAGTCTTGAATGAAATCCAAATATTCTTGAGATATAAGTTGAGAACCACTTATTTGAGCTTCTAGAAATCTGAGTGACCATTGTGTGCATCCATTTTCAAATGACCATGTCCATGCTCAAGTTACTAAGCCTAAACCCCTCTTAATAGTGCGATCACTACAAAACTATAAAACCTATACTAACCTAAGTGTCCTTCTCAACCTTATGACACTTAGGACTAGAAAGATTCTTAGTCTTGACATATTATTGAGTTGAATGCCGAGATCGCCTTTTTGAATAATGAAAATTAGGGGCCTCTTTTGACATATAACCAAATGAGCGATAATGATCTATAAATCTGCACAAGCTCATTAGTCACAATAATGGTTGTCATTAATCACCGAAACATACCTTGAGGGCCTAGATGCTTACAATCTCCCCCTTTTTGGTGATTGATGACAACATAAACATAGATAACTAGAGAGCGTGAAAGATAAAGCACGAATAAACACAAGCAAACTCGAAAAGAGAGAATCAAAGAACTCAATGGCTCAAACGAAATCCATAGATATGTTACAAAAGCTCAGCATGCTCAAATGACAAATGTACATATCCATGAACTAACACCAAGAATATAGTACAATAAGAAAAATCAAGGTCCTGATCACGAGCTCTCTCTAATGCTAGCCTCCCCCTGACTCTCACTCCCTCTCCCCCTTTGGCATCAAAGCCCAAAAAGGAGCGATCTACGGATCCAGCTGACGAGGTACTGCAAGGAAGCGATCTGGGTCATCGTCGTCGTCGTCGTCGGACGGTGGATCCTCGGTGACGGATGGGAGCTGCTGATCTGAACTGCCGGCAGGCGCTGAGCTAACTGGAGGAGTAGCTGTCGTGGAGGCTCGTGTGCTGGCGCTGCCTGGAGGAAGGTCCGTCGAAGTAGTAGCCGGCTCAGCAGAAGATGTGTCAACATCTGAAGTAGTGAGTGCTGATGCTGCCGGCTGTGACGACTGCTGAACCAAAGAGACCTCTCCTCCTCCCCCTGAAGGTAGTGGCTGTGGGACGACGGGGAGGCTGGCAGACTGCACTGCTGAGGGTGACTCCTGGAAGAGTGAGGTCGCAGGCAGTGGAGAGAAGAGTGGACGACTCGCAGACCCAAGTAGTGCTGACAATGAGAACATGATCTCCGGGGTCGCGGAAGAAGCTGGAGCAGTGGAGGCCGGAGCTGGTGTAACTGCAAGTGGTGGTGCTCCGGCGCCCTGAAGGCCTGACTGTCCTGGCTGCTGTGGGGCGAGTCCGGTGTGAGAATATAGCTGTGAAATCATCCCGAACATCGCCATCATGCCCTGCTGCATCTGCTGAAACTGAGCGTCTGTCCTCTGAGATACTCTGTCAATGAGGCCGACAAAACGCTCCTCTGTAGCAGCTCGCTCTCGGGCGGCCTCTCTCTGTATCTCTGCAAGCTGGGCCTCATGGGCTCTCCTGGCCTCCTCCTGAGCACGGCGATCCTCCCTCTGCTGTGTGACCAGCTGCTGCAAAAGTGCGGTGAGCTCAGACGGCTGAGACACCTGAGACTCTGAAACTGTGGTAGCTGCAGCAGCTGACACTGGAGCTGGCTCTCCGGAACCTCCTGCCTCGTGATCATGACTCGCTGGAGCAGGTGCAGGGAAGTACTCCTCATCCTCGGAGGAGTCTGACTCTAGGTCTGACCAATGTATCACATCATCTCCTCCGGGAAGCTGTGCCTCTGCGGCCAGCAGTGCCTCATCCTCCTGGGCAACACGGGCCTGAACCTCAGGTGACAGCCGTGCCATGGCAGCTCGATCTGCCTGTCTCCCTCTCCTCCTGTCTGAGGGTGCTGTCGGACGGTAGACGGGAAACCAGGGGACCTCGTCCTGTCTGTAAACTGCACTGACGGGTGACTCAGCTGGCACAATCATAGAACAGATGAAGCTGATCCAGTGAGCATAAGGAAACTGTTGGACAACGCCCATCCCGTCAGTGATGACATCCTCAATCTCAGCCAGAAAAAAAATCAACAATATCGAACGGCTCGTGAGTGAGAATGTGAAGAAGTAGTAGCTACTGCAGACCTGTGAACCCCTCTGGGTAGCCACTCCTCGGGAGCAAAGTCCTTCGAAGTGCCATGTGAACAGCGTAAGCCTCTGGGGTCAGCAGGCTCGGTACTCTGGCGTAAGAAGCTGGAAAGGGCTGGCGGAAGCACTGTGAGATCGCCTCGTGAGAAGGTGCAATCCCGCCAATCATGGCCCTGCGAGGTGGATCTGCATCACCGTAGACCATCTCGTGCAGAGAGACGTCAACAAGGTCAACTCCAAGGATCCCAGCAAGTGTCGCTCTGGACAATCCAAATACCTGCCCTCCAAACATGAAGTGAACAGCTCTGCGCTCTGGGGCTATCCAAGCTGTGGCATAGAAAACCCTGACCCAATCCTCAATATATCTGTTCCTCTCAATCGAGAGCAACCTGGGCAGACCCCTGAAGTGAGCAAAGTGCTCCCTGATATCTGCTCCCCCTGCAGCTGTCCTCAGTGAAACCCAGTCAAGAACTCTGTGGGGGAAAGATCCTGTGGCCCCGCCTCTGATAGGTCTCGTAGAAACTGGCCTGAAGGAGTGTCCAGAATCTGCGATCGACCCTGCTGTCACGTGTCACCGGGAACCACTCCTCCTCCTGTACACTCCACCTGAGCCTCTTGACCTTCGCCGCATTGGCCTTGGTCAAGTTCTGGAGCAGCACACCTGGCTCTAGACGCACGACAGTGTCCATGCGGAACACTGCGCGCTCGGCCGCTAGGGCCTCGGCTCGACGAGCTGCTGCTGCTGCTGCGGTGGACCTGCGAGGCTCCTGTGGCTGGTGGCCTCCTCGCGTCCTAGGTCCGGTGCGACGCTCGGTCGCTGGTGAAGTCTCCTCTGCGGGGGACGTCTGCCGGGTGCGGCTAGAACGTCGTAGAGCTGGTGACTGCTGTGTATCCTGCCCCTGAGACTGCTCGGACTGCTCTGTCTCTGTATCTGAATCCGACTCTGCCGCTGAATGGGACTGATCTGACTCTGCTGCTGCTGCTGTCACGGCTCTGGTGGCCCTGGCCCCTCTGACTCGGCCCATCCCTCTGCCCCTGCCTCTGCCCCTGGCTGGCGAATCTCTGATCGCGAACGGACGAGCACGGCCTGATGCCTGCTCCTCGGCAGCCTTAGCCACCATCTCAGCCCTCTCGGCCTCTCTGGCTGCGCGAGTCCGCTTGCGAGCGGGCTCCTCGACCACGATCTCCTTCCCTTTCCTCTTGTCACGACCCATCCCGATCACCTGACAGAAACAAACACGCGGCACGGCGAAGGTTGTGCGTGGGCGGCACTAGGTGGCAGTGGCGATGGCGTGATGGCGATGCACGGAGTGCGAATGACGCAATGTGGTGCAGATGGCGCGCGGTGGAGCTGCAAGGTGGCGCTGTGGTGGAAGGCGGCGGCGCGAGGGAGAGTGGGCGCGTACGGGCGCCGGCGCGGGAATGCGGCGGGCGGCGATGAGCGGACGGCGGTTGCACGTGGGAGGCAGACAGCGGCGGCGCGGAAGGCAGTGGCGGCGGCGCAGGGGCGGCGCAGGGTGGCGCAGAATGGGGCGGCGCGTGGGTGGTGGCGTGAGGCGCGTGCAGGCGGCGGTGCGGTGAGCGGCGTTGGAAATGCGCGGGCGGTGGCGCGACGGGCGGCAGAGCGACGGCCGGCGGCGCGACGGGCGGTGCAAGGCGCGCGGGCGGCGAGGTGGCGTGTGGGAAGCGGGAGATGAACAGACGGTGAAACGAGCGGCGGCTCGAGGGCAAGAAAGTTATATGACATGTGGACCCCGCAATTTTTCTTATCGCCGGTTGATCCGACGCTTAGGTTTTTAACGCCGGTTGATTGCGTTGGTGTAGTTTACCAGAAACACTGCCAAATCTGCATCTGTACGCCGGTTGAACCGATGCTTCCACAAATGAACACGTCGGTTGAACGATGCAAATAATCAGTTGATTTTCAGGTCAAATTTGTGATCTGTTCACCGGTTGATCCGATGCTGCGAACTTTGTATACACCGGTTGAACGCCTGAAATGACTGAGCTGAAGCTGACACTTAGTAACGCCGGTTGAACCGATGGGTATAGATCCATTGAACGTCGGTTTAACCGGTGAACCCAAAAACCCTCTCTCAGCTCACTTTTCTATGCTAAGTCCAATGAACTTATAAGATCCAACTAAACTCAAGTTAATGGACTTGCATAGGCGACTTTACCCCTCAAAGTAAATAGGATAGCTTAATAGCTTGAATAATTTTTATTTTCAAAATCAAGGAAAAAGTCACAAGAGAGACAAAGTGCCAAATTAAAATGTATGAGCTATGTCGTAGGAATATTGAAGAAGGGAAGCTTCATACTCATCACGACATTGCTCACTAGGCAATAACGCACCTAACACTTTACTCTTTTCACTTCTCATGAATTAAGATCTTGCACGTAAAACAAGTCTCATTTTCATCAAGTGGTCTCCTTTGTGACCTTTACGCATGCAATGATAGTGCAAACTACAATCACATGCGAAAGAAAGGTAAACATGAGGTGCACAACTATATGACAAGAAATGCATAGCGAGAATTTAAATTCTACTTGTCAAGTTTGATCCCACGGAAAGCTTCTTCATGATGAGCCTTTCTACAAGCCTAGAGGAAAACAAGTGGACCACCACCTCTAGCTAAACCCTTGCTCATCACTATCTTGCCATGGTTAGACAAGTGTCCTATATGTATGCATTTTTCTATATGACATGGCAATTTACATGACGTTTGCCGCATCTAATACATTAAGCTCATTTCTTAGCCTAACAAAGGTACTCTCGTCTAAAGGTTTTGTGAAAATATCCGCCAATTGCTCCTCGGATCTCACACCTTGAAGGGAAATGTCCCCCTTGGCTTCGTGATCACGCAAGAAGTGATGGCGAATATCAATGTGCTTTGTGCGAGAGTGTTGAACCGGATTCTTGGCAATTTTTACGGCACTTTCATTGTCACAAAGGAGTGGTATTCTTCCTAGTTTCACACCAAAGTCCAAAAGGGTTTGCTTCATATATAGAATTTGGGCACAACATGCACCGGCTGCTATATATTCCGCTTCCGCGGTGGACAAAGCCACGGAATTTTGCTTCTTACTCGACCAAGAAACTAGAGAACGCCCAAGCAAGTGGCAACCCCCGGAGGTACTCTTGCGATCCACACGGCTTCCGGCAAAATCCGAATCCGAGTATCCCAAGAGATCTAAGCTAGCGCCTTTGGGGTACCACAAGCCTATGCTAAGGGTGTGCTTGAGATACCGAAGGATCCTATTCACAGCTGAAAGATGTGATTCTTTAGGGTTAGCTTGAAAACGGGCACACAAGCACACACTAAACATTATATCGGGCCTAGATGCGGTAAGATAAAGCAAAGACCCTATCATTGAATGATAGAGGGATTGATCAACAGGTTTACCGTCCACATCCAAGTCGAGATGCCCATTTGTAGCCATAGGAGTCTTAATTGGCTTGCATTCATCCATCTTGAACTTCTTCAAGATATCTCTAGTATATTTTTCTTGATAGATGAATGTCCCTTCCTTCATTTGTTTGACTTGAAAACCAAGGAAGAAAGTCAATTCGCCAATCATGGACATCTCGAATTCCCTAGACATCATGGTAGCAAACTCATGGCTTAGTAAATCATTAGTTGAGCCGAAGATAATATCGTCAACATAAATTTGACAAATGAAAAGATCCCCGTTGACGTCTTTTGTGAACAAAGTGGTGTCCACCCTCCCGATCTTGAAACCTTGCATGATTAGGAAGTCACGAAGCCTCTCATACCAAGCCCTTGGAGCTTGTTTGAGTCCATAGAGTGCCTTGTGCAACCTATAAACATGGTTAGGATTCCTCGGATCTTCAAACCCGGGAGGTTGCTCAACATAAACAAGTTCGTTAATAAAGCCATTTAAGAAAGTACTTTTCACATCCATTTGATATAACTTGATATTATGATGTGAAGAGTAAGCAAGAAGAATAAGGATAGCTTCAAGTCTTGCGACCGGAGCAAAAGTTTCACCAAAATCCAAACCTTCGACTTGAGAAAACCCTTTTGCCACAAGTCTTGCTTTGTTGCGTACCACCACCCCATGTTCATCTTGCTTGTTTCGAAAGACCCACTTTGTGCCGATGATGTTCTTGTCTTTCGGAGGAGCTTCGAGGACCCATACTTCATTGCGGGTGAAATTGTTCAACTCTTCTTGCATGGCCATCACCCAATCCGAGTCCTCAAGTGCTTCCTCTATGCTAGTGGGTTCAATACAAGAAACAAACGAGTGATGTTCGCAAAATGAAGCATACTTAGAGCGAGTTCTTACTCCTTTGGAAGGACTACCAATGATTTGATCAATTGGATGATCCTTGGAGATGCGACCATGCTTCACTAGCGGTATTTGCGTGGATGCTTGTTGGGGTGGATCATGAGTGACTTGTGCTTGTTGTGGAACATTTTGCTCTTCTTGTTCTTGGACTTGGGGTGTTGGTGTTGACACATTTTCTTGAGGTAGTGGATCAACTTTATCTTGATCTTCATCCACTTGGGGTGCCGTGGAGGTGTTTGGCAAAGATGAGGAAGTTCCTCCCCCTTGATCATTGTCTTCATGCACCTCCTCCGGCTTGATATCCCCAATGGACATCTTCTTTAAGACTTCTTCAATCTCTTCATCCCCTACATTTTCATAGCCAACAACCTCCTCTTGGGAGCCATTAGATTCATCAAACTCCACATCACATGTTTTTTCAACTAACCCGGAGGTTTGATTGAATACTCTATATGCTTTGGAGTTTGATGCATAACCAAGAAAGAAACCTTCATCACATCTACTTTCAAACTTACCGAGCCTTTTCTTCTTATAAATGAAGCATTTGCAACCAAAGATTCGAAAGTATGATATATTTGGTTTCCTCCCGGTGATGAGCTCATATGGAGTTTTCTTGAGGAGTCGGTGAGGATACACTCGGTTGGATGCATGACACGCCGTGTTGATTGCTTCCGCCCAAAACTTCTCGGACGTGCCATAATCATCCAACATTGCTCTTGCTAGGGTGATGAGTGTCTTGTTCTTTCTTTCCACCACTCCATTTTGTTGAGGCGTGTAGGTGGCGGAAAACTCATGTTTTACTCCTTCTTCATCGCACCATTCTTCAATCTTCATATTTTTGAACTCGGTGCCGTTGTCACTCCGAATCTTCACAATTGGGGAATTGTATTCCCTTTGAGCTTTTCTTGCAAATGACTTGAAGATTTCCGGAGTTTCACCCTTATCGCCTAGAAACATAACCCAAGTGTAACGTGAAAAATCATCAACAATTACTAGGCAATAGAGGTTACCACCAATGCTCTTGTATGAAGTTGGACCAAAGAGATCCATGTGTAGTAGCTCGAGCGGCTTGGAGGTAGACAACATCGTCTTGATAGGATGATGAGTTGCAACTTGCTTCCCGGCTTGACATGCTTTGCATAACTTGTTCTTGTCAAATGTGACGTCCTTTATGCCGGTGATCATTCCTTTCTTGTGAGCTTTCTTGAGGTTGCTCATGCCAATATGAGCAATTCTTCTATGCCAAAGCCACCCAAGAGACGACTTGGTGAAGAGGCAAGTCATGGTGCTTGTTTGCTTTGAAGAGAAATCCACCAAATAGATATTGCCATGCCTAAACCCCGTGAATACCAATGACTTGTCTTTTTCATGAGTCACTACAACACCATTCTTGTCAAAGGCACACGTTAGTCCAAGATCACATAATTGTGCAATAGAGATGAGATTAAAACTAAGTGCTTCTACAAACAAAACATTTGAAATGGATAAATCTTTTGAAATTGCAATTCTACCCAAACCTAAGACTTTCCCCTTTGAGTTATCACCATAGGTGACATGTTCATGATCGCCGGGGTCTTCAAGTGAGGTGAACATGCTATCATTGCCGGTCATGTGTTGAGAGCAACCGCTATCAAGTACCCAATGTTTTCCACCGGCTTTGTAGTTCACCTACACACATGAGAATTTATTTTTGAGTTTTCGGAACCCAAACAAGCTTTGGGCCTTGCACATGTGTGACAAGAGCTTTTGGGATCCAAAGTTGCTTGGGGAGCTTCTTCTTCGACTTCTTAGCAATTTTGCCAATGAACTTGGCCTTCACCTTGCCCTTCACTTTACTCAAGAGAAAATAATTATTTTGGAACATTGATGAGTAATTCTTGGGTAATTTAGGAAGAGGACGTGATGGTAAAGTGCACTCTCTAGTGTGGTGCCCGGTGACTTGGCAATGTTGGCAATATGAGCCCACTTCCTTGATGAAGCTTGTCTTGATCTCCGGAGAAGGAGTTGTAGCCATGTTTGGCTCCGGAAATGAACCAAGACCTCTCTTGCCATAGTCACGGGCATTGTTGAAGAGAATCTCCTTGTGGATGTATTCTCCTCTTGAGAGTTTCTCCACACTACTCTTGAGGCTTGCCACTTGATCCATCAATTCCTTTTCCCTAGAAGGAGCAAGCTTGGGCACAACATTAGTGGCATATGCATCAATGAGTAGGTCATCACATGAAGTAGAAGCATTGACCTTTTCATGAACAACTTTCTCAAGACTTGGGTCAATAACTTCATAGGCAAATTCAAGTTCTTGATACTTGTGAGCCAACTCCCTATGCTCTTGTTTGAGCTTTTTGTGGCTCTCTTCAACTTGCTTAGCAAGTACAAGTGACTCATTGTGCTTGTTGAGCAAGTCATTGTACTTACCAAGTAAGTCGGAGTGGGCAAGCTCTAACTTGGCATGAGTGCTCTCAAGAATTTTGACTTTGCCCTTTTCCCTCTTGATGACGGATGTATACTCATTGATGAGGTTAGTGAATTCATTAGGATCAAGCTCTTCATCACTATCATCTTTATTATCTACCTCACATACCTTGGTGTTACCTTTTGCCATGAGACACATAGGAGGCGGAGGTAGAGATGGTTCTTCATTGGTGAGGGCGATGGTGACGATGTCTTCTTCATCACTTGAGTCTTTGCTTGATGAGACATCGGTCACCCACTCTTGTTTTTCCACCAAGAAACTTTTCTTGGTGTGCCCTTTCTTCTTTGGGAAGAGCTTGGTCTTCTTGTCATGGGTCTTCTTCTTTCCAAATCTCTTGTTTTTGTTCTTCCTCTCCTCTTCTTCATCATCGCTTGAATCATGGCGATGCTTACTCTTGTTGTCCTTGCTTCTTTTGTCCGGCTTGGGGCAATTTGGACGGATGTGCCCTTTTTCGCCACAATTGTAGCAAATCTTGTTCTTGACATCCATTGGCCGGAACATTCCTTTCTTGGAGTCAAAGTTGAAACCCTTCTTATTGATCTTCTCATTCAAGCGTGTGAACTTTCTCATCATGAGAGCAAGTTCTCCATCATCTTCAACATCGGATGAGCTCTCATGATGATCATCTTCTTCATTGCTTGAGCTTGAGTCTTGTTTGACCATCTTGAGCTTGCGGGATTTGTTTGTCTTGGTCTTTAGAGCAATTGACTTGCTTGATGTTGGCTCTTCGGACATACCAAGAATGCTCATTTCATGAGCGCGAATTTCGCCCACAAGTTCTCCTACTTCCATTGTGGCGAGATCCTCCTTTTGAAGCATAGCATTGATAATGTTATACTTGGGCTTCGGGAGGAGCATGAGGATCTTGCGATTGATGGATGCACTGTCAATTTTGGATATTTCAAGTGCATTAATGTCCTTAACAATGACATTCAAGCGAGAATACATATCATTGCAATTTTCATGAGCTAGCATTTTAAAGGAATCATACTTAGCTCTAAACAAGTGATATTTTTGCTCACGAACTTTGGTGGAACCTTCATGAATTTCAATGAGTTCCTTCCAAATATCACTTGCTAGGTCCATGCCATTTACTCTAGCAAAGACCTCCTCACTAATAGCTTCGAAAATTGCATTTCTAGTTTTAGCATTCCATTTTAATTTTCGGGGGTGGGAGTTCCGGTGAACCCGACTTTAGTTGCCGACCACACTTCGGGAGCAATCGCATCAAGATATGCGGCCATGCGAACTTTCCAATAGCCAAAGTTCTTGCCCTCAAAGTGAGGCGGCGAACCACCCATCTTGGCCATAGCTCTAGGCGGTGAAGCCTAATGATCCAAATGAGCAACGGGGCTCTGATACCAATTGAAAGGATCGATGGACCAAGAGGGGGGGTGAATTGGGCCTTTTTCAATTTCTAAACCAGGATAAAGCAACCTTAACCTATGCAAAACTAGAAAGGCACCAATTCACCAACCGGGTAACTAAACTACTTACGCAAGCTAGGAAGGATAAAAAGAGATAAACCCTAGCAATTTAGAGCTAACTAGTGATCCCTAAATCAAGCACATGAATGAATTGCATGAAAGATAATGCTTGAATAAGTAAAGTGGACAAGGGACAACCGGATTTTTTCCCGTGGTATCGATGTGTTGGCACACACCCCTAATCCACGTTGTGACACTCACAAAGAGTATTGTCACCTCCCAAGTCACCAAGACGAGGGCGCTCACTAAGAGTCTCCGTTCACCATCCCGGTGTGGTGGAGATCAAGCCACGTACAATCTTCTTCTCCGGGCTTCCACAATCCTTGGCAAGCTCCGCGAGAATCACCTCGATCACCAAGATCGCCTAGGTGATGCCAATCACCAAGAGTAACAAGCTAAGGCCTTCACTTGAGCAAGAACCAATCACTAAGAATGGATGCACACAAGCTTCTCTCTACTCAAGTCCTTAATCTTGCTTCTTGAATGATTTAATGACCAAGTGTATGAAAAGATGAAGCTCAAGGTGGCTCTTGACTGTAGTATAAGTGTTTGAATGTTGCCTGGTGTCAAGAGTAGTAGAATGACCCATTGGAGGGGTATATATAGGCAGCTCACATGAATAGAGCCGTTGGAGAAAAAGCTGCCAGAAAACTGCGTAGCGCCGGTTAATCCGACGTCCCTCCAATAGTCACCATCGGTTTAACCGGTGAATGTAAACTACCCCTTCTGAAAACTAGCCGTTACAGCTTGGGCAGATTAACCGTCGAACCATCGGTTTAACCGGTGAGTGTAGTCATCCATTGATCAACTGAAATACCAAGTCTCTGGACAACTGCACCGACGTCCAATTTCAAATATCGTCGGTTTAACCGGTGAGTGTAGTTGTCCACTGATCAACTGAAAACCAAGTTTCTGGACAACTGCACCGACGTTAAATTTAAATATCGTCGGTTGAACCGGTGTATAGACTTGTCCAGACTCTGCTGACCTCGTTTAACCGACGTATAGAAAACGTGAGGCGTCGGTTAAACCGGTGTTAAGGATTATTCTGATTTTGCCTTTTCTGACTTGAGTCTTGAATGAAATCCAAATATTCTTGAGATATAAGTTGAGAACCACTTATTTGAGCTTCTAGAAATCTGAGTGACCATTGTGTGCATCCATTTTCAAATGACCATGTCCATGCTCAAGTTACTAAGCCTAAACCCCTCTTAATAGTGCGATCACTACAAAACTATAAAACCTATACTAACCTAAGTGTCCTTCTCAACCTTATGACACTTAGGACTAGAAAGATTCTTAGTCTTGACATATTATTGAGTTGAATGCCGAGATCGCCTTTTTGAATAATGAAAATTAGGGGCCTCTTTTGACATATAACCAAATGAGCGATAATGATCTATAAATCTGCACAAGCTCATTAGTCACAATAATGGTTGTCATTAATCACCGAAACATACCTTGAGGGCCTAGATGCTTACAGCGGCGCACAAGCACACGAGCATGCGCGGGGGGGGGGGGGGGGGAGGGGGGGCTGGGAGGCGATAGCAGCAGGAGGAAGGCACGGCTGTAGGGCAAGGTAGGGCGCAAGGTGATGCAGGACCTCGGGCGTGCAGGGGCTCGGCACTCGAGCTGGAGGCGCAGCCGCACAGGGGCCAGGGCGACGACGCTTGCTCGCGCTGCAGGGACGGTGCAGCAGGAGATCGTGCTGCGGCAGGGTAGGGCGCAGGCCTGAGGGTTTGCTCGCCCCTTTGTAGGAGTGCTGTGCGGGGAGTCCGAGCTATCCCCGTGCACGGGTTGGGCCTAAACAGAAAACGAAAGGGGAAAAAAAGAAGATGGCTGCAGGAACTCGAGGGGATGCAGAAGGAGGTCGCAGGGGCGCAAGCAGCAGGGAGTCACCTCCAGTCGTGGGGGAGGCTAGGGCCGGCGACGTGCGGCGCTGGTTTCTCAGGGGGAAAGCGTGAGCATGGGGTGTAGGCCGCAGGGCTCGCGGGAGGGCTCGGGCCTCACGATTTATAGGCACAACGTCCTGGCTGCAGGGGCGCGAGGGTTCGGGTGCTCGGCCTTGCGAGCAGGAGGGTCGCACGGTCTCGGCGCTCGAGACTTCTATCGTGGACGTACAGCCTCGCAGGCAGCGGCGGCGCCGCTAGCGCGAGCTCGGGTGGCGGCTGAGCAAGAGGCGAGCAGAGAAGGGGAATGCATGGGGCAGCAGGGACGACGGCTGCGCAGGGGGCGAGGCTGAGGGCGTGCGACATGCAGGTGGGCGTGAGGTTGAGGGGTTCGGTTATGGGCCGAAACATGTTCGGGTGAGGGCCGAACATGAAAACGAGCTGACAGAGCTGGTTGAACGTGAACGAGTTATTCAGGAGCGCGGAAAAGAGAAGGAAGGGATCAGGCCGAGTCGTTGGTAGTTACGATAGCGGAGCACATTCGAAAAAGAATGCTGAAATTAAGCTACAGTCCCGTTTCGAACAAGGTTTGATCGAGAAGAAAGATTAGAGAATGAAAAACTCGAATGAAAATTATAGGGTGTTAGATTTGACAGAGTAAAAAGGAAGAATGGTGATATAACGGATCGGTCCGACTACGATGAGGATTTGATATCAAAATAGAAATATTTTCCAGAACATATTTTAAGCTTAAAATAAATCTAGAAAAGTCCAGATAAATATTTTAAACCATGAAAAAATATATCCAGAAAGATCCCAAAAATTTTGAGAAAAACTCGGGAGGTAATTTAGGACGCGAGGAATCCAAATAAAATATTTTGGGATTTGAGAAAAGATTTTAGAACTTTCCAATGAATGGATTTAGCTCTATGGAAAAAGAGAATAATTTCAAGAAAAATCTGAAAAATTCTCGAAAAATCTTATTGATAGATGAATATATTCTAAAAGATACTTATATCTTAAAATTAAATATTTTAGAGTGTGACAGTTTGTTTTTGAGTATTGCTGTTATCAGTCTCTGAAATGTAGCTTCGATCGTATCCCAGAAAATTCTAGCTTGACGACTGGTCGTGAAATCTGTTATTATTAGCAGAGGCTGATGTAGCATCATATTTGCAAGTCCACTATCATCTTCTGTACAATTACCATCTCTAATATTTCCCTTTACAATGCGTCTATGCTAGTACTCCTATATGGAAGATTAGACTGACTGACAGTTTTTTATTGAGCAGCAGTGACAGAATTCATGAGAACGTCCGAACATGTCAAGACATCGACTGTGTAAAATGTGCGCTTTCCTCGATCAATTGGTGGGCCATTCGTCGAAGCCAGCATAAGGCCCACGGGCCTTGGTCCAAGCCCAACCCGAAGGGGGAGAAATCCGCACGCTTTCCTCGCCTTCTGTTCTGTGTCCTCCTCCTCCAGTCCCCGCCGCTATAAAAGCCAAGACCTTTCTGACCTGGGCTCCTCATCTTCCGTTTCTCTCTTCCCAGCCAGATACTCAGATCAGTCAGACAGAGATGGACGGCGGCGGGAAGCAGGCGGTGTCGGCGGCGGGCAAGGGCGTCGGCGAAGCGGCGCCGGCGGTCACGCTGGAGGACTTGAGGAAGCGGATGGCCGACTTCGCCAAGGAGCGGGACTGGGACCAGTTCCACAGCCCCAGGAACCTCCTCCTCGCCATGGTACGCCGCTCATCCCTCCTGCTGTCGTCTCCGCCTCTCTCGTGAACGCGTATTTCGATCCTCTGCGCGCGCGTATGAGAGAAATCCTCCATGTTCATCATCAGACGCGTTACGTTCTTGCAGATTTCGCGCGAAGGAGAATAAATTTATTTGTTCGTCCTGTACTAGTTTTGTGCGTGATCCTTGGCTTTTTCCCTGCCATGATTGTGTCTCTTGTCGAGTTCTTGTCTCTTGTCCAGAATAGATGGGGGCTCGTTTCCTTTCTCGTGCACGCAAGAAAACAGTGATTTGTACTCTTTGCCTTCTTTTAATTTATTTCCTTATTTCTATTGAATTCATGATGGCATATTTTCCCATTTATTGTCTTCTTAATTTAGTAGCACATAATTAATGGTGTGATCCTGCTGTTGATTAGTATTACATGGCAAGTTTGGTAGAAAATAGAAAGATATGTGTGACGGGAAGAAACGTTCCTGTTTTGATTTCACGCCTACCAAAATTTTTCGTCTTCCTTTTCTCATATATATTTACAAATGCTGATCTGAGAGGATCTTCTTGCTTGTTTGTTTGCGAATGGACTTCCGAGTTATTTTAGTTTTTTAACAAGATGTGCATACTACTAGAACTGAAAAGTCGTTGTTGGGTCTAGTTTTAGAGAAAAAAGTTGGAAACTGGAACTGAAAGGAACACATGGGAGGACCCGGTTGATTGTACGTCTAGTCTTTGGATGCGTACGTAAAACATGATCTAACTAGTCATGAGTTGTGACGTCCATCAACATTATTGTAGAGAACTGTATCCAGGAACAGGAAAACCAACTCCGAAAGAAACAAGAAAACACCGCACCTACTAATAATTTGCGCTGCATGAATTTACCTGTGTTTGTTATTACGTTTTCCATTGGTGTAGCTAGTTATGATTTGTCGGCGCCTTATCATTCTTGCATATGCTTGCCCTCCCGGTTCGGTAAATGAAGTGTCATGTAGATCTGAATCATCTGATCCTCTCTGCTCGTCGTGTACTACTTGAAGCTGCACAGCTGCAGAAACTAAATTTAAGCAGCAGAAGCCTGCACAAGGCAGGAGTGACCACCACCGTACCATGCATGCATGTATTGTCGTTATCAAATTTTGCGAGCCTGGCGTTGGCCATAAACAGCAAGCATTCAGGTGACCACAGAGCCTGACCAGCAAGCTGCCAACTCTTTGGACCAGCACCTGGTGCTGACTGCTCACCAACATTATTTACGCATGTGTTTAATACAGCAGTGCCTGCAATTCTGGCTGCTGCTGTTGACGGTATCTATCTGGTGCTGGTGCGTTGCAGGTGGGCGAGGTGGGGGAGCTCTCGGAAATCTTCCAGTGGAAGGGCGAGGTGCCCCGGGGCCTGCCGGGGTGGGAGGCCCGGGAGACGGAGCACCTCGGGGAGGAGCTCGCCGACGTGCTCCTCTACCTCGTCCGCCTCTCGGACATGTGCGGCGTCGACCTGGGGAAGGCCGCGCTGCGCAAGATCGGGCTCAACGCCATCAAGCACCCGATCGGGAAGCGCCACGACACCTCGTCCAAGAAGTTCGCACGCCGCTCCGGCGACGATGACGTCGTCGGTGGTGCCGGCCGCGATGACAAGGATGGTGTTGCCAGGGAGGGTGACAAACTCTAGGCTTGCTAGCTGTAGCAAGGGATCGTGAGGCGTCGTCGAGCTACTTCCAGAATGGTAGCCTGCAGGTTTTGTGACACTTGATTATTATGACAGCTGCGTGCTGATGGAGATCATAATATATATGCGGTTGTGAGCTAGGTCATACATAGTTATGCTTTTTCCGGAAGGAAATGATGAAATGTTTAAACCAGTTTGTTTTTAAGTTTTGAGAAATGCGGAAATGATGCGCTTTTTCGGAAGGTTGGCTTGACGATGGAGGTGGTTCAGCATGGCCCAGGGCGCGCGTTGCTGCTGCTGATGGGCGGCGTGGATGTCGTGCTAGCTGCGGTTGGTCTTGGAGCATGCTTGCTTGCAATTGCTTGGACCAGCTCTTAGCTGGAAGATCGAGCTCCAGTCTGTCCAGTCGTCGCTTCAGACTCTGTACATACTCTGTATGCATATCTTTAGCCTGTACACTAAATAAGGGCATGTATGATTCGCAAAAATAAAAAAAACGAGCTGAAGGCACCTATCTCCAGTGATGAAGAACAGCGTGTAGGAGTGCTTGGTTAGAGCTCGCCACGTCATCCAAGCATCCGTATTAAAAAAAAAGATTATACCCGTATTGGATTGGACTACTGGTCACTGCTGGAGTAGGGAGGGAGAAGACAGCAAAGAATTCAGGTAGGCAGCAAGAGGAATGAATGCAGCAACACTGCGCGCCTACATGCAATTCATGACGTTGGGCTTCCTGGGCCGAGAATTTCACCCGCGCCGAGGCCCATGCAGCAACATCATTCGGCTGCTCTTCATCCGCTTCAGACAAAGAAAGAACACCCTTAAATAATTACTAACCAGCCCAAATTAAAAGCTCTCGATGCTTGCTTAGTTATTAAACAATATCAACTACTAGTGGGTGTTATAGTATGAGCCGTGTAATCTCAGGGAGAATTCTGAATATTTTGAATGAGAGACTTGGTCTCGGGGTTCAGGGTTCTCTGCCCTCCCCTCTGGAATCCGATCTCGCTTGCTGTTCTCACGTCGTCGGTGATTCATCGACGGCCATTGGTGTATCAAGTGCTACCAGATTCAGCGTATCCTCGGCGCGCGCTGTCGCGTGATCACAGAATTCTGTAGGCTTGAGATCGCAAACTGCGCAGGTTGGGGGGAACTGGATTGTGTGCCGCGCAGAACCGCTGCGATCTTCGATTTCTCCTATCATTCCTGTGTGCGTGATCTCGGTTTGCGTGTGATCCGAAACAACGTCGTTTCCGGCGGTGATTTGGGTGTTGGGTCGATCGGTGGCGCAGGCGGCAGTAGACTGGCGGAGAACAAGGGCGCGGCGGTGAACAACTTCGTCGTCCGTTTGAGAGATCCGGTGAGTGATTGCTGTACCCCTTCGGTCTAGCTTCCCTACAGTCGTACCTCGGTTGAGTGGTCGAGATTGGATCAAATCGTGCTGTAGTAGCGGGACTTGAGGTGCGATCACCACGGCTCTTCCTAAGCCTTCGGTGCAGACGCAGTTCATTCTGCAAAAGATGGATGAGGTGGGAAGTAAGGATGGTGCGGATTGGGCGAGTGTGATGGATAGTTTAGATCTGTTGTTTGCCAAAGTTGGGGAGATTGATGCCAATCAGCGCAAGATGGAGGATAGGTTTGATGTGTCGGCAAAGGTCATGGAGCAGATGCTGATGGATCAACAAACCCTGGCTAAGCAGATGGAAGCAACAGGACAGGCAGTGGACAAATTGACCATCAATCATATGGGTTCTAGGCAGGAGGAACCATAGAGTCCTACATCTTCGCCGCCACACTTCTGAAATGGCGCACCATACTCGTCAGCGATTCCATGATAGAAGGGGGGATAACAGCACACTGAGTAGAGAGTTCATGCCCAAGATGGTTTTTTCCCAGATTTGATGGCACTAACCCCTGCATTTGGAAGGACAAATGTCAGGACTACTTCAAACTGCTACGCATTCCAGAGGGTATGTGGACTACTATGGCTTCTTTGCATATGGATAGCAAGGCATCAATGTGGTTTCATGTCTACAAACTGAAACATGGCTTGGGGGATTGGGAAACTTTCATAAAGTCTGTGGAGGATGCCTTAGCTTAGCTGAGGATTTTTGCCAACTGTCCCTAAATGCCCTGGCAGGGACTGATAGAGGAGAAGCTATGAAGTTGAGAGCACTGGTCGAGAATCAGGTCATCCTGATTTTAATTGACAGTGGCAGCTCACATAGCTTTGTGAGTAGCTCTTTTCTGAAGAAGGTGGGACTCAAGGCTCAACCCACTGAAGCTAGACAGGTCAAGCTGGCTAATGGACAGGTTCTGATCACAGATTATTGGATTCCTAACATGTCCTAGTGGACAAATGGGCACACTTTAACATCAGACGTGAAGTACTAGATCTGGGAGTGTATGATGCCATACTTGGGTACGACTGGCTCAAACATTACAGTCCAATGGTATGCCACTGGGAGAACAAGAACTTTGGAATTCCAACAGCATGGTAAATAAATATTGCTCAAAGGGATCCAACCTCAAGACCAGCATTTCAGAGGTAACAGTCAATAAGGTGATGAAATGGGCCAAGGCATCCCTGTACCACCACCTACCCCACAGCTAACAACTGTCCAGAAACTCATCAAACAGTTTGAGGATGTTTTTCAGGAACCCAAGACACTACCACCAACCAGATTTTATGATCACCATATATATACCACTACTACCTGGTGCTGCTACAGTCAACTGCAAACCATATAGATACTCCCCACACCACAAGGATGAAATTGAGAGGCACGTCAAGGATCTTCTAGCAGCAGGGCTGATCACTCAAAGTACTAATCCTTTTGCAAGTCCTGTGTTGTTGGTTCTTAAGAAAGATGGAACCTGTTGCTTTTGCATTGACTATAGGAAATTGAACTCTATCACAGTCAAGAACAGGTTCCCTATGCCCTTGATTGAGGAGATACTAGATGAATTAGCTGGGACTACATATTTTACAAAACTCGATATGAGGTCAGGTTACCACCAGATAAGAAGGAAAGAAGAGGATGAATATAATAGTGCCTTCAAAACCCACCAAGGCCATTATCAGTTCAAAGTGATGCCATTTGGGCTCATTAATGCTCCAGCAACATTCTAGTGCATCATGAATGGCATTTTGTCTACTTTTCTTTACAAGTTTGTGATGGTCTTCTTAGATGACATCCTCATATACAGTCCCACACTAGAGGATCATATTCGACACCTGACCTTAGTATTGGAGAAGTTGAGGGAGCACAAATTGTAAATGAAGCAAAGCAAGTGCTCATTTGCCCCGAACAAGTTGGAATACTTGGGCCATATTATATCTTCTGAGGGTGTCTACTGACCCGTCCAAGACAGATGCTATGCTGAATTAGCCCACACGTACAACAGTGACAACACTCAGAGGATACTTGGGGTTAGCTGGGTACTATAGGAAGTTTGTGAAACATTATGGGATCATTGCCAAGCTATTAAACCAATTGCTGAAGAAGAAGCAGTTCTTATGGAGTGAGGAGGCCCAAGTGGCTTTTAATCAACTTAAACAAGCCATGTCCAGTACACCTATCTTGGCTTTACCTGATTTTCAGCAAACCTTCATCATTGAAACAGATGCCTGTGACATAGGTATTGGGGCTGTGCTGATGCAAAGAGAAACCTATAGCTTTTCTGAGTAAGGCTCTTGCAGCTCAGCATAAGCAGTTGTTCATTTATGCAAAGAAAGTTCTTGCACTCATCATGGCAGTGGAGAAGTGGAGGCAGTACTTGCAGGGGCAAGAATTTATCATAAGGACCGACCACAAGAGTCCACTTGACTGAGCAAAATTTGCATTCAGAGATGCAGAGAAAAGCTATGACCAGACTCACGTGCATGCAATTCAAGGTGGTATACAGAAAAGGTAAAGAAAATGTGGCTGCTGATGCATTATCTAGAATGGGCCATCTACATGCTATACAAGCAGTGTCTTCAGTTCAGCCACTTTGGCTTCAAGGATTGGTGAATTCTTATGTGACTGAACCTTAAGCTCTGAAGCTGCTGGCCCAATTGGCTGTACACCGTCCTGATGATAAGGATAAATTGTGGTTAGTCCAGAATTCAGCCGTCCAAACTAAGTTAATCAATGCTTTTCATGCAAGTGCAATAGGGGGTCACTCAGGGGTACAAGCTACCTACCAAAGGATCAAGAGGTTGTTTCACTAGAAGGGCTTGAAGCAGTGCGTGGAGGATTTTATCAAACAGTGCCCCATATGCCAGCAAGCCAAACACACCAATACACTACCAGCAGGGTTGCTTCAACCATTGCCAATTCTTGAAGGAGCCTGGAAAGACTTGTCTATGGACTTTATTGAGGGTTTACCCAAATCTGAAGGCTTTAGTATAATCTTGGTAATGGTGGATAGATTCACTAAAATGCCCATTTTATGCCTCTCAAACACCCTTTTACAGCTCAGATGGTGGCAAGAGCAGTTTTTAACAATGTAGTCAAGCTCCATGGGGTACCCCAAACAATAGTCTCTGATAGAGACAAGGTTGTTTACAAGTAACTTCTGGAAAGAGTTGTTCAAATTGGTGGGAACTCAGTTGATCTTCAGTTCAGCTTAACATCCCCAGACAGATAGCCAAGTAGAGAGGGTTAACCAATGTATAGAGATGCACTTGAGGTGTGCAGTTTATGATGCCCCAAAATAGTGGAAGTCGTGGCTCTCCCAAGCTGAATTATGGTATAATTCTTCCTATCATACTTCACTGGGTTGTTCTACATTCTTTGCACTCTATGGATATGATCCTAACACTGGGGCAGTACCATCTGTGTCTACAACCACCACCCCATCTGTGGCTAAGATGATTACTGGGCTACAGAACCATGCAGCAGTGCTCAAAGATCACTTAGCTAAGGCACAGAACAAAATGAAGACCAATGCTGACAAGACAGGTGGCCAGTGGGTGTGTGAGGTCCAACCAGTGTTAAGTCTCAGCCGTGTAATTAGGGATGTAAATGGTATGGATATCAATTTGTATAGTTTTTTTTTCAGATACCCGGGTACTATTTCAGATATCGGATCGAATATTGGATATTTAAATCGGATATCCGATTCAGATACAATATGACCAATATCCGGCGGATATCGGATATCCGGTCGGATAATCCGGATAGTCGATTCAGATACTAGATTCCGATAGTTGTATCATTCCCAATATATACATTAATAAAAATATAATTTAATCTCTTAAAATTTATAATAAATTCTAATTCATTTCTAATCAGAAATATATAAAATTAGGGCCAAAAGTTTTCTAAAAATATAATCTTTCTATTGGTACTATATTAGAGTTGAATCTTGTTTATTCCTAGTTCGAGAATTAAACTCGAACTCTGGTAATAATTCAACAATAAAAAATAGACTTATTCCATCTTTTTAAAAGCATTCAATATCGTATAATAACTCGAACTCTAGCAATAATTTGACTGCTTCTATTTATTTATGCATGTATGTCAATATCGTGTAATTAAGTGCCCAAAATGGTATATCTTCTTTTGTTAATTTAGTTAATCAAGCATGATTTTAGTTTGAATCAAGCCTCCTTGAACAGATAAATTGATTCGAGTGCTTGTGAAGTATCATCAATGTAATAAGTTATAATGCTGTTGATTGAGTGTCTCCAATCTAAACTATATTGCAAGTTAGAATATCATGTAATCGAATATCTCTCATGTACATAGTAAGTTAGAAATGTCATGCAACTGTTTGAGCTTGAGCTAGCTTTATTCTTTTTTCTCCCCACCTATGCCTGTGCTTGAGTTTGAGCTTGAGTAACTTGTGTGTCACACTACCTTATTATCCATATATTGGATATATATTATCTTACCCCTGTTTATGCAATTGAATATTCAACCAAGATTTGATCATCAACTTACCTATTCTATAACCGCCGCCTTCCCTGTGGAAATATAAATACGACACCTAAGATTACTCATGGGTAAAATGCTACAACGGTATTCCGTGCGCTTGCGGATTTATCTGTGACGTAAGAAATACCATACGGCATTTCCGGCACCATTGCTAGGGAATGATGATCCTAGTGATGATGCTAACCATAATCCTCCACGTCAAGGTACATCGTAGTGCCGAAGTACTGCAGCAGCCAGATTTTTACTAGGAAGAAGCCAGTAGCCCGAAGTAAGCAATTAGCATAGTTCTTTGTTACCTTTAGATTCTTGGTTGTAGAAATAGTCTCACCCCTTAACTCAAATCTCATGTGGTGATCTTGTATGGTGTTCTTGAACGAACCTGAACTTTAGAAAATATACACTTACATTTTCTAGTGAAATATAATATCATAAATATTCTCGGATGAAAGCTACAACGGTATCTGTACGCTTGTAGATTTATCTGTGATCGTTAAAAATACCAATAGTTAGGTATTATTGACACACACTACAACACATGTGACTTTCTGTGATGAATGCCTTGTGATATTGGAGCTATTCTTTGTTATGGTATTCTAATTTATGACGTTGTATACCGAGCACTACGATTAATTGACAAAGATATGGTGTGTGTCACTATAAACTACTTTAATGACATATTGCGACGAATATTATTTTATCATAAAATTCAAATGTAAAAATCATAAGTTTTACGACTATATTGACTTGTCATGGATATATTTTTCCGAAAAAAGTAGAGTGGGTCCCATCGCCACCGAAACAGGTGGATTCCACTGGGACATGGCTGCTTCCACGTCATTCATATAGTTTTTATTAAAAGAAATCTAAATTACTCCCCTCAGCTTCCCCTCAACTATAGACAAAATCTGGATAACTCTCTAAACTAACATTTGGTTCATTTTATCCCTCCTTCCCAAACTATGCCCTTTGATTTAAATTACCCCTAATATAATTTATCTTTTTCATTTCTCCATATATAGGTGGAGTTTTAAGTTGAAATTTAACAATACGATAGTACACATCATAACACATGTTAGAAAAAAATACATCATAATTTTATCACTATTTTGATAGGTTAGGATATTTAATAATAAATTAATCATTGGAGTTCAAAATTATATGAAAAATAACGATGAACAAACTATAATAATTTTTTAAAATATGCATTGTGATGTCCACTACTACCCGGCAAAATCCAAAATTAAAATTCAACCGGTGATGGAGAAATAAAAAAGATAAATAGTATTATTGGGTAAAATGAACTAAATGGTATAGTTTAGGGAGTAAATTGAATCATATTATAGTTTTTAGGGGGTTATTCAGATTTGGCTATACTTGAAGGGAGTAAATCGAACTTTTTCCTAGTTTTTTTTCTCATTTTCACTTTTATTCTTTTAATTTATAGACTTTTTGTTCATAGGCTTGAAGTGTTTGTCAATTCGGCCCAGCCATCTTCTGATGTGGGCTATGAGTTCTTCTAAAAGTCTAGCCTTCATCTTCCGTCCAAAGTGGACCACGGCTTGTTAGCCAGAGCCCAGCACTGAGTCCAGCCATGGCTTGTTAGCCAAAGCCCAGCACTGAGTCCAGCCTCACCAGCCAGCAAAAAATAATGAAAAATATGGAGGGCACTAGATCCAAACCCGTGCTTCTTCCACTAGACTAGTAATGTAGTTGTGGAATATGAGAATTTTCTTTCTACATATACAGAACCAAGACCCCTCTCCCAAGATAGAAAAAGAGAAATAAAAAAGTGCCTCCTACAGTGTTGAACCTAAGAGAGTTCTTGAGCAAAGGGCAACCAACTCTTTTACCACTAGATCGGGCATGTGCTAACATTAGTGCAGAACCCTTCATTAGTCCCGGTTTTCCAACCAGAATCGGCTATCTGAAACTAATGTGCCTGATATTTTTGTCTCGATGCCTATTCAACCGGAACTAATGTAGTTTTTCAAAAATAAAAAAAATCGGCCCGCCGGCTCCTGTACACGGGCTAGCTTCCAAATATTTCTCCAAATTGCAATCAAAAAATCAATTACAATCACAAATCTGTGGCAGAACTGCGTGAATTATTCTGGCTCAAGTGCGCTAATCATCGCTGTCCAGCCGATATTAACTCAACGCACTTCAAACGGAACAATCCATTGGTCTGTCGGGTCTCCGCCCGATGCAACCACGGTTTAACAGGATCGAAGCAGGTTTACCTCACCCGAAGGTGAGTTTACAATCACAGCACAACTCATCAACTTCAAATTACAGAAACACACATATTATTACAAATCTTTTTCAAACATAAAGTGGATTTATACAAACAGTGTTTATCACGACAAGCTACACGACTTGTCCAAGTTCACAGCGGAAGAAAAGTAAACTCACGACTACACGCGTCGCGAAGGTTGACACCATGCTCAGCCCAAGGGCTGGTGTCACTCAGGAGGTCACTGCTAGCCGGGGACGGATCCCATTCCACGGACCAGCCAAATGGAATCGAAGTTGGCCATGTGGAACTATCCGTGGGATTCTCGAAGGTCACACCTGAAAATGATACTAGCAAGACTGAGTATACTAATACTCAGCAAGGCTCACCCGGGGTTGGGTATACTTAGCCCGTATTTAGACTCATGAAGGCATTACAAAGGTTCTGGGTTTATTTTCAGCTGAAAAGCAACAAAGAGTATGGTCTACTTCGAGATTTTAGCTTTCAAGATTCTAGTTGATTATCCATTCTAGGTAAGCACCTATACTAAACAAGCAAGTTAGTGATTAACATCCATCAAGATTATCCCAACAATAGTTACAGTTCTTACTCTATGTGGCAGAAGGAATAAGCAGTCTCAATCTCCGCGAGAAACTGACGATTCTGAATCGAATTTCACCCTTGCAAGGTAAACCTAACCCACACGCTTGGAACATCCAACGATAGTTCCAAAGCAACCGTTTGCCTCTCATCCCGGGTCGTGGAACAGGGCCACCACAAGCGACTGTAGGACCGTACGCACACCAATTGTGCAGGACATACGCCTGTAGCGCGACTACATGACCGTACTCCTGTCCGCTATGCGGAACGTACTCCCGCATGTCGGTGCGTGAGAAAAACCAAATTACGAGTGGTGGGAGGTATGTCCACTTGCCGGGCCGATTGGTTACTTGGCTTACCGTTTTACCATATTTCGCGGCATGTGGCTAGTACTTTTAAACGCTTAGCCACCACTACCACACACTGCGATCTAATCAACTTTTATCAACATAGACGGGGTAAACTTCCAGGTCATGTCATTGTACATGACCCCATCCATGATTCTTACAATGACCCCGTCCATGATTCTTACAGTGATTGCAGAGTAATAAACATTCAACTCCTATATCGCGCGAGTGATAGGAAATCACTCGACTTTTACCGGTCCTATTTAGCAGAGCGTCTATGCGATAAGGACTCGGGTTCAATACATTGGTTCCTAAGATTCATGCATCTAGAGTTTCATTACAACTCCTAGACTTAGTGCAAGATATATATATATATATATATAGGTATAGAATCATAGTAAAATTTAAATACTGGGTTATGCACCGGGGCTTGCCTTCTTGCGTGGGATTGGGGGCAGGAGTGTTAGCGACCTCCGAACTTTGGTTTGGAGCTTGAGTTAGATCCTCGACGACGGTGGTCAGGTCTTCAGAAAACCCTTGGTCTTGTTCCAGGACTAGCTCGTAGTCTCCGTCGTCGAGTGTCGTTGATTCTACATGATATGCAATAATTTAAGTGAGACGGTGTTTGAGTTTAAGATTTTATTTCACGATACAAATTAACACACATGAACTCATGAAACAGGAGAGGGGGGGGTTTACTTTTAAGTTACTATTTATACTTAAGTTATGGTCATAGTATTGAATTTGCTGAAAACAGAAACTTAAAATATTTGAATTTGAGTTCAAACTTCAAGTTCAAATTCAAATCTTAGGTAAATAAAATTATAAAATCTTGAAAACTTAATTACGAACTAATTATCAACATATGAGATTATGGTAAAAAGATCTAAATAACTAAGCTTTAGAAATATGCTTAACTAAAATTCAAACCATTTCAAATTGAATTGCCCAAGTTCAAAAGAAATTAAACTACAAAATAATACTAGGCTTGTAACTCTTACACAAGCTTATACAGTACCTAAGGATACTATCTACCAAAAATCTTAAGAAGCTAAGTTTGTATGCAAGAGTTATGTACAAAATACCCCTTTTACTTAGATTTAAAATAGATTCAAAATTATTTAGTTTCAAATCAAACTTCATTAATAAAAGTTGTAGAGTTTGAAATCTAGTTTCTAACAAAACTAGTTTGGCAATTTTTAGATTTTTCTACAATTTCCTATCAATTTTACAAGCCGGTAACCTTGCTCACATAAAATAACAAAAGGGTTTTGCACTGGGGTCCTCGGGTTTTAGCACTTAGGCCCTTAGAACCGAAAAAGCTATCACAGATATGCCCTTGCCGGCTCTCGATGGCGTCCGGCGTCTCTGTCCCCGGCGTTCTCACCGGCGGCGAGGTCCTGACCGGAGATGATCTGGTCCTATGTGACCTACCAGACCTACGGTGTCCACAGGTGGGTGATGTGCATCAAGATCAGCGACGGGGCACAGTCGGCGGCGAGGGGTGGCGGCGGCCGTGTCGGGGCGTCGTCGTCCCCGGCGAGGGACCGGCGAACATGGGAAAGCAAGGCGCGCATGAGCACCGGGGAGTGCGGGGATGCTTTCCCCCAACTTAATTTGGCTGAAGATAGGGCGGAGGGCAGTGCTCGACGATGGAGTGGACGTTGGTTTCTTACCGGCGGCAATGGCGATCGGCGTTCTACGGGTTAGGGCGACGGAGGTCGGTGAAGAAGGGGTGGGATCGCTTCAGGGGGATGATGTGGTGCTGTTGACGCCCTGGGTCGGGGTGGAGAGGCTCTACACCGGCTGGTCGACGGAAGGCCAAGCGGCGGCGGAGGAAGGAGCTTGTCGGAGCTGCGGGGAATGGTGCTGGGGTGCTCGAAACCGAAATTGGCGGGGCTAAGGAGCACCAGCAGGTCACGGCGGAGCTCAGGTTGCACTGGATCAGGGCTCGGGGGTGATGTGGGTTGTTGTCGACAATGGCCAGAGACGGCGGCAGAGGCCGGTGAAGGAAGGTGATCGGAGTAGAGAAAATTGAGTGGAAAAGTGTGTGTGCAACGTAAAAGCAAGGGTGCTAGGGACTCCAAGACGTGCTCGGGATCAAGAAGAAGACGCGACCGAGCAGAAGCAGGAGCTGGCGCACCGGTGGCGCGCGTGGCGGCACGGCGAGGCTCTGATGGCGGCAGTGCGACGTGGGGGACGCGGGGGCGAGACAACACAAGGTCAGGAGGGCGGCGGCGAGGCAAGGGAGCGACGCGTGGCATCGCCGGAAGCAGGAGGTGGTGCTGGAGTCGCTGCGACGGCGATCAGCGGCGAAGCACGGCTCGGGCAGACCGCGGACGACGTGGCGAGGGCAGGGGGTGGCCAGCGCGAAGTCGGGGAAGGCGGCGGTGGAGCGGGGAAGGGCACGTGGACGGGCGCAGAGCGACGCAGAGGCGGCGCACATGGCAGGGACAACGGCGGTGGCGCGCGGCAGAGGAAAACAGAGGAGAGGGAGAGGTAGACGAAGAGGGACCCGGTTGTAATTTCCTGAAAAGACAGGGACTCCACTGTAATATTTAAATAACTTTCAAACCAAAGCTCAAATGGAAATGGGCCCAAAAGCAAAAGTGTATGGTTTTTCAAAATGTACAACTTTGATTTAAGACTTATTTGCATAAGAGCTAAGGATTTGTAATTAATTTAAAACCTAACAAGATTTCCAAATTTTACATAAATCCTATTTTAAAACCACACTACAAATACATCCTAGGTGTAGTTTCATCTACATTTACGATTTAAACACATTTTTGACTTTTGCAAAACAACCCTCATACATTTGAATTCTACCCTCCATGCTTACCCATTTAGCACTAAAGAACCTTCATGAAAATATAACTATATAAATAACCCTTTTCCCTTAGTATTTAATTTTTTTAAACACCCTTTTACCACATTTTGCACATACATCACACTAAAATTTAGGGTGTGACACTGCTAAGTACCTGAGCGTCACAAAATCAATCCTTCACAAGATCAATTACTACGACAAAATCATTCACAAATCAATCCAGCCACATATACATATTTAAAAAAAAACAATCCATCCACGCCGCCGCTCGTCGGGGCCAAGCCGAGCAGGATCTGCCTGCGCCGCCTGCGCAGGGCCTGGCCAGGCCACCCGCGCTGCCGCCCACCAAGGCCAGGCCGAGCAGGGTCTGGCCGTGTAGCCCGCCGCTGCTCCCTTGAGGAGGAAGAAGCGAGGAGATGGGCGGTTCCTCCCGCGCCTCGGCCGCAACTGCTCCCTCCCGCCACCACTCCCGTGCGCGAGGAAGAAGGGAGGGGAGGGGGCAGCGGAGGAAGGGAGGAGAGGGGGCGGCGGGGGAAGGCCCCACGCGCTGGCCGCTAGGGTCCCGTACGCCTACCGCGTGCTGGCCACCGTGCCCCCCGCGCCGCTGCTCCCGTGTGCCTGCCGCCGCTCCCGTGCACGAGGAAGAAGGGAGGGGAGGGGGCAGCGGAGGAAGGGAGGAGAGGGGGTGGCGGGGGAAGGCTCCACGCGCCGGCCACCGGGGTCCCACACGCCCGCCGCGCGCCAGCCGTCGTGGCCCCGCACCGCTGCTCCCATATGCCCCCCGCTGCTCCTGTGTGCAAGGAAGAAGGGAAGGGAGGCGGTGGTGGAGGAAGAAAAGGAAGGGGCGGAGGAGATGAGGAGAGCAGCCAGAGGATAAAGGTGGGGAGAGAGGAGAGGATAAGTGTGGGGAGAGTGACGGAGGGAGAGAGAGAGGGAGTTGGAGAATCATGCGTTGGCGGCTCATCTTTTGTTCCGGCTGTAGACTTCGTCCGGGACTAAAAGGTATCACAATCTTTTATCCCGGTTGGAGCCTCCAACAGGGATTAAAGATAGGTTCCAACCGGGATAACTCCAACCGGGATTAAAGATAGGTTCCAACCGGGATAAAAGACCCTCTGGCCTCTAGCTGTTGAATTCAGGACTAAAGTCTTCGTTAGTCTCGGACCCAATAGTAGCCAGGATAAATATCAAAGACGAATGAGGGAATCTGTAGCAGTATAATGCAATGGTAAGACAATTTTTCAATGTAAAACACGCACTCTGCAGCCCACCGCAGCAGCAAAATAAAATAAATAATCAGCAACGCTTATACGAAACTACTGTTCTTATGAACCGTAAGGTCAGGGACTAATCTCTTTCACATTTCCAATCTTGACCGAGTGGCACAGGTACAAATCACCGCAGAGCTTGAGCGCCCTTGACCTTATGGCGTGGCTGGGTGCCGGGGCCCGTGCCCCATATGGAATGTTCTACTGATTAATCATGTTATCTTTATCTCATTGAATTCTCAGTGTACTACAACTTCTTTTAATAATCATGTTATTTTCATATGTTGTAGAATATGCTTTAGACAAGCATTGCATTATGGGGCTTTAGTGTAATTATTCTATCTCAAGCCATTGAGATGTTCGGTATTGTTCGAATGTTGGTACAGTGGAGTGTTTGAATGCACTATAGATATGACAAGTTGCACGACCATATCAAGTTTCATGTGGATCCATACTCTACAGTCTACAACAGTGTTTACCATCTATGGAAAAGCACTTGTTTATCATTTGGAAGCTAGAGAGAGTGCATGTATTCATGGTCTAGTCTACAAAATTAGAGATGTTAACTATATCTGATATCAAATGAAGTTTAGCGAGATATGACTTAAGTATTGATGTATGGACTAGTAATTCTTATAATATATATTTAGTTTGAGTATTTGGTGATATATAAACTTTGAGTATATCAATATTGGCAAGAATCAAAATTTCAAAAATTTTGGCGTGAAGAAAACTAAAATATGACGGGAAATGTGCATGTGCATTGAGCGGTTAATTTTTATCCAAAGATTAAAGACCACTGTATGCGTTGAGTAATGTGTGTTTTACTCTAGGAACGAAATCAAGAAAATAGAGTTTTGTAACGGGATAGCGTATGAATGGTTAGAATGATGCTGAGATCAACTCCAGCAGTCTTTTACTAAATATTTTTCAATAATATAACTATAGAAAATATTTATGGGAGCGGGTGTTCAGCCCATCCCTACTTTCTCGCAGCTATAAATAGAGTATTTCAAGGAACGGGCGAGGCCACCACTTGCCTTTAAAAATATATTTCCCGGGGCGTCCAAGCCTTCACCTACCCCTGCAAATATATTTTCAGATGCAGCTAGGGGTGGTAACGGATCACGGCACTAGTGCTCTCTTCACAATCCAATTTAGCCCTTATATATTTTTAGCTCAAAATTGAATAAGAATAGAGCCCGGCCCTTTTAGGACCCGACCCTTAGATTATTTAGGCTAAAATTTAAGACCCTTTACCACCTCTAGGTGCATCCAATAACAAAGAACGCCCCTGGAAGTTTGTGACGGGAAGGGCCTCTAAATTTTGATTCTTGCTGATATTGGAAAATACATTTTTAGGGGTGGGTGGTGGCCTGCCCGCCTCTAGAAATGCATTTCAATGGGCAGTTTTTCTCTACCCTGCAAATGCTCTATTTCTAGAAGCGAAAAGTAGGGACAGGCTGACTAGCTGCCCCTATAGACATTTTCTATACAATATAGACATTTTCTATACAATAAGTATTATAATAGTCTATTGCTAATAACAAAGACAACTTAATTTGTTACTCAAGACAAACTGTTCTTTTTCAGATTTTGAGTTGGCATATGATCCATTTACTCTGACATTGTCATTGTTATGTAGAAATTAAAATATCATTTATGTATAAAATATTTTATCTAGAAACACCCACAGAAATATCCAGCTTTATAGTAACAATTATATATATCTATTTCGTTTGAATAACATCCTAGAAAATTCCTTAGCAGTGTAACGATTTTTATAAGCCAAATTGGCATGCTATATTAAGGTAGTGATGAACCTCTCATTAATACAGTCAATTGAATATGTCCTAATAGGAGTAGAAATAATAAGCTACTCCTTATGTTACAAAATTTGTACCTTACTCCTTAATCACATCCCTGATTTAGCATTTGCATATGGGATAACATCAAAATCACGCCCCTGCCTAAGTGTCACATTACATAGCATGAATGTGCTACACAGCAAGGCAAGAACAATACATCACGATATTCATAATAGAAGAACCATACAACTAACACAAACACGACGACGAATCCAATAACTAGAGACCAAATGCATTCCACCACTTCAGAAGGAGGGGGCGAGGATTGTAGCCTGTCCTCCGAATCCCTGCAGGTCGACTCCGGCGAACCCCGGAGGCGGCTGCATGCGAACGCCGAACGCAACAACGTCGAAGGCCGCGCCTCCGGTGAGCTGGGCCGGCTGCCGCCCCCTGCGCCCGACCAGCAGCGCGTCACGCAGCAGCTGGTCCGCGCTCGCCGCCACCGCGGCCTGCACGCCTATCAGCGCGCCCCAGAACGCGATCAGGTCGTCGTGGCCCATGGCGCTCAGGTCCGCGTCGACCCACACCATCGCCTGGCTACTCGCAGCGCGCTCCTTACGGATGGTCTCGTCTGCGCGCTCCTGCCGCGCCTTCTCGGCGTCCAGCTGCGCGCGCAGCTCGCCGTACTGGCGGTTCAGCTCGGAGACAGCACGGTCGCCCGCGGAGGAGAGGCCAGGCCCCGCCACGGGCGAGCTGTCGAGGAAGCGGTCGAGGATGGACTCGACGGAGGGGTGGCCGAAGGAGAAGGCCTTGCCGGCGGGGGAGAAGACGATGGCGGCGACGTCGGCGCTGCAGAGGATGGAGAGCTCGCTGGCCTTCTTGAAAAGCCCTGCGCGGCGTTTGGAGAAGCACACCTGACGTGCCTCATCGCTCTCAATGCGCCGGATCTCGATTTTCTGCCGCCCCAAGCTCGGCCGGCGTGGAGGCGCCATCGCTGCTGGTTACCTATGCACGTTGCCGATCGATTGGTCGTCGTAGAAATGTAGTCTTACCATTGCATTGGAGGTTACTTTTATATAGCAATAAGAGAGATGAGGTTAAATAGTATTTGATGCTATGAGTTGTCATTTGTTAGGATTCTAGTGAATTAAGTTGCTAGCTAGCTAATTCTTTAGGTGTAATTTAAACTGAATTATCTAGTTACTAGGTGGCTTGGAGAGGTGAGATTATGAGAGTTCGATGGCATGAGTTGTCGCTTGTGAGCATCCAACAAATACTGTGAGTTAACTTGCTAGCTAGTACTACTATATGTGTAATTTAAGTAGGTATTAATAATTTCGTAATATAGGAAGTAACTTAATATTACTAGTGGTGTATAAATCGACTGTGTGTATGGGATTCCCATTCCGGAGCTTCTTATCTGGAGGTAAACGGCTGCTGCAGCATTCATGCTGGCTGGCTCGGCGATTATTGCTCAGGTATGAATATCCATCCAGGAAAAGAGAGGAGATTATTGCTCGGCGACCAGCCCCTAGCAAAGCTGATCCTGTTCCCAAGCTTGGAAGAGACTTTTGCTGGGCTCATCTCATCAATTTTCAAACTGTCATGCACATCGCCAAATTAAAGGTGTACAATTGCATCTCTATCAGTTAGTGTACGTGGAAAAGGTAAAGTTACATCTCTATCACACTTTAGGTGCAAACACGCAACGAACAAATAAAGCACGCCCTTTGGTAAAGAAAAGGAAAATGGAATAGATCGATACCAACAACAGAATCAGAACAACTGATAAAGATGATCAGCAAGTGGAGCTAATCATGCATCATGCCACACACGCTGTAGATCTGCGGCCTCTCGTGGTTCGCATCGATCCATCCATGGATCTCAGCACATGAAACCAAAGGAACCACTGCACGCGGTGCCATGAGCCTGTGTGTGCTGGCTCATATATGTATGCAAGGGGCCAGCAGTCGACCAAAGCAGCTAGATATATAGTATCCATGACAAACTCTTCAAGCTTGTAATAGTCTAATACGCAGTTTAGAACAATGGATTTCCTCAACAGCAGCAATTATTGCCCATGGTTCCTGACCTTGTACACTGCCAACCCCACAGCATCCTACACAGAGACGAGGAATGAGCTCACTACGGTTCCCGCCTCCCTGATCATGTTCATCCTCACTGGCCTCTTCTTCACCCTCAACCTCTTCAGTGGAATCTCTGGTGTGAGCGCCATCCTCGACCCCAAAGTCCGCCTCTTCCTCTCCTCAGTGCTTTCCCTCTTCCTCCCCGTCATGTCCTACCTCTTCTCCGAGGCCAAGAACATAGGGGGCCGGGGCTCGGAAAGTTCCACCGTTACTGGCCTCTCGCCTAGGGCCAGGCTTATCCTAACATGGATGCTTCTCGTCGAGCTCCTCCGCAGGAAGGTGGACGAGATCCGTGTGCGAGGGTACTCGAGCACCATCCAGCGTGCTGGCCGTGTTGTGTGGCTGGGGAGCCTTGTCTTCTTCAACATCAACGTCGTGTTCAGCATCCTTTGGATCCTTTGTGTCACCAGACTGTTGCAAAGAATCGTCTTCACTGAGGTCGAGAAGCGTTCATACGCCCATGGCAAGAATCCTGGTCTTATTAACTCCTACATGGCTCAGATGTTACAAGATCATAAACACCCTCATCAACGCTTGGGAGACCAAGAAGTTATCCAGGGTGGACACGAGATGTTAAAGAGATGCAAGTACATTGTCATGGGCGAAGAGAAGTTGGTGAAGAAGGTCACCGCATATGGCTACGAACTGAATGCTATAACCCCAAGTGATAGCATCATCACTGTCGGTAAGGTATGGGAACTTGCCGAGAGTGACCGTCTCTTCACCGTATTCGACCAGAACCAACGCCTCAGGAGACTCTGCCTCTCGTTTGCTCTGTTCAAGTTGCTCCGCCGAAGGTTTGAGCACCTGCGAGCAGTGACGAGCGCTGAAGAAGAAGCCCGTGACAGCCGGGACCTCATCCTGAAAGGTCTTCACGGCAGTGGTGAAAGCACGGCGGAGGCACTGTTCCAAGTGATGAATGATGAGGTCAATTTCCTATGTGAGTACAATCACTCAGTCGCTCCTGTCGTTCTGGCAAGCCCCTTCTTCCTCCTAGTGAACTACTTTCTTATCCACGTAGCTGTCTTTGGCTTTTGCCTCATGGCCATTATTCTCTGTGGCAACGGAGATGTGAGATTCTCACTTTTTAGTGTCATCATTTTCAACACTGGTATTTCCCGAGTAGGTATATGTTTTCTATGGCCTTCAGCCGTCTTTGTAGCATTAGATTTCTTTATCACCATCATTCTACTTATCATCTTCTTCTACGAGGAAATATGGGAGTTCTTCATCTTCCTACTCTCCAACTGGTTCATGGTGTCCTTGCTTTGCAACTACATGACCAAACCCCAGTGGCGTGAGAGCCTCATCTTTACTCATGCCTTTCGTTTTCTGATGCTGCTACGGAGCAAGACTAGAAACACCAACCTTCACTTGAAGCAGTTCTCCGTGCTGGATCTCAGTTGGCCTCCTATCTTAACACTGCCAGCCACACTCTCTCTGAAGGTGAAAACCGCGCTGGTGCCGAACAATTTGAAACAATCCATCATGGAATACATGGTGGAACATGACCATGGTACCAACCACTATACCCCTCTTACCAACGGCAAGTCCGCATTGCGAAGGAACAACCTTTTTGGTCAGCTCTCGTGGGCCTGCAACAGCAACAGTGTTGCTGAGGTCGCCCTCACTTGGCACATTGCTACCTGCTTGCTGGAGGTGGAGTGCCCCCCTAGGAGAGCTGAAGAAGCCTCGCCGTGGAAGGTGGCGATGAGGCTGTCCAAATATTGTGGTTACCTGGTGCTATTTCACCCGGAGCTATTGCCTGACAACCAGGAAAATCTGGAGCTCATTCCTGAGGATATAAGCGAGGAGTTGAAGAACATACTGGGGTGTTGGGATTACTACTTCTCGTCGAGGCGATCACGTGTGAAGAAAATCATGGAGAGCATACGGGGTGGTGACACAACAACTGAAACTACTACAGGCTGGACGGAGATTCAAGTAGAAGCTACAGGCAAGGGTGATCAAAACAAAGTTGTTACAAGTGGAGCGAAGCTGGGGAAGTTGCTAATGAACGAAGCCAATAGTAGTAATCTGGAAACAGTGTGGAACGTTTTAGCCGACGTGTGGACGGAACTCATAATCTACATTGCCGTGTCAAGCGACAAGGAGCGTGTGAAGGATGTGTTGGTGCATGGAGATGAGTTGGTTACTTTGCTTTGGGTGTTGACCATGCACACCGGCATCTCTTCCTGCTAGCGATGGTTAAGTTCGAGACATACTATTGAAGATTAAGGAGTCTGTGCTTGAATGGTGTGCTTTAACCTCCAGTTATTATTAGCTTGATTTGTTAGTTGTTTGCTTGAGTCCATGGGATTTTCTAGATTCCTAGATTTTTGGGTCTGGAGTGTTGATTCCTAGATTTTGTGTTACGCATGCTAGAGGTTTTGTAACGTTGCAAATGGTGATCATGCATCAATTTACAGTGAGAGATCGTGTCAAATTCCGAGAGATGGAGTCAAGGAGTATAAAGGTATGCATATAAACAAGATAAACTACTCTCTAGCATTAGTAGCGGGTCTGATGCCTACCAGTATTTTTAGGGAGGATGGAAAGGCACGGGGCCTTCAGTATGGTTGGTAACACCAACCGGTACAACAACCTACACATCGGTACTGGTTGGTGTTACCATCCAGTGCCTCCACCCACATTAGTACCGGTTGTACTAATGCCTAGTTTTAGTACCAGTTTGTTTTATTATTCGGTAATAAAGGATCCTTTACGGGTTGCTTAAAAAAAGTATCTTTAAAGTACAAGTGTTGTGCAGATAAGATAGTAATTAATAAGGAGGGATTGCGTGAGGTAAGAGGTTCCAAGTTCGAATCCTCGCACCAAGCGCATGCGCGTATTTCGCTTGTGCGCGCCTCTCAGGTTTAAAATATTTTTTTACTGGTACTAATGACCTCCTCGTTTCAGTACCGGTATTAATGTACGAGACTCGGCTGTGCAATACCGGTCGCAAAACCGGTACTAATAGTTTTCTTACCCGGTACTTATGGCCTTTTCTCTAATAGTGTAAGCAGCCTAAGCTAAGGTGATCAGCAAATTCGTTCCACTACTTGCGGTATTTTAATTAGTTTGTTCGTCGAATCACAGCTTCCATTCATGGATCGCTTAGTAGTAGTAGTTTAATTTTTTTTGAGGAAACTAGTAGTAGTTTAACTATTAATTAACTAATCGTTCCGCTAGCTTCTCGATCGGTTACTTAATAATCTGTACGTGCTTGTACACGGATGATCTGCTACTAGCAGGAACTAACGCGTGATCCATGGCGGCCGTCCTGAATGCTTTGGCACCTTACGTGAAGAAGCTAACCACGGACATGACACAAGAAGAGGTGTTTATCTTGCTGGGCGAGCACGTAGGCTGACCCGAGCACGGAAGGCCTGCTAAGGCCCGGGAGCCGGGAGCCCGGGAGTCTATATCACTGCTAAAAAATGTTTGCAGAGACAGATAAAAATATACTTTTAGGGGCGGGTGCGGTACCCACTCCTACTCGCAGTTAAAAATATAATTTATAGGGGCGGAACCCGCCCCTATGATTGATTTCTAGGAGCGGATCACGGCATGACCTGCCATTACAAATCAATTTCCAGAAAATAAAAAAATAAAAAAATTGAAAACAACAAAATAAAAAAGAAAAAATATTGCAGCGAACCGATCATCACCACAAGCCTCTGTGCTATCGAGTTATAATTTTTTTGACGAAATATACACAGTTGCATCACCCGATGTTCGAACCGCATACCTCAAACTTCGCGTGTACCTTCCTCTCCACCACACTACATAGTCACTTGTGACTCTTTGGGGTATGTTATTCTTTTATGTTAACTCTAAAAGTAATTTGTAGGGGCGGTTGACGTCACCCGCCCTATAAATCGTTTCTTGGGGCGGGTGACACCACTACCCACCCCTAAAAATATTTTTCAATTTTATTCCGAAAATTCATTTAAATCTTTACATATAGCAAAACAAATCAAAAAAGTAAAACTTCTACACTATGATTATTGTTAACTACAGATAAAAAATATACCAAGTATATTTTAGTGTATATGAAGGTTAAGATTGTTGAAACCTCAAAGTATGACTTGAGTTGTATGAGATATTATACAGTCATAGCCATATGTAGGTTCATAATAACTTTTTGGACAATTAAATGACCTTAAATGAAAAAGTTATCAGCTACAAAGTTTGAGATCTAGTCATTCTTTACAATTTTGATGTAAAGTTTGACTTCATCTGAGATTATATGAAAAATTTATGAATTTTTTTGTATGGAACCATTTTTAGGGGCGGGTCATGCCATTACCCGCCCCTAAAAATACATTTTTAGGGACGGGTGATGCCATCACCCGCTCCTAGAAATGCCACCATTTTCAGGGGCGGGTGGTGGCGTTATCCGCCCCTAGAAATGTTATTTTTAGGTGCGCGTAATGCCATAACCCGCCCCGAAACATGATGCCCTTTTGCATGGGCGGGTGATGGCGTAATCCGCCTCTAAAAATGCTTTTCTAGGGGCGGGTCGGATGCTACAGTTTTCTTGCTCTATTTGTTGGAGCGGGTTACCTTTTGACCCGCGCCAGTTGCTACAAATTATTTTTTAGTAGTGTGTGTATATGTATGTTTGAATGTGTATGTGTGAATGAAAGTGTTTGAATTTGAGAATGTGTTAAGATTTCAATAAATTTCTTATCAAATTTGAAATTTTGAGACAATTCTGGATTAAAGAAGGGGTTAATGGCTACACCGGCTCACGGGCCGGCCCAGCACGGATAACAGGCCTTTGTGCCGTGCCGGGCCTGAAGCCTCGGCACGTGGGCTGGCTCGGCCCGGCACGAATAATTAATCGGGCCGGGCCGAGTCGGGCCCGCGCCGTGCTGTGCCATGCCGTGCCGGGCGGCTCGAATGACCAACTATACTGGGTGTCCCAGTGAGATCACAAGGTTGGAACACAATATGGAGAGCCTCAAAGCCTTCCTCGCCGATGCCGAGAGGAGGTGTATCACCAACCAAAGCGTGCAGAGATGGACGAGGAAGGTCAAGAACGCCATGTATGAAGCTACCGACATCATAGTCTTGTGTCAAATCGAGGCTGACAAGCGGAGGGACTCCTCCTATTGACACCTTTTTTGGCACGTTTTTGGCCGATGCTGGGGCAAGGCAGATAGCCGATAGAAGGCAAGGAGCAAATCAGCCGATATGGCATCGCAGCCGATGGGTTGGGATTGACGCTGATGGATTACGTCAGCAAGTTATCATGTGGAGTAAAGGTTTTGCATGAGTCGTTATGTGGTGTCGTAATCAACTAGCACTTTTTGTTTAGGCTATAAATATTGGCCCACGGCTTGTAATCAAACACACAATCAATACAACCATTATTCTCTTTTGTCGTCAGTTTCGCCAAACCCAAGTTTCGTAGCTATTTTTGTTCTTTCGACGAGTTCTTCTGGTTAGCAGGGCTACATCGCTTCGACCTCCGGCTTGCTAGTAAGTTCCGAGTTCTCTCGTGTAAATTAGATCTTTGATTGATGGCACATCGCTTCTTTCTCAATATGTTTATTCACCAATTATCGATATTAGCTTTTCTTCGCAAGATTAATTCGCTTAGTCTTGTTTAGTCTAGTTTTTATCACGGTTATCCAGCTTGAATTTAGATTATGCATCAGCTTTCTACCGTAATTTTACTATTTCAATTTGCCATATTAAGTATAGCCGATGAGATCTAAATGTAAGTTTTGCCAGTAGAGTACTATCAAGCAAAATTAACACCGCAAAATCGGCTGATCCTAGCCGATTGTTTATTGATTCGTATTGGACTTTTGGCCGATACTCATTGGGGAACGATTCGGAACATTAGCCGATACGTTCTAGTATTTGACGTTGTCTTATCCCTTATCAATTGCAGGTTAAATTGACTGGCACGCCTTGCACCTACGCGAAGCTATTTTGGAGTTTGCGCTGGAGGAAGCAAATTTCCCAGGTCCTCATGTGGGGTCACGCCGGAAGCCGATTGTTGGTTTTTTGCGTCAATACACTTTTAGCACGCTTGGTGTGACCCAACAACAACCTCACCATGAGCATCCCCAAGCCTAGCGAAGGGAACACGGACAACATCATCAATGTCACCATGGAAGACCTTAATGACACCCAGAAACAACTTTTGGAGAAGGCGATGGATGAGTACAAGCAAGCCTGCCTCAGGTCTTTCAGCTCTACTAGAAAGGGGGAGGTTACATAGAAGACCGCCTTTCCAAAGCCTGGAGAGATCACGGTCACTAAAGACACGGCCAAGTTTCAAGAGATGTTCGATCAAGCCATGCACCACGCAATGATCAACCAGTCAAGCGTCTTGATGAATTCGGTTCAAAACGCCATCACGGAAATTATGGCTAGCAACATGCAGATGTGTTACAAAGGACCGTGTTACTTTTAACCGGAGTCATCGGCTGCAGCAGGAGCTAGAGCTGGAAGCACTGCTATGATGGGAATCGGCACCCAGCCGCCACAATCCAATGCAGTACAGTTGGGCGCTGGGGGGTATCCGATACCACCTTATTTGCTTCAAACTCAGTTGTGCCAGCTGATGGGAACTCCGATCCGGACAACCCCGGTATTCACTCCTAGTTCGCCTGTAATGGCATCATCGGCACATGAAGGCCTCTTCAACACCCTAGCTGGTTTCGTCCACACATCTCTGGGAATGCCTCCTAAATACATGATCACGACCAACACAGAAGCGCCTGTCAGGGATAAATCCCCTGGGTACCACAAGGAAGCTACTCATGAGAAAAAAGAAGTCTGATTCCTACTAGGATTCCACTGTAATCCTATTAGGACTCATACTTTGTAATCCTACTAGGACTCCTACCTTGTAATCCTACTAGGAATCCCATCCCCAGGAATATATAAAGGAGGGTAGGGATACCTAGATAGGCAGAGAACCAACAGAGAGCAGCCAACAGGCAACTCAACACCCAAGCGCAGGGCTCAATATACAACACCCCAAAACAGGACGTAGGGTATTACGCTACTCTAGCGGCTCAAGCCTGTCTAAATTTGTGTCTTGTGTCCTTGAGTTCACCTTCAAGTTCCAGATCCGGCGATCCCTCACCAAATAATCACCTACCTTAGGGTATCCCTAGGTAGGCCGACGGTAAAAACACCGACAGCTGGCGCCCACCGTGGGGCAGATCGTCGCGATCATTGGGCGAATTTGAAGGACCTCTTCATCAACATCAATCCACTCAAGGTGGCGGATTGCTATTTCATACATATGCATCGGCGGATCGATTCATCGAGTCTGAGATCAGATCCTTCAGCGAATGGCTACATCGACCTCGACTACTCGGCTCGACTTCACCTCGCGCTGCAACGTTGATGCACCGTGGCCGCCGACCTCGATGACCCGGTTCAACTTTGGCTTGTGCCGCAATGTCCGCGTGCAGCAGCAACGAGTTTGACAACTTTGACTTCGCGAGGAGGCTCGGCGGCCCGCCGGCGACTACTTCGACTTCGTGAGAAGGCTCGGCGGCCCGCCGGCGATCACTTCGATTTCGCGAGGATGATCGGCGGCCCGCTGATGACTACTTCGACTACTCGTCTCTATTAGAAACTAGTCGAGGGCGAGCCTCACTGCAACGACTACATCAACTGCTCGTCTTGACTTGAAACTAGTCGGAATCGACTCCGATTAGTCGAGCTTCATCAACAAACCTTCGCAGCTCCGTTAGCGAGCTCCACGGCTTCGTCGACATTCGTCCACGAATCAAGCTAAGTGACTTATACCTTTTCTGACTTGTTCTTCACAAGGTCGGCTACCTATTTGGATACGCCTCTCGACGGGCATGAAACCCTCGGGGGCTACACCATGATCGACTACCTATCTGTGTACGTCTCTCGATGGGCATTGAAACCCTCTAGAGCTACACTTCGCCGACTACTTATCCGTGTACATCTCTCGATGGGCATGAAACCCTCCAGAGCTACACTTCGCCGACTACTTATCCGTGTACGACTCTCGATGGGCATTGAAACCCTCCAGAGCTACACTTCGTCGACTACTTTTGCGCACTGCGCATCCTCTTTGTCGCATGATGACTACTTTCTGCTCGTTGTCTCTTCTTAACGGTCGCTAATCTACTCGGGTAGCACATGCCTTAATCCGTGAAACCTCGGCTCTTTTGTCACGCCTAACGCCTCTACGCATACATGAGACAAAGATCTCATACACGCTATGAGCAATGGCTAAAACAGGACCAGGTGCTTAAACGTAACAGGCGTACTACTCAGGAGATTTAAATGGTCTAAAAAAGAGCTCGACACAGCAATTTTTACACCGAATAAATTTTGGTGTCTTCACATTATTACTGAGTACTGCTCGGTATCTTCGCATTATGCTACATAATGTATGCATTGTCTTTTTTCAGATCAAGCTTCGGCAACAACCCTCCAGGTAGCATGGCGTGCCATCACAGTTCCGCTAGTTCCCAGGCTCGGGGGCTGGGCGATGCACACTACTCGACATGGCTCCTTCGGCTCTCCTGGCTCGTAAGCTCGAGGGCTGGACACCGCAAAACTACTCGAAGATGACTCATATGAAGACTGAGAGTGAAGAAGAAACCCTAAGTCACCGCGCGGTTAAATAAACCAGCGGTAGGCTCAATTTCGCTGTGCAGAAGGCGAAGAGTTTTTCTCGGGATTTCAGAGTAACACCAATGCCACAATTCTTGGATCCTTTTTCCGAACCTAAGGTTTTGGATTCAAGGCACGGGGGCTGCAGGATACGTGTCATCGACTATTTATTTTTCAACCTAAGGCTCGGGGGCTACTCCATATGGAGTGCGATTTTCCATCGCACCCCATACCAAAGAAGACTAGAAGCTATTGGGGCATGAGCGCCTCATAGCCTCGATGCAACCAAGGAAGTACTCGAAGAAGACCTTCAAGACGGAGTTTCAAAAGAAGCCGAAGACTACTTCAGAAGTACTCGAAATGCCTGCAGTACTCGGCTATGAAGAGTTCGGGGGCTTGTTAGGGATAAATCCCCTGGGTACCGCAAGGAAGCTACCCGTGAGGAAAAAGAAGTCTAATTCCTACTAGGATTCCACTGTAATCCTATTAGGACTCATACCTTGTAATCCTACTAGGACTCCTACCTTGTAATCCTACTAGGAATCCCGTCCCCAGGAATATATAAAGGAGGGCAGGGATACCTAGATAGGCAGAGAACCAACAGAGAGCAGCCAACAGGCAACTCAACACCCAAGCGCAGGGCGCAATATACAACACCCCAAAACAGGACGTATGGTATTACGCTACTCTAGCGGCCCGAACCTGTCTAAATTTGTGTCTTGTGTCCTTGCGTTCACCTTCAAGTTCCAGATCCGGCGATCCCTCACCAAATAATCACCTACCTTAGGGTATCCCTAGGTAGGTCGACGGTAAAAACACCGACATGTGGCAGAACCAACCTGAATTATACCGGCTCAAGTACGCGAGTCCACCCCAGAGGGCTCCAACGTGCTTCAAACGGTATAATCCCTTGGCCTGTCGGGTAACGTCCCGATAAACCACCGATACACAGGATCAAATAAGGTTACCTCACGCGAAGGTGAGTCCAGAGATACAATCACCATCACATTTTACATCATAGAGAATTACATAACAAGGGTTGTCCCAAAGAAGTATGAAGATTCAAATTTAGAGAAAAGATTACAAACTGTTAAAGCTAGGGTTATTAGCAGCGGAAAACATATGCGAAGATTTACAATACGTCGTCAAGATGGATGTCATGCTAAGCCCGGGCACGACATCACTCGGTATCACCAATGTTGGTCGGGGACGGATTCTATTCCACGGACCAATTATCTGGAAGAGCACAGGGCCAAGGCCAGGGAAGAGTAGGGTCTTCAAAAGCTTAACCTGAAAAACATAAAACTAGCAAGGCTGAGTATACTAATACTCAGCAAGGCTTACCCGGGATTGGGTATACTTAGCCCGTAACTAGACCCATGCAGGCTTTGTGAGGGTTCTGGGTTTATTTTCAACTGAAAAGTAACAAAGAGTATGTACTATTTTCAAGTTTTAGCTTTCATCTTCTAATTGAGTAATTATTCTAGATTAGCACCTACACTAAGCAAGCAAGGTAGTGATTATCATTCAACAAGATTATCTATCATTAGTTCCACTTCTTACTCAATGTGGCAGAAGGGATAAGCAGTCTCAATCCTCGTGAGAGGCGGACGATTCGAATCGAATTTAACCTTGCAAGGTAAACCTAACACACACGCTTGGAATACCAACAGGGCATTCCGAAGCAACCGTTTGCCTTTCATTCCGGGTCGTGGATCAGGTCCACCACAAGCGACTGCAGGACCGTACGCACACCCAATGTGTACAGGACATACGTCTGTAGCGCGACTACAAAACCCGTATTCCTGTCTGCCTTGCAGAACGTACTCCCGCACATCGGTGCGTGTAAACATAACATAAAATCGAGTGGTGGGAGGTATGTCCACTTGCCGGGCCGATTGGTTACTAGGCTTACCGCTTACCATATTTCGCGGCATGTGGCTAGTACTTTCAAAAACTTAGCCACCACTACCACACATTTCGACCTTAAAGCTTTTATCAAAACAGACAGGGTAAACTTTCAGGTCATGATACAACACATGACCCTGTCCGTCATCTTTATAGTGATTGCAGAAATGTAAACATGCAACTCCTATATCGCGCGAGTGACAGGAAATCACCCGACTTCTACCGGTCCTATTAGCGAAGCATCTAACCGATAAGGACTCGGAAGCATTACATTGGATTCCTAGGATTCATGCATCTAGGGTTTCACTTCAACTCCTAGACTTAATGCAAGATATAATATAGATAGGCATAGATTTCAGTGTAAATAAAGTAATGGGATATGTCCGGGGCTTGCCTTTACTGGTGGGGCTGAAGTCAGAAATGTCAATATCTTCCGAACTTTGGTTCGGGGCTTCAGTTAATGCCTTGGTGACGTTTATTTGGTCTTCAATCCGTAGACTCCGGGGAGATCTCGTAGGTACCGTTGCCGAAGTAATCGTATCTACATGCAATGCGACATTACATTCAAAGCGTGTACATAACACTACCTTACTTCACAATACAATTGCAACCTAGCATTCATATAACACACTATTCACATATCAACCGAAAGATCTGAAACTAAACTTAGATAGAGCTTTAAGAGGACATCTAATTATGGTCGGCTATCTGTTGAAGATTGCAACAGAGCCGATTGGAAACAACGAGGGTTTAGCCGATGGAAAGGTGCATCAGTTTCCTAGATGATCGATAAAATCATCGATTACCTTGGCAGAAGGATGATTCTTAAGGTAGTTGTCTTAACTGAGATGTGCTTAGGTGTTATCTAGGTAACTAAGTGTGGTTGTATCGACTCGATTACGTCAGCACAACTATTGAGTGACGTACAGCCGATGGGGTATGGTTAAGGGTATAGAACCGATAGATATGTAGCCGATTTCTCAGTTGATAAATCGACTGATAGAAGTGTATAGATAAGGGTGAGAAAACTAAGGATCGATCGGCCGTGTTCGACCGATATGGAAAACGACCAGAATCGGCTTGGATCGGCCGATAGCAAGAACCCTAAGATTGTGGGTGTCTTTCCGATACATCGTCTCTGTGCAGTCGATGTAGGACAGAATAAAAGAATTGTATCGGCAATAGCCAATACTAGAAAGATAACAATCGTATCAGTTAACCAGCCGATGGTAGAAGCATACCAAAAGAAATGCATCAGCTGATAACTGTTACACAAAAGTATTCTAAACTCAAAGGAAACGGATGTTTAGCGGTTGGGTTGATAACCTGACACTGAAGCATAGCTGTCGAGACGTATTAGCTAAGCAGCAGATACACATGGACTAACAGGAATCCTTATACGAAAAAGGGTCTTAAGAAGGTTGCAATCAAGACGAGAACAATGTCTTGATGGCAGGGATATGAGCGTTTTGTGTGACGTATTAACTAATTACCACACTTTTCCACTTGAAACATACATCCTATGATTTATCTTTCAGCTAAAACACATGCATACAATATATGGTACAAACAAAGCATTCATTCCCTAACATTTGACCTAGACCACACATCAAAGATCTCAACTCAAGATCATAACATAAAACTTGTAGAGTTTGACTTGGGGTTTCAAACAAAATTGATTTTATATATTTATGAACTTCCTACGAAAATCTATGAAATGTAGAAGTTCATCGATTTGAAATACAGAAAGCTTTGGAAATTTTACAAAGAACACCCTAGAACTTTCTAAAACATAGCAATCAAGTCCCTGGTCCGGGAAAAATAGATAACAGGAAGTTACTGGCGATACTCCGGCAAAGGGGTCGCCGGCATTAGAAGGATTCAGAGAATCAGGGCAAACCTTGGGGTAATTTCGAATATGGAGGAAGAATGGGCGGAAAGTGAATTCCCGCGGTGAACAAAATCGGTGATAAGATGAGCTCGGCGATGACGAGATTCCGTGGTTGACGAAGAAGTTCGCCGGTCATGCGTTGCACGTCAAACTCGCATCGCGTTGCTCCCGCCTCGACTTCCGTATAGATGAAGGGAGCTCGTCGTGCCTGGTTGCACAGCATCTCCTCCGAGCTCGTCACGCCCGACTACTGCCTTCACTCCGTAACTCCTCCTTTCTGACTCGCCGCGCCATAAACGCCTCTCCGCCTCCGCGAGGACCGAGGGAGCTCGCTGTGCGTGGCTCCTCTGAGCTCACCGCATCCGGTATGCCTATGCCGTCACTTGCAGGGCCGCCGTACCTGGGCCGCCGTACCTGGCTGCAGCTCCTGTGCGTCACTCTTGCTCGCACAAGGTGTAGTTCTGCCGCCTTTTCCGCCAGCTGCGACGCCATCCGAATCGGCCTACCACCGCCGCGGGCAGAACGCTTCCGCTCCACACTTGCGGACGCGCTAGCTCAATTCAGCCCGGACCTCCGCCTTCACTTAGCCGTGCCACACTCGCCCCCTCTGTCTCCGCGAGAACCGAAATCCGCTCGCACCGGGGCCATCTCCATATCCTCCGCGCAGTCCGCAGTGTCGCTTGACTCGCGTGCCACTCACGCGTTTGCTCCACGCCGCCAATTCACCTTTGCTTGCGCCCACGTCTCAACGCCTGCCGCCTGCTCGGCCTCCGCTCTACCTGCGCGCGCTCGCTCGCGCCACTGCTGCACCCTCGCCGGCTCCCTGTGTTCGCGCTCCAGTCAAGGCGCCCTGCATCGCCGGTGTTCTGCTCCGCCCAAGCCAGCTCCGCCCCTGTGCTCCGCCCGGCTCACGCGATAGCGTCCAGCGCCGCCGCCCCGGGCCACGCGCCTGCTCCCACATCTGCTCCCGCGCGCTTGCGCAACGCTTGCGTTCATGAGTCCCTGCTTCAACGCCTCCCGAATAGCCCTCGCGTCGGTTCACCTGAAGCCGTCGGCTTCACTCTTGCACGGTCTGCACCCTCACGCTCCGTTCTGCCCGTTGCTTGCTCGTTCGCCTGGACACCGACCTGCGCGCGCTCCGTTCTCGCGCGCTCTCCCAACTCCCGCTCGCTCCGTGTCTACGCACAGCGCCGCGCTGACCTGGGCTCGCCTGCCGCTTACTGCTCGCACGCGCGCTCCCGCACCGCGCCAACACGCGCAGCGCCGCCCCGCGCCTACCGCACGCGCCCGCGCACTGCCGCGGCCCACCACCAGCGCCTGCTGAGCCATGCGCCGCCCGGCCCCTGCGCACCTCCGGTCCCCGCGCTAACACCGAGCTGCCGCCCGACCTGCGCCAGCTCCCGCCGCCGAGCCGAGCCGCTGCCGCCCGCTCGGCCCGGGCTTGCCTGCCGCGCGCGCCGCTCCAGCTTCCGCGCTGGCGCTGCCCCGCCGCCGCCAGCGCCCGCCTGCGCCTGGGCCCGCCACCTGCGCGCACCCTGCGCGCTCGCGCTCGGGCCGTCGCCCGCCCGGCCCCGAGCGCCCGCCGCCTGCGCTTGCTGCCTGCTCCGGTCGGTGGAGGAGAGAGGGGAGGAACAAAAAAAGAAAGGAGCAGAGAGGTGCTGCCGGCCAAGAAACAAAGAAGCGCCAGGGAGAAGATAAGGCAGAGAGAGAAAGAATAGAGGAGAAAGGGAAAACAGATTTCCCAAGGACTTATACGCGATTTCAAAAAACTGCAGGGGCTCGTCTGTAAAACCAAAATTTCCTGTTGATTTAAAACCCAAATGAAGAAATGCCCAAAACGAAAGTTGGAGAGTTTCTCAAACTCTACAACATTGCTTTAGGGCTCAAGTTCAAAAACTCAAAACTTATATTTTTACACGTGAATCTTTGAACAAAAATCGGATTTGAATTGCTTTTGTCCTAGAAATGTAATTCATAAAATTTCAGGACTTAAATGCAAGCATTTTTGACACGTCAAAATGACGGGATAGACTCGTCATAACGGTTGGATAGACAATGTCATGATGACTTGCACTTTTATAAAATTACGTAAACACCCTTATTTTTACCATTTTACCCAAAATTTTTACACACTTCAACATACATATTTCAATTGAAACTTTTGGATAAATATATATTTTTACAAGACATAAAGTAAGAAAAATATATTCCTCTTATTTTGAAATTACCCTAATCCAAATACATTTTGCAAAAACAACACTAGGTTTTTCTGTAATTACAAAAATACCCTTTTTACTTGCACTTCAAATTGTCAAAAGCTTCACACAATCACACACAAGCTTTACACTCAACAAACACATATTTCACACTAACAAAATATATGTCTAACATTACAAGTACACGAACTGTCACAACCCTCCCCCCTAAAAAGAATCTCGTCCCGAGATTCGGACGAAAGGCTCTAAGGGGAAGAGAAGTGAATCACACACCAAAAGTGGCAAAAGCAATTACACCAGAGAAGATTAAGGTTGATGATGAGAGCATGACGAGATGAGTATAACGAGAGCATGAAGAGATTGTACATAGATGGGTTTGACAAGAAAAGAGAGAAAAAGGTGACCAAGTTTTCCCAGAGCTAAGATCACTACATGACATTGATAAATGTCAGTGACATTCATCACAAAGCTCATGGATAGCAAGTGAGGATAACGCAAGAAGTGAATAAGTGATGTTTTAAAATATTTCTGCTCAGAGTTTATTATCTGAATGACTTTGATAATATTGATTGCAAAATATACCTATTTATACTGATGCAATCAAGGGATAATGACAAAATGCTCTACTCAGAGTGCAATGCTCGATATATATAGAGCCATGAATGTGATGCTCTGTTGAGATGTATGATTGCAATGATGATGCAACATGAGGATGAGGGATCCCATGCACGACCGAAATGATGCATATGCCACAATGCAATTACCATGATGTTGAGCAAATGATGCATACACCATGATGCAAGGATGATGATACTTGCAATGTATGCACGTATGAAATGCATGGAGTATGATGCATACCCTCATGAGTTGATGATGCATATGACTCGCATCCTACAACCGTTCTCTTGGAACTAACACCTGGGTAGTCCTATATCCTTAGACAAAGATTAGAAGTTAGGACACTAGTAAGGTTGCATAAGAAGAGTTTGCAGTGGGGTTACGTCACATGGACCTAGTCACCAGTGCGCTCCTAATGGCTCAATCATGTGACTGCAGTGCACATGAGGCCTTAGGTTCCGACACGGCATCATGGTCATGTGATTAAACACCACCACAAAAGAGGAATAGCAACCCTATAGTGCCAACAGCAACAAGATAGACTTAGGAAACCCAAGATACCCGAAGTTGCACCGGAGGCATACCCGTTAGTTAGTCTACGGGTTTTCGATAATGATGCAACACCATGCACCGACCAGAAATGGTATATGTTATAATGCATGACTTTTGCTAGTAGAATTGTATTCAAAAAGTAATTATTGCCATACATCTTTTTAATTTATCCAAAATCATCTGAGCAAAAATTGATGGTACAGCTCTCAGATGTTGTAACCAGAATAGCTAACAAGACAAGGTACAACATCAGGAGAGGATAGATGGATCACCAAATGATGGATTGAAGGATTTGATGATAATTATCAAGGTTTAACCATCAAAGGAGAAGTTCAATGGTTCTGCCGAAACAGATTTAAAGCAAAATCAAGGATTTGATTTGGCTGTTAAGCTAAGATCGGTGATAGGGTTCAAACAAAGCCCAATTCACCTGATTCACAAAAGGCGTTTTCAACTCTAAGTTAGCCTATTAGATTACGTTGGCTTCTACCACACAGAGTCAAAACAGACATTCAGTACAAGCACATATTTCAGTACATCAACGTAACAACCAAGGCAATCAGGTCAATCCAAGATGTCATGATGTATGCACGTTCTACACGTCCTCACAAATAAAAATAACTGCCAAGTAATCTTGGTCTTACGTGGTTAGTTACGGTGGCATCATGTAAATACGTCTCTCCCTATATATATACTAGTCGTTCTTACGTTCAAGCTTACGTAACGAGGTTAGCATACCTGCAGAAAACACGGGATATATATATACCGAACCTTTCATGCCAGCATGTCATGAAAGCGTCCCCAATCATTACTGTTCACTATAGAAACAGCATCTGTACAATTACCGCCGTACAGACAACGTTAGCATACGTTATCGAAACAACGTATTCACGGGGGGTACCGCAAAATGCGGGGGTATGATCTGCGATCGCCATACCCTGCGCCGAACCATATACTCCCAATATAATCAACCGAAGTTGGTATATTGGTAGCATCTCAAGTAGGCCACTGCTTGAGAAACAGCGTTCGGTTCGCATCACCGACGGGAAGGCCAAGCTCCCTCAGTTGGCTGAGGATCCTTACCTTCTTACCTCATCGTCGAAGATGTCGTTATAGAATATAAGGTTGAGTTGTGCATAAATTTAAGTTTTGACAGAAAAGTAATGCTGGTAGTTAGGGTTATATATATATATTATAGCCACCTCTAGTTCCCTTATAAGCATTACCCTAGGGCTTTACGTACTAAGCTCAATCCTTAACGAATCCTACGTAGTTTTGTCAAATACTTTGTTGGTCAAATTTTTATACTGAAAACATTTTTAAGGTAAAATGTATCTCCAGGGTAACCTTATAGCTCTGATACCAGCTGTGGCAGAACCAACCTGAATTATACCGGCTCAAGTACGCGAGTCCACCCCAGAGGGCTCCAACGTGCTTCAAACGGTATAATCCCTTGGCCTGTCGGGTAACGTCCCGATAAACCACCGATACACAGGATCAAATAAGGTTACCTCACGCGAAGGTGAGTCCAGAGATACAATCACCATCACATTTTACATCATAGAGAATTACATAACAAGGGTTGTCCCAAAGAAGTATGAAGATTCAAATTTAGAGAAAAGATTACAAACTGTTAAAGCTAGGGTTATTAGCAGCGGAAAACATATGCGAAGATTTACAATACGTCGTCAAGATGGATGTCATGCTAAGCCCGGGCACGACATCACTCGGTATCACCAATGTTGGTCGGGGACGGATTCTATTCCACGGACCAATTATCTGGAAGAGCACAGGGCCAAGGCCAGGGAAGAGTAGGGTCTTCAAAAGCTTAACCTGAAAAACATAAAACTAGCAAGGCTGAGTATACTAATACTCAGCAAGGCTTACCCGGGATTGGGTATACTTAGCCCGTAACTAGACCCATGCAGGCTTTGTGAGGGTTCTGGGTTTATTTTCAGCTGAAAAGTAACAAAGAGTATGTACTATTTTCAAGTTTTAGCTTTCATCTTCTAATTGAGTAATTATTCTAGATTAGCACCTACACTAAGCAAGCAAGGTAGTGATTATCATTCAACAAGATTATCTATCATTAGTTCCACTTCTTACTCAATGTGGCAGAAGGGATAAGCAGTCTCAATCCTCGTGAGAGGCGGACGATTCGAATCGAATTTAACCTTGCAAGGTAAACCTAACACACACGCTTGGAATACCAACAGGGCATTCCGAAGCAACCGTTTGCCTTTCATTCCGGGTCGTGGATCAGGTCCACCACAAGCGACTGCAGGACCGTACGCACACCCAATGTGTACAGGACATACGTCTGTAGCGCGACTACAAAACCCGTATTCCTGTCTGCCTTGCAGAACGTACTCCCGCACATCGGTGCGTGTAAACATAACATAAAATCGAGTGGTGGGAGGTATGTCCACTTGCCGGGCCGATTGGTTACTAGGCTTACCGCTTACCATATTTCGCGGCATGTGGCTGGTACTTTCAAAAACTTAGCCACCACTACCACACATTTCGACCTTAAAGCTTTTATCAAAACAGACAGGGTAAACTTTCAGGTCATGATACAACACATGACCCTGTCCGTCATCTTTATAGTGATTGCAGAAATGTAAACATGCAACTCCTATATCGCGCGAGTGACAGGAAATCACCCGACTTCTACCGGTCCTATTAGCGAAGCATCTAACCGATAAGGACTCGGAAGCATTACATTGGATTCCTAGGATTCATGCATCTAGGGTTTCACTTCAACTCCTAGACTTAATGCAAGATATAATATAGATAGGCATAGATTTCAGTGTAAATAAAGTAATGGGATATGTCCGGGGCTTGCCTTTACTGGTGGGACTGAAGTCAGAAATGTCAATATCTTCCGAACTTTGGTTCGGGGCTTCAGTTAATGCCTTGGTGACGTTTATTTGGTCTTCAGGAACATCCTCCGTAGACTCCGGGGAGATCTCGTAGGTACCGTTGCCGAAGTAATCGTATCTACATGCAATGCGACATTACATTCAAAGCGTGTACATAACACTACCTTACTTCACAATACAATTGCAACCTAGCATTCATATAACACACTATTCACATATCAACCGAAAGATCTGAAACTAAACTTAGATAGAGCTTTAAGAGGACATCTAATTATGGTCGGCTATCTGTTGAAGATTGCAACAGAGCCGATTGGAAACAACGAGGGTTTAGCCGATGGAAAGGTGCATCAGTTTCCTAGATGATCGATAAAATCATCGATTACCTTGGCAGAAGGATGATTCTTAAGGTAGTTGTCTTAACTGAGATGTGCTTAGGTGTTATCTAGGTAACTAAGTGTGGTTGTATCGACTCGATTACGTCAGCACAACTATTGAGTGACGTACAGCCGATGGGGTATGGTTAAGGGTATAGAACCGATAGATATGTAGCCGATTTCTCAGTTGATAAATCGACTGATAGAAGTGTATAGATAAGGGTGAGAAAACTAAGGATCGATCGGCCGTGTTCGACCGATATGGAAAACGACCAGAATCGGCTTGGATCGGCCGATAGCAAGAACCCTAAGATTGTGGGTGTCTTTCCGATACATCGTCTCTGTGCAGTCGATGTAGGACAGAATAAAAGAATTGTATCGGCAATAGCCAATACTAGAAAGATAACAATCGTATCAGTTAACCAGCCGATGGTAGAAGCATACCAAAAGAAATGCATCAGCTGATAACTGTTACACAAAAGTATTCTAAACTCAAAGGAAACGGATGTTTAGCGGTTGGGTTGATAACCTGACACTGAAGCATAGCTGTCGAGACGTATTAGCTAAGCAGCAGATACACATGGACTAACAGGAATCCTTATACGAAAAAGGGTCTTAAGAAGGTTGCAATCAAGACGAGAACAATGTCTTGATGGCAGAGATATGAGCGTTTTGTGTGACGTATTAACTAATTACCACACTTTTCCACTTGAAACATACATCCTATGATTTATCTTTCAGCTAAAACACATGCATACAATATATGGTACAAACAAAGCATTCATTCCCTAACATTTGACCTAGACCACACATCAAAGATCTCAACTCAAGATCATAACATAAAACTTGTAGAGTTTGACTTGGGGTTTCAAACAAAATTGATTTTATATATTTATGAACTTCCTACGAAAATCTATGAAATGTAGAAGTTCATCGATTTGAAATACAGAAAGCTTTGGAAATTTTACAAAGAACACCCTAGAACTTTCTAAAACATAGCAATCAAGTCCCTGGTCCGGGAAAAATAGATAACAGGAAGTTACTGGCGATACTCCGGCAAAGGGGTCGCCGGCATTAGAAGGATTCAGAGAATCAGGGCAAACCTTGGGGTAATTTCGAATATGGAGGAAGAATGGGCGGAAAGTGAATTCCCGCGGTGAACAAAATCGGTGATAAGATGAGCTCGGCGATGACGAGATTCCGTGGTTGACGAAGAAGTTCGCCGGTCATGCGTTGCACGTCAAACTCGCGTCGCGTTGCTCCCGCCTCGACTTCCGTATAGATGAAGGGAGCTCGTCGTGCCTGGTTGCACAGCATCTCCTCCGAGCTCGTCACGCCCGACTACTGCCTTCACTCCGTAACTCCTCCTTTCTGACTCGCCGCGCCATAAACGCCTCTCCGCCTCCGCGAGGACCGAGGGAGCTCGCTGTGCGTGGCTCCTCTGAGCTCACCGCATCCGGTATGCCTGTGCCGTCACTTGCAGGGCCGCCGTACCTGGGCCGCCGTACCTGGCTGCAGCTCCTGTGCGTCACTCTTGCTCGCACAAGGTGTAGTTCTGCCGCCTTTTCCGCCAGCTGCGACGCCATCCGAATCGGCCTACCACCGCCGCGGGCAGAACGCTTCCGCTCCACACTTGCGGACGCGCTAGCTCAATTCAGCCCGGACCTCCGCCTTCACTTAGCCGTGCCACACTCGCCCCCTCTGTCTCCGCGAGAACCGAAATCCGCTCGCACCGGGGCCATCTCCATATCCTCCGCGCAGTCCGCAGTGTCGCTTGACTCGCGTGCCACTCACGCGTTTGCTCCACGCCGCCAATTCACCTTTGCTTGCGCCCACGTCTCAACGCCTGCCGCCTGCTCGGCCTCCGCTCTACCTGCGCGCGCTCGCTCGCGCCACTGCTGCACCCTCGCCGGCTCCCTGTGTTCGCGCTCCAGTCAAGGCGCCCTGCATCGCCGGTGTTCTGCTCCGCCCAAGCCAGCTCCGCCCCTGTGCTCCGCCCGGCTCACGCGATAGCATCCAGCGCCGCCGCCCCGGGCCACGCGCCTGCTCCCACATCTGCTCCCGCGCGCTTGCGCAACGCTTGCGTTCATGAGTCCCTGCTTCAACGCCTCCCGAATAGCCCTCGCGTCGGTTCACCTGAAGCCGTCGGCTTCACTCTTGCACGGTCTGCACCCTCACGCTCCGTTCTGCCCGTTGCTTGCTCGTTCGCCTGGACACCGACCTGCGCGCGCTCCGTTCTCGCGCGCTCTCCCAACTCCCGCTCGCTCCGTGTCTACGCACAGCGCCGCGCTGACCTGGGCTCGCCTGCCGCTTACTGCTCGCACGCGCGCGCTCCCGCACCGCGCCAACACGCGCAGCGCCGCCCCGCGCCTACCGCACGCGCCCGCGCACTGCCGCGGCCCACCACCAGCGCCTGCTGAGCCATGCGCCGCCCGGCCCCTGCGCACCTCCGGTCCCCGCGCTAACACCGAGCTGCCGCCCGACCTGCGCCAGCTCCCGCCGCCGAGCCGAGCCGCTGCCGCCCGCTCGGCCCGGGCTTGCCTGCCGCGCGCGCCGCTCCAGCTTCCGCGCTGGCGCTGCCCCGCCGCCGCCAGCGCCCGCCTGCGCCTGGGCCCGCCACCTGCGCGCACCCTGCGCGCTCGCGCTCGGGCCGTCGCCCGCCCGGCCCCGAGCGCCCGCCGCCTGCGCTTGCTGCCTGCTCCGGTCGGTGGAGGAGAGAGGGGAGGAACAAAAAAAGAAAGGAGCAGAGAGGTGCTGCCGGCCAAGAAACAAAGAAGCGCCAGGGAGAAGATAAGGCAGAGAGAGAAAGAATAGAGGAGAAAGGGAAAACAGATTTCCCAAGGACTTATACGCGATTTCAAAAAACTGCAGGGGCTCGTCTGTAAAACCAAAATTTCCTGTTGATTTAAAACCCAAATGAAGAAATGCCCAAAACGAAAGTTGGAGAGTTTCTCAAACTCTACAACATTGCTTTAGGGCTCAAGTTCAAAAACTCAAAACTTATATTTTTACACGTGAATCTTTGAACAAAAATCGGATTTGAATTGCTTTTGTCCTAGAAATGTAATTCATAAAATTTCAGGACTTAAATGCAAGCATTTTTGACACGTCAAAATGACGGGATAGACTCGTCATAACGGTTGGATAGACAATGTCATGATGACTTGCACTTTTATAAAATTACGTAAACACCCTTATTTTTACCATTTTACCCAAAATTTTTACACACTTCAACATACATATTTCAATTGAAACTTTTGGATAAATATATATTTTTACAAGACATAAAGTAAGAAAAATATATTCCTCTTATTTTGAAATTACCCTAATCCAAATACATTTTGCAAAAACAACACTAGGTTTTTCTGTAATTACAAAAATACCCTTTTTACTTGCACTTCAAATTGTCAAAAGCTTCACACAATCACACACAAGCTTTACACTCAACAAACACATATTTCACACTAACAAAATATATGGCTAACATTACAAGTACACGAACTGTCACACGACAGCGCCCGCACAAAATCAAAATGCTACAAGTGCAGGAGGATCGGCTCAGGGTACACACTCCGTGCCTCAGGGATCGCAACTGCTAATGCTGTACACCCCGCCGCCAGACTCTCAGCATCATGCTGGTGGTCCCCAGTCCTAGACATCGACCCTACAGTCGATGGCTCAGTATCAACATTAAACCGGTGGCTATCAGCAAGGCGCATCGGCTCTTCAACCGATGGCAAATTTCATGATGCAACAAGGGGGCTACCAACCACAAGTGCCAGTTCATCAACCTAAGACCCATCAACTTCAGCACCCGGTGTAGCAACCACAACTAGCCGTTCAACAACGAACATACATGTATTGGAGGCCATATCCTAAGGCTTATGATCATATTGTCATGCCCCACCAGTACAGAGTACCAGATTTTACTAAATTCTTTGGATAAGATAATGTCACAATAGTCGAACATATCGGTCAATTCTTAGTCCAATGTGGAGAAGCTTCCGGGAGTGATGCCTTGAAGATTCATTTGTTCCCGTTGTCTTTATCTGGATCGGCTTTCGACTAGTTCTCTTCATTGCCAGCCAACTCCATCGTCACATGGGCCAACCTAGAAAAGAAATTCCACAAGTATTTCTTTGTGGGGGTTCATGAGATGAAGCTTACAGATTTGACGACTGTATGATTGAGGAACGATGAGCTAGTCACTGATTAGATTCAGAGGTTCAGGGATATCAGGAGCAGATGCTATAGCTTAACTCTTAGTGATAGCCAGTTGGATGAATTGGCTTTCGAGGGACTTTTGCCTTGTATCAAAGAGAGATTCTCTTCACAAGAATTTGAGAGCTTGATTCACCTCGTTCAGAGACTGTCAAATGTTGACGTCCGTGTCCAAGACCCCATGAGGAATCCTTTTTTGAAGAAGGTTGCATTCGTTGAAGACTCCTCCAATTCTGAGGATGAGGCTGAAATAGGCTTGGCAGAATGGACCAGAAACAAAATGTCGGTCTTATGCCCATTTGCCAAGAAGTACACTGAGAACTATGGGTTTGATGTTACCAAAGCCGATAAAATCTTTGACCTACTCTTACAGGAAGGGCAGATCAAGTTGTCACCTAACCATACAATCCGATCGGCTGATGAATTAAAAAATTGCAAGTATTGCAAGTGGCACAATGCTGTGTCTCATGACACCAATGAATGTAAAGCTTTCCGTCAACAGATTCAATCGGCTATTAAACAAGGGAGGATCAAATTTGAAAATCCTATGAAGCCAATGGAGATAGATGGGCATCCTTTCCCTACAATAAATATGGTCAAAATCAGTGATCCAAGCAACAAAGGGAAAGCTAAGGTGTTGACTTCTGAATGAGCCAAGCAGTTAGGAGCTGTAGACCCTACGACATAAATATCAGCTAAAGAACTAGAGAATCAGAGCCAATAGGAGCGGGAGCAAAGTTCCAAGGGACCTCATGGCACTGTCACGTCCCAAATGTTATTGGGCAAGTATCAGCGTCGGCAAGATAGAGAGAGGTGTTTCCAAGAGGAAAGGATCCGACACGATGAAGACCATTGGCGGTGCCCTTTTTCATTTTCTACTGGAATGAAGGGTTGAGACTGCCATCTGTTGACAACTGTCCTGAGTGCAACAGGCCACGTGAAGAGTATTGCACACCCAAGAGGCAGTGTCACGGTGACAGAGGCCGATAGCCGATCAATAAAGATAGGCACAATGAGAACCGTATTCCTATTCATGATCGGTTGGGAAGCAGGACTAGCGTGCAAGATCGGCTGGAAGATAGAGCCAACGATCGAGTACTAGATGAAGAACCCTGAACCGAGAGGTTGAACATCAACGCAGTTATCGCAATGATCATGAGACCTATCCCCAGTGGTGCCCTGGAGGGTTGACTAAGTCTCAAAAAAGAAGGGTTCAGAGGTTGCGCCACTGGGCTAAAGGAGGAGCGCGCTCAGGAAGAGAGGCTAGTAAAATCCCAAGTGTGGCATGTTAAGCAAAAAGCCAATGAAACTACTCTATCAGCATCGGTTAACATGATCTTTGTCCTACCAATGGTGTTCAAGGCTCCAACCGATGACGGAGTAGAGGAATAGGCGATGGCCCACGCTAACTCTGGATCCAATGCCGGCCACGTTTGACAAGCCGGAGGAAAAGGAGCGTCGACACCTAAGGCCCCTGTACATCAAGGGATAAGTGGATGGCCAGCCGATGACCAAGATGTTAGTTGATGGTGGGGCAACCGTCAATGTGATGCCGTACGCCACATATCGGAAGCTTGGGAAAGGCGAAGAAGATCTAATCAAGACCAATATGATGCTCAAAAGACTTCGAGGGTAAAGCTTCGCTGGCTTGGGGAGCAATCAATGTCGAATTGATGATTGGAAGTAAGACTCTCCCCACCACTTTCTTCGTCATTAATGGCAAGGGTTCATACAATTTGCCCTTGGGCCAGGATTGGATCCATGCCAACTGTTGTGTTCCATCCACCATGCATCAATGTATTATCCAATGGCTGGAGGATATTGTCAAAATTGTATACGCCATTTCATCACTCAGCATTGCGACAGCTGATCCTCAAATCTGGGGTATGATGGCGTGGAGTGCATATTAGGCAATGTTTGGGAAGGTGCTTTCCTGAAGATGTCCGATTTTGGTCTAAAGCCGATCCAAGCAGTCGGCTCTAAAGAATCATCCTAATGGATGATTTTCTGATAGATGATGAAGGCAAGCTGGGGCACGGATTTACATCGGCCGATGAATTAGAGCAAGTTGATATTGGGGATGGTAACAAACCTAGGCTAACGTTTATCAGTGCTAAGTTAGAATCCAAATGTAAACAAGAACTAGTTGATTTGTTAAAGAATTTAGGGATTGTTTTGCTTGGGAGTATTATGAAAAGCCTGGATTAGACCTATCGATTGTTGAACACCGGTTGCCAATTAAACCAGGACATCAGCCGTATCAACAGGGTGCTAGGTGATGCAAGCAAGAGGTGTTGCCTAACATTGAAGCTGTGATTACTAGGCTGATTGAAGCAAAGTTTATTGGACAGTGCTGATATGCTAAGTGGATATCGAATGTGGTCCCTATGTATAAGAAGAACAGTAAATTGCGAGTGTGCATTGACTTCAATAACTTGAATAAGGCCATGCCGATGGATGGTTATCCGATGCCAGTGGCTGACTTATTGATTGATGCCGCTTCGGGACATTGGATCATCAGCTTTATGGATGGAAATGCGGGATATAATCAGATCTTTATGGCAAAAGAATATATTCCGAAGACTGCATTTAGATGCCCTAGACATGTTAGCTTGTATGAGTGGGTTGTCATGACTTTTGGCCTAAAAAATGCTAGCGCCACGTATCAGTGGGCAATGAATTATATATTTCATGATCTCATCGGCAAGATTGTGGAAATTTATATAGATGATGTTGTGGTCAAGTCAAGAGGATTCCAGGAGCATTTGGCCGATCTGCGCAAGACCCTAGAGTGCACAAGGCGGCATGGATTGAAGATGACCCACACATGTGTGCTTTTGGCGTATCGACTGGACAGTTTTTGGGTTTCATGGTTCATGAACGAGGAATTGAGATTGGGCAAAAGATCATCGATGCAATTAATAAGGTGATTGCTCCGAAAAATAAGCAGTAGCTTCAGTCATTGATTGGCAAGATCAATTTCATTAGGAGGTTCATATCAAATTTATCTGGGTAAATACAACCGTTCAGTCCATTATTGAAGGTGAAGGCCGATCAAGAATTCATCTGGGGGAAGAACAGCGGAGGGCTCTTGATGATATAAAACGATACTAGGTGAATCCACTAGTATTGGTCCCATCCCAGAAGCACAAGTCGTTCAAATTATATTTGTCGACTGATGAACGTGCCTTTGGATCGGCCCTTATTCAGGAGTTTGAGGGAAAAGAGCGCGTGATCTATTATGTCAGCAGAAGACTCTTGGATGTGGAAACCAGGTATTCTCCAGTTGAAAGATTATGTTTATGCTTATACTTTTCATGCACTAAGCTTAGACATTATTTATTATCAGCTGAATGCATTATTGTGTGTAAAGATGATGTTGTTAAATACATGTTATCATTACCAATTTTAAATGGGAGAATTGGAAAATGGATTCTGGCTCTTTCAGAATTTGATTTGCGGTATGAATCGGCTAATGTGGTTAAGGGGCAAGTTATGGCCGATTTCGTTACTCATCATTGTGGTCCAGATGTTTCTATTGTGGAGCCTGCTCCATGGACTTTGTTTTTCGATGGGTCATCTTGTGGGAAAGGTTGCGGTATCGGTATCGTTCTCATATCGCCTTGGGAGCAAGCTTCAAATTTTCATTGCCGATTCCTGCTACATCAACCAATAATCAGGTAGAATATGATATTTGGGGATTCTATGCTTGTTGTCAATTAGCTAATTGGAAAATATGATTGCAACAATGATGTTCTGAGGATCTATCATGAAGAGTGTCTCAAGTTGTTGAAGGAATTCAAGATGATTTCTGTTGAACACATCTCCAAGATGCATAATGAAGAGGATAACAAGCTGGCGCAGAACGCCTCTAGTTATCGGCCGATATGCGATATCATGGCTTTAGAGTTATCAGCTGATGATTGGAGGAAAGAACTCATTGATTATTTGAAGAATCCCTCACATAAGGTCTCCAGGCAGCTAAGATTCTGTGCCGCTAAATTTGTTCTGCTTGAAAATGATCTATATTATCGGACGATTGATGGTGTTCTGCTCAAATGCCTTGGTGTTGAGGAATCTAAAAGTTTAATGGATGAAATACGCAAAGGTGTGTGTGGGGCGCATCAATTGGCTTTCAAGATGAAGTGGATGATAAGGAGAAACGAGTATTTCTAGCCAACAATTTTTGAAGATTGCTTTGAATATTATAAAGGGTGCCAAGATTGTCAGACATTTGGTAATATCCAGAGGGCTCCTGCATCGGCTATGAATCCTATCATAAAGCCGTGGCCATTTAGAGGATGGGGCATTGATTTGATCGATCAAATTTATCCATCGTCAAGTAAGAATCACAAGTTTATATTGGTGGCAATAGATTATTTCACCAAGTGGGTTGAGGCGATTCCATTGAAGACTGTTACATCCAAGAATATGATTGATTTCATCAAAGAACATATAATCTATCAGTTTGGTATTCCTCAAACTATTACAACAGATCAGGGGACTATGTTCACTTCAGGAGAATTTTAAGAATTTGCCAACAGTATGGGAATTAAAATTTTAAATTCCTCTCCTTATTATGCTCAAGCCAATGGGCAAGCAGAGGCTTCCAATAAAGGAATTATAAAGTTGATTAAAAGAAAGATCGATGAGCAACCGAGATGATCGCATACTTCTCTAAATGAAGCTTTATAGGTGTATCGTATGGCTTGTCATGGAGCTACAAAAGTGTCTCCTGATGAGTTAGTTTATGGGCATGAAGCCGTTCTTCCTTGGGAACTGAAAACTGGCTCGAGGCGTATTTCTTTGCAAGATGAGCTGACAGCCTATGAATATGCATGCTCGATGAAAAATGAATTAGAAGATTTGTCTTGTCATCGGCTAAGGGCTTTGGTTAAGGTTGAAGCAAATAAAGCGAGAGTGGCCAGATGGTATGACAAGAAGATTAAACTCAAAGAATTTTCTCAAGGGGATGTGGTTTAGAAATTAATTTTTTTCGATAGGGTCTAGAGATCAAAAATACGGGAAGTGGTGCCCTACATGGGAAGGTCCCTATCAGGTAAATCAGTGTGTTCCTGGGATTGCTTATATTTTGGAAATGCTTGAAGGAGAAAGGTTTCCCCGGGCTTTGAACGGCAAATATTTACAGAAGTACTATCCTAGCATATGGGTGGAGGCATGAAAAATCCAATCCAAAGATTGGTTGAAGATTATAGCCGATATGGAAAGTATCATCTTTAGTATAAAAATATATGGATAAGAGAACACATGAAGTAAATGTGCTCGATTTGCTGATGGTGCTTGGATACGATCGGTTACTTCATGGCCGACACATCATGTGTCGCCTTTAGTGCAAAAATATTTACAACAAAGGATTGTTTGCGTCATCATGACGACTTTAAGTTGTGAGGCGAGGGTCATGGTGCGGTGGCGGGTCGACGCAGGGGAGTCGTGGCCATGCAGGACGCGCAGCAACGGGGTGTAGACGTACGGGCGCAGGCTCGGTGGAGAGACTCCGACGGCGACGGCGGCGGAGTGCTCCCGGCGGTGGTTTTCCTTGTGCTGGCGGCTTCCTTGGCTCTTCAGCTTTGAGCGGCTCCTCTCCAAGCTCCTCCTCTCCTTTTTTCCTCCCTCGGCCCTCTCTTCTTGGCGGCGGCGGAACAGTGGAGAATACCCCCGGAGCTCTAGGGTTCTGTCATTGCGGTTGGGGGCTCCTTATACACGCAGTGCTAGGCTTGGGCACGTAGGGATGGCGGCGATGCTCGGCTTCCATGCCACGGCCACGCGGCATGCATCCGGCGGCTGTGGGAGCGGGGCTAGAAATTCCAAGGCGCGCGGGCGGTCAAGGGTGTGGTGGAAAGGGGGCGCGGGGTGGTTGCGCTCTTTTGTCGTGGAGTGAGGGCGGAGTGGCGCGGGGTGGAGTGGTGATGCGAGCAGGGCAGAGGCGCGGGCGCGCGGACGGCGGCGATAAAGCTGCGAGGAAGAAAAAAGGGAAACAGGGGAGGTGCGTCTGACGTGTGGGGTTGGGGCGGCAGCGGCAGCAGCGGGGAAGGTGGAGGGTCGCGTGACGTGTGTGGGTGACGGGGCGGCGAGCTGATCTGGGTCACGACATGGGCTAGGTAACGGGCCGGAAGAGAGGGTACAGCAGGTCAGGACGGTGCGCGAAGCGGGCCGGGGCGAGTGGCCAACGTGGGCCGTGCGGGCTGTGCTGGCGGGGAAAGAAGAGATGTCGCTGGGCTGGGCTGCCTCTGCTGGGCCGGGATGGCCAGCTGGGCTGGGTCGGTGGTTTAAGTTTAGCTTTTGAAGTTAATCTGAATGGCTCGATTCAAATTAATTTCCACAAAATTTCAAACCAACCAAACTAAATTCAAAGTAGCAAGTTCAAACGAGATTCGAAATAACTCCAAATCATTTCACACTAACATTTTATTGGTCCTTAATTAAAAATGTTGAGTTGAATTACTAAGATTCGAGATAACGAGAACTCATGCTTATATTTGGAACTAGCTAAAGCACATACACGAAAAGTTTTTGAGAATTCAAAATTTTGCACATTTATAACATTCTGGGAAAATCCGGGATGTTACAGACCCCCCTCACAAGAATCTCATCCCGAGATTAAAGGCAACTTAGGGCTTGAAAGGACACGTAGGTTAGGAGTCAACCAAAACCAAAGCTTGGAGATTTCGAAAGGTAATTACCAATCGCATTGTTGGGTGCAGCCTTGGTCGCCTTCCCAGTTAGGTGGGTGAGTCGGCCGCGGTCGGCGGTGCGTGGTGTCAGAGCTGGCCTGCTTGCTGAACCAGGAGTCCGGGCTGTAGTGGGGGTCCTTCGGTCGGGGCACTCGTAGGACTTGTGGCCCAGCTTGTTGCAAGTGAAGCAAATGAACGGGCTAGCCGGTGTCTGGGCCTTTGGTGCTGGCTGCTGGCGGTTGAAGCTTCCTCCTCCCAAGGTCTGTCCTCCAAAGGTTGTGTTGCCTCAGTACTGGCCGTTTCCGCCACCGAAGTCCTTGTTCGGGGCACTCGTAGGACTTGTGGCCCAGCTTGTTCCAAGTGAAGCAAATGAACGGGGTAGCTGGTGTCTGGGCATTCGGTGCTGGCTGCTGGCGGTTGAAGCTTCCTCCTCCTTGGGTCTGTCCTCCAAAGGTTGTGTTGCCTCAGTACTGGCCATTTCCGCCACCGAAGTCCCTGTTCGGGTGGCTGAAGTTAGAACGGAAGTTGTTCCTGGGTGGAAGCGATGGTGCATTCCATGACCTCTGAGAGTTCCTGTCGTGAGTCTGGTACCCGGTCTTCCTCTTCTTGTCACGCTGGCTGTCACACCCGATTAATAAGAACATAAATCGAGCAATCATATATGCGCCAGGATCAAGTCACGCATATATACAACAGATTATCAAGATATCACAACACATGTCAGGAATAACATTAATATAAAATGTAAATGAATCATAAAGGAATTATTTTATTACAACCGAATCAGGAATTGGTTCAAGAGTTGCGGAAGCATAAAAGAGATACATGAAGAGCTGGGCGCCATAGGGACGTCGACTGGGAGACAAACGCCTAGAAGTCGTCGAAGCCGCTGACGTAGTCCTCCACGTTGCCGGGCACTGAGCAGCAGTCGAAGATATCCGAAATAGAACAGAAGAGTAGAGAGGCAAGTGTGAGTACAAACTCGTACTCAACAAGTATAACACGAGCATGAGGCTCTAAAGTTAGCTGACTCAACTGCATTAGCTTTTAGTCTTGGCAAATTTTATTAAAGCTAATTACTACAAGTGGATGAATTACCATAACCCAATTGCATAAGAATTTAATCAATATTAATTAAGAACTACTGAGAACCATCCAAACCAAACCACCCGGGGAAATCTCCCTAATCAAAGGTTGATAACCCCACTAATCAAAAGGAGGATCTGGGCCGCTCATGACTGTGAGCACAGCTGATATATCAGTTTTACTCTCTCGAGAGGTTGCACAACTTTACCCACAAGTCGTGAGCTACGCTAGTTGTTCATCACACTTCCTTAGGTGAGATGGCTAGCAAGCACACTACGAGACCGTTACAAAGGACACGTTGGTAAGGTTTAACCGCTAAGGATTCTGGATCAGCGACGATGGGGCCCACCTCCGGGGGTACAAGACACACAGCACAGACCAAGCCGGAGGAGCAGGGACCATTGAAGCTTACCACCCCTCTTGCCCACGCAGGTAAGTTACTCCCGAACCAACACGACCTAATTAGTAAGTCAAGACCGTCCCATTCCAGTCTTGTGGTTGCGCGGTTGTCCCAGGTTGTCGCTCTATGAACCGGTCCTTATGGAGAGTGGCCAACCAAGCACTAAGCACCGTGCTGGCCCCCTAAACCTTGTTGCTAACAAAACATCTTTTATCGAGACGTGAGCCGCTCAAGCACACAGCACAGAGGGCCACTCTCAGAATTAAGTTGCATATACCATTAATCAAATTTAATTAAAAAGGACCAAGTGTGTTATAGCGCAGCAACCTAGCACAACTAACCAAAATGCAACCCAAAGGGTATATATATAGGATATAAAGTGGCTAGGAAATCCTTATAGGCATACAGTATTAAAATGCAGTATGAAATTGTATTTAAAAGTGATAGGAGGTTCATGTTATACTTGCCTTCCTCGTACTCTCCCGGCTGCTGCTCGAACTGCTCGGAAGATGGCTGCTCCTGGTACTGCTCCGGTGGCTCGACGTCTATTCACGATCGTAACAGCAATACATGGGCCACACATGCACACACATGCAAACAATAGCAAAATATAAGAAACAGTACACCAATACAATAGAACAGCACATAAAACTGTCCTAGAACTATTCTACGCGTTACAACGATCGCGTGGATATAAAGAACACCTAAAACGGAGCTAAAACGCGAAAACTACGCTTAAAACAAGATCCAGGGACCTATTTGCGAGAAAAACAGAACTACCAGGGGGTTCTGGACTAAAACCAGGGACCTAAACGCAATTAAAGGGTAGATACAGGGGCTAGCTTGCAAAAACTCCAAACAAGGACTGGAAAACCTAAATCTAGAGAGCTCAGGGGTTAAAAGGGAAGAAAAAGGGCCTATCTGTAATTATTGTTGAGTTACTGCTGGACTGCGGGTTGATTCTTCAAAAAGACAGGGCCTCTTTAGCAAAAAGACAAGGCCGAAAGGGTACGTTTTAATCTGAGCCGTTGGATCTGATTTATACGGCCCAGATTAGAAACTATAACGCGAAGGGGTACACGCGATCGTCGGCCTTCGGATCAAGATCGGACGGTCGAGGTGAGATCTGCGGCTGAAGCTCACGCGGTCCACCGGATTCAAAACGAGCGGGTGAGATCTAATGGCGATCTGGATCTAATCTAGATCGTCGGTTCGAGATCGGGCGGCTCGGGATCGGTACCGGTCTGGATCTAATCCAGACCGTTAGATCCGGATCCGGTGGTCGAGGGTTCTCCGGCCGGCTCCGGCGGCGGCGGGACGACGGCGCGGCGGAGAGCTCGCCGGCGCTACGCGACGGGGCGATTCCGCGGGCGATGGACGACGAGATCCGGTCGGGGAGAGAGAGAGGGGCACGAGGAACTCGATTGGGGGAAAAGGGGGCGGCTAAATCGGCCGTAGCGGCGGGGCGACGGCGGCGAGCGGCTCGGGAACGCCGGCGAGCGCGCGCGGCCGCGGAGAGGCGAGACCGAGGGGGAAAAGGGGCGGGAGAGGGTTCTTACCCCACCGGGGCAAACCCCCGGTGCTTGGGCGACGGCGGAAGGCGGCGAGGAGACGGCGCGGCGGCGACCCGTGGCTCGGCGGCGGCGGCGCGTCCAAAAGCTAGGGTTGGAGGGGTGCGGGGGTACGGCGGCGGCGGCTAGGGAAACCCTAGGCGCGGCGGTGTTTTATAGGGCGGCCACGCGGCGTCCTGGCGAGCGGGCCCAGAGAAGGAGCTCGCCGGAGACCTCGGAGGGGTCGTTGCGCCGGAGAAGAAAGGGAGAAAGGAGAAGGGGCGCTGACGCGCGGGGCCGTGCTGCCAGAGAGAGAGAGGGGGGGAAGAGCGGGCGGCCGATGGGCTGAGCCGGCCGATGGGCTGGGGCGCGGCCCACGCGGAGGAGGGAGGGGAAAGAGAGATCGGAGGAGCTGGGCCTCGGGCGGTTTCGGGCCGTGGGAAAGAAGAGAGGGAGAGACGGGCCCGAGGGAGGAGAGGAGCTGGGCCGCCGTGGCCCATTCGGGAGAAAGAGAGGGAAAGGAGCCCGAGAAGGAGAGGGAGTTGGGCTGCTGGGCTCTATTTCCTTTACTTCTTCTTTTCTTTTCTTTTTCTATACTCTAAGCATTCAAACAATTCTAGTTGAATTCAAATAAATTTGAATTCAAACCCTACAACTCAACACAAATAAAACAATGCTCCAGCATGAATGCACAAACAATTTGATCCTACGATAAATTTTAATTACTTACGTTATAAAATTACTTTAAATGCGAGATAAATTAGAGAAAACCCTGGAAATTTTATTTGAGCCAAAATAAATTCATTAAAATTTAAGGAAATTACCTTAGGGTGTCACACTGGCGGTCCTCCCAACCTCCTCTCTCTCTCTCCACCGCTTGCCGTGACCAACTGCGGATGATGTCCTCATCCTCTCTGCTATGGTTACCTCGGAGAAACCAGAACTGTTTCTTCTCCTTGGTGTTGGTGTCATTAATGGCATACCTCATCATCTTGGCGAAGTGGCATTCATACTCCTCCACTCTCATCGTACCCTGAGTCATGGTACGGAATTCTTGGGACTTCTGGATGAGTACCTGTTAGGGCACATGTTGCTCACGAAAGGCTTTGGCGAACTCATCCCAAGTGATGTGCGCGGGGTCCTGTTGGGAGTCACAGCAGCTGTCCCACCATGACTTAGCAGGTCCCTCAAGCTGGTGGATGGCGAGTGCGACGCATTCCTCATCGGTACAGTTGGTAAGGTCCAGCTTGGTCTCAGTTACCCTCAGCCAATCGTCAGCATCCGTTGGATCCTCCGAGTAGCTGAAGGTTGGTGCCTTCAGGCAGATGAACCTCTCGATCTTGCGCTGGAGGTCTTCTTCTGGTGGGCCATGGTGATTGCCTCCATTGTTGCGATGCTCGGCACCCTCGGCCAAGCGTTGCACCAGCTGGGTTTGCGCGGCCATGACCTCAACGAGGTTTGGTGGCGGTGGTGGTGGTGCTTGCTGCTGGCGGTTGTTCTGGCCTCCACGCGGTTGCTGTGGCGCGGGTTCGGCATCGATCTCCTCATCGACTTCCTCCTCATCTTCATCCTCCGCTGGTGCTTGTCCAACGAGGCGTGGTGCGGCTTCAGCGGCGGGGGCTCTACCCCCTCCGTGTCCCGCTGCAGGGGATTGGTGCTTGAGGTGCACGTCCGCGTCCACGGCCATTAGGACGGCCGCGTCCGCGGGCAATGGCGGCAGCTTCCTCCTGAGCAACTTGCTCAAAACGTGCGACCAAACGATTGGACCTTCGGATCGACATTCTTCAGTACGGTCGCAAGTGGCGGTGAACTGGTTAGCAACGTCGCTCACCACAAGGGAGGGTAAAACTCAAATACACATAATACATATTCACTCAATAGGAAAAAGCAAGTAAAATCATAAGGGGCATAAGATCCAACATTCAGTCATTTAGCAGCACAAGTCATACACCCATGTTATCCCGAGGTAACGACCAAACCTTGCAGATAACACGCTACTCCTGCATCTAAAGATACATCGTGAAAGTTACAAAAGAGGAGGGTGACTATTCCAAGACATCGAGGACTCAAATCCTAGCACTACTACCGGCATGCGACATCGGCAAACAGACTTGACTCAGGACAACTCAGCTGGGATGGGTCATCATCTTACCAGTTTACAACCTACTTTATTTGTGGGTCCCCATCACGTGCTCCTAGTCCTTAGAGCGGTGGGGCTTCCTCCTCCTCGGCTTGACGTGCCTTGAGTTCAGCAATCCTTGCTTTTGCCTGGCTAAGCTTGTTTTTGGCAGCTGCCCTCAGGGCGGTCTCCTCCTTGAGCTTCAGCTCTAGTGCATCCTTGGCTTTGCTCATGCGATGTGCGGTAGCGGTTACTCTGGCATAGGACAAGGTCCAACTCTGGACGTCACTCTCCAGCATCTACACGCGCTGTGCACTTGAGGTAATGCCCGTATGCATGAGGCGGCACTCCTTTTCCCTATCCCTCAGCAAGCTATCAATGCTAAGCAAGTAGGCCCCAGTGGTGTGGAGCAGATGGTCTCCCTCACGTTCACGGTGTGGAGCCATGGCCATTGCCATGTGGGCGGTCATTCTGTCTTCGGCTGCCAATATGGCTCTAGGGATCAGTCTGAAGTGGGTTTCCTTGAACACGGCGTCCCAGTACCTAGCGATGATCCTCTTGACCATCTTCCTGGCCGCTGACTGAATGGCTGTGGTGACTAGAATGCCTGAGCTGAAGACCATCTCCCCTGGGAAATCAGGTACTGCTGGATCGGGCATGACGACTAGCTTGACCGTGCTGCAGCAGTAGTGCGGGGGAGACCCCGTCACCCGCATGGAACCGATGATCCACAAGACGCGCTCCAACCAGACAACTAGCCCCTGGTGATGGAGGGCGTACGTCTCTGGCTTGTGGGTCACACCCATCATGGCAACTTCCATAGCGGCGTTCACTCTGTGCAAACATGTAAGAGTGGCGTTAGCATAGGGGAGAGGATGAACGAACAATGGGGGAAAAAGAGTCAGTGTATAGCGAGAATATAGTTCAAGGTAGTATATTGAGTAGATAGGATCGTTTAGAATGTCCTAAATCTATTGACCATTTCTATAGCTCGAGCTACGGTCAAGTATGGCTCTGATACCAATTGAAACGAACCGGATTCCCAAATCGAGAATCCGACTCCCTGTATCGTTGTGATAGTCCCTGGATCAAGCGTTATCACATACAGAACTCATTCCAATCATAATATCATAGTCATACTTCACATAAGGTCAATCACGGGTATAATTATTACATAAATCCATAGGATTTGTAGTACGAGATTCATTACAAGCCTCTCGGCTAGAGCGAACAAGCAGAAAATGGAAAGTGGTAACTAGGCTTCTGGTCGTCCTTCATCTTTTGGAACCTCCTCCAAAGGCAACTCGAGCGTAGCACGGGCTTCAATCATACCAACCGTCATCATTGGGGTCGAACTCCGGATCAGATCCTGCATCATACCAGGCTATCCCTAAGGTATGGGATAGGTTCACGTCACCATCTGAATGCAAGCTTTAAAGTGGACTATACTAAGGGTATAACAAAAGTTCAAGGGATTAAGCTGGGGTTTCCTATGCATGCGCAACAATATATATATATATATATATATATATATATATATAACTTCTTCCAACTTTGAACTCGGGCCCTTCCGGCATTCCAGACTCCCAGTCCAACACACACCTTCCAAAACCACCAAGTCGATGCGAGGAATCCCTCTCCTTGCATCTCAACTACCCCAGGCAGAAAGTCATCACTAGAGGGAGGTAGAAATCTTGAGTATCACTAACTAATAAGAGCAACAGAAGAGTAGGGTTATCCATGACCGAGGACGTGGCTATACGTATAATTTTCACCCTGCAGGGGTTGTACACCTGGACCCACTCGAATCGAAGTCAGCTGGGGATCAGCAGACTGAGCGACGAGATACCGGTCTACTGAAATAGGACTAGGAGCCACGGCACCATCCGGCTTTCCCAGGTCTTGGGTGCATCCTCCCGCAAGAGGTCGCCCCGGGACTGTGAAGCCTCCCTTGCGTCTCGGGAAACGTTAGGTCAACACCTCCTTCCCCTGCACCGATACTCGATTCTCCTACCGGCTTGGTACCGCACTTGCTAGCCCTGGACCGGGCCCACCCTCATAATGGGTAAGTGGTGTGCACGCTTAACAAAATCCCACTAATCATAGTTACTCTCACCCGGTCCTCAATTGCCGAAGCGGGCATCTTCGTCATACGCGTCTCCACTGCAATGGTCCGCAACTGCACCCATTACGAGTGTCCCCAACACCTCAACCAAGTATCCAACAAGTTGTACCCGCCACAGGTACTTCGTAGAGTGTGCCAAGATACACACTCCGAGCCCTCGATCCATGGTCGAGTTAAGTTCGCCCACTCCCGGCTAAAGCCCTATTCACCAACTCCTGGAAAGTGTATCTCCACTCACGCCAAGACTATCCATCCATTCCCACACATACACATGCAAGGCATAGCAAGAAATTTCATATAATATTCAAGTATGATAGGATTGCAAGGAGTACAGGTAAATAAATAGTCTATGCAGGTTCATATCATAGCAACACATCATGAAGCGGTAGCACATCTAGCAAGCAATGCTTAATAGGTAGTCAGATCGTAGATGGGTGTGAACCTGGCGGTTCTTCGAAGTCCTCCTGAGCCTCCGGGTGGTCCTAGCTGTCGGTCAACTCCTCGTAGTCGGGTCCTATTCGTAAATACGAGCAAGGGCAAGGACCAAAATGCAGAAGTGCACAAAAGTCACCAAATAAAACCCAAATCACCACAAAACCTACTCTAACGGGTAGTTCATGATTTTAGAAGAATTATGGAACTGGTTTCATAATTAAGGAAAAACCTATCTCTAAAATTAATAAAAGGATTTTGGAAAAGAAAAACACATAGCAGTGATACGTGCAGCACCAGAGCGTGCCACGTGGCATGCTGACGTTAGATGTGGTGAGAATATCCATAAAGGAGCCAAATGAAATCAAAATTTCATGTTCGGTTTTGAATTAGAGACGCTCTTTTCCACACTAATTACCAATTCTTTTCTTGGTCATTGAGATTCGTGGATAATTTAGACTATTATTAGATCGTACCTCTTTTTTTATCCCCTCGAACAAATCGAAATGATTGAAGTTTTTCTATTTGGAATCGTCTTAGGCCTAATTCCTATTACTTTAGCGGGATTATTCGTGACTGCGTATTTGCAATACAGGCGTGGGGATCAGTTGGATCTTTGATTGAGTAATATTTCTTTTTTGATTGACCTCCTCTCTTCTCTGGTCTGGAGGAGGTCAAATTGGAGCTGCAATTCTACTTTGTTTTTTAAGTTATTTTACTCTATTTTGACATAAGATATATGGAATCACGCTCTGTAGGATTTGAACCTACGACATCGGGTTTTGGAGACCCGCGTTCTACCAAACTGAACTAAGAGCGCTTTCAAAACAAAAAGAAAATCATTTTCTACTCTTAACGTGTCTCACCCACTTTAATCGATCTCCCGATACTGCCCATAAAGAAGAGAGAATTAATAGGTAGGGATGACAGGATTTGAACCTGTGACATTTTGCACCCAAAACAAACGCGCTACCAAGCTGCGCTACATCCCTTTTCCAAATTGTTGTACAATGCCATTGTACATAATTCCTTTCTTGTTTTCCACATCGTAATTTTCTTCTATTTCTCTATCTATATAGAACTTTCTTGTCATTTCTTGTTTTTGGTCTCATATAATCAAGGAAGGGTATACATCTAAAATCCAGTCGAATTTCACCTAGAAAAGAAGGATTCCTAATCCTTAGTAATGTATAGGAAGAAGGGGTCATCTTTTTTAGGGATAGGAAAATCTAGTCTATTATGATTCATTCTATATATATAGAATATTGATTTTGTTTTTTTAGTTAGGAATTTCGCCTAAACAAAAGAAATACATAGGATCTTGGGAAAGAGTATCTGATCATATATGTATTCCAATACGGAAGGAGGATTTTCAATGCGGGATATAAAAACATATCTCTCTCTAGCACCCGTGCTAAGTACTCTATGGTTTGGGGCTTTAGCAGGTTTGTTAATAGAAATCAATCGTTTATTCCCAGATGCTTTGTCATTCCCTTTTTTTTCATTCTAGTTATTCCTATGCGAGAGATAGAATTCTTTGTGACATGATGAAAATTTTCCCTTTTTGAATTCTTTTGTAGTATATGAAGCAAAAAGAAATAAAAAATGGATAAGGATTGTATTCTTTTTTCTTCGGACTTTCCCAAACACAAAATACCTCCTTGTATTCGCATTCTCAAATAAGAATGGAAGAAATTCGACTTTCATATAATATCTTAATAGAATTCCATGTAGTGATCAATGCATTTTTTGGATTCTATATTATCTGCATATCTAGAATCCTAGCAAGAAAATATCCCTCATTTTTTAGGTAATTGAAGTGGGATTGACGAATAATATATAAAAATAATACTGTTTATTAGTGTCGCGTAAAATGAAATGGGGCGTGGCCAAGTGGTAAGGCAGCGGGTTTTGATCCCGTTACTCGGAGGTTCGAATCCTTCCGTCCCAGATTTTTTTTAGTGAAGCGAAAGATAGAATCGCAAAAAAGGTTTATTAAAGAGAATAATTATCTCTTATGAACTTGTAGATTAGATGGATTTTGAAGCATTCATTTTCTTTCTTAGAAAAAAATCAAGTGTCAAGTCCAATCAAATTTAATATCTTTATTTTTATGATTAATGAGGTAAAACACTGTATAGAAAATGAGACATATCCCTTTATGATCGAGATCTATTTTTGTTTTGTTGTATTATTAGTAAAAAAGAAGGGTCCTTCTTTGGTTAAGCAAAAACGATCTCGATCTGTGATTCTTTAAATATCCAGAATGATTCATTTCGGTAAGGTTAAGGTAAGCACTGTTCGTTGGATAGAATGGATTAAAAAAATAGTACTTTTCTTATTTTTTATTTTTAGTTCTTTCTTTTCCTAAAAGAAAGAATGCTATAAGTAAAAGCAAAAACCTTAATTTTACTTTACAAAAAAATTCTTTCTTTTGTTATTCGAGTCGAAGAAGTGTGAGAATTTTATAACTACCCCAAAACTACCAATCTTTTCATTGACATAGCTTATTTGGTTAATAGTTAATTGTTTTTGTTACAGAAAAATATATGAATTAATTAAATTAATTCAACTAGAGGTTGATAGTTTATTTGTTGGGGAAGAGTCGATCCTTCTCATTTCAGGATTGATCATCTTGAGTTATCTGTTCAGAATGGAAATTAAATAATAAATAAGTCTTAAGTTAAGCAAACTATTTTATTCCTCTTTTTCGAACTATGTTTCATTCATATGATAGAATATGAGTTTAAATATATTGGATCTTTGCAGAGTGTTCCCAGATAAATACTTATTTCTTTTATCCATGTTTCTCCATAGATAGCAAGTTTGAATTAGTATACAAAAGCAATGACTATTCATGATTCCTTACATATTGGATCAATTCTCGATACCATTTTGCAATGAAATTAGAGGAATGTTATGGTAAAACTTCGTTTAAAATGATGTGGTAGAAAGCAACGTGCGACTTGAAGGACATGATCGATTGTGAATTTTGCTATCCATCATTTTCCATAGTAATGAAAATGCTCTTGGCTCGACATTGTCTGTTCTATTCGTCCCGAACCAAATTTGTGCTGGGTTGTTTGTTAAGTAAATAGTACACGATGGAGCTTGAGAGGACAGAATTTCCTTTTTATCAAGGGAAAGAATCTAGGGTTAGTGAAAACTAATAAATTAGGCCAACTTTGTCGGTCTATCCTTAATATAGAAATCAAAAGGTTAAAATAAGAAAAAAGTCCAATTTTGGAAGATTGGAAAAACTTTTTCGATTAAAAGTTTATCTGAATCAATCGTTCATATTGGATTTCTATAGAAGAGTGAAATGTTTTATTGAAGGAAATAAGAAAAAAGAAAGGGTATGTTGCTACTCTTTTGAAAGAAAAAAGAATAGGAATTCCCGAAGTAATGTCTAAATCCAAGGATTTCACAAATCAAAGATAAAGGATTCCGGAACAAGTAAACACGATTTTCAACCGTCTCAACAATAGAATTAGATCAGAATAAGGAATAAAAGTAAATTTGTTTGAGATGAGATAAAGAAAAGAGTTTAGAGACGACTCAAAAATTTTTGAAGGGTTTTTCTTTTGAAGTCTGTAAGTCAAAATTAGCCAACTTGAGTCATGAGTATAAATGAAATTTGTTTTTTCTTTTCTTTAAGGAAATTAATGCAAGTCATAATCTAATTTATTGGAGGTCGTTAGACATCTTCGCTAAGAACGGATGAAGAAGCAATAATAAGATTCTAGATCAGCATTATATTTCTGCTAAGATTTATGTAAAAACTAGGCTAGGGAGAATAAGGAGGATGAGACATCTGGGGAATAAGCACATGCTCACAGGACCAATCTCGCACAGAACAAAATAATTTTCCATTCCTTGTGGTCCAGCTTAATTTTTGAGTTTCAGACAGCAGGCCCATTCATCTTGCAGGTTATTACCAACAAAAGCCAGGGGGATGTTGGCAGCAGGCGGAGCATACCGGAAATATCTCACACTAGGAATAGAAGCAAGAAGACGGGAGGAAGCTGCTCTGGTTTGCTTGGGAAACGAATGTGACGCCAGTGCAGGTTACATTGATATCGTGCAGCCTCGTGCCGGGGACCCCTCCTATCGTCTTGAACATCACCAGGGCTGTTACTTTCACGGAGAGATCATAATGGCTTGAGCTCCTGTCTCCGAGGATGTCCTGCAGCCTGGGCACTACCCCGAGGGACGCCCATGGCGAGGAAGCCCCCTCTAAGGCCACCGCCGCGTGGATGCGCTCAGTGATTCTCGGCTTCTGGCGCAGTGGCAGTGTCGTTGCCACAACCGTTCCGATGCAGGCGCCTGCCTCCGAGACGTGTAGTGGGCGGCCTGTCTTGCTACAGATGGCGATGTAGATGCTCCGGTACAGCACCGAGGCGCGCCGGCTGGTGTTGTTGGCGGCGAGGGTGATGCTCAGCTCCATCCCGGTGGCGCCACCGGCGCCGGACGTGTCGTTGCGGGGAGTGGTGGTGGCCTGGGTGATGGAGAAGAAGATATGCGCTGGCCTCATCTCGACGGAGACGACGGAGATGATGGCCGCCGCAGCGAGGCTCGCGGCGAGGACCGAGAGGGTGTAGCACTTGCATTTCCTGACGGGACGACGGGCCATTTTCGTTATTACTAGCTACTAGCTATATGGTCTATCGGTGTGCCGAGAACTAATATATGGATAACAAGATCTGGAAGCAGATGGATCGATCAAACCCAGACGCTCATCATGTGGTCTTAATTAATTATGCTCAATGTGCATCTTTAGTTTTCTTTTGCATTACGTGTATTTAATTTAACTTTTATTTGTGCTTCGTACATGCATAACTCAGTTTTACTATTTCTTAAGCGCATGAAATTTCTTAGAGTAACTCCAACAATAGCCCCTAAATCATACTCTCTAAATGCTAAATAATAAATAAGGGCTGGCTCTAATTTTTAGGGGCTTTCAAATTTGCTTCAATTCCAATAATAGCTCTAAATTCTAACTTATAATAGAGAGCTCCCTAGAGACCATGTAGGAATGGAGGGTGGAGGAGGGGATTTGGTGGAGTCCTCCCCAAAATTAAGGGTACAGTAGAGGGTCTGCTGAAATCATCTTTTTCGTTTAACCATCTAAACTTGAGGTAGGGGCTGTTTATAGAGTTTGTTGGAGTCATCTTTTTTTAACCATCTAAACTTGAGATACAGGTTGTTTATAGGGTCTGCTGGAGTTGCTCTTATCTCTTAATTACCAACTGAGCAATGCTTAATTCCCTTACACAGTCTTTTTAATTTTTGAGAGTATCAGATTCCGTAATCATCTTTCTGATGTGCCTTCTTCGAGAAGAAAACTTTATCTCTTTTCTTGCATGTCGAATAAAGTAAAAGCACAAACTTTCTCTCTTTTCGCACCAGTGGGATGCAAAGCAAAGCGAAGCAAAGCTCTCGCATCAGTCCTTCTCACCACATCTGCCGGATCACTCACTTTCTCTTTTCGTTGCTCCATTGCCTGGCTTAGCACCCAATACCAATCAATCTTATTATGTCACCGGCTGGAACATGCCACGTCCTTCTAATTAAAGAAGTGCGAAGTCACGTTCTGAAATAAGATGGACACCACTCTAAAGAATTAATTTTTGTACCTATATTATTGTTCATATCCATACTTACTTTTTTTTTTGAGGGCATATCCATACTTACTTAAAACTCGAGCAAATAAGCAGAGTGAAAACATGGAGGCAGACGGCGGCGGCGGCGATAAACCAAGCAGGCTCCAGTGTCTAAATGTGACGCGGTACGTGGTGGCCGCCGTGATGACCGTGCTCGTCGTCGGTGTCACCTTCAGCACGGTCAACCTGTTGATTGTCAACCGGCGGTTCCATCGCGACCCTCTGTATCTCTCGGTCGTCCGAGGAACGGTCTACGTGAGGCGCGCGCCGGCGACACATTCCCCGGCGGCGCTCGCCTTCTACATCGGCGTCCGGGTCTCCAGCGCCCGTGCCATCAACTACTTCCACGTTAACGGCACGGCGTACCTCTTCGAAGGGAACGCGCCGCGGTCGTACGCCGCCATCGTCGTCTCCTCCGACTCCGATCGAGGCCGTCCCGCCAAAGCTGTGCAGCAGGAAGCGCAGTATTACTTCCTCATGGAGGTGAAGGCGACGAGGGGTACAATGAATGCGTCCTATTTCGACGCGCTCTACGGCGGCGGCGGCGGCGACGGCAGCTTGAACATCCTGACGTCGTTGCGGCTGGAGGGCAAGTTCGTCACCGAGCTCAGATCAGGGGGGAACACGACCTATCCATGGAGCACCTACAACTGCTGGCCGCTCATCGTCACCGAGGACTCCAACGAGGCCGCCAGGTATAACGACGTGCGCTGCATCCAAAAAGAGTCTTTGGAATACAGCTGACTGCTCATGCTGGATGATCATATCGTTTATTCAAGCCTCGAGGCCGGCTTCATTCTCTTCTTCTCTGTTATGTATGTTATTGTCAGATATTCCTATGCAAATCTGTGTGTATGGGTGATCATTTTTAATTGCTGTTATTTTTAATAACGAGCTGCAAATAGAATATTGTTTCCCTCCATTCTAAATTATAAGTCGTTTTATTTTTCTAAATATATATTTTATCCAAATTATATTCTGAAAGGTACCTGAATTTTATGATTTCCCTCAACAAAAAGACGCTATTCTCATTCTGAAAAAATGCCACACCCTTGAAAGATGGATGTTGTCTGAGATGTGATAGATTGTCATCCAACAAGCCTTTGCCTAGTTACAGCATAGGAAGAAATCATAAGCCAATGTTTCTTCTCTTTACCAAGTGTATAGTTCACAAGTGTAAATTTAAGCTGCATATTTTTTTCCTTATTAATAGGCTTCTTTAATTTAGACGATATTTATAAGTAGGCAGAAGGAGATTTGTCCAATAGAAGTGTTGAATATATTAAAATGTACAAGTGTGGTTACATTAGGAATTTGAGTTGGCTATATATAGGGGCTGTTTGGGCGGAGGACGTCTCTTCAAACGGTTTCACCGGTGAAACCGTAACCATTGGAGAAAAGAAAAACTAGTTTCACACGACTTTTAGTATATTTTTGCCTTGATTTGCCGAATGGTTTGACATTACAATGATTCAGTTTGCATAAAACATATGAAGGCTGAGCTGTTATAAGACCTCCCAAATGGGCTCATAGATATGGTGTCAAACTCTTGTAACCTACGCTTCTCATAAATATGACCATTCTACTCTAATTAGGTGATAATATAGTATCAGACTCCCTAGGGACACGACACACTTTGTCACGATCATAGAGCCAATTGTGTTTCTAAATTGTGGAGAAACGTCCATGGTCATACCGTGGGATGTATGCGATGGCTAAACCTAGTTAACAAATATCATGCATCCAATGTCATTTATGATCATGCTGGGGGCAACTCTCACCTATTAGACTTGACTTCTAGGTTTACTTAAGCACAAGACCTTTTTAAGGTTGTGGGTCTCTACGTGACGTCACTAGTACAGAGAAGCTCATTTGTCTTTGATATTTGTCCTGGACGGACTTAGGCCCGGAGCTAAAGAAAGCATTAGTTCCGGCTCCAACTGTTAGGGGCCGGGAGGAGCAGGTAGCCTTTAGTCCTAGTTACAACCACCAACCAAGACTAAAGAGGGATCTTTAGTTCCAGTTGCAGCCTCCGACCCAAACTAAAATGGGCATATTAGTCCCGGATTGTCCCGGATTGAGGCAAGCACCAGGACTAAAACTGAGCTGCGACTTTTTTCTTTTTCCGCGCACACCTCCCACTACTTGTCTCTCTCTCTCTCTCTCATCTCTCGATCTCTCTAGACCTCTCCTTTCTTCCTTGGATCCCTTATCCTCTTCCTTCTCCTCTCCCTCTTCCTTTAACGGCTGGTGACTTTGCCAGCCAGCAGGAGCGGCGGAACATGGAGGGGCCCGGCCAGCGGCGGCGGGCCGGACCAGTGGCAAGAAGTGCCCACGGTGCGCGATGGCGGTGCGGCGGCGGCGCAGGGCCGAGAGCGCTAGGGGTTGCGGCGAGTAGGGAGCAGCGCCCGCGGCGCGGGGCCGCGGCGAGCAGCGACCGTGGCGCGTGGCGACGGCGCGGGGCCTAGCGAGCGGCACCATAGCGCAAGGCGGTGGCTTGGGCCCGCAGCGCGCGGCGGCGGCGCGGTGCTGCAGCGGCATGGAGAAGACGAAGTTGTTTGAGTTTGATTCGTTCACAGTAGCCCCTCCTCTTCGTTCTCTTTTTCTCCTTACTTCCCAGTGAATGATTTTGGGATTGAAATATGAATACACGGGATTTGAGATAGATTATGTGATTGATCTGTTTGTGGATTGCGATTGTGATTGGTATTGTGATTGGTTTCGTGAATGATTTTGTGATTGAGAAAGGATTTGGAAAAATCGGCCTAATAGGAGCTGGCCGGCGTGTGGGCGAGTGGTGGATGGGGTTGGACCTGCAGGATGCGTTTTTTTTTATTTCAGAAACATTACATTAGTCCCAGATCGAGAGCTGCTGGGATAAATGGTCAAACACATTAGTCCCGGATACTCTGTCCCGGTTGGGAATCCGGGTCTGAAGCCGGTTCCCAACCGGGACTAATGGCCCTTTCTGTACTAGTGCGTGGTCCCAAATACCATGGTGTTGATTTTGAAAGATATTTGCTAATGGATATGCCTACATGGACCTGGATCAGTTTTTGGCACCACCCTCTCGTCGGCCATCGCCCTAAGGAGACTCGGGCGGTTCACCAAATTGCTAGAATTATGGGGGTTTTGCCATTAGAGAATTCAGAAATTTCTAATAAATCTCAAAGGCTCATATGTGCATGAGGAAGTGGTGCAAATCTTAGTCTCATCTTGCTAGTGAAGGGGTGGGATGACCAACATAAATATGGAGGTTTTCTCGACCCTCCAAGCTATGTGATGGGAAGAGAAGGAAAACACCATACGCACGAGCGACGAAGCCTTTGCTTGATTGGCTAGGCATCTGACTGGACATTTAAGGTGTGCTTGATCATCTCCTTTGGGAGCCCGAGCATATCGGCTGGTTTTCATAGGAATATGTCGCAGTTGGTCCTTACAAAACTGACGATTGCATAACCCTATTTATTGGTGAGCCCTGTGCCTATCGACTTCTTAAATGTAGCTTCCTGGCTTGATGCTGGAGGGGACCGACTTCTTTGTTGGGATCTCAAGCTCCTCTGGTGCCACCATGCTGGCATTAATTCTAGGCTGTAGATTTGGCTTTGGATGTTAGGTGTAGGGTTGCAGCCAGGTAATAAACACTCTTTTTATCGCAGTCGTATGTAGCCTGCACATCTCCACGTACTGACAGAAAACCTCTTGGCGCAGGCATGTTTAACACATGGTAGACATAATGAGGCACTGTCATGAATTTAGCTAGTTCCCATATGTCGAAGATGGTGTGGTATGTTGTGTAGATTCTGGCCACGAAGAACTCCATGTCGAATGTTATAGGCAAGTGGATCTATCCTGGGGGGTATGGCATTGTCACCAGGGACTACCCCATAGAAGGGGGTGCCAGTCGGTTACAAGGAATCAACGGTGAGTCCAAGGCAGGTGAGTGTTCAGGCTAAGATAATGTTCAACCTTTCCATGCTTCCATTGATGAGCACTTTTTGGAGATTATCGTTAAGCACCCTTCCATGCTTCATAAGGTTTGACCATTGATCAGCCTGACTGGATGAATGTTGGCGGTTGTTAACTCAGAATTTTCAACCTCCAACAAGTAAATAAAATGATAATTTCAATGGAAACACCATAACTATAGGGCTTAATCAAACATCTTCCATGAGTTTTGGTGAATTCATGATGCCAAAAGCTGCTGAATTTTGGGCCAACTCGGGTTTGGCTGAACTCATTGGGTTCGGTTGAACCTTGACCAAGCCCGTTTCAGCCCATCTTCGACCGCATGCAAGGAAACATAGATGGAATAAATCCTACGCATTGATATTAAGGTGGTGCAATCCGAGGCTCCCTAGAATCACCAATGAATCCATGGGTCCGCAACAGGAGATCTGACACCAAATGTACCCGTTCACCCACTTGCAGGAGCAACCCTAGACTTCCATGCTGTTGACGCTCGTTATAGACCAATTTTGACTGGAACTTGATCAGAAAATTAGGAGAACTAACATTTCTAATCTCATTTCCACATGTCCGTTGGAAAATAGTGCTATGCAGGAATTTGAGCAGAAAATGGAGGAAAAACACACCCTTGAATCCAAGGCAAAAGTTATCAACCAATCAGAACACACCGTTCAGCCTCATATGGATCAAAGGGCCCACCAGAGCAAGCAACCGCCTTAGGACAGCACCAAGTCTTGCGAAGGAGTCACCAGGGCCCACATGCTAGTCACTCAGCAAAGGTTGAAGTCGGTTGGTGGCCTGGCTGGTTCGGCCGTCTTACCTCTTGCACGTGGCAGCTGCTCCTTCCTCCTCAAGGTCGGTTCCAGGTGAATGAATCTATTTCGCCGGCCGTGCAGCCCCTTGACACATCTATAAATATGAGGGGAGGGGCTCCTAAAGAAAACACACCTCAAGTTGCTCATTCCTCTCTTGCTTAGGTTCAATCGAACAGTAGAGGATGCTGGGTAGGTCCAATCGAAGTCAAGGACTTCAGCCGAACTTGAAGTTGTCCATCCAGGCTAACAGCCACCTTGGACGAGGAGTTACCAACCTCAGAAGGCAATCTAGACTGTCGAAGTGCAAAGTTGGTGCCTCAGATGTTCAGTGGAACCCATTGAGTTCAACCAAACAAGGCCCATATCCAACCACCATGCCCTCTACTCTAGTATAAATATGGTCATTTGCTCCAAGGATCAACACATAAGTGATGAGAAGCTTTTAGACAAAGCCCTACAACATTAAGCATAGAAAATAGGAAGATAGATGAGATGAGAGTGCTAGGGAGGAGTTGGAGTGCTGGCGCCGCTTCCACCTTGTACCTCGATGGGTGCAGCTCAGTTTCGAGTAACATCTGGGTCTTGTATGGTCACTCTAGTCTCCCTGATTAATTGAGCATTAGTAATAACTTTCAATTCATCTACAGGTTCCTTGTTCATTATTTAGTAGGCTTGTCTTACTAGTTTTGGGTGCTTTCCTCCAGCGTGGAGTGAAGTAGTGATCAACTAGTGTAGATGTGGTGTCTAGACTTGTGATTGCCTTGGTTTGCACCCAAACCCATGGATAGATGTGGTAGCCAGCAGCAGGTGGTGACACCTGTGTTTGGCCTACATATTGCACACGTAAAAGCGATTAGTGCTGTAGGACTTTTTTGAGTGGCTAGGCAGCTCCCCTTCTCATCCCTGTATGGAGTTTGTTCAGTCTAGGTGCCTCAAGTAAATAGCTAAGGTGAATTCTGATTCACTCAATCATGTGGGAAGATCCAATTTATCTCGCAAGTACCCTCTTTGCCCTTCTACTAATCTCTCTCCCTCATCACCTTACCCTAGACGAATCAGTTAGGAATAGTACACTTCGCGTTCCCCGTGGAAAGCTACATTGGTATTCGTATGCTTGGGGATTTATCTATTAGGCTTAAGAAGTGCCAAGAATGAGATCAGGACTTCTAACTAGGAGAGGACTTGGGGTTGACGATATCGATGGTGTTATTTTGACTACTGAGGAGTTTCTCTTGTCACCTGGACTCAGGTGGCATCCAGTTCCTTGAAGGTGAAGTTGACTATCTTCTTGGCTCGCTGAAAAACGTTGCTGACTGGCGGTTCGTGTCTACCTTTATCCTTATCTTCCTTGTTCTGATCTCTTTCCCATCGCTTACCAGCGCTTTTGAAAGTCTTCTAATGACCAAAACACTACTCGGCTGAGTGCTTGCTATTGGGATGAAAGAGGCACTATGTTGGGGGGCGCCACCTTCGGATCGCGCCGAAGGGTTTGCCCGGTCTCCCGGGCTGTTCCGAAAGTGAGCTGGAGTCTTCGGTCCAAACCGAAGGGTCATGAAGATGAAGCCGTCCCGAAGGGCAAGCAAGGCGAAGCTATCTCTAGGGTTTTCACCCGACCGGGCAACCGAAGACAAGGCGAAGCCCAAGTACTGGAGGTCCATACCGAGGGACACGATTTAGTCAAAGTGGGCCCGAAGGGCGTGATGAGCTGTAAAGGGGGATTAGATAGGAAATTACTGTATACCCCTGGAATATTCTTGGAATGTAGTGGTTGAGGGGTAAAAAGGTGTAATAATGGAAGGGGTAGGTGAACCGCCCCCTATAAATACCCCTGTAACTGTAGTTGATGGGACGTTTTATTCATCCCAGTTGAGTAAGATATTATTTTCCATTCCGAAGGTGCCTTTGTGTTTCCTATCTGTGTTAGTGCAAGTCCTGAGGCTGTTGTGGTGCTTCTTCCTTACGAACGGTACCCTCCATGAATAGTTTTGGCGCCCACCGTGTTTCGTTCCAACACACCGCATGGCACAGAAGTAGAAGGGTTCCAGCTCTTCCGCATCACGCTCAAGCCCTCGTCATTGTGCCGGGTAGAACCAGACAAGAACCAAAGACGTGGAAGTAGAGGACGTGGCGAATGGACAGTTTGAGGTCCAGCTCAAAGCCATGGGAGTGCCAGCGGAGGACATCATGGCATATCGAAGAATTGAAGCCCGGTTGGCCGAAGCGGCCGCAAGAGCACGTCAGGTCGCTCAAGCAGCACATCCATCAACATCCCACATGCAGACAAGGTCGAAGGGGACAGCGCCTGATGGGGCTAAAGCCGAAGCCATGAACCAATACCGACGTTGCAAGAAGATGGATGCGCTGTCAGCTACTGCAACAGCAGATACAAGAGAAGAGGAGGATGCTGGAACATGTTTATTATCTAGAAGATGAAGATTCGTCAGCAATAGAGAGCCCTCACCGAAGGGAACCTGAGGAACACATGCACTCCGAGGTGGTAAGACCAAGGGAGAGGACCATTCGCATCGAAGATGGTCCCAATAAGGATTCCGAAGAAGAGTACATGCGCCGAAGAGAGCATCATAGGAGGTCGAGGCGGCGAGAGGACCCATGGACGCCATTGGCCGTCGAACTCAAAGAAGTGCCATGGCCGCATCGTTTCAAATGCGACAACCTTGCCACAATATGACGGGGAATTAGACCCGAGGGAGTTTTTACTCAAGTATGAAGCCACCATGGAGTCTAATGGTGGGGGCTCCGCCATTAAAGCAAAAGCCTTCGTCATGGTAGTGAAAGGCTCGGCGCAACACTGGTACGCCAGCATCCCGAAGGAGCAGATTTATTCATGGAGTCAGCTATGATCTAAGCTGCTAACCAACTTCCAAGGACTGAAGGTAGAGGACCTGACATCATGTGATTTCCACAATTGCAAGCAAGGCAAGAAAGAGACCCTACAAGAGTACATGCACAGCATTATCAAGTTGCGCACCAAGGCTCCGAACGTGGCAGACTTGACTGTCATCGAAGCAGCAATTGCTGGGCTGCGAATAGGCCCCTACGGTGAATTTCTAGACAGATGCAAGCCACACACTATAGAAGAACTCTTTGACGCCATGCAAGAGTACTGCAAGTCCGATCGTGGAAGGAGGAGGCTCAAAGCACTAAACCAAGAGAAGAAGGCAAGAACAAACTAGGGGTCACAGCCGAAGCCCTGGCATGCAGACCAACCAAAGCAGCAGAGCCAAAAGCCTGTGTACACAATCTCAAGAGACCATGAGCAACATGATTTCCATGGCCCGTGAAACAGAGGAGGACGGAGCGGAAGAGGCGGCCGAGGGGGGCAAGGAGGTCGGGGTCCAAAGGTGCCAATTTGTTATTTTCACGGCATAGATAAAGGGCACTCGACCAACGAATGCCCCATCGCCAAACAGAAGAAAGAAGAAATGGAGAAGCAATCTTCAGAGCCTCCAAAGTCAGTGAATTACACATTAGGGGGGACAAAGTTGGGCCTTCGGCGGCGCTCCATCAATGGCCCACCACATACCCCACGCCGTATGTCCCTCAGTACTTATCGCTGCCAGCTCCGCCTTCAGCACAACCAGCTCCAGCCACTTCGGCTTACCATCATAGCTGGCCATGAAGTGCGTCTACAGAAGGGTATGATCCAGTGAACTATCATCTTCCGCCAGCTCCAAAAATGGAACCAGGCCAAGTGCTAGAGTCATCTATAGGGTCTACGAAGGTCAATAATTCTGGAGGCCCAATGGTAAATGTCATCAATGCCATCTCCGGAGGGTCTAATGAGCCAGTGCATGAGATGAAGAGGCAAAGGAAGGATTACCTTTGAGCAGTGAATCACGTGTGCGAAGTTAAGCATTTTAGAACTCCATAGTCACACATTCCAGTAACCTTCACTGAAGCAGACTTGAAGTTGAAACATTTTCCGCACAACGACCCCTTAGTCATCAGAGCAAATAGTGCCAAGAACTTAGTACACTTCTTCGGAAACGATGTGGGGAGAATTCTTGTAGACACTGGGAGCTCCGCCGATGTCATCACCTGGCAGTGCTTCGCACAAATGGGTTTCACAGGGAAGGACTTGAAGAAGTCAGTGTATTCTCTGATAGGCTTCAGAGGGAAGAGGATTGAAGCAGTGGGGAAGGCAGACATAAATGTAACCTTCGGTCAATCTCAGACCCAGGCCCACGGGACTGCGCACATGGCCTACATTTTACAGGATAAAGGGGTGGGACATCGCCCATGCCCTACACCAGTTGTAACTATTCGTACTGTAGTAGAACTACTCGAGCAGTAGTAGAACTAGTTGGAAACGGTAGGAAATTACCTGAAAAGTACTCGGGTAGGACTCCTAAGCTCGTATCTGGCTAGGATATCCATGTAACCCTATCCCCAGACTATATAAGGGCGGACAGGGACCCTCCTCGAACAGGAGCATGAGGGACAACTCATGCCTCATGCAGGAGATCACCCCCGATCAACACCTAAAACAATACAAACCACATAGGACGTAGGGTATTACGCTCTTAGCGGTTCGAACCTATCTAAACTTTGTGTTTCTTGCACCTTCGAGTTCCTGATCTCGGCGACACCCTAACTACAAACTCACCACCTTGGGGGTAGCCCTCGGTGGGCGTGGCAGTTAAATGCTGACAGCTGGCGCGCCAGGTAGGGGTTGTCAGGGTTAGATCCCCTAGGTACCGCAAAGAAGCTACCCGTGAGGAAAAAGAAGTCCGATTCCTATTAGGATTCCACTGTAATCCTACTAGGACTCATACCTTGTAATCCTACTAGGAACCCCGTCCCTTAGGATATATAAAGGAGGGCAGGGTACCTAGATAGGCAGAGAACCAACAGAGAGCAACCAAAAGGTAACTCAACACCCAAGCGCAGGGCGCAATATACAACACCCCAAAACAGGACGTAGGGTATTACGCTACTCTAGCGGCCCGAACCTGTCTAAATTTGTGTCTTGTGTCCTTGCTTTCACCTTCAAGTTCTAGATCCGGCGATCCCTCACCAAATAATCACCTACCTTAGGGTATCCCTAGGTAGGCTGACGGTAAAAACACCGACAGCTGGCGCCCACCGTGGGGCCGATCGTCGCAATCATTGGGCGAATTTGAAGGACCTCTTCATCAACATCGATCCACTCAAGGTGGTGGATTGTTACTTCGTACATATGCATCGGCGGATCGATTCATCGAGTTTGAGATCGGATCCTTCAGCGAATGACTACATCGAACTCGACTGCTCGGCTCGACTTCATCTCGCACTGCAACATCGATGCGCTGCGGCGAGTGACATCGACGACCCGGTTCAACTTCGGCTTGTGCCGCAATGTCCGCGCGCAGCAGCGACGAGTTCGACTACTTCAACTTCGCGAGGACGATCGGTGTCCCACCGACGACTACTTCGACTACTCGTCTCGACTAGAAACTAGTCGAGGGCAAGCCTCACAGCAACGACTACATCAACTACTCATCTTGACTTGAAAACTAGTCAGAATCGACTCCGACTAGTCGAGCTTCATCAACAAACCGTCGTAGCTCCATCAACGAGCTCCACGGCTTCGTCAACATTCGTCCACGAATCAAGCTAAGTGACTTATACCTTTTCCGACTTGTTCTTCACAGGATCGACTACTTATCTGTGTACGTCTCTCGACGGGCATTGAAACCCTCCGGAGCTACACATCGCCGACTACTTTATGCGCACCGCGCATCCTATTTGTCGCATGACGACTTCTTTGTCTTCTCTTAAGGGTTGCTAAAGTACTCGGGTAGCACACGCCTTAATCCGTGAAACCTTGACTCTTCTGTAAGCCTATGCTCCTACGCGTGCATGCGGCTAAGCTCCCTACGCTATGGTCTACAGCCATCAGGGATCAGGTGCTTAAACGTAACAGGCTAACTTTGACTACTCATCTCGCCTACAAAACTAGTCGGAAATGACTACGTTTGGTGACACGCTGGCGACTACTTTGACTACTCATCTCGCCTACAAAACTAGTCGGAATCGACTCTGCTCGGTGACACGATGGCGACTACTTCGACCACTCATCTCACCTACAAAACTAGCCAGAATCGACAGTTCAAGATTCAGCGGCAACTTGGCCAATGCCTAGGCTCGGGGGCTTGCGCCACCGACTACTAGGTATATCTCGTGCGACTCATTTAGCTCCCAGGCTCGGGGGCTGGATGCGACACGGCACTCAAGGAAAAGGGTTTGATTTGAGTGGTAATTTAGGGCACTTTTTGGAGAAGTTTTTGTTTAACCAATTTTTTAGGGAATTCATCCTGAAAAAAGCGGTTTTCAAATTTCTGAACCAATTTGCTCATCTTAACCATCAAATATTTACCATCACATATTGCATGCCACGATTCTTTGGATCCTTTATTCCAAACCTTGGGGATTTGGATTCAAGGCTCGAGGGCTGCAGGACACGTGTCATCAGCGACTTATTTTTTGAATCTTTTGGAAGATAAGGACAAAAGACTAAATTGACCCTCAGCCTGATTCGACGAGTCAACCTAAGGCTCGGGGGCTACTCCATATAGAATGCGAGTTCAATCGCACCCCATATAAAAGAATACTTGACAGCAAGACGGAGCATGAGCACCTCACAGCCTCGATGCAGCCAAGGAAGTACTCGGAAGATACCTTCAAGATGGAGTCTGGGAGAACTCGAAGATGCCTTCAGAAGTACTTGGAAGCCTGCAGTACTCGACTACGAAGACCTCAGGGGCTTGTGAGACCCAGGCCCACAGGACTGCGCATATGGCCTACATCTTTCAGGATAAGGGGTGGGACATGGCCCACGCCCTACACCAGTTGTAACTACTGTACTGTAGTAGAACTACTCGAGCAGTAGTAGAACTAGTCAGAAATAGTAGGAAACTACCCGAAAAGTACTCGGGTAGGACTTCTAAGCTCGTATCTGGCTAGAATTTCCATGTAAACATGTCCCCCCAGACTATATAAGGGCGGATAGGGACCCTCCTCGAATAGGAACATGAGGGACAACTCATGCCTCATGCAGGAGATCATCCCGATCAACACCTAAGGCAATACAAACCATACTGGACGTAGGATATTACACTATCGACGGCCCAAAACTGTCTAAACTTTGTGTTCCTGGCACCTTTGAGTTTCTGATCTCGGCGACACCCTACCTGCAAACTCACCACCTCGGGGGTATCCCTCGGTGTGCGTGGCGGTAAAACACGAACAGTCAAGGTGCAACCATGAGAACGGAGGTCATAATATTTGACATCATGGACATTCAATACCCACACAATGCCATCTTTGGAAAAAAAATATCACCAACAAGTTTGCAGCCACCATACACCAGCGGTACTTGTGCATGAAGATCCCGATAGCTAGAGGGGTCTTATCTATCCTTGGTAGCCAAGAAGAAGCCCGAAGGTGCGAAGACAACACATCACAGGCTTCAAAAAATGTGCATGTCATTGATGAGAATCAGGGAGAGCTCGAAGGAAAAAATGAGGCTGAAGGTGAAGAGCCAATTGAAGGGGTGAAGCCAGCAGTGCACACAAAGAAAGTGCCTCTGTGTGATGATGTGCCAGACCGCATAGTAATGATTGAGAAGGGCTTGGAGCAGACCGAGGAGGAAAGGTTGATACAGTTCCTCCGGAACAATCAGGATGTCTTCCCTTGGTCTTCAGCTGATCTGAAGGGGGTTACCAGGGATGTGATGGAGCATGTTCTCAACATGGACCCCAAATCAAAGCCAGTAAGGCAACGCCTTTAGACTATGTCTGAAGAACATAAAAACAGCACCTTGTCACCGCATCAATAAGTCGTCAGCTTACATAGGTGATAATATGCTCCTTTCCCTCAGTTTCTTGAGTCAAAACAGCACCAATAACCTTATCCTAAGCAGCCACATAAAACCTGAAAGGAACTCCTCTCCTAGGCGCCTTGAGCACCGGTGGTGAAGACAAATAGAACTTGATCTTCTCAAATGCCCCTTGCTGTTTTGCCCCCAAGTAAATTCGGCTTCATCTTTTAACCGAAGAATAGGAGTAAAAGCATCAATCTTTCCAGATAAGTTAGATATAAATCTTCTCAGGAAATTCACCTTGCCCAGAAACTTCTGCAAATCCTTCTTACATGTAGGAGCTTGCATATTCCTCATAGATTCAATTCTATTTGGATCAATCTCTAAGCCTTTCTCATGAACAATGAAACCCAAGAACTTTCCAGCTGATACACCACAAGCACATTTAAGTGGATTCATCTTCAAACCATACCAATGCATCCTCTCAAGAGCAAGTCTCAAATCAGCCAAGTGATGATCCAATCCGGCTGATTTAACCACAATATCATCAATATAGACTTCCAAGATAACACCAAGCAAATGATGAAAAATCAAGTTCATAGCTCTTTGATAAGTTGCACCAGCATTTTTCAATCCAAAAGTCATGACAATCCACTCAAATAAACCAACAAAACTTGGACATCTAAAGGCCGTTTTAGACATGTCTTCTTCAGTCATGAATATTTGATTATATCCAGTGTTACCATCAAGAAAACTAATGACTTTGTGTCCGTAAGCTTCATTAATCAACATATCGGCTATAGGCATAGGATATTAATCTTTAGGCGTAGCTTTACTGAGATCTCTAAAATCAATGCATACTCTTATTTTACTTGAATCTTTCTTCTCAACAGGCACGATATTAGAAATCCAATCAGCATAATGATAGGACCGAATGAATCCAGCTTCCAATAAATGATTAATTTTCTCTTTAATTCCATCATACATAACAGTATTAAAACACCTAGCACGTTGTTTGTAAGGTCTAAAACCGGCTTTAATAGGTAGCCGATGCTCAACCAAATCATGACAAAAACCAAGCATTTCATGATAATTCCATGCAAAGCAATCCATATATTATTTTAACAATTTAATCAAATCGGCTTTATACTCAGCTGATAAATTCTTGTTTACAAAAGTCGGCCTAGGAATAGAACCATATCCAAGATCTACCTTTTCTAATGGATCAGCTGAAGTAAACCTTCTCCTAACTTGTCTATATCATCAAAATCTTAAATAGCTTCCAATGTATCGTTTGCATGAGCCCGATAGTGTTCAATCCTTTGCTACAACAATTCCGAATTCGACCAGTCTGACCGGTCAGGTAATCCGGTCTAACCGGTTACACCTGATCGGCTGATCTGACTCATATGGATTACATCAAGTGGGTCAGCTGATTTTCCACCGGCTTTAATACAGCAGGAACGAGGCCATCCTTAGTGCAACTGATAAGCAGCTCATAATCAGACAAATCCAAGCCCGGTAAACGCATAATGTTGTCATGAATACCCGTAGGACTTGAATCGGCTGTAGCAATGAAGGATGACGTGTCTCCATGGACTACTGTTGATGCTCATTATGGACCAAAAATAAGTGTCAACTTGACCTCAAATAAGGAGGAATTTGCATTTCTTATACAAATGCTACTAATAAAAACACCTACATTCCACATATCCTTGGAGAAATTTAAGTATGCAGGAATTTAGCTGGAAATAAAGGAGAAAGCACACCCTTTGACCTGAGACCCAATCACGCGTCGCCACACGGACATCACATGGATTGGAGGGCCCACAATCGAGGCAAACCGACTTAACTTCAGCTCTATCATCAACTAGAGGCATGAGGGCGCACCAAACAGTGGCCCAACCAAAGATAAGGCTGGTTGGGGCCAGTCCCAGGTCGGTCGAACCCATGGTTAGGCCAAACTAGGATGAACTCCACCACCTTTCTCCTTCCACGTGGCGCCTCCACAACTCTTCTCAAGGTCGATTCCAAGAGGCTCATGCTATTTTGCCGGCCGGTAGGAGGTGTGACACACCTATAAATACAGCGGGGGTCCTCCTAAATGAACACACCAGGATGTAGTCCTCTCCTCTCTTGTAAAGGTCAATAGGCTAGTGAAGTGTAGGTGGAGAGTAGTTCTTCAAGGTATTTGGGTCTTCATGAATAGTATGGTATGGTCTTGTATCTTCTCTTTTATGTAATGACTTCAGTTTAGTAATAAAGTTTATTTCCTTATCTTAGCTTGTCTTTGGTTCATATGCTTATGGTTAGTATGTGATCCGTTATAGTTTATGCTTGTATCATGTGCCTTGCATGCCTAGACGTGGTAACACATTTAGGCCACGGCAATGTTTTCATCCCCCTTAACTGCGCGCTCTATAACTAAGGCTCCTAATAGAGACAGATGTCCTTGCGTGAGGCTAGAGTGGTAATCGTTGATGCAGACGTGTTGTCTGGGTTAAAGGTTACATTTGAATGCGGTCCTACCCCATGGTTTGATGAGGTAGATGGCAGGTGGTGACAGCCCTGTACGTCCAGCGTAACCCTCCCTATTCGGGTAGTGGCTATAGGAGGTCCATAAAGTAGCTGAGTTCTTTGGTGGCCCCTCTGCCAGCCATGTGCGATTCTCCCGATAGTGCCTAGGAGCCTAGAGCCTGATCCTAAGCATGTGTATGTGTATGTCTATACAAGTATGAGCTATGCTTGCTTTCGATAGGAATAATCTTTATATGCCCTTGACTGCTCCTGTGCCTAGCTCTAATCCTAGTTGTCTCTAATCTGAGGATGGTACATCTTGTGTCACACTACCTCTCAACTATATTATCAATTACCCATGCTTAGACTTTGGGTATTTAATCATGATATTCACCTGAACTTGATAACTCTTTAAACCACCACCTTCCCTGCGGAAATATAAATACGACACCCGAGATTACTCACGAGTAAAATGCTACAACGGTGTTCCGTGTGCTTGCAGATTTATCTGTGACATAAGAAATACCAATAAGCATTTGTGGTGCCGTTACCAGGAACTAACAATCCTGGTGGTGACGCTAACAAATATCAACAAGCATTTTTGGCGCCGTTGCCGGGTAAGGCAAAGGTTAAATGATTTATTAATATTCTGGATTTTATCTATGATTGGTAGCCAATGTTCTAGTAGGACAACCTCGCTGTTTTCTCTTATTTGTGAAGATAGGGTAGTGTTCGATTGATTCTGATCTGCTTGTAAATTCATGATGAATCCGAGTCAACTCTCAGAAAAGTTTGACAGTGTGACATTATTTTCAAAAGCTCAACTCTCAGCGATCAAATCAATCCAAATTGCACCATCAAGCTTCAACACTACGGCTTATGAATTAGAGAACTGGAAATTAATTCATTTCTCAAGGTCACCAGTACAGGATGATCAACACCAAAAATAATTCTTGACTTCGATAAAGAGAAGTAAGAAGATATTCCCGAAGAACACCCGCTCTGAGGTAAGAATTTCATCGACAATCAAAATGAGTAGTAAGTCAAGAAATCTCCATCAAAGGTAACTCAAATTCTCCATCAATAAAATTTCAAATTGACGGATGAAAGTGTCTCATTCAAAAGACTCAAAATATTGAACCCTTGCCGATAGGTAAATCGGTACTTATCTCATATTTGATTCCACTCATTGCATGTTTGAATTTTCAGATTTTCGATTTGAATTTTGCATGTGCATTTACATCTTTTGCATTCAGACCCTTGCATATTTGATTCCCTCAACTTTTGCATTTGCACATGTCACAAAATTTGGATTTAGACAAACATAAAAAAGGGCATTTTGGGGAGAAAATTTCAGCCATGAGCATTTGGAAGTTGGTGCATGCATGAATGTGGATGATTTTCATGTCCAAGTTCATTTGGGGCCACACCTAGGCCTGCACCAGCCTAGTTCTGCATGCGTTCAAGTGCTTTTGGGCTTTGTGGCAGATGATTAAGGCAGCAGCAAAACCTTTGCTATTTTGGCAGCAAAATGGGCCGGCCGACCCACTTGGTTCGGTCGAACCAAGGGGGAGGCTCCTCTATAAAAGCCGGTGCACAGGGCTGGCTCTTGTTGCCCCAAACCGAGCCGCACCTGCTATCTCTCGAGTTTCATCTTCCACTGTTCTTGTTCTTGTGTTCTTGCTCTAAATCCAATAGAAAAAGAAAAAAAGATTTCCCTCATTTTTTCTTCCATTTGCATTTCGTATTTCCTTCCGGTTTGCTGCAAGAACGTGTTTGTGGAGGTACTACTACCCCGCAAGAACGATTTTGTGCTGCATTCTCGCCCATAAGAACGATTTTATGGAGTGTTACTACCCACAAGGATGATTTGTTGTGGAGGCGACCAAGCCTCGCAAGGACTACTAACTCTCGGACGGTTAACCTCTTTTCGCTAACTCTCACATAACCCATTTTGAGTTGTTTGTGTATTATTCTTTGCCCTCATTTGCAGGCATGAAGGGTCTCGGCAAGAAGGTCATGGGCACACTCAAGAAGGCGACGGGCTCAAAATCGAGCCGCTCTCATGGTGGCTCCAACTCACACTACTCCAGCAACTACGTGCCGAGTCCCATGGGAGAGCCTGAAGAAGCATCAACCCAGTACCCCAAACCTCAAGCACCTGAGCAGCAGCCCGAAGAAAAGGAAGAAGAAGCCTATGATGACTCCCACCTCGACACCCGAGGTGATCATGAGTTTCAAGGCTACAACATGCTGAAGGACCGGCAATTGTGCCACACGAGGATCTTCGACCCCAACCTCCTACAGAAAAAAAGGTATGGATATTGACTTTGCCAATGTCTGGAAAGCCGTGGGGTGGACTGATTTTGCGAATGTTTCTGAGCTGCCAACATTTGGAAAGATGTTGAGGAAAATGATGGCATCTCTTTTCGCATTTTCGGAAATGAATTTTCTCTTTCTTAGAAGGAACTCAGCACGACTTTGGGTTTTCATCACCACTGCAATACTGATGTTGTAGAAGCTACTCGTGGTTTTGAAAAGTAAAGCTTTTGGCAGTCTATTTTGGGGGAGAGCACCTATGGGAAACCACGATGCAATGACATTCAAAACCCCACTTTGCGTTTGATGCATAAATGCCTTGCCTTAACGTGTTTCCCAAGAGGTGATGTTCAGCCTATTCGAATAGATGAACTCCGAATTCTTTTCACCATGGTGAACAAAATCAAGATTTCCCCAGCGAAGTCTATGATAAAACAATGGCTAGAAAATTTTACCATGGTGGGCACCGTTGAATGCACTTCTTTGATTACCCGAATTGCCGAGCGTTTGGGTGCTTTGAGCTGGGCGAACATTTCTTATATCAGCTCCCCGTGTCTAATGGTCGATGAAAATTATTTGATTTATGGGCATACACTCAAACATGCTCCAGATGGCACCCTTGTTTTCTTTTTCCCGGGCTATGTAAATGAAATCCCGCTTCCTAACCTGGGTATCATTTATATAAGTGCTGGAGCTTGACCTATGAGTTGCAGCCAATTGAAGCCGCACGCAGGAGTAGCGTGTCAGGGAGGATGACGCAAAGCAGGTCACGGAATGCCGTGATGGACATGCCGCCAGCACCACCTACGCGCATCATGGTTATGCTGGAGGGTATGCTCCAGCAAGGGAGGCATCCGGATCCACATCCGGGTATTGCCCTGGTTGGGAGCAAACCGCCCAGCAACAACAAGTTGGAAGTTCGGCAATGGCAGAGCACGAGCAACGCAGAGTGGGATCAGCATGCAAGGGCACACTGGAACCAGAGTGGTGGTTCTAGTTCAAGTGTCACACCCCCACTCTTTGCTGCTCGTCGCTCGTTCTCGGCTCGAGGCTATCGTGAGCTCAGCCAGGGAATATGCAATATCAACCTCCAAGTGGATGACATAGGCCATCGACAGCAGCAGCTCGAAGGTGCTTTCTACCAATACGTGGACAACACAACGCACCACCACCACCATCAAGATGGCGCAGCTTGCCCAAACCCTCGCCTTGCTAAGGCGACAAGAAGAGGAGATGAGAGCTTTCTACCAGTTCCAGGGGTACAACCCCGACGCCGGTCAATGAGCTAGCTTGGGGGAGGAGCCCCGGAAGGTAACATGTATCTTTTTGTATTTTCCATTTGCATATAAAAAACCTGAATATGATAAAAAGAATAAAAAGATTTGTTTAGTTTCTCTTCATTCTCTCATGTGCGATAAGAATGTTTTAATTCTTTCATGTTGAGATGATGAATAGTTGCCCTATCTCTATTTCTCCTTATGCCTAGTTTACAGCTTTGTATTCTCCAAGTCTTGGGTTTGTCGGCTTAAAAAGTTTACCTTGAACCTGAAATTTTATGGGTTGCAAGTGCACAATCTTTAAGCTGTTGTGAGGCATGGTATGATGATTTAGAGCTGCTACAAACTTGTTCTAAGCAAAACTTTACGTCCGGAATTTTTCATGTTTCAAAATGACAAAATGAAAGGTTCCTCAATGATGAAAAATTCCTACCAAGGCCATACGCATGTTATCCATATTGAACAGAAATACACAAATTGTGCTTGTTGTCATTTTGAGCTTTGTCAAATTGTTGTGACCTTTGTGAGTTTCTTTTCATACTCTCATGATCAGGAGCACATACACACTACCTCCATATGCTAAATTTCCACACCGAGAGTTAGCAAACATGCCATCCATTCATCCACCACAATTAAATATCCCACAAAATCTCTCTCTCCAAGTGTTCTTGCAACAAAAGACATGGGCTGTGAAAAAAAAATATACGGACACCTGAAGGTCTAAGTATTGAAAAAAAATGTGTGGACACATGAAGGTCCAAGAAAGAGAGATAGCCATGTCTAAAATAAAATAAAGGAGAGAGAGCACACAAGAAACATGTCTCCCAGTTCACATATCATCCATTTTTCACCACCCACATGCACCTCTTGATCAAGGTTGTATGACTTGTTACTCTTTGGGTCCGGTTTTTGACTTTGCAAAATATTTGATGCAAGTATGCCTTCTCATTTTCCCTACCATGAGCTCCACATAAACCTTTGAAGAAGTAGGAGGAAAAGAGATATCAAAATACCTTGGTGAGGAATCATACACATTGAGCGATTCAAGAGTATCATTTGAGGAACTGTATTTTCTTTGCAAAATCCTTTGAAAAACTTCCGGATGAAAGGTTGAGCAAGGAATGAGTAAGTGGTGCTCCATGAATCTTTCTACCTCTCAATAGCCCAAGACAAGGGAGAAAGCCAAATGCCCCATGGAGAGTAAGGTAAAATGGGTGAATGAATTATGGCCAACTTATTCAAAGCAAGGTAGAATATTTTGTTGTAAGTGTGGTATAAGGAAAGGATAAGATATGGAAGCAACTTCTGATCAACAACTTAAGCCCAACTTTGCTCGGGACGAGCAAAGGGCAGCTTGGGGGATCTTGTTGACTCTCGTTACGGACAAAAAATAAGTGTAAACTTAACCTCAAATAAGAAGGAATTTGCATTTCTTATACACATGCTACTAATAAAAACACCTACATTCCACATGTCCTTGGAGAAATTTATGTATGCAGGAATTTAGCTGAAAATAAAGGAAAAAGCACACCCTTTGATTCAAGGAGAAAAGTCTCAACCAATCACACATCGCCAAACGGACATCACATGGATTGGAGGGCCCACAACTGAGGCAAACCGACTTAACTTCAGCTCGATCATCAACTAGAGGCGTGAGGGCCCACCAGGCAGTGGCTCAACCAAAGATGAGGCCGGTTGGGGCCAGTCCCAGGTCGACCAAACCCATGATTCGGCCGAACTAGGATGAACTCCACACCTTTCTCCTTCCACGTGGCGCCTCCACAACTCTTCTCAAGGTCAGTTCCAGGAGGCTCACGCTATTTTGCTGGCCGAGAGGAGGTGTGCCACACCTATAAATACAAGGGTGGGGGGGGGTCCTCCTAAATGAACATACCAAGATGTAGTCCTCTCCTCTCTTGTAAAGGTCTCTAGGCTAGTAGAGTGTAGATGGAGAGTAGTTCTTCAAGGTATTTGGGTCTTCATGAAGAGTACGGTATGGTCTTGTATCTTCTCTTTTATGTAATGACTTGAGTTTAGTAATAAAGTTTATTTTCTTATTTTAGCTTGTCTTTGGTTCATATGCTTATGGTTAGTATGTGATCTATTATAGTTCATACTTGTATCATGTGCCCTGTATGCTTAGATGTGGTAACACATTCAGGCCACAGCAACGTTTTCATCCCCTTAACTGGGCACTATAGAACTAAGGCTCCTGGTATAGACGGATGTCCTTGCGCGAGGCTAGAGTGGTAATCGTTAATGCAGACGTGGAGTCTGGGTGAAAGGTTACATTTGAATGCAGTCCTACCCCATGGTTTGATGAGGTAGGCGGCAGGTGGTGATAGCCCTGTCCATCCAGCGTAACCCTCCCCGTTCGGGTAGTAGCTGTAGGAGGTCCATAAAGTTGCCGAGTTGTCTGGTGGCCCCTCTGCCAGTCATGTGCGGTTCTCCCGGTAGTGCCTGGGAGCCTAGAGCCTAATCCTAAGCATGTGTATGTGTATGTCTATACAAGTATGAGCTATGCTTGCTTTCGATAGGAATAATCTTTATATGCTCTTGAGTGCTCCTGTGCCTTGCTCTAATCCTAATTATCTCTAATCTGAGGATGGTATTTCTTGTGTCACACGACCTCTCAACTATATTATCAATTACCCCTGCTCAGATTTGGATATTTAATCATGATATTCGCCTGAACTTGATAACTCTTTAAATAACCACCTTCCCTACGGAAATATAAATACGATACCCGAGATTACTCATGGGTAAAATGCTACAACGGTGTTCCGTGCACTTGCAGATTTATCTATGATTTAAGAAATACCAACAAGCATTTGTGGTGCCGTTATCGGGAACTAACAACCCTGGTGATGATGCTAACAAATGTCAACAGCTACCTCTATCTCATCGCCAATCCACTAAAATAAAAGCTGATGCAAGGTAGAGGGAACACACTGATTCGCATGTATCCAATCATGTCCCAGAATCAAACTGAAGTTACCCTGCACCTCGGAGACGAAGAATGATGTAACAGGTGTCTTAATCCCCACGGTCAGCTCCACGGAGGCAACTCCCTTGGCGCCAATAGGATCACCTCCTCCCACGCCGCTGACCGTCATGTTTATCTTGATCAGCTCCTCATCCGTCCTACCAAGCTTCTTGAACAATGAATATGGCATTAAGTTCATAATAGCTCCACCATCAACAAGCATCCGAGAAATTGGTCTTCCATTGATATGCCCCCACATGTAGAGAGCTTTCATATGGTTATCCGATTCCTTCAGCTTCTGGAACACAGCATCTCGTGGCCTGAATTCCAAATGAGCCAAATCTTCCTCCGGAACTACAGAGTAATCCAAAAACAAGTGCACAACATTAATCTCCATATTGTTGCGCTATGGTGAAGCTTCATAATCCACCAACTCCTCATCATCCTTTACTAGAGGAGCTACTGGACTTCTTTAATATGTGGAACCGAAATGATCATCCCAGATTCGGCTTTCTGCTCTGCTGCAAGCTCAACCGGTTTGACCGGTGTCACTATGCGGTCAGACCGATTGGCTGCACCGGTCAGACCGGTCGACTGGGGCACTTCGACCGGTCCAACTGGGTGATCAGCTGTCCTAACCCGCCACACCTTGCTTTGAGAGACCATAGGCCTGTACTGGTTGAACTGCTCGTCCCTCAGCTTCTCTGCTTCCTGCTCCTTTTTCTCATGAAAACGCAAGTGTTGCAGTTTCCTTTTCTGAGTACGGGTTATCCTGGAGGACACCACCTTGGCTGAAAGTACTTCACCGCTGAACTATTGCTGCTAGCTTCATCATCATTGGCCATAACAGTTTTCTGGACAGAAGACTTGACCGAATCACCAAAAACCATAGGTCCCTTGCTTACGTCCTTGACGACCACATTCACATCACCAACCTGCACGACTTTATCAGCTGTAGTTTTTTCTAAGTCCAGCTGCATGGGCTGCACCTCTTCCTTCTTCTCCTTTACACGATATTCCTATCTTGGAGAGCGAGAATGACCTGGCCCCTGGTAGGACCGGTCTGACCAGTGCAGGCTGCTGCCTTGGACCTGATTGGTGAGATCCCACTCGGTCATGCACTGGTTGTGACAACCTGTCAAACATAGGCCTCCTGTGATCCTCCTCGCTCTGGTGAGATGGTGGGTGCGGCATCGGATAGCGTTGCATCCAGATTCCTTCGTGTTCCCATGTTGGACAAGAAGAATCCGATGGCGGTGGTGCGCAAGGCATTGTAGCATACACCTTCTGAGGAGGAAACAAAGTAGTGACATCGCACTTGCGCTTGCTGGATTCTCCCCTAGGAGATGATGGCTTATTTTGGCATGGAGGCGACCTTGGTCTCTTTTTTAATGGCCGATCTCTCGGAACAACCTTTTGATTTGTGTACTTGTTGAGAAGCTGATCAAAGGTAGGCTTCTGCTTCGCAAAATTCCCATGCACCATGCACCTTTGACTCATTAACCTTCAAGTACCAACTTTCAGGTGCTTGGGTTTAATCATCTTGGGTCGGCTCTGGGCCGGACCGGTCTGACCGGTAGGGGCAACCGGTCTGACCGGTCGTACCTGGGCAGCAGGCCGACTTGAGTCTGGTGAGGAATTAGCTTGCCCCCAGAGTCCAGAAGCTTTTACAGTAATTTTCAGAGACTCCTTCCCATCAGGAGTCTTCTCAAGCACCACTTCCCTGGCCGAAACCTTATCTTCTGAAGTTTCGGCCTCTCTTCACCAATGATCACATTCTTCCCTTTAGCCCCTTCAGCTTGTTCTGGATGAGTGAGTACCTTGGCGTTGTTCAGATCAATGGTGTGAACTGGAAATGGTGTTTTATCGACCTGCATCTCAAGCAAGACCAATCGTCCTTCATTGATGGCTGATTGTACCTGTCGACGGAAAACATTGCAGTCATTAGTTGTAAGAGATGAAGAATTATGCCAACTTGATGTTTCCATTCTTAAGCAACTCATCAAATACACGATCACATGTAGAAACATCAAAGGTAAATTGCAGTTCTTCTTGCCGATTCTTTTGAGTCAGCTTAAGTGATGAGCATGAACATAATTTGGCCTTAGATGGCCAAACAAACTCGGTGGCCTAAACTTCTTTCTCCTCATCATCCGAAGAGTTGGATTCGCAATCAACAACATGTGTGTTGGATCAGTAAGTTTTATAGGTATCTTTCGTATTTTTAAATTTATATTCCAAACTCGAAGCTCTAACTTGCACTTGATTAATCGAAAGAAAATCAAAGCCTTCAAGTTTCTCTTTATAATGCGAATGCAAACCACCAAAAACCAAATCCACCAAATCTTTTTTAGAAATTGACAAACTAAAACAATGGTTTTTTATATCTTTGAATCTCTTAAAATAATTCAGTCATAGATTCATCTCTACCTTGCTTAACTGATGTTAAATCAGTCAACTTTGCTTCACTATCCCTACTGTAAAAGTGATCATGAAATTTCCGCTCTAACTGATTCCAAGATTGAATAGAATTTGGGGCCAATGAAGAAAACCAGGAAAAAGCAGTTCCAGTCAAAGCCAAAGAAAATAAACGAACACGCAAGGCATCGCTGAAACTAGCTTCCCCAAGTTGAGCAATGTATTGGCTAATGTGCTCCCAAGTCGTTCTGTTGTCATCACCGCTAAATTTCACAAAATCAGGAACACGCCTGCCAGTGGGGTAAGAAACCAAATAAAATTTAGTAGAATATGGTTTTTGATATAAACGAAAGTTACCCATATCCACCCCAAATTCAGTATAATTACTACTTGATGAGGTTTGTGATGTGAGAACGAGATGATGTGTAGTAGGACTAACAGGTGTCATTGTCTGTACTGAACTTACAGGTGCACACATCAAAAGTTCATCATTAACATTATCAGGAATCGGTCCGCGAGGGACACTGGATCCCTGTGGGGGAATAGCCGGTACGTTGTATGCTACTGTAGCATAAGCCAATTCATTCATTCAGCTAGGGTCTGCCGAACAAGGAATCGACGCAAGCGGTGCAGGTGCTGATGCGCTGACTACCATCGCACCTGTCTGACCGATCTGTTGGACCGATCTGACCGGTCCAACCGTGCTCGGCTGTGCTGGTTGTGGTGGTGGTGTTTGCCCTACGAAATTGCCCGGTGGCATGCCATAGATTGGTTCCTGGGGGTGTATCGGCGAAGCCGATGAGCTAGGATTTACAGTTTCAAGAGAGTAACTACCATCTACTGATTTGCCCTTTTATAATACATCTATCTCATCGGTTATGTTAACGAGAAAATCACTTGTGGACTTATGGGAATCAGCAATTTTCTGGTCCATCAAAGATGATAGTTGACTAAACAAGTCAGAAGGTGAAGCGCTTACATTGTCTATTACCTTAACTTGCTTGTTCTCAAGCGTGAAGGAGGGCATCATGAAATCTTGCACCCTCTTCACCTGGTCGGCTCGATCTTTCTTGAATCCCTTCAAGAATTGTGCTTTGAAGTGTTCCTCACCACCAGTAGTCTTGGTGCTCCTCCTCGATGAGCTCCTCGATGGTTGTAGATATGATGTTATCCTTGTCGAGCTCGCTAGTGGCTCCCATCGTGCGTGAGTAGAATAGATCGGTTTTGAAACCAAGATCTTTCTTCCCCAGTGGAGTCACCAAAAATTATGTTGATGTAAATATGGTCAACACATCAAATGCGCTAGAACGTGTGAATCGCAAACGATCATCACCGGCGGTGCTCCGGCGCAGGCCGATCAGACCAATTCTGCAGGCCGGTCAGACCGATTTTTCCAGGGGCAGCGCGAAGACCTAGATCCACAAGCTCGGGAGGGATCCCGATGGGGCTAATGGAGCTAGGGTTACTCTGAGATTGGCAGACCACTCAGAACACGCTTAAACACCATAGAGACGTAAGAAGAACAGAATTAGGGTTTGGAGGATAAAAAGTAAGTGCAATGTTGATTGAATCGACTGGGATTACCCTCAATCGGCCTTAACCTTCATATATATATAGGCCGGGGAAGTCGTACCCCTTCACGTGTCAGTTTACAAAGATCAAGATTTACAAAATCTAAACCTACTCGGATTACAACAGCCCTAACCGGTCTGACCGGTCAGCCTCAGTCCTTGTCAATTTTGGTTGTCAACACAATGCTCCAGCTATGACTATGGGGGATGTTAGAGTATATCACGACACGTGATTAGATAGGGTTTGTTGGGATTAGGATCCCTAATAATCTAATGCTTTATACACAATGCATCCCATCCATTATATACAATTTATCTTTCTACGCAGGTGATTGTCATCAAGATGTGTATCTGGCAAGGGCAACAAGCCACTTGGACTAGATGCTAAGTGTTGACACGAAAATGTGCAGCGCCAAATGCCAAACACTGAACGTGCAGCGGCGCACCTTGCAGCGCCGCTACACCAACCAATTGGAATGGTATGGTGGACCGGTCAGACCGGTCTCATCGGGGCAGCCCGACGAGGATCCAACGAACGCCTGCCCGGGAGGGACCCCGTCGGGGGAGGCGCACCTTGGGTTGCTCTTGGGTCGGTAGGCCACCAAGAGCGCCCTCAGACGCTATAGAGATGAAGGAAGAACAACATATCGGGGTTGGAAAAGTTAGGGTTTGAAGAAGGTAAATGGTAAAAGTAATAGATTGAATTATTTTTGACCGATTGGATACTCTCAATCGGCCGTGGCCCTTTATATTTATAGGGAGAGGAGGTCTTACCCCATTAGGAGATATACAAATCCCGCATCAAAATACAACTCCTAACTCGGACTGGGCTGTCAATACCGGTCTAACCGCCCTAACCAACCAGTCTAATTGGTCCGCTCTAGGTCAAGTTTTCCCAAAGTCATAACTCTCTCATCCGAACTCCAAATTATATGCATTTGACCATCTCGACGAGAGCTACGCAATGGTGAAGTCAAATCTGCATTTTGGCAATATCACCAAAACCAGTCTGACCGGTTTGTGCACACCAATCTGACCCGTCTGCACAGCCATGCCAATTTTGGTTGTCAACAAATGTCCCCCTATTTTTGGCAAAGCTTGCATGCCAGAAACTAATCTTCTGGACCAAAATTGCCTAAGGATGATGATGGACAATACATCATCCATATGTTGCTTCTCTATACTCGTTATGCATGCTAATGTAGCCGAAATAAGATTTTACAAAGTATAAACATATGAATATATATGAAGAAGATATTTCGGCTGCTGAATCATTTAAACATATTTACCAATACAAATCTTGATGCGGCCATGGTGATCTATCACATAAATCATGGCACCTTTGTGAAGCATAAGTAGGATGTTGATATTCATAACATGGCAACCAAGGATTATACCAAAACCATGGATTAAAATTGGATATACTGAGTATGAAGTCCATGGCACATGCATTGACGGAATAAATGATCAAGACCGATAAGATGACCGTCGATACTTCTTTGCTCTTGGTGATGAAGAGTTCCTCTTTTGATTCCCTTCTAGCCGACTGCTTTGCTTTTGCTTGGCTATCTTCTAGTACTTATGCAATAACTCTTCAAAGCTTAGCTTCTTTTTTGCCTTAGTATTGGGATTGTTCCCAAAGTCCCCAGATGGACCGGTCGGACCGGTTTCAAGACCGGTCAGACTGGTCTTTGTAGATCCGGCACTTTTCTTTTGGTCTTGCCCCCTAGCCGAACTTGTATCTTGCTCAACTATATCATCACTTGAAACATGCTCATCATTAGGGACAACTTGATCAACAGAACTAGCCAAAGTTTCTTCAATGGTCGGCTTTTCTTTATCTTGTGTCAAATCTGAATTTTTACCCAACCGTCCATCTTTCTTAACACGGTAGACTTGCTTGATCACTTTGTGCTTTTCTTTCTTCATAGACTGATTTTCTTGATTCAAACGGTCATTATTTCTATGTGATGACTTACTAATTGCCGGCTCCCTGTAGGTAATGTAATCGGGACACAAATATCTAGGACGAGATGGCATACATGAATTATAATACCATGATGGACAAGAATAAATCATGCTACAATAAGGCCCAGATGGCATAGGCATACGTGATCCATGAGATGGAAACAGCACTGTCATAGGAGAATAATTCCATTGCCGATTCTGATCATGGAATCGTTGTCTTGGAGTAGATTTTGAGTGCTTTGGATGTTTTGGCCTACTAGCATCTTTGACAATGTTTTGTTTATGGGAGTTAGCCGGAAGCTCTCTGGGAACAGGCTTCGCCTTTTTCTTTTGATGCTTTCTACGACCTTTAACTTCAATGGTCTTCCAAACACCAATCTCGGGTTTTTTGGGTTTCACCATCTTTGGTTTGGATTTATTTCTAGAAACCCCAAACAAAGAGGTTAGACCGGTCTTGAAACCGGTCAGACCGGTTTTGTCACAACCAGTCCCTTTATCTTTGCCTTGTAGAAGTATGAGACACAGTTTCTATGCTCTTGCTAGGGGGTTTTAGGTCAACAATTTTGGCTTGAGACGGCTGAATTGTATCTTGACCAGCAACATCAGGCAAACTTTTGCAAGGATTATTAGCCGGCTTTTCAATAGCTGACTTTTGAATAATAGGAATTGCATCTATAACCTTCTTTTTATTAATCAGATCATCCACAAAATTAAGCAAATCACTTATAAAGCTAGATGTGGACTTACTGTGCTTTGGTAGATCGTACATTCTCAACTTGTTGATGACTGATATCTTCATCATGATGACGCCTTGTTCTGCTACCCGATAACAGTGAGGATACAATGTCTTATTGACACCCTTGAGTAGTTCTTCAGGTAATCCTTCAAGTGCCATCATACTGCTAGGGTTTGATGGATCGGCCATGATAGCCAGATTCTCATTCCCCAACGGAGTCGCCAAAAAGTATGTTGACGTGAAAATGTGCCGCGCCAAATACTGAGCACTGAACATGCAGCGTGAAGCAGCGCACCTTGCAGCGCTGCTACGCTAACCAGTCAGACCGGTATGGTGGACTAGTTAGACCGGTCTCGCCGGGGCAGCCCGACCAGGATCCAACGAACGCCCGCCCGAGAGGGACCCCGTCAGGGGAGGCGCACCTTGGGTTGCTCTTGCATCGGCAGGCCACCAAGAGCATCCTCAAACACCATAGAGACGAAGGAAGAACAGCATATCGGGGTTGGAAAAGTTAGGGTTTGGAAAAGGTAAAAGGCAAAAGTAATAGATTGATTTGTTTTTGATCGAGGGCATACCCTCAATCAGCCGTGGCCCTTTATATATATAGGAAGGGGAGGTCTTACCCCTTTAGGAGTCAAATCTTATACAAATCCCACGTCAAAATACAACTCCTAACTCGGACTGGGCTGTTAATACCGGTCTGACAGCCCTAACCAACCGGTCTGACAGGTCCGGTCTGGATCAAGTTTTCTCAAAATCATAACTCTCTCATCTGAACTCCAAATCAGATGTTCCATATATGCATTTTGACCATCTCGACGAGAGCTACGCAATGGTGAAGTCAAATCTGCATTTTGGCAATATCACCCAAACCGGTCTGACCAGTCTGCACAGCCATGCCAATTTTGGTTGCCAACACTAAGTATGGAAGGTGATCGTCAGTAGGTGGTCTAGTGACAGGCAAGTTCATGTATTTACCACAAATAACCAAGAGCTTGACGTTATGGATATGAAGTTGCAGCGGTAAAAAATAAAGGAAAAATCCATCACATGCCAATAGTGGAACCCTAAATCCCTTATATACCACTGTTAGTGACTGTGGGGGGACCCACATGTCATACATACATCGATGGCATATGAGAGGAGACTATATTTTTTCTCAGTGGCATATAAGAAAATTGCCAAAAAAAAAGGATTAATCATGACATCACCATCATAAAAAAATAGGTATATAATAGAAATTGTGTTCACTATAATGTAATTGACCCTACAAAATCAATCTAACTCTGAAGCTTGAATACCTCGATTCTAGATTGGGATAGACGGCCTGGAGGTTGTGTAAGGCAGAGTCTTATGTATTGTGAAGTTCATGAATTTTAGTATCGCCGGTGTGGTCCAGCGATCGGAGCACAACTGCACCTAACCACAAGTCCACAAAGAACCATAGTTTCAATAAATGATATGGTTATTACGGAGAACACTCATGACTCGTGAAAACAATGCTGAAGGCATATTAATTAGGGCTACCAATATACCATTAGGCTTAGTATGATCTACCAGAAGCACCTTGACACTGGATGATCTGTAATTACTATATGAAGAATGACCGAACATGACTGATTCAACATTCAATGTTCATAAGTATATTTCTTTTTTGTATGCTGCTGTTGCCATAGAGATAACAGAAGCTACTTAGTTTAGGGCCTAATTATTGCATGGATATATACTGGTTAGCTATATTCAATTGTATCTTTTGGCAAGATGCATCTTAATTACCTGGTTCTCTTTGTTGTGTCAAAATGAAATAAAGAATCCCAAATTACAATGATTGCAAACAATGGTTACTTCTATTAGTGTTAATGTGTGCCTTAGTTTTACCAAAAAAATAAGGGCAAAGGTAATCTCCTAATTTTATCATCATTTTTGGGCCTCGCAAGTGAAAGGCCAAGTGTTTAAATAACACTATCGAGGTCAATTGTTTCATGCAACGTTCTTTTAAAATATGCCGATATAATCTTAATTCTGCTGTGAAAAGAACATGAATCCATAGTTCCCATTCATGTAACCTATGCACTCTTCTGTATTACTGTAAAAATAATGATAACAAAGAGCCAGTGGTATAAGAAAAAAGATTTAAAACCATGTCATAAAACACAAAAATGGACATCTAGTCTCACAAATTCCACTGTTGGCGTAGAAGCCGGTCTAAGGGCTGTTATTGTTGAATATTAGAGATGCTTCACATTTTAATGGAAAGAGACCTGGCATAATGTATGGTAACAGGTGTTGTATTTAAGTGGCTAGCCCCATTTTAGTTGATTCAGTTTGCTTCCATCTCAGCAACTATGTCGGTCAGCGTAAACTATGTAGCTTATGTAACATCAGCAGCATACAAAAAATATTGCATGACTGAACGCACAATTTAGAACTGCAAATGGTGCTTAGTTCACTGACTGAACACAGATTGTCTGACACTAGGCATTTTACAAACATGTCCTAGCTAGAGTTGCATTGTTAACTTATATCCCTAACAGAAAATGGAGTGCAGGCCTCATAAGAGTTCGATCAGTTCTTAACCAAATAGACATGAATAAGATTAGGCAGCATCATTTCATACATGACCAACTGATGCCCAGTACACAAGGCTTAGCCGTGACGCATGATGTCGACATGCCACAATGTGGTTTTGATGATGTTGAAGGTGCAGATGTCGCCTTCCTTGATCCTGTTGTCCGCGCAGAACCCCCTCCAGCCCCGAGTGAGCATATTGCTTTTCCCATACACCAAGAAGCGCACCTGCCATGACCTGAGGCCATGATCCTCGTTCGCCGTAGTCCTGAGCGTGATCTCAGAGGTCCTGCGGAGCTCGATCGCCTTGCAGAAATTCCCCGGAACATACTGCAATATAGCAATGCTGGACATGAGCTGACACTGCAAATGATACATGAAATGCAAGAGGTTTCTTCTGCAGACCAATTAAGCTCATGTTCCAATAACCGATCAATCCTGTCTAGCATCTTATAGGCTTGCTTATTGTCATAACACTCACGACATAATTATATTTTAAAAAAGAGCATCACGAGATAAATAAATGATTGCTTTACCAAGATTTTCGAGAGTATATAGGCACTGATCTTCCTCTTCAACCAGGATGGTGGTCCGATCTCATAGACAATTGACGGCGATGGGGCCTTGTTCAATGAAGTTGTAGGACTTTTTGGCCTCTTGGAATTCTCTTCACCGTCTGGCTTCTTGTCCTTGCACTTGCGTTTCCTACTGGAAGATGGAACATCTTCCTTTTCCGTCTTGGCATCGGAAAATGCTGAGAAAAAAAGGGACAGACATAATTACTAGCTCCTAATTCAATCAATTTCAGTTACATTCAAAGTTTCGGAAACTAACTCGTTTTATCACTCTGCTCTAGCTCCTTGCTACTGGTGCCCTGGTCCTTGCAATGACGCGTGATGTCGACGTGCCACAATGTGGTCTCGATGATGTTGAAGGTGCAGATGTCGCCTGCCTTGATCCTGTTATCCGCGCAGAACCTCCTCCAACCCCGAGTGAGCTCACCCGAATGGCGAATCTCGTACACCATGATTCGCACCTGCCATGACCTGAGGCCATGATCCTCATCCGCGGTCGTCCTGAGCGTGACCTCGGACGTGCTGCAAAGCCCGATCGCCTTGCAGAAGGTCCACGCAATTGTCTGCAATAACAATGCTGGACATGTGCTGACACTGCAAATGACAAATGCGATGCAAGAACTTTCTTTTGCAGACCACTTAAGCTCATGCTCCAATAACAGATCGATCCTGTCTGGCATCTTATTGGCTTGCTTATTGTCATAACGCTCACGAGATATATAATTCGTTTTTGAAAAAAGAGCATTACAAGAAAAATAAATGATTGTTCTTACAAGGTGATTTGAGAGAATATAGGCACTGATCTCCCTCTTCATCCAGGATGGTGGTCCGATCTCGTAGACTGGCCTATTCATTGACAATGGCGCTTTGTTCAACGAAGTTGTGGGACTTCTTGGCCTCTTGGAATTGTCTTCACCGCCTGGCTTCTTCTCCATGCGCTTGCGTTTCCTACTGGAAGATGGAGCATCTTCCTCTTCCATCTTAGTATCAGAAAATGCTGAGAAAACAAAAGCGACAGACATAATTACTAGCTCCTAATTCAATCATATTCTGTCAGCTGTTTCAACTCAAACATTCAGAGTTTCAGAAACTAACTCGTTTCATCACTCTGCTCTTGTTGCTTGTTACTGGTGCCCTGGTCCTTGCAACCTTTCTGGCAGCCGTCAGGTCCAAACACCTTGACGGTGAACACCATGTTCCCCTCGTACCTCAGCAGCAGGACATCATACTCCATGATGCCGTGGGACGCCAGGAACCGGGACCAGCCGCCGGAGAAGAAAAGGGTACCTGATGATTGATCCTTCTCGACGGTGATGAGACAGAATTTACACAGCGGGCTGAGGAGGATGGAAATCGAGCTTCCCGTCTCGAGTTCAGAGATGTAGTTCTTGACAAATTTGGGAGGGATGCCCTGCATGCGCAACAGAAGAATTAGGTGCCATCTTCCCCCATAATGTTCAGGAGGATGTAAGCCTGAACACTGATTTCAGCAAGATTGAAATTATGGGGGCTAACCATCTTTTCCATGGAGGGAGGGAGAAGCACACTGATGAACTGCGGCCTGTGAGAACCGCCGCCACTGCCGCCGTGGTTCGCAGCTAGTGATGATGAATGATAGTGAATTGTTAGGCGTCCGTGCGATGAACAACACAACTGAAGATACGAAGTTACGAACCACTGATTGGGCGGCTGAACTCTCGGAGGCAGCAGGTGGTGTCGAAGGCCTTGAAGGTCAGCAGGCCGCCGCTAGCTTCGTGGCGGAACACGAGGAAACACCCGGCGCCGAAGCCGTGCGCTGCGGCGAACTCGGGCCACCCGCGCCCCAGGAACGCGCCACCCGCGTCCCGAGCGACCTGGACGCGCCAGACCTTGCCCAACGGGCTGACCAGGAGCGCCGTGCCCCCGGCGCCGCCGTCCCAGTGCCGAGTGAGCTCGTCGGAGATGCGCTGCGTACAGAGGCAGGTTTAATTTCAGCGTCTCCTTCCATTCGTGTCGTGACAGCATAGGAGCGACACTGCCACAGATGTGTGGCTGAGTTTAGTTCTTACCAGATTGTGGGAGGTGGAAGATGGCAGCAGGACCTTGAGATGCCTAGAAATGGCGCCGGACGACGATCCCATACGTCGACGATGACGGCGACAGCGGGTGGTGGCGGAAGAGGAGAGGGGGAGATTTCTGCTGCTGGCTCTGTATGTGGTGCGCGCCCGTACGTGCTCGGGCCTCCGGTGGAGTAGCCGGAGACTATATATGTATGCGACGCCGGCCGGCGAGGGGTTCACACCACATAGCAGGTTGCTTTGTGCTCCTGCCTCCTGCCGCGTACAGGTGACCTACCTGCGGTCAAACTGCTAGACTGCTGCATCGGGTCCTTCACGGAGTGATGGCCGCCGCCGCATGGGGTACAGTACAGTGCGCAGGGAATTGGAACCGACCGTGCTAGTGCCTGCTGTTAATGCGGATCGTCATCAATGCAAGATGAGCTCTCGTCTGGGTTGGAGCTGAACGAACACGGCGCGATTGACGAACAGGCTTTGGCCACTCGGAGCTGAGCCTGCTGTCGACCTGTCCCCATGTTTTGAATGACTCCGTCCGTTGAAATCATCGAGACAGGATTGGTGGCGAGCAACAGCTCGACAAATACGGTCAGCTCTCCAGCAAGCTGCTCTAGCGAGAGCTACTGAGCTAGGATCTCTATTCTAATTCAAGGTTAATAATTTAGCCAGCAGATGACTTTAGAAAAATGCTAATAATTTAGTTAGTTGTTGGCTATATATTTTTATCATATTATATTAAACCAATCTAATAGTCAGCTTATATAACAAGTTGGTTGCATCGATAGGGTGCATCGTACTTGATTCATCTTCCTTCTCTCATTCTTTCACCAAAAGTCCGTGTTACAGCTAGCTAAGAGCAGGCTGTAAAGTTGTAGTTTGCTTCTTTTTTTCTCTCCTCTCCAACTCAACACAAATATTACGTGCATTCCAAGCCTATGTCGTCTTATAATACTTGCTCTTATGCTAGTGTCGTATAACTTGCAACCCTTATAACAACCCACTTGTATAATACCTAGATATTGGTATAGGCTATATCATTAATACATGGTCAACCTCATACTCTCACGTAATATTTTGGAATCTGTGTTTCAGATGGCTGTAAGTTTACAACCCGTTCCTTTTCTCCTCTCATATCTCCTCCATCTTAGCACTTATATGATGTGGCAACTTATATAGTCTATTTACATATTCTTATAATACTTAATCTTACTACTAGTTGGCAAGGTTGCCCTGCTTGTTTCAGCTTGAGATTGTTTCGATCCATCGCCACCGACTCCGGATGGGATTCCATGCTGGCGGTTATTAGTTCCAGCACGGATGGATTTTCGGAGGGGAAAAAAATGAAAACAAACAATGCGAGGATGGGTGCAGCTAGACATCACCCAAGGTGCTAGAAACCATTTCCATCACCTGAAGACTGCAGCCCACGAAAAGTAGCCCACGAACTCCCCTTCCCCTTCCTCGCCCCCACGCCGCCCACCATCCTCGCTTCCGGGGGATCCGCGGCCGGCCTCTGCCCCGTCCTAGGGAGCACTCCACCGTCCCCGCGCCCTCCCCCGCCACCACGTCACCGCCCTCCTCGTCTTCGGTGGCTCCTGCAGCCGAATCTTCTGCCACCAGGCTTCACTGCCGTCTCCGCCACCAGCTCCACCACCGGCGAACCTTATCACACTCCCTCGCCGCCTACCCCCCGCCCACAGGATGTCCTTTGCCACCCACGGCCGATGGCGCCCCGCTGCCTCGCCGCATCGCCCACAAACCGTCGCCACCGCCAATCTGCCGCCACCCAAGGGCTCTCCCTCCAGTGGCGAATCTAGTATGCGGATTTAGGGGGGCTTATTTTCCTCCTCTTCTTTCTCCCTCCTCTCTTTTTCTTCTTCTTCCTTCTCCTTTTCTTTCTCCTCCTCATTCATGGTTGAAAATTGTTGGGGGGGGGGGGCTTTGGGGTGCTCCATTGGTTGTATGGGGTAGGAGGGGCTGGAACCCCCTGCACCTCCTGGATCTACCCGTCTTCCTCTACAGCCTGGGAACATTACCGGTGACAACTCCCGACCCCGAAGCCCCCAAACCCAACCCTGAAGCCCCCACCCCTAACCGTGGCGAGGAGGCTGGCGAGCACCGTGAGCTCGAGGAAGAAGAAGCTGTTGCTAGGCTGTTTGGACCGAATTCGTTTCGCTTAAGGTGATGACTAGCGCGATAAACACGCTAGCGATGTATAGCCACGGCGTGCGAGAGGGTCCACATCAACATCGTCCAATCCCTATCGCCATGGCACCTGCCTGTAACACCCTAATTTTCAAATTAGGAACCTAAATAAATTTTGCTTAGATTTCTTTTAGGATCCATAAGGTTTTTATTCCCTCATTTTGATTTTAGAGCATTCACCGTGAATTAATGGTAATTTACATAACCATAAAAAGAAATATAAGGAAATATAGGTTTTGTGCATTTCATACCTCATTGCATTGTTTTATTGATTGTTCTCCATTTGAATTTACAATTTAAATTCAAATTCAAATACATTCAAATGCATTTCTTTTTCTTCCTCTTATTCACTTTGGGCCCGGCCCATCTTCTTCTCTCTTTTTCTCTTTTTCCTCCTTCTTTTCCTCCTTGCAGCCCAGCCCAAGCCGACCTTTTCTCCTCCTCCCGCACGGCCCAGTTGGCCTGGCCTCACTTCCTCTCTCTCTCCGCGCGGCCCAGCTCCTTCTCCCCGGCCCAGTGTCGCCCGCGCGGCCTGCTTCTTCCTCCCTCCCCCTTTCTCTCGCTGACGGGTGGATCCCACCTGTCAGGGTCTTCTCCTTCCCCGAGCTAGGCTCGGACTCGACTCCGAGTCCGGCCAGCATCCGACGCCACCCTGCGTCGCACGGAGCCTGGGCCCGCACGCCTAGGCACCCGGCCACCCTATTTAACCCCCGTGCCCTAGCGCCACTTCCCCCAAGCCACCGCCGCCGTCTTCGCTGAAAACCCTAAGCGCCCAAAGCTTCCCCGCCGCCGCTATCATTGCCTAGCTTCGGCCGCCCGTCGCGCCGCCACTCCGCCGCTTCTTCCCCTCCGCAAGCTGCCGCAGACGCTCCGCCGTGGGGTAAGGATGCTCGCGATCCATTTTCCCTCTTCTCTTCTGCCTTCTCGCGTTCACGCGACCTTGCCGACGATCCCGAGCCGCTCCTCGCCGCTGGCCGCCATCTGCGGCCGCTCCCGCCGCCTTCGGAGCCTCTAGATGTATTTCCCGTACTGCCCGCGACCTCCCCGACCAAACCCGGGTCTAAACCACGCTCGGGAACGCGTTTACGCGTTACCCTGACGAAGCGCCGCCGCTCGCCGCCGCACCTCCTCGCCGCCGGCGCTCCGCGCCGTCAGCCGCGTCATAGCCGTAGGATCTCAATCCAACGGGTTAGATTAGACCTAACCCGAGTCAGTAGAACCAGATACCGGTCAACCCGAGATAGTTTTGCGCTTTAGCCCCTGAGTTTTGTAGAAACCAACCCGTAGTCCACGGCAGTTCAAAAGTATTCGCGGATAGATCCTTTTCCTTCTGTTTAGACCCCTATCTTTTCCAAAAAAAGAACCCGCAGTCCTAAACCCCTCTGTTTTGCAATCTAAACCCTAGATCTAAGGTTTAATTACGATCTAGCCCTCAGTTTATTTGTTTAGAGCCCTTCTAGTTTCAAATCTTCTACAAATAAGTCCATAGAATCATATTTTAACCATAACTTCTCCGTTTTAGCTCCGTTTTCATCGATTCTTGCGCTCACGCGATCCTTGCGACATATACAGTAGCTTTATAATGTTATTTTGCTCTGTTTATATTATTTGGTGTACTGTTTCTTATTTATTGTATTGTTTGCTTGTATGTACTTGTTTGTTATGATAGACGGTACGCAGTTCGAGGGTCCGCAAGAGCTAAGCTTTGAAAACGTTCCCGAGCAGCAGCAGTTCTTTGATGAAGGCGAGTGGTCCTTGATCATATTCCAGTCCCAATAATTTTATAAATACACATTTACTTTATATGCATGCATGTGTCTAGAATATGACGGATCCCAAACTAAGGATATGCCTAGTTTCTTTTGAAATTCCTTGATTAAACCCGGGATTGTTAAATTTATGTTATAGCTACGTTAGTTGCTTCTATTTAGACTTTGGTTAGATAACCTGAAAATCATGATTTCACTGGTTTATTTCATGTGCTTGGAATAATTTATGGTGAAAATTAACATCATTGCATTTATTGGAACATGGAGAACCACCTAGGAAAATAGTACAACCACAATACTATATGGCTCTGGTCTTGACTAATTAATTAGAAACTCTAACTTATGATGATCTTACCGAAAGGGCAAGAGGGGTTGCATCGACGGGGTATAGCTTGGTCCTCTTTAGGCTTTGATATGTGGTCCTTGGCTAAGACACCTCCTCATTAGGGAGAGTTATGACCGCTTTGACTTGAAACCTTAGCGGATTGTTATAAGTTAGAGAATTTGTAAACGCCTCGTAGTGAATCCCTGCCACTCACCTTGGAAGTGTTTAAGGGCCTTGCAAACCCGAGCATCAAGGGAAACATGAATTGTGGGTAAAGTGTACAACCTCTGCAGAGTGAAAACTGATATATCAGCCGTGCTCACGGTTAAGAGCGGTTTGGACCCTCACATGATAATTGAACTTAAAGATGATCTAAATCAATGTTGTTCATTTATATTGTTGAATATTTATCTCTGTTATTTACTTAAGGGTTGGTATATACTTACACTTAGTTAATGCTCGCTAAATAAAACTTGACCAACTAAAAATGCTTATCGCAATGAAACCATGCCAGCCTTTCTTTGATTTGGCCTTGCATGTCATATAATTTACTCCACTTGCTGAGTACCAACCATTAGTGTACTCACGCTTGCTTTATTAAAGCCAATGCTGCTCAGCACAAGATAATTGTTGGAGTTCCCTGAAGATCTTAAGAAGTTGTAAGCGTATATCTCCCAGTCAACTGCCTGTGAAGTTGAAGTCCGCTGGTAGTTATAAACATTTATTATTTTGTTTAAGATTAAAACTTTTGATTATGTAATAAAATACTATAATACTCTATTTCGTTATAATATTATTTCAGATATATATTTGTATTGTCTATCATATATGTGGAAATTGATCCTAACGCACACATTTGGTTGCCTTTCCAAAACCGAATATGACACTGCCTCTCGGCATCCCGACGGCTGGGCCAGCAGACCGGGTGTGACACTGCCACACGGCCTCTCGGCATCCCGACGGCTGGGCCAGCAGCTTCAAGTGGGCGAGCTCGTGGAGGCCGGGGTGCGAGGAGGATGATGGCCGGGAGGGGCGACACGGCGGACTACAAGTTGAATGCCAACAGGTGCCGATAGACGCAGAACGGACGAGATGGCCCAACAACGAGTAAAAGGCCTAAATTTTGTGTTGGTTGCGCTCAAGCCCAACAACAGGTAAAGGCCCATTTCCAAAAACGCAACGCAGAGATGAGAGATGTAAATCTGAGGTGATTCTTCCTCTCTATTCATTTACTTGTCAGATTTACCAAAATGTTCTTTCCATTTCAAAGAAAAATGTTGTACAGAATAGAAAAAAAGGAATTTCTCTGTACGGACCAAACCCAAATAATTACAATCAGAAAGTCATCTTCTGCCTCATCCATTTCGTCGCCGACCATTTCTCGCCTTTCAGAACAGGGCACCCGCTGTGGATGCTGTTCGGGTCAGTGTTGCCATCCAATCCCTGAAACGAGCAGATAGATCATCATTGGTTGTAGGAGGAAAACATGTGTTGTGAAAGCTGGGTGTTTTAAGAAAAAACAGCACAGCTGAAAAGTAGGAACTTTGGAATGCTTTGCCTCGTGCTTAAATCAATGTATGCTTCGCGCAAGATCTGTAAAACCACAGAGAAGAATAACACACCATGCTCCAAAAGAGAACGGCATCGCCTTTGTTTGGCTTGACACACAGTCCTCGGACAATGTTTCCTCCGCAACTGCACTGGCCTTCTCCTGCCTGGAGCAGAGATAAGAGTTGTCCAATATCAGGCCAGCATAAATCACGTGACAAGTGACTAGGAGAGGAGTGCTCGCTTAAATAGCAAGATGAATTGACACATTGTCAGCTAACCTGTGGGAAATGGGTTTCACCACCTTCAACACCATCAGTCAAATACATCAGCATTGTAGCAACACGCTGCCCCCCACGTTTCAGGTTATACTGCAGGTATACAATCCACATTGATTCATGTAATCGATAATTAATTTTAACACGAACAAATAAACTGGTGATTTCACAAGAATCTACATCCTGAAACTTGCCTTATATGTTCAACTTACAGTATCAGAAAAATAATCATGATGTGGCCTATAATATTGACTTGCTTCATACCTGTAATTATTGAAGTCAGCTCACAACAATAGTTAAGTGAAAAATATAGAGAAGAAATTACTATCTCAAATCCATAGAGTACCTCAATACTTGAATAAGTTCCCCGTTTTCTTTAGGTATTTGAGAAAACACAGAAATCCGTTTCTCTATAGCCTACACAAGTGTAAAAGAACAAGAATAATCAATAGGACGAGCAAGGTTAAATTGCAGCATTGCAGTGCATGTTAGATATCATGCATAGGCAATGCATGTCAGATAATTAAATTACTAAACAGAGTACAAGTAAAATATCGCAACTAGATGATGCACAACATAACTGCACCTAACATGATGCCTGCACTAGCCAAAATAAATATAATTTCAATGTATGATGTGGTTATTATGGAGAACTCATCAGCCATGACAACTGTTGCATGAGAATGTAAATCTACAATGCAAAGATAGAGAAAACATTTAAATGAGATGCATCTTGGCACTACATGATTTTAAATTACTTTGATAAGGATCACCGCTAATTTGAAATCAATAATGCTCATAAGTAATTTCTTTTAGTGCCGATGTTGCATTTTGGCATAACAGATGTACTCATTGTATGGCCTAGCTCTTGCATGGATAATAAATTGGTTAGCTGTGGCAAATGGCATCTATTTGGTTAGATACAACAACAACAACAACAACAACAACAACTTAGCCTTTTGTCCCAAACAAGTTGGGGTAGGCTAGAGATGAAACCCACAGAAAACATGAATAAGAAACACAAAAAGGGTACAAGCCAAAGGAAGAGTTAGGGGTTAAACAAAAAGTAACAAAGGTCACGGTTCAGGTACGTTAATTGCTAATCTCCAAGCGCTCCTATCCATAGCTAATTCCTTAGCGATATTCCACTCCTTAAGGTCTCTCTTAACCGTCTCGTCCCAAGTTAGTATAGGTCTACCTCTACCTCTCCTTACATTATCGCCCCACTTTAAAACTCCACTACGCACCGGCGCCTCGGGAGGCCTCCGTTGTACATGTCCAAACCATCTCAACCGATGTTGAATCAACTTCTCCTCGGTAGGTGCCACCCCGACCCTATCTCGAATCTCTTCATTCCGGACTCTATCCCTTCTTGTATGCCCGCAGAACCAACGCAGCATACGCATCTCTGCTACACTCAGTTGCTGGACATGTCGCCTTTTTGTAGGCCAACATTCAGCACCGATAGCATCGCCGGGCGAATCGCCGTCCTATAGAACTTACCTTTTAGCCTCTGTGGCACCTTCTTGTCACAAAGGACGCCAGAAGCCTGTCGCCACTTCAACCAACCGGCTGAAATTCTATGCCTAACATCTTCATCAATGTCTCCATCTTTCTGAAGCATTGATCCTAGATACCGAAAAGTATCCTTCTTGGCCACCACTTGACCTTCGAGGCTAACGTCCCCATCCTCATGCCTAGTCGGGCTAAAGTCGCACATCATATGCTCGGTCTTGGTCCTACTCAATCTGAACCCCCTCGACTCTAACGTGTGTCTCCACAGCTCCAACTTCATATTAACCCCTGCCCTACTCTCGTCAACTAGCACCACATCATCAGCAAAGAGCATACACCAAGGGATATCACCCTATATGTCCCTTGTGACCTCATCCATCACCAAAGCAAATAGATAAGGGCTCAATGCTGACCCCTGATGTAGTCCTATTTTAATAGGGTGCATTAGTAACTTAGTGCCAAGCTAAAATAGGAGCAAAGGTAAACTCATAAATTCAATATCCTAACAGATAGAAGGCAAAGAGTAAAAAACGAATCTAGAACTGAATTTAGTTCATAAAATGTTTTGAAAGATGTAACATTTTTAAGAAATAGATATATTATTTTGCTGTGTAAGTGTAACTCATGAAGAGACCATGACTCTGTCATAATCACCTATCCAACATATGCTACACCCTTCTTTGTCACTGTCAAAGAATGATAACTAACAGAGAGATTATAAAAACTATGTTATGCAACCAAACAGATGTCTTAGTCATACAAAAATTCATTGTTGCAGAAAAAGTAAGTCAAAGGGCCAACAGTTCAATACTTATAGTCAAAGAGGTATTCACATTTTAATGGTGAGAAACCTGCAGCAAACAGCAAACAGACCTGAATGACTGGAGATTTTCTTTCTTCAGAATTCACGAACATACCAGAACTTGTCCGAACATCACTTTTTACACCCTGAAGACCATAGAAACAGTGACATCATAAATACAGAAAATATAAAAATCACATCCCCCCGGTTTTCAGAAATTTAGCCACAAAAAAAATCCAATGACGTAAAAGTTCCTCAAACAACTCCAGCAATAATTGATCTTTTCATAAACACATAAAGATGCCATACAGAAAAGCACGTCAAAACTAGGATGTAAAGAACCTGAACTTCATGTCTCCAAAAAAAAATGGCATGGCAACATTTCTGAGGCCAAAATAAACAAATACGGCAATGACACAAGACCTTCAATTTCATAAGTAAATAGTCATATATCAAGGTCATTCTAAGAAATGGGGAGAGATTTGTTCTGATATTTCTAGTTAGTACATAATGGTACACTCAAAAGGAGATGTGTAATTGAACACAAGATTAAGGGATTGAGATGAAAACTAAAGTTCCCCAAATAGCCAACTAAAAACTAAAAGTTACTTGACTGCTGATTTAACGAAAAACAAAATGTCTAGTTAATACTGGAAGACAAATGCCATGTATTAGAATCAACATACCTTTCCCGTTGCGACATCCACTACAGTGGAAATTTGGAGTCTTGGTCTAGCAATTGCCATTAGGTAATCACATTCCTACAAATATTATCATTAAACGTCTTACCAGAAGAACCAAACACAGAAAAATGAACATCCAAAACAAAGTGATAGGCATTTGCTAATAGTGGGTGTCTACGTTATGATAAACAGGGGAATGGGTCTGAAGTCAATAAGTCATAAGACGATAGTTGTAATCAGATGCACTAATACACTAGAAAGTATATTTTTAAGAAAAATAAAAAAAACTCTAAACTCCAACAGGCCAGAAAGATCATTCAAAGAAACATGGAAACTAATGTTTGTTTCCCTGTCAATATGATTCACAGTTTTGATTATCTCTGATAGGGATTGTTTGGATAGGCACAATTTTGGACCATTTCCCTTGCAAATCCAATGGGATTGAATATAATTCATGCATGTCCAACTTAGCTCTTACAGAGTATGACAATGAATTACAATATGAAGGAAATTGTAATAGAAAGATGGAGTTGGTTATTCATTATTTTTATCTTAAAAATATCTTATTCTTATCTCAAAAAACCTCCTCACTCTAAAAAATGATTTAGTAGACTTTGATTTCTCACAGTATCAGTTTTATCTATTGCCACCGTCATGAGAGATTGCAACAGACCCAGGCACATCATTGTACTGTTGCATTTTGTTCCTGCCCAACACACCTCATAGTACCACTGGGCTGGAAGTAAATATTGCTGCTCATATATTAAATATTACTGCCAATATAGCAATCTCCCTAGCTCCATACTCCAGCAATATACAGCAAGCAAAAGAAACTCAGTAACACCATGCTTGCCTACTATCAGTTATGCCGCTATGTATGGCATAGTGGCATTGTGCATGATGTTATTGTCTAAGGCTTAGAGGGAGAGGGCCAAACCTCTGAACTAAGAAAATTATGGAAAACAATTATCCTTGGTGTCCAGCTGATAACTTCAGGCTTCACCTAAACATCATAAACAATTTGATTTATGAGAAAAAAAATAAAAGTGCTCGATATGTGGATGCTTCACAAATGAGCTAAGAAATTGAATGTTTAGTAAGTGTGAACTGAATTATATTGCAATAGATTATGCAATTATGCTTTATGAGCAAGACAGTAAATGCAACTTTCATTCAATCGAAAGCCCACAAGTTTTCAAATACTAATGTAGCAAATTTCAGAGAATTCAAATAGTTTTGTGTAGTCACTGCAGAAGATAGACAGATAGATTCTCCAGATTAAATCTATTTGATGGTTCAGTTTTGTAAAGAAAAATAACATCTTGGTAGACCATGTCCAGCAACTACAACTGATTAGTGAATCCTAGGGTGGATTGCAAGAAAATAAGCCAAATGAAAACAGTAGTTTACACAACATAATCATGGAGAATATAAAACTTGATACCTTAAACTAATACAAAAACTTACATATCCAAGACGAAGAACAGCAGCCTCTGGATCATTATCGGCGTGCATTAAATCTGCCATGCATAACAAAGAATGTTTCATAACACACATACTCAAACATAAACCTAAATCAAAAATGAATAGGTCGAAACAACAGGTATCGAATTGATGTTATTGAATCGAAACAAAATTAGAGAACTTTCAGCAATGCAAAAATAAGTGAGCAAAGAAAAACAAGCATGTGTATTGTTGGATGCAACAAAGACGGGGAGGCACACATACGTGAGGGGTCATCCAGCCGATGGAGAAGTGCTAACTGAAGCAAAGAACCTGCATTTGTGAAAACATGGAAGCAAACTGAAACCAAAATATGTTGAAGCAACACATCTACTATGCACACAATATACTACAACTACTACAACTTAGCCTTTTGTCCCAAGCAAGTTGGGGTAGGCTAGAGATGAAACCCACAGAAAATAAGAATAAGAAACACAAAAAGGGCACAAGCCAAAGGAAGAGTTAGGGGTTAAACAAAAAGTAACAAAGGTCACGGTTCAGGTACGTTAATTGCTAATCTCCAAGCGCTTCTATCCATAGCTAATTCCTTAGCGATATTCCACTCCTTAAGGTCTCTCTTAACCGTCTCGTCCCAAGTTAGTCTAGGTCTACCTCTACCTCTCTTTACATTATCGCCCCGCTTTAAAACTCCACTACGCACCGGCGCCTCGGGAGGCCTCCGTTGTACATGTCCAAACCATCTCAACCGATGTTGAATCACCTTCTCCTCGATAGGTGCCACCCCTACCCTATCTCGAATCTCTTCGTTCCGGACTCTATCCCTTCTTGTATGCCCGCAGAACCAACGCAGCATACGCATCTCTGCTACACTCAGTTGCTGGACATGTCGCCTTTTTGTAGGCCAACATTCAACACCGTATAGCATCGCCGGACGAATCGCTGTCCTATAGAACTTACCTTTTAGCCTTGTGGCACCTTCTTGTCACAAAGGACGGCAGAAGCCTGCCGCCACTTCAACCAACCGGCTGAAATTCTATGCCTAACATCTTCATCAATGTCTCCATCTTTCTGAAGCATTGATCCTAGATACCGAAAAGTATCCTTCTTGGCCACCACTTGACCTTCGAGGCTAACGTCCCCATCCTCATGCCTAGTCGGGCTAAAGTCGCACATCGTATGCTCGGTCTTGGTCCTACTCAGTCTGAACCCCCTCGACTCTAACGTGTGTCTCCACAGCTCTAACTTCATATTAACTCCTGCCCTACTCTCGTCAACTAGCACCACATCATCAGCAAAGAGCATACACCAGGGGATATCACCCTGTATGTCCCTTGTGACCTCATCCATCACCAAAGCAAATAGATAAGGGCTCAATGCTGACCCCTGATGTAGCCCTATTTTAATTGGAAAGTCACTGGTATCGCCATCACATGTTCGAACACAAGTCATCGCATCCTTGTACATATCCTTGATGAGGGTAATATACTTAGTTGGCACACAATATCTTAACGCTAATCGAAAATGAGAAACTAGCAATTCTGGAAAACAGATCCATAGGAAGCTAAAATGTAACAATTGATGTTGATGGCATAGTCTGATCTAAATGAAGAACATTAAGAACAAGGTCACATTTAGCATTTCCATATGAAAATCTGATACAGTTTATTAGAACTTGCTCCATCACCCCATGGTAAAAACTAGGCTTTGCGCATCGAGATAAAAGGTAATTTCTTGTAGTCATGCCATGAAAGTGTGCTACAAGAAAACTTAACTATGTCAAACACATCAGCACGCAACAAGTTAAGGATCTGACTCACTAGCTCGCCCAATTTGGTGACAACTGCCGGCACCCCTGGGCACCGGTAAGCATGTGGAAACAAAAAAATGACCGGGCGCGTCCTGCATGCCAAGATGCCCAAAACAATCATGGTTCAGCACCATGTTTAATTCCCCCCAAACCGAAGTTGACACCGTAACCGCACCTAATCCGACCGTTGAAACTGTTCCCACCTGATCAGGGATTCAGTGGCGCAGTACCTAAAAAATGCGGTCGAAATTCCGCGATTTAGCCCACGTCAACCACTATTCAGTCAAAAAGGTGTCAGATTTAACGAGAACACTGACAGTTCCGTGGCACCGGAGCTGCAGAAACCATCCAGCCTGAAGCACGCTCGAGATTCGGCGATCTCCCGATTCCCCAAGCATCCCAATCCAAGCTCAAGCTCGAATCCAGCAAGAAACTAGACGAGTGACGGCGCAGGAGCTGCCGGTGGGAAGCGAGGAGCTCACCGAGGATCATCCCGAGCGTGACGAAGGTGAGCAGCGGCAGGAGGCGCCGCGCCCGCCACCGCGCCATCCCCGCCGAATCTCGCCGCGCGCTTGGCCGCCCGAGGCGACGGCCGCGGCCGAGGAGAGCTACGGCGCCTCAGCGCCTGCCAGGGCCGCGAGATGGCGGTGCTCCCTGTTCTTCCCCCGGCCGAGAAATCCCGGCGACTCCGGGGAAGAGAAGTCGTCGTGCCGTTCGCGAGCTGGTCGGCGCTGGAATCTCTCGACTCTTGAGTCCCTCTGTCGGGTCTTTACGGTTTCGCATGTCGTGACTACGGGGCGCCCGTTGATGTTTCACGCTTGATTACTGCAAGATTGATTTGGATGTTAGTACTTGTGTAAACACGACGATGGGCGTCATATTGTACGGCATCCAAATTCTCCCCGTTTCAAATTATAAATTATTTTAATATTTCTATATATATTATATATACATGATGAGTTTTTTCTACACTCGCACGTAGCTACTTTCATCATTAATATACCACCGTACGTATATCCGTATACTCATTTATCATATTTATCATTTTAAGTACGTTCATATACTAATATACTATACTAATTCTTAAGATACTTCAACGGAATAGATATGAAAATTTTCAAAAGCATCCCTATTTTTTAAATATATTATGATTATATCTTAATATTAGTATATAAAAATAAGTACATCCATATATTCTATGTATGATAACATACCTAACATATATATATACCATCATATATCATATATGTTCTAGTATGATCACACGCTCCACGTACATACTCTTCTGAGATATATCCTACATCATGATATACATGTGGGAGTAGCTACAAACGAGTGTAGAAAGGATTTTTCTATATAGGATGAGTTTTTCTACGCTCGCGTGTACCTATTCTCATCATCAGTATACCACCTATAATATATTTAAAAAATAAAGGTGCTTTTTGTGACACTCAGATAATTAGTGTTGTCACACCCTAAAATTAAGTATGGTGTTATGTGCAATAAGTGGTAAAAGTGTGTTTAAAAATTTAAATGCTAAGGGAAAAGGGTTATTTATATAATTATATTTAAATTAAGGTTCTTTTGTGCTAAATGGGTGAACATGGAGGGTAGAATTCAAAAGTGCGAGGGTTATTTTGCAAAAGTTAAAACTTGTGTTTAAATCGCAAAAGTAGGTGAAACTACCCTTTGGATATTAATGTGGTGTAATTTTAAAATAGGATTTATGCAAAGTTTAGAAATCTTGTTAAATTTCAAATTGATTGCAAATTCTTAGCTCTTCTGTGGATGAACCTTAAAGCAAAGTTGTGCATTTTGAAAAACTATACACTTTTGCTTTTGGGCCCATCTCCATTTGAGCACTGGTTGGAAAGTTATCTATACATTACAGTAAGGTCCTTGTATTTTCTGCTTTTTGCAACCGGGTCCTCCATCGTCTTCCCCGCCGTCTTGAGCTCCGCCCGTGACCGCTCTCTCTCCCTCCCTCTCTCTCCCATCAGCTGAGCCGCGCTATCCCCTATAAAGCCGACCCGAACCCCACCTCCCCTCGTCTGATCGCCTCTTCTTCCTCCTTGCGCCACCGAAGCCCGCCCGTGCTCCTCGCCGGAATTCACCGTGACCCCTTCACCCCGTCCAAATCCCCACGGCCCACCACTTCCCCACCTTCTTCCCTAGCTTCCCGACCTGATCCGGTCCAGCCCCCGGCCCTCCTTCGCCGGAATTGCTCCCACCCCGAGCCGCCTCTCGCCGGAGGCGCCCCGCCCGAAGGCCACCTCACCTTGACAGCATCCCTCCGTCACTTCCTCGGCCAATCTAAGTATGGAAATCACATCCTTATCTCCCCCTGGTGCTCTTGTGCGCTTTAGATCCCCATGTTCGCCGGCCCTTCGCCGGGAACGGCGACGTGCCGCCACGGCCGCCGCCCCTCCTCGCCGCCGGCGGTACTCCACCCCTGCCCGTTGAGCCCCACCCCCTCCAACAGACTCCCCACACTCTGTTGGTCATGCCAAGCCAGCCCCTCCCCGCCGGCGACCTCGCCGCCGGTGGGAACATGCCGGAGCCGAACGGCCGGCCGCCGTCGGGGCCTGGGAGGGGCATAAGTGTAAGGATTTTTAGTGTTCCAGGGACCCAGGCACAAAATACCGAGGACCCCCCCTAAATGCTGTTGTTATTTCATGTGGATAATGCTGCTACATTGTAAAATTCGTAGAAAACTGTAGAAAAATCCAAAAATTGCAAAACTAATTTTTTTGGAAAATAGATTTCAAACCCTACAACTTTTATTAATGAAGTTTAGTATGAAACTAAATACTTTTGCATCTATTTTAAACCTAAGGTTAAGAGGTATTTTGTGTATAACTTCTACATATTAGCTTTGTTTCTTATGATTTTTAGTATGTAACTTCTATAGGCTGTGTAATCTTGTGTAAAAGTTTCAGACTTAGCTTTGTTTTGTAGTTTAACTTCTTTTGAATTTGGGTAATTCAAATTTGAGATGATTTGAATTAACTAAGCATGTTCCTTAGGCTTAATTAGTTAGATCTTTTTGTCATAATCTAATGTGTTAATAGTTAGTCTATAATTAAATTTTCAAGACTTTATAGTTCTATTTACATCAGTTTTGAATTTAAACTTGAAATTTGAATTCAAATTCAAATGTTCTAGTTCCTGTTTTCAATAAATCCAGTACTATAATCATGACTTAATTATAAATGATAATTCAAGCCTAAACCCCCTTGTTTCATGAATTGATTTGTGTTATTTATTGGATTGCAACTTTATCGTGAAATAAAATCTTTAACGCAAGCACCATCTCAATTAAATTGTTGCATATCATGTAGAGTCAATGACGCTCGACGACGGAGACTACGAGTTGGTCTTGGGACTAGACCAAGGGTTTTCTGAAGACCCAACAAACGTCGCCGAGGAACTAACTGAAGCCCCGAACCAAAGTTCGGAAGCCTCTGACACTCCTGCCCCCAACCCCACTCAAGAAGGCAAGCCCCGATGCATATCCTAATATTTCAATTCATTACAAATTCATTATTATGTTATATATCTTGCATTACGTCTAGGACATGAAATGGAACTCTAGTTGCATAAGATCTTAGGAATCCAATGTATCGTACCCGTGTCCTTATCGCATAGACGCTCTGCTTAATAGGGCCGGTAAAAGACGGGTGATTTCCTGTCACCCGCGCGATATAAGAGTTGCATGTTTACTATTCCGCAAACACTATAAGGATAATGGATAGGGTCATGTGCTGTATCATGACCTGAAGTTTTACCCTGTCTGTTTTGTTAAAAATGGATAAGGTCGATATGTGTGGTAGTGGTGGCTAAGCGTTCGAAAGTACTAGCCACATGCCGTGAAATATGGTAAAGCGGTAAGCCTAGTACCTGAATGTCCCGGCAAATGGACATATCTCCACCACTCGACTTTTATTTTATGTTTACACGCACCGGCGTGTGGAAGTACGTTCTGCATGGCATACAGGAATACGGGATCATGTAGTCGCGCTACAGACGTATGTCCTGCAAAATTGGTGTGCGTACGGTCCTGCAGCCGCTTGTGGTGGCCCTGATCCATAACCCGGAATATGAGGGAAACGGTTGCTTCGGAACGACCTGTCGGTGTTCCAAGCGTGTGTGTTAGGTTTACCTTGCAAGGTTTGAAACTCGATTCAGAATCGTCCGTCTCTCACGGATTTTGAGACTGCTTATTCCTTCTGCCACATAGAGTAAGAAGTGTAACTAATGATGGAACAATCTTGATGGATGATAATCTCTACCTTGCTTGCTTAGTATAGGTGCTAACCTAGAATGAATAATCAACTAGAATAGAATATGAAAGCTAAAACTTGAAAGTAGATCATACTCTTTATTGCTTTTCAGCTGAAAATAAACCCATAACCTTTACAATGCCTTCATGAGTCTAGTTACGGGCTAAAGTATACCCAACCCCGGGTAAGTCTTGCTGAGTATTAGAATACTCAGCCTTGCTAGTATCTTTTTCAGGTATACACTTCGAGAATCCCGCAGATAGTTCTGCGTGGCCAACTTCGGTTCCGCATGGCTGGTCCGTGGAGTGGGATCCGTCCCCGACTGGCAGCGACCCTCCGGAGTGACGCCAGGCTTTGGGCTAAGCATGGTGTCAACTTTTGCGACGTGTGTAGTCGCGTATTTATTTTCTTTCCGTTGTGAGCATGGACAAGCTGTTAGCTTGTCGGTTTAGACACTGTTTGTATAAATTTTAAGTTTGAACAAGGTTTGTAATAATATTTGTATATCTGTAAATTAAAAGTTGATGAGTTATGCTGAGATTGTAAACTCGCCTTCATGCGAGGTAAACCTGCTTCGACCCTGTTGAACCGTGGTTGTATCGGGCGGAAACTCGACAGACCAATGGGTTGCTCCGTTTGAAGTACGTTGAGTTAATATCGGCTAAATAGCGATGACTAGCGCACTTGAGCCGGAATAATTCAGACAGTTCTGCCACAGCTGGTATCAGAGCTGTAGGTTTACTTTTACATCTGGAATAGCTCTTACAAAGTGTTTTTAGGATAAAATTGACCAACAAATGAGTTTACAACGTACGTTGGATCCGTTAAGGTTGGTGTTTAGAACGCAAAGCCCTAGGGAAGTATATGGGAATTAATAGGTGGCTACTAGAATATGTATATATGTATAGATAGTTCTGACTTGCAGCACTACTTCCTGTCAAACTTAAATTCATGCACAACCCAACTTTACTTCCTGTAACAACACCTACGATCGTGAGGTAAGAAGGTAAGGATCCTCAGCTAACTGGGGAGTTAGCCTTCCCGTCGGTGATGCGAATCGAACGCTGTTTCTCAAGCAGTGGCCTACTTGAGATGCTGCCAATATATCAACTTAGGTTAATTATATTGGGAGTATATGGTTCGGCGCAGGGTATAGCGATTGCTGTTCATACCCCCGCATTTTGCGGTACCCCTGTGAATACGTTGTTTCGATAACGTATGTTAACGTTGTCTGTACGACAGTAATTGTACAGATGCTGTTTCTATAGTGAACAGTACTGTTTGGGGACGCTTTCATGCGTGCTGCCATGAAAGGTTCATATATATATATATATATATATATGTGATCTTCTTCAGGTATACTAACCACGATTAATAGGTTAAGGTGGATAGGACTTATCGACTAGTTATTAGTAAGAGACGTATGAGTATGCCACCGAAATTAACCGCGTAAGTCCGAACATATTCGGCAGTTATTTTTGGTTGTGAGGACGAATAGTACGTGCATGCATAATTCGTCATCGAACAAACGAATGCAATGTTTGTTTAATTCTGTTAAGGATAAATAGTGTGTTGTTTATCTTTAGAATGGGTTGATAGGATTCTCATGGTAGTTCTAAGTTGAGTATCTTAAGTACCTTAGGTATCCATTTGATTTTCAGTCTTTGCTGTTATCAGAGTTGTTTATCTCATTCCATTTATCTTGTGATTTCTCAGCAAGGTAAAAAGTCTCACCATTTGCATTCTTGTTGCAGATGGCAGCCCCTCCTAACGTCTTTTGGGATCCGGCCGGGCATTTTCATACAGATGCCTTGCACTGGGAGGGTTTCCCTCGCCTTCTCTGGGAGTCATTGCGTTCGCTCCTTTATACTGAGCCTCCACAGTACGACGCAGTGGAATATCAGGAGGAGGGTGTTCGCCGATGTCGAGTTAGAATGACTATTCCCCAGCATCCCTTCCGTTCCAAATGGCAGCCTATTGAAGTTGATGTGATGGGCTATCGAATAGTTGACACCATTGAAGGAGCAGCACTGGAAGCCATTTATCTTTTCTGTAAGCAGCATCCAAGTGAAGCTGCAGGACAGCCGATCGGTATATTTTCTACCACTGATCCCAAGGATCCAGAGTGGGATCTCAGAGTAGTCCTCGAAGGTCACAGATTAGAAGGTTCCACGGAGGAAGCACTTCGGGGTACTATGCGGTTTATGGGTGTGCAGCATCATTATCAACTGCTACTACGTCGCGAGATGGGTCAGTTGATCAATACTGCGCGGAGTTAATATAGGGAGGCTGATAGACAAGTCACCCAGGTTGATCAACTTCGAGCTTTGGTGTCCGAGAAAGATGGGATCATCGCTGGCTGAAATGAGACTATTCATCACCGGGAGGACCAGATAAATGAGAGTGATGCGATAATCACCCAACGCAACACGATCATTGAGTTCCTCCAAGAGCAGATCCATGACCTCATCCTGGAGATTGATGATGCCCAAGCCCACATCAATGAACTTCAACAGCAGCCCGCACCTCCTGCTGTACCAGCCCCCGAAGAGGAAGAAGAAGATCCGGAAGAAATCGAAGGAGTCTTCGAGATCGATTCTGAGCACGGAGATCCTGTTATCAGTCCCCATCATTCTTCCTCTGGCAGTCAGTCATCAGTGGGCAACTTTGATGACTTTTAGTTTTGGTTGAGTGGGTGACAGTCTAGTTGTAATTAGTGTAGAAAGATGTAACATAGGTAGTGCGTAGTACATTTAGATCAAGAGCCACTTGTTGTGTTATATGTGGCATGTGTACTTAGGCAATGGCTTGTAGTGGTTAAAGTGCGCTGATGTAAGATGTAAGGATTACCAGTGTTTAAGTAGTAATCTAAATCTTGTGTTCTATTATCTTGCTCAATATCCTTGCATCTGATCTGAGTGGATTGACTGGAGCATATAAATTACATTTCCATTTGGTAATTGTATATCATCTGAAACTGGAGTAAGAATGTGGTTGATAATGGATATCTCCTTTATTTCAGATGGTTGGAGCTACTCGCGGAACCCTGGAAGGATTTCGGACGGATCAGGCTAGCGGTTCTCAGCAACCGCCACCACCACCTCCAAATCTGGCCGAGGTTATGGTCCGACAAATAGAACTCCTCAACCAACTTGTACAGGCTCACATGGGCCACTTCCATCAGCAACCCCGAGGCCGAGATGAACCCCTATCGGCGAGTTACCAAGACTTCCTCAGTACCCAGCCTCCATTATTCCATAAGGCAGACGAGCCTCTGGACACTGATGCTTGGCTCCGTACCATCGAGTCCAAGTTCGCCTTATTGCCAGCCCCATGTCCGGATATGAATAAGGCGCTCTTTGCAGCCCAGCAACTTCGTGGCACAGCTCACCTATGGTGGGATCATTTTTACGCCATGCAGCCTGCCGATCATGTTGTCACCTGGGACAAGTTTCGGACCGCCTTTCGAGCGCACCATATACCCGAGGGACTCATTGAGCGAAAGCTCAATGAATTTCTGAATCTGACTCAAGGAACCCGCACCGTTTTGCAATATGCACAAGTCTTCAACCACTTGTGCCAGTATGCGGGATATCATGCGGACACTGATGCCCGCAAATGTGACCGTTTCCGTCGTGGCCTGAGCACCAAACTCAAAGAACGACTGAATTTAGTAAAGGCCGAGAATTTCAATGAACTGGTCAACATGGCCATTACTCAGGAAGATTGTATCTCAGCCCACAGAGCCGAAAAGAAACGGAAGACACCTACAGGGCCTGCAACTATGCAACCGTCAAGGTATCGGTTGGTCTCGAGTAATGCCCCTCGAGCCCCGCCTCGAGGCAATTTGCCTGACAGATGGGTAGCCAGACCACCCCAACAGGCACGATTCAACCGACCACCGGCACCACAATTTCAGCAACAACCACAACAAGGTCCACGGTCGAGTTTTTCGCTCGCCAATCAAGGCAACTACCGTTGTTTCAACTGCGGAAGCCCGTCCCATTTCATCAAGGATTGCCCTCAACCTAGGAAGTCTTTCCAAGGGCAAACATCCAGTTCAACCAGCAAGGGCAAGAACAAGAGGCAGGTGGTCCAGGTCCACCAAGGAAGGGTGAACCTCACCACACTCTCCTAACTCCCCGAAGGGGCACCAATATTAACGGGTACATTTTCTATCAACCATCACCCAGTAATTGTTCTTTTTGACTCTGGTGCCACCCATAGCTTTGTCAGTGCAAAGTTTGGAACTAAAATGGGCCTGGATCTTTATCCTGTTAGTGGGGTATACATGATAACAACTCCTGGTGGTAGAATCTCCTCAAACCAAGTTTGTAGAAGCGTGCCAATTCAAATGGGTAAAAATCTGATGAGGACAGATTTACTATTACTAGACCTAGAAGGGATGGATGTTCTTTTAGGTATGAATTGGATGACCCAGCACCATGTGTCTTTAGATATCTCTTCTCGAACTGTGGAGATAGATTCACCTGGGCTCAAGCCTACCATTCTCTATCTTCCACAACCGAAGTCCCTCAACTCTTGCACCTATGCTGCGTCTGGGATCAAGTTAAAGGATATCCCTATCGTCTGTGAGTATCCAGATGTCTTTCCAGACGATTTGCCTGGAATGCCCCCAGATAGAGATATCGAGTTTATCATAGAACTCCAACCTGGCACAGCCCCTATCTCTAAAAGATCTTACCGTATGCCTCCTAACGAGTTAGTTGAGTTGAAAATCCAACTCCAAGACCTCCTTGACAAAGGTTTCATTCGTCCAAGTGCATCACCATGGGGTTGTCCAGCCTTATTTGTGAAAAAGAAAGACAATAGCTTAAGGCTATGTGTGGACTACCGTCCTCTCAATGCGGTAACTATCAAAAATAAGTATCCCCTACCCCGCATTGATATTCTCTTCGATTAGCTAGCCGGAGCTAAGGTATTTTCTAAGATTGATTTTCGTTCCGGCTATCAACAAATCAAGATCCGGCCCAGTGACATTCCAAAAACTGCCTTCTCCACCCGATATGGTCTATATGAATATCTAGTCATGTCATTTGGTCTTACCAATGCTCCCGCCTATTTCATGTATCTCATGAATTCTGTCTTCATGCAAGAACTCGACAAATTTGTTGTGGTCTTCATTGATGACATTCTGATCTACTCCAAAAATCCAGAAGATCATGCCAAACACCTTCATGTCATTCTACAATGACTAATAGACCACCACTTGTACGCCAAATTCTCCAAGTGCGAGTTTTGGTTAGATACTGTGAAATTTCTGGGCCATACCATCTCTGTTGACGGTATATCCGTTGACCCCAGCAAAGTACAAGAAGTGATGGATTGGAAACCTCCTACATCAGTCCATCAAATCCGTAGTTTTCTTGGTCTAGCGGGCTATTATTGTCGCTTCATCCCGGATTTCTCCAGAATAGCCAAACCTATGACCGAACTACTAAAGAAAGGTGTTAAATTCTCTTAGGATCAAAAATGTGATGATGCATTCCAAACTCTCAGAGATCATCTTACTACTGCTCCAGTCTTGGCTCAACTAGATGTGTCAAAACCCTTTGACATCTATTGTGATGCATCAGGGATCGGACTTGGTTGTGTGCTTATGCAAGACCGAGTAATTGCATATGCATCACGAGCACTTAGGGTTCATGAACAGAACTATCCTACCCATGATCTTGAACTCGCAGCAGTCATTCATGCCTTGAAGATCTGGAGACATCATTTGATCGGTACGAAATGTCACATATATACTAACCATAAAAGTCTCAAGTACATCTTTACACAGGCAGATTTGAATATGAGGCAAAGACGCTGGCTAGAACTTATCAAAGATTACGTTTTGGAAGTACATTATCATCCAGGCAAGGCTAATGTCGTTGCGGATGCACTCAGTCGCAAGGCACATTGCTCTTGCTTATCTGTAGAAGCTTTCAATGAGACTCTCTGCTAGGAAATGAGAAAGCTCAATCTAGAAATCATTCCCCAAGGTGACTTAAACCATCTCTCGGTTGAAGCCACACTTAAGGATAGCATTGTTCTAGCTCAACAGCGCAATAAAGGAGTTAGAATCATTAAACAGAAGATAACACAAGGAGAGGGAAAATATAAGTGCTTCCGAGTAGATCCAGAAGGAGTTTTATGGTTCAACGAACGTATCGTTGTACCTAAAGACCACAAGCTTCGTAAACAGATAATGGACGAGGCCCACCTATCCAAATTTTCTATGCACCTGGCAGTACAAAGATGTACCAGGACCTGAAACAAAACTTTTGGTGGACTCGTATGAAACGGGAATTTGCCAAGTATGTCTTAGAATGTGATATCTGCCAAAGAGTCAAGGCTAGTCATCTAAAAACTGTTGGTATTCTTCAACCTCTACCTATTCCCTCTTGGAAATGGGAGGATATCAGTATGGACTTTATTGTTGGCTTGCCCAACACTTCTCTGAGGCACGACTACATTTCGGTAATCGTTGATCGATTGATCAAGACTGCCCATTTTCTTCCCGTGCATACTACGTATAATGTCAAAAAGTATGCCGAGATTTACCTGGATCAAATTGTTCGTCTTCATGGAATACCTAAGACGATAATTTCTGATCGTGGAGCACAGTTCATTGCTCGGTTCCGGGAGCAACTTCAATATGCTCTTGGGACTAAGTTAATCTGAAGCTCTGCATATCATCCTCAAACAGATGGACAGACTGAAAGAGTAAATCAGGTATTGGAAGATATGCTCAGAGCCTGTGTCCTCCAGTACGACTAGAATTGGGACAAATGCTTGCCACTGGCAGAATTTTCGTACAATAACAGCTATCAGACCAGTCTCAAAATGGCCCCATTCGAAGCATTGTACGGTCGCCGGTGCCGAACTCCTTTGAGTTGGTCACAAACCAGTAAGCGTAAAATCTTTGGACCTGACCTAGTTATTGAAGCAGAGGATAAGGTAAAGATTATACAGAACAATTTGAAGGCAGCCCAGTCTCGACAGAAAAGCTATGCTAATATACGAAGAAGACCATTACAGTTTCAAGTCGGAGACTTTGTATATCTTCGAGTATCTCCTACTCGAGGTATTCAAAGGTTCGGCGTAAAAGGGAACTGGCCCCTCGATACATCGGACCCTTTGAAATCCTTGAAATCTGTGGACCCGTAGCTTACCGTCTTCAACTTCCTTCTCAATTAGCGGCCATCCATAACATCTTCCATGTATCCCAACTTAGGCAGTGTGTTAAGATTCCTACCGAAATCATCGATTCCCAAGCCATCGAAATCGAGCCTGATCTGACCTATACGGAACATCCACTTAGAGTGCTAGACACCAAAGAGAGAAGCACTAGAAGAGAAACCATTAGGATGTTCAAGATTCAGTGGAACCATCATATGGAAGAAGAAGCAACATGGGAAACTGAATCCTATCTTCAACACAATTTCCCAGATTTCCTTCGAGCCAACCTTCAGACTTGATTATCCAAATCTACCCTGTTCCGGAATCTCGGGACGAGATTCTTTTTAGGGGGGAAGGCTGTGACACTCAGGTAATTAGTGTTGTCACACCCTGAAATTAAGTATGGTGTTATGTGCAATAAGTGGTAAAAGTGTGTTTAAAAATTTAAATGCTAAGGGAAAAGCGTTATTTATATAATTATATTTAAATTAAGGTCCTTTTGTGCTAAATGGGTGAACATGGAGGGTAGAATTCAAAAGTATGAGGGTTGTTTTGCAAAAGTTAAAAACTTGTGTTTAAATCGCAAAAGTAGGAGAAACTACCCTTTGGATATAAATGTGGTGTAATTTAAAATAGGATTTATGCAAAGTTTAGAAATCTTGTTAAATTTCAAATTGATTGCAAATCCTTAGCTCTTCTGTGGATGAACCTTAAAGAAAGTTGTGCATTTTGAAAAACTATACACTTTTGCTTTTGGGCCCATCTCCATTTGAGCATTGGTTGGAAAGTTATCTATACATTACAGTAAGGTCTCTGTATTTTCTGCTTTTTGCAACCGGGTCCTCCATCGTCTTCCCCGAGTCCCCGATCTCCTCTGTTCCGCCGGCCGCCTCCCGAGCTTCTGCAGCGCTGCGCCGCCCGTCCACACGTCACCCCATCCTCCTCCCACCGCCCGTGCTGCCTCCGCTGTTATCCCCTCGCCTTGCCACGTCGCATCGCCGGAGCCGAGCGGCTGCCACGCACCCGAGGGCACGCCGGCGCCGCCAGCTGTCTTGATCTCCGCCCGTGATCACCCTCTCTCTCTCTCTCCCTCTCTCTCCCATCAGCTGAGCCGCGCTATCCCCTATAAAGCCGACCCGAACCCCACCTCCCCTCTTCTGATCGCCTCTTCTTCCTCCTTGCGCCACCGAAGCCCACCCGTGCTCCTCGCCGGAATTCGCCGTGACCCCTTCACCCCGTCCAAATCCCCATGGCCCACCACTTCCCCACCTTCTTCCCTAGCTTCCTGACCTGATCCGGTCCAGCCCCCGGCCCTCCTTCGCTGGAATTGCTCCCACCCCGAGCCGCCTCTCGCCGGAGGCGCCCGAAGGCCACCTCACCTCGACAGCATCCCTCCGCCACTTCCTCGGCCAATCTAAGTATGGAAATCGCATCCTTATCTCCCCCTGGTGCTCTTGCGTGCTTTAGATCCCCATGTTCGCCGGCCCTTCGCCGGGAACAGCGACGTGCCGCCACGGCCGCCGCCCCTCCTCGCCGCCGGCGGTACTCCACCCCTGCCCGTTGAGCCCCACCCCCTCCAACCGACTCCCCACACTTTGTTGGTCATGCCAAGCCGGCCCTCCCCGCCGGCGACCTTGCCGCCGGTGGGAACATGCCGGAGCCGAACGGCCGGCCGCCGTCGGGGCCTGGCAGGGGCATAAGTGCAAGGATTTTTAGTGTTCCAGGGACCCAAGCACAAAATACCGAGGACCCCCCCCCCTAAATGCTGTTGTTATTTCATGTGGATAATGCGGCTACATTGTAAAATTCGTAGAAAACTGTAGAAAAATCCAAAAATTGCAAAAATATTTTTTTGGAAACTAGATTTCAAACCCTACAACTTTTATTAATGAAGATTAGTTTGAAACTAAATACTTTTGCATCTATTTTAAACCTAAGGTTAAGAGGTATTTTGTGTAAAACTTCTACATATTAGCTTTGTTTCTTATGATTTTTGGTATGCAAATTCTATATGCTATGTGTAACCTTGTGTAAAAGTTTCAGACTTAGCTTTGTTTTGTAGTTTAACTTCTTTTGAATTTGGGTAATTCAAATTTGAGATGATTTGAAATTAACTAAGCATGTTCCTTAGGCTTAATTAGTTAGATCTTTTTGTCATAATCTAATGTGTTAATAGTTAGTATATAATTAAATTTTCAAGACTTTATAGTTCTATTTACCTCAGTTTTGAATTTAAACTTGAAATTTGAATTCAAATTCAAATGTTCTAGTTCCTGTTTTCAATAAATCCAGTACTATAATCATGACTTAATTATAAATGATAATTCAAGCCTAAACCCCCTTGTTTCATGAATTGATGTGTGTTATTTATTGGATTGCAACTTTATCGTGAAATAAAATCTTTAACGCAAGCACCATCTCAATTAAATTGTTGCATATCATGTAGAGTCAATGACGCTCGACGACGGAGACTACGAGTTGGTCTTGGGACAAGACCAAGGGTTTTCTGAAGACCCAACAAACGTCGCCGAGGAACTAACTGAAGCCCCGAACCAAAGTTCGGAAGCCTCTGACACTCCTGCCCCCAACCCCACTCAAGAAGGCAAGCCCCGATGCATATCCTAATATTTCAATTCATTACAAATTCATTATTATGTTATATATCTTGCATTACGTCTAGGACATGAAATGGAACCCTAGTTGCATAAGATCTTAGGAATCCAATGTATCGTACCCGTGTCCTTATCGCATAGACGCTCTGCTTAATAGGGCCGGTAAAAGACGGGTGATTTCCTGTCACCCGCGCGATATAAGAGTTGCATGTTTACTATTCCGCAAACACTATAAGGATAATGGATAGGGTCATGTGCTGTATCATGACCTGAAGTTTTACCCTGTCTGTTTTGTTAAAAATGGATAAGGTCGATATGTGTGGTAGTGGTGGCTAAGCGTTCGAAAGTACTAGCCACATGCCGTGAAATATGGTAAAGCGGTAAGCCTAGTACCTGAATGTCCCGGCAAATGGACATGTCTCCACCACTCGACTTTTATTTTATGTTTACACGCACCGGCGTGTGGAAGTACGTTCTGCATGGCATACAGGAATACGGGATCATGTAGTCGCGCTATAGACGTATGTCCTGCAAAATTGGTGTGCGTACGGTCCTGCAGCCGCTTGTGGTGGCCCTGATCCATAACCCGGAATATGAGGGAAACGGTTGCTTCGGAACGACCTGTCGGTGTTCCAAGCGTGTGTGTTAGGTTTACCTTGCAAGGTTTGAAACTCGATTCAGAATCGTCCGTCTCTCACGGATTTTGAGACTGCTTATTCCTTCTGCCACATAGAGTAAGAAGTGTAACTAATGATGGAACAATCTTGATGGATGATAATCTCTACCTTGCTTGCTTAGTGTAGGTGCTAACCTAGAATGAATAATCAACTAGAATATGAAAGCTAAAACTTGAAAGTAGATCATACTCTTTGTTGCTTTTCAGCTGAAAATAAACCCAGAACCTTTACAATGCCTTCATGAGTCTAGTTACGGGCTAAAGTATACCCAACCCCGGGTAAGTCTTGCTGAGTATTAGTATTAGAATACTCAGCCTTGCTAGTATCTTTTCAGGTATACACTTCGAGAACCCCGCAGATAGTTCTGCGTGGCCAACTTCGGTTCCGCATGGCTGGTCCGTGGAGTGGGATCCGTCCCCGGCTGGCAGCGACCCTCCGGAGTGACGCCAGACTTTGGGCTAAGCATGGTGTCAACTTTTGTGACGTGTGTAGTCCCGTATTTATTTTCCTTCCGCTGTGAGCATGGACAAGCTGTTAGCTTGTCGGTTTAAACACTATTTGTATAAATTTTAAGTTTGAACAAGGTTTGTAATAATATTTGCATATCTGTAAATTAAAAGTTGATGAGCTATGCTGAGATTGTAAACTCGCTTTCGTGCGAGGTAAACCTGCTTCGACCCTGTTGAACCGTGGTTGTATCGGGCGGAGACTCGACGGACCAGTGGGTTGTTCCGTTTGACGTGCGTTGAGTTAATATCGGCTAAATAGCGATGACTAGCGCACTTGAGCCGGAATAATTTAGACGGTTCTGCCATACTTTTAAAGTTTTTTGTATATATACTTTTGAAGTATTAGTATATGAACATACTCAAAGTGATAAATAAGTATGCGGATATACGCATAGTGGTATACGGATGGTGAGAGTAGCTACATGCGAGTCTAGATAAAACTCGTCATATATATATTATTTGCTATGCATCTAGATATAAGTGTATATTTAGGTGTATAAAAAATGTATGCATCTAGAAATATCAAAACGATCTATAATTTAAAACAGAGGGAGTAAAAGAAACAACCTCATTTTCTACTGCAATATATAGTTATAGATCCGTTCACAAGGAATAGAAGTGAAATTCCGTGTCTTTAGCATTTTTTATAGAAAAGGGTTCCTGTTTCATTCCTGCGGAAAAAAGGTAGTTCACGGTGAAAGGTCTAGCCGTATTTGAGGCGATTATTGTCTTTAGCATTTTGTCCACATGACACAACGGCGCAACAAATTTTTCACAAATAAATATTTGTCCACCAGAGCTTTATACGCTATCCCGGAGGTAACGTAACTTTGACAAAAATAGAGTTTAAGTGTCAATCGAAGCCTTTGGTTATGGTTCACAGCTAAAAATAGAGTTTAAGTGTCAATCGAAGCCTTTGGTATGGATTAGCCATTTGAGACACCATTTGTCTCGAACTTTTGGATGAAGTTGTGCTATTTTAGTAGGAGAATAAGATTATATAATTATTTTGACTCGATCTATAATTTTTAGCATCATTCTTAAGTAAATAATGCCCTAGATCTATGAAGGAGAGAGAAGAAGATTTATTTTTTTCCTATTTTTCAAAGATGCATGTTAGATTTTTTCTAACATTTAGTGGTAAAATAATATGTTGACTTTTTTATTGTTTTTATTTAGTACAAGTTAAATTGATTTTTTCCCACACCTATGCATATATAGAAGTATATATTTATATCAATTTAGGGCTCCATTTCTTTTTTAAAAATATTTGATTTTTTTCTATATTTACGTACATGCATGTTACATTTTTTCCTAATATTTAGTGGTACAATAATAGTTTGGAAATTGATTTTTTATTTAGTATTAGTTAAATTAATTTTTTCCAACACCTATACATATATAGAAGTATATATTTATGTGAATTTAGGACTCTATTTCTTGCGAGAAAATAATTTGATTTAAATTTTTTCTATCTTTTCTGATATGGATAGGATATGGATGTACAATGCAAAAAAGATGGACATCTATTTCTGTGGAGAGCTTAATAAATTCATTCGAGTTGTTGAGAACCATGCAAAAAATGAGAAGACATGATTGATGCATTGCCCATACAATGCCTGCAAGAATTTAAGAGCATTCAGCGACCCAACTACAATCAGATCGCATGCGATGGTGAGTGGTTTTGTTAAGAACTACAAGATCTAGAAGTATCATGGCAAGACGGATGCTCTCCCTCCGAAGAATAATCCACTGGATGAAATCATACAAGATGAGGAGTTTGACAGAATGTTTTATTCTTATTTTGATGGTGGTGGAGATGATGATGACGATGATGATGATGATGATGGAGTTGCTGATGATGATGGGGTTGGTGGATTCCAAGATGATGATATCGACGGTCCAATGGATGGTGATAGTAGTGGCGATGAACTTGATGATGGTGATTTTCTCAGCCAGCTGTTGCGCCACACCAAAGCGGAGATATTGGTTGCTAGTGCTAGGAGGTTAGCAAACTTCGAGACGGTGAGAAAATCAGCAGAGGAAAATATATATATGAGCGATCGAAGGGATGCTTGAAACACTGGACCATGCTTCGTTTCATACTTGAGCTCTTAACTCTGAAGGGTAAGCATGGTTGGTCAGATGGTAGTTTCAATGATCTACCGCGTATCTTGGCTTGGTTGCTTCCAAAGCCAAATAAAGTGCCAGCCAACACATACCAAGCAAAGAAGCTTGTGAGCCCGTTCACGATGGGTGTGGAAAGAATTCATGCAAGTTCAAATCATTGTATTTTGTATCGTGGGGATACTTTCAAAGACTTGAAGAAATGCCATGCATGTTCTGCAAGTCCGTACAAAAACAATGCTGGTTACTATGGTGATGACAATTATGGTCCAACCGATGTGAATAAAAGGAACTTGGTGAAGAATAGTGTTGCCTCTGTTGAGCCAGATGACGCTACTTTAGGCATTCCTGAGAAGCAGAGCTGAATTCCTGCCATGGTTATGTGGTACCTCCCAATTTCCGATCGTCTGAGGCGTTTCTTCTCGAATCCAAAGGATGCTGAACTGATGCGATGGTGGGATTCAGATAAGCGTAAGAAGGATGATGGAAAGCTCCGACATCCAGCTGATGCTCGGCAGTGGAAGGAATTTGATGAGAAGTACTATCTGGAATTTGGAAATGACCCGAGAAATGTTCGGTTTGCATTGAATACGGATGGAATGAATCCGTTTGGTGAAACAAGTAGCACCCACAGCACATGGCCAGTGATACTGACGATGTACAACCTACCTACAAGCTTGTGCCAGAAGAGGAAGAATTTTTTGCTATCCGTCCTTATACAGGGCCCCAAGCATCCTGGCATTGATATAGATGTTTTTCTTGAGCCTCTGATGCAAGAGATGGAAACTTTATGGAAGGAGGGTATCAATATCTTTGATGATTTTGCACGGCAGCCCTTTAATCATTTTAGCCATTATATTTATCACCATCCATGGTTACTGGCATTGTTTGTCCTGTCAGGACAGATCAAAGGTAGGACGGGATGCACGGCATGCGTGGATGGCACCGTATCGTCTTTCCTTGATGGTTCTCGAGAGGTAGTTTACCTTGGGTACAAACGCTTCTTGGTGGAAGGACATAGGTACCAAAGTAACAAGTTCTATAATCTTTTGATGGCAGGCCTGAATTACATTCTACTCTAGTACAACGAGACGGGCACTATGTTTTCAATATGGTTAGGACCATCCAAGTCATTTATGGGAAGAAAAAGGAAGATGGGAAGAAGAGAAAGAGAGATAAGGCACCCATCGATTGCGTACCATTCAAGAAGCAATCCATCTTCTACAGGTACTTGCGGTATTAGATGGATCTTGAGGTCCGCCATGCAATCGATGGTATGCACCTAAAGAAGAATATGTTTGGTAACACAATTGGGCTCCTCCTGGAGACATCAGCCAAAACAAAGGATACCTTAAAGTCGCGTCAGGACTTGGTAGCCATGAAGATAAGACAAGATCTTCACTCTGTGGATAAAGGGAATGGCTGATATGAACTTCCCCCAGCTAGCTACAACTTGATAGGTGATGAGAAGAAGGCAATGTGCGAGATCTTAAGAGGGATCAGAGTCCCGAGTCATTTCACGTCCAACGTAAGGAAACTAGTCTAGATAAAAGATCTATCACTATGCGGCTATAACTGTCATGATTCTCATGTATTGCTGACGGTGTTCCTCCTGATTGCAAACAGAGCGATCAAGCCAGTATATGTAAAGATGGTAATCACTCGGTTGTGTTACTTTTTCAATAGGATTTCACAAAAGGTGATCGATGAAGATGAGTTGCAGGATCTCCAAGAATTCATTGGGGAGACTATGGCGCAGCTCAAGATGTGGTTCCCTCCGGGGTTTTTTGATATAACCGAACACCTAATGATTCACATGGTCGATCAGATATGGGCACTTGGTCCACTTTACCTAAACAAAATGTGGACGTATGAGCGTTTTATGTCCATCATCAATCGGTACATACTGAATCGTGTTCATCCTGAGGATCCATGATAGAGGGATACAGTACTGAGAAAGTCATCGAGTCTTGCCTAGGTTACCTAAAGGATAACGTGCCCCTTCGTTTGCCTATTCCATGATTTTTTGCGAGGTTGGAAGGTGTGGGCACAATTGGGAGGAAAATCTTCATCGACAGAGATTTCGAAGGTGTGCAACAAGCCCATCATAGCAAAAAATGTGAATGTGAATGTCAAATTTGACTGAGAATGTGAATTAGCAAAAAATGTGAATGTTTCTATTGCAATATAGTTAGTTCTTATTTTTATTTGTTTAATTTTGTACTCTAATGATGTATTGAAAATAAACTGAAGAGTGTCAAACTGAACAGTTAGTAAACGTGAATTCATCTGATTATTGAGTGTAATAGTAGTCCTCTATTCGATTATAGGAAGGACTCTGCTTTGTCCCCATTCTTTCTCTTTCTCTCTTTCCTAAAAGATAAATACATAGAGTGAGTGAGAGATAAATACATAGAGTGAGAGATAAATACATAGAGAGAGTGAGAGACAAATACATAAAGAGAGTGATACTGTCGACATCGCAGAGTCCTTTTTATAAGAAAGTATGAGGTCTGTCTATTAACTTTTATATTCACGTGAACACATGAAATCATAAAATTTTATATTCAAATATGTTTCTATTCAAATATGTAGAACTCGTAAATGGATCAACCATCGTCATCATTCCCGCAAAGGGAGGATGCATCACTGCAAATCGACGATGTGAAATGTTCATGAATTTCTTATTTGTAAGAAATTTCTCTCTCTCATTTTGTTGTGAATTGAAATATTTATTAAAATATATCTTCAATGGCTATGTAGCGTAGAAGTCGTAGATGGATCCTCTGTCATCTTCCCCATGAAGGGATGATGCCGCACCGCAAGATGAGCTTGAACAAATTGCATCCCAGATGGAGTGGGACAATGAGCACGACGTTGGTGACCAATCTGGGACATGGAGTCCGACGATGTCAGTGTCGAATCTGGGGACGAGCAGGGCCATAGGATTGGACAAGGCGCTTGGGTAGGAAACAATTGGCATGATCCGATTGATCCACACCCTGTTTCGGCAAGAGAAAGACGGTCAGGGGAGGCGTTCGATCCAGATTACGAACCGGAAGCACGTCAGGTAATGAATACATGATTAATTACAACGAAGCAGACTATATGAGTAATGACCTGTATGACATGTATTATATATGTAGGCGGCTCCGACAGGAAGGAGTAAGCGCCGACGCCAGCCCCCTAGCCCCACAGAGGAAGACAATGAAAGCTCGGGTCCCGATCCTGCAAGTACAACCTCTGACAGCCAAAACAAAAGGAAACGGGGTCAGCGAGGAAGAAACCAATACCCCAAAGGGCAATGGACTATCAATGCAATTAGCACGGCAGGAGAGCCCATAGATCCTCCGCAGATTGTAGCAAAGTTTCGGAATGCTATCGGTGCTATAATCAGAAAAAGATGGTTTTGGATCCAACGATCCCCAATTGGCCTCTGGTTCCTAAGGGGTGGAAAGAAGTGATGTGGCAATTGTTGAGCAGAAATTTTATTCTGCCCAGAGGAACTAGAGAACAAGTAAAGCATTATGCTCTGAAGATGCTAGGTGAAACTAGGTGCATTAGTGCTATGATTACTCAGTACCGATTTTGGAGGTGCAGAAGAGTTTGAGGAACAAATCTTTCAGGGCCGGTTGAGCCAACAACTGTCGGTGCAATGACGTCAGCAGAAGATGGCAATTGGAGTTCAACGGCTAGCATACAGAGTTAGTGTAACCGGTTAAATCAACCGTGGCGACTGGTTTAACCAATGCTTTATGCTTTTCTGGATAAAAGCATGCAACGACTAGTAGTGGATCTCTAGCCTATATAAGACCTCACCCGGATCATTCGAGGCTGCTGGAGTTTGTGAGAAGCCTCTTACACTCAGAAGAAGTTCTCCAAGCCAGTGAAGAGCAAATTGATCACATCCTTAAGTTTAGCACAAGCTTTGTAAGTGAGAGTGCTAGACTTGCTCTAGTTAGAGTGAGAGTGCAAGGTGTAGTTGCCCTGTGTGCTGATTCTTAAGTGGACCAAAGCTTGTATCTCGGTGTGCCAGCTCCTTGGAGTTCTTAGTGGCTCACTGGCAAGTTGTCGACCCTCTGGCTTGGTGTGGAGCGGTGACGACGGCTTTGTGCTGGGGACGTGGAGTCCTCCTTCCTTCATAGAGAAACTCTTTAGTGCAGAGATGGTATCGAGGTGACCAGGGATTTGGCGTGAGCCTTGGTGGCTAAGCCTTTATGGCAAGTCACAGAGAGTCCCAGAAGAGACTTGATGACCGAAAAGCAATACACTTAGTGAGTGCTTCAACAACGTGGACTAGGGTGGCTTTATGCCTACCGATACTACGGGATAAATCCGTGCGTCAAGAGTTTGTTGCCCCCCATCCCCTTCTTAGCTTCCGCATTTCATACTTGCAATTTTGTACGCCTTTACATTCACAGAGTATTCACATTCACAGAGTAGTAACTTGATAAAATTGGGTATAGGTTGTAAAACTTTTTAGGATGAGGTTTTGTCATAAGAAAAACCCTAGTTGCATATCTAGATAGTATATTCTAGTTTATATTTTGTGCAAACTAGTTGAGCCATAGATTAAAATTTTAAGAAAGATCTAATTTACCCCACCCTTTTTTAGACTGTGAGTACCAATTTCTTTCACCGGCGCTGTGCACTGCGGCCGCCGAGCTAGGCCTCCGCCTCGTCCACGTCGATGCGCTCCACCGGGATCAATTCCGCTCCTGCCAAGCCGTGCGGTACCACCAATGCAATCAACGCATCACTTCTCGACACGACGTGTAGCACCAAAACACCGTTGACATGCATGCATGGTGACGGCCACGACAGGGAACGCCGGCGAGCCGGCAGTCGGAAGCTGACAGGTAGGGAACAGACTAACAGAGGAAGATGATAAGGTAGGAGCAAAATTGTCCGTTCACGTGGGCTGGAAAAGCAAACGAAAAGGTAAATAAGAAAAATGAGAAGAAACAACTGAAATGAAGAATTTGCATGCTTCGGTGTTAAATTTTAAAAGGCGAATCATGTGTAAAATAACGAAAGACGTGCGAATTAAGATCCAAATATTGAAATCTCTCAGCTCGTGAGGGCCTCGGGAGCAGCTCGAGCTGGCTCTTACCTCTTCCTTCCTTGACCTTTTTTTCTTTTCAAAGTTCCCTATTTGGCATCATAACTTAGTTTCTTTCCTAAATTGGCTTTTCCATCAGTTTTGAGCACTCATGGTATTAACAGCCACGTGAAAAGATCATTTTATCCCTATTTGTATTTTTATAACCAAATTGATATTGGTAAAAGTTTCTAAACATTTTCAAAAAGAGACAATTGATATTTTCGCATTATTTATAATATTTTGAATATATTGACCTTATTTTAACAAATAATTGCGTATGACAATTGAGCTGATAATATTTTTGGATTCATGGAACAATATACAATGAACATCTCCACGATCTTGGACATAGAGTGTTTCTCAAACATAGCCATTTCTTGATCATATTTCACTTCTAGATTAGCATCATAGTATTGAACATCTGCAACTTCTAAATAACCCGGCGGATACTTCTCCACGATTGATTCAACTAAATTCTTATAATTGTCATGTCTCAATCAATAATCTGCTCAAAACCGAAACATTGCACATGCTTTCTAGCCTTTTTCCGGTTCCCAATCAGTTTTATTTGTAGCAAGTAACATGAATTTGAATCCATTATGAAAACAAAATCAACAAGGTAATGCATTAGCATGGCTACTCCTACTGGTATTAGCCTATCCCTAGTCCTAATCCTGTGGTAAGCAAGAACATCATGTTAAAGAACAATTTTGAAAGGACCTTTGATGTTGCCTAGAGGGGTGGGGGATGAATAGACAGTTCTGAAATTTCACATAAACTTACAGCGGAATTAGTAACTTACAGAAACTCCGGAGATTTCTTTGGAATCTCCACAACTTCCGGAGTTTCCGTAGAAATCTTCCGAGTCTCCGGAAATAGCATCAACTACACAGCACGTCTATGAAAACCACAATCAAAAGTAGATCAACGAGTTACCATATAAGGGCGAGTTGTTTCCAAGATATTGCACTATGTACTTGCAGCTCAAACCTTCTCAAATGATAGATCGAGATAAACCTAGAAAGGAGCTAGCACAAGAAACAAATAGTGAAATTAACAAATCAAGAACAAATGACACCAGGATTTGTTTATTACCGAAGTTCGGATCCCTTCATGGGTTCCTACGTCTCCGTTGGGTGCTTCCAAAGAAGCTGGATCGCGCTCAATTCTTTCCCCACTTCACTTCTTAATTTCTTCCATTGCGGAGGCGAAATCGAAGCCTTCACAAACTTCCCACGGCACACCACAAGCTTGGGTGCTCAGCAGGCGACGCCTAGCCGTCTAGGAGGCTTGACCTCCAAGACTAACAAACGCCATAAAGATTTCTCGCTATGAACTTGGGTGTTCAAAAATGAATTTGCTCACTTTCACTTCTCTTCTCAAATCTCTTGCAAATCTAGAGTGGGGAGAGTATCTTAAGGCTGTGGAAATGTGTATTTCGTGGACTTAGCAGCAACAAATGGGAGGGGGTGAGGGGTATAAATAAGCATCCCAAAAACTAGTCGTTGGGCTGTTAAGTTCCGGAATCTCCAGACCAAAACTAGCCGTTAGGTTCAAAATAGGTCCGGAGACTCCGCAAAAATGTCCGGAATCTCCGGACAAAGTTAGCATTTGCCTTTTCTCAGAAATGTCTGAAATCTCTGCAAAATTCCTTGGAATCTCCAAAACCTTCGGAATTTCCGCAAAAATCTTCGGAGTTTCCGCAGGTCTACCGACAGCTTAGTATCTAAGAGAAAACGATATAACTTTTTACTCCAGACTCCGAATTCGATGATCTTGGACTTTATGGAAAGCTTATTTAGAGGACTACCCATTCCAACTGAAATCAATGTCCAAGATCAACTGGTGCAAGTGTTGTGACAAGTGTTTCTCTCATGTTAGCACTTGAAATGTAAGGTTTGAGCACCGAGATATAAGCAAAGCTATCAACGTCGCATCACTTTTGATAGTATGGTATTACCTATACTAAAGATCAAATGATCAACACAATATCAACCTCTTGAGGTTGAATATCTTTATCATGCCGCTTTTCTTCAATATCGTACTTTGAGGGTTTGCAAACATTTCTTTGCCTCTTTCTTGACCATTATCTTTCTTGAGCTAGTGCCTTAAGGTTCCTCACCATATATGATCAATAATCATCAAGACATCATCAAGACACCTAAATCCATATGATTCAACAATGATTGATGCTTAGCAATTTGTGACTATCCATAGCCTTGATTGGTTCATAAATGCTAGCACAAAGTTGCTTCTTCACCCTAGCTTCACCCTAGCATGGGTTCATCGGTGCCAAGCCCTTTGCTTGCCCTTCTCCCTCGCTTAGTACCTCGTAGCCAAGTTCTTGCTAACCCTTAACCATCTTGTCATCTTAAATCACTTGTAGCCTTCCACCACAAAATGTACTCATTGAATTCTATTTATTTAACAAATTGATCTATATATCAACTTTGTGATCAAGCAACCAAGAATCTTCACTTCTATTGAATATTAAGCACTTGATCACATCTTGATCAAACTATCAATTTTATTTGTTCAACAAAATAATCCATATGCCAACTTTGAGATCAAGCAACAAAGAATCTTCATTTCTATTGAAATATTAAGCTCTTGATCACATTTCTTCCTTCTCGATCAATATACCAATGCTTTATCAATCTTTACTCATTCCTACAAACAAGCCATCATTAAGATCATATAGTAGCCCTTGCAACTATGTCTCTTTTGCCTTTTCAATTTGCTTGCCCTTTTTTCAATTTGAGATATTATAATCTTGGTACACTTCTTAGCAACGAGACCTATCCAAAGCTCATCAAGCTCATTAGTTCTTTTATTATGTTGTCATTCAACCATCAAAACTCACAAGGGGATCTAGATGCACTTTCAAACTTACTCTTCTGGTCTTAGCCATTCATGCTCTACTGCAGAAGCACAGCCGGCGGGAGCAACGCTGGAGCCTACGCCAGCCTCGCTGCTGCCCTCTGCAGTAGGCCGGGCAGGAGGCGTGCCGGCGGCCACCGCGGTAGGGGAGCCGTATCCCGCTGTGCTAGAGGCGCCACAGGCCGCACCAGCCTCGCTGGGGTCATGCAGGCCGCGCGCGTCGGGCATTCCGCTCCAGCGCACGTGGGGCCTACCGCTCCGGCGCACGCTAGACCGCCACCTCCCCTGCATGCCAGTCCGCCACCTCTCGTAGCCGCGTACGCGGCGCCCGCGCGCGCGACCGCGCCTCTGCCTGGACGCGTGCGCACATGGGGGCCCACGCCACCGCCTGGTTCCTCCAGCGGATCCATGCCGCCGCCGCTTTGGGTTTCGAAGGGATGGGAGGAATTGAGTTGGGGGAGAGGAGAACAGAGCATGAATTGGTCTCAATCTTATCCTTTAGCTAGGGGTGGTCTATCCCTAAATAATCTGACAAGTTTAGGGAGGAAATTAGAGGAGGTAACAAAAGGGCTAGTTTAGAGAAGAAATGAAGTTACGGTGAAGTTTTGAAAAAAAAAAGTCAACGAAGGAAGAGGTAAGTTTAGTAGAGCCAATTTTCTCTTAGTTTTTGGGTCTGTTTGGAAGAAATATCAAAGAAAATTTATAGGAATAAAAAACGGAGGAAAGGAAATTGATGTGAGCGTTTCGAACGGAAGAATCGCTTGACCCTTTCCTCTGGAATACTGTAGCTGGCAAGCGATTTCACAGGAAAAAAAGAATCCACTCCGATCCATTGTTTTCGTTTCCTTCGCGGAAGCCCGAGGCAGCGCGTGTGGAGAGGAGGCAAGAACGAGCAGCACCGACCAAAAGAACCTAGTCTGCCGCGGCCGTCGCTGCCGCCATGGCTGTCCCGTCGTCGTCGACTCGTCGTCCCAAGCTGTGCTGCCCGTCTGGAACGTCTTGCTCCGCTGCACCTCGCGACATGCCTACTTGCTGCCCTTCCGCGTTCCTTGCCGGCGCTCTTATTCTCTGCAATGCTGCAGAATCCGTTTGACTGGATAAGAACCATGGAGAGAGTAGCAGGTGAGAGTGATTCAGATATAGAGGAAAGGGATGACGGATGAGACGGAACGGATAAGAATGAGAGAGAAGTGAGTGAGCGTGCTGCAGCTGATTATGGGACCCACAGCTTGTGCGGTCAACATGCCAGTACCTAAGAGATGAATACTCAGCTAGCGTGTGTATAACTGCATATGATAGTTTTTGCCTCTTCACTTAATTATTATTTTCTAAGTTCAGAATTCATGTGTTCCAAACACTCCATCTTGAATTGTTCCTGTAGTTTTCCTTTCCTCTGTTTTGCTACAACACTCATATTCCTTACCTGTATTTTTTCCAATTCCTCTGTTTTCAGTTCCTTTGTTCCAGACAGCCCTTAACAAGCTAAATACCTCAGCTCGTTAGTAAAATACAATGTACCAAGCCGAGCTGAGCCAATGACAAGTTGAATGAGCTATGAACTTTTTTTCAGCCATACCAATCACCATATAAAGAGAACAAACAACCCATAACAAAGTGTTACAACAAACATTATAAAATCATGCTAGGCACGATGAAATCCCCAAGAATGGAGTTACGATTAAAAAATTATAAGCTTTTGAATTTCGGGGGTTAAAATTCAAAATTGTCATTTCTAAAATAAAGTTAAATTGAAATATAAATATAACATAATTAAGGATATTTATGCTGTCGGAATTGATTTTTGGGAAAATAAAATATGTAATAAAACTCATTTTGGAAACGTATTTTCAGAGAAGGGGCTTTTGTAATTACTGATTGATGGTAGGGAGTATAAAGGAAGTTTGCCATGACTCAATGAATAGGTAAATAATCTCATGAAAGGTTTGGGGTTTGATTGCAAAATCATGCTGACCATGTATATGGGAAGCGGTATGGGCAGTGGATCTAGCTTATGATCACCAGAGCTAGGCTTATTAGAAGCGGCAGGGATGGCAGAGGAAGCACAACTCAGGGAGAAATTGTAGCCAAACTACAGAGGAGGGGGGGGTGGGGGGGGGGGGGAGGGGAGCACTACACCAAATAGCTCAATTTCGTAGGGTATCAACATTCTCATGTGGTTTTCTAGGTTAATAATCTTCGATGATAGGGAGGCCACAGTGTGCGTGATCGATGGAGGCTGCAGAAGAAGAGCTTATGGACGGTGCTGCGGCCAAAGCTGCGGAAAAGAGCAATATATATCAAGAGGGAGTGCTGTTGGTCAAGGAGAGGAGCTAGATTTTCCTTTATAGGGGAGAAGGGGGAAATGAAGGTTTGAAAGACATCTAGGCCCCTAAGTGGGTTTTGGTGATAAATAACAAAGCACATGTATATTTAATCGTGTTATTAAGCATGTGTGTAGGTGCTAAGGGTGACTGAGCAAAGCATATAACAAAACGTGAACCCTCAAAAAGATATGAAAAGCGGCGTTCTCAAGTGTACTAAAAGACTAGATTTTATTTTTGAAATTGAGTATAGGAACGCCGTAATATCAAGAGGAACTTTGATCCACAAGTGTGGACATGGTAGTTGTGCTCAAGAGAACCCACAAAAACCATGAGAAACAATCCTACCACTTAAAAGGGACTTCCTGTGAAATTCATTGTCTAACCCGGAGTATCCGGGTCCCTATCCGGAATGTCCGGACAGAGTGTCCGGAGTATCCGGACGTATACCCGGAGTGTCCGGGTTACTGTTACCAATCCGCAAAACACACTTGTCCGGAGTCTCCGGATGCCTATGTCCGGAGTATCCGGACATATACCCGGAGTTTCCGGGTACCCCTCTCCCAACGGCTAGTTTCTGGGTGAGGGGGTATAAATACCCCCCATACCACCTCATTTCCCTCTCTCTTGCTCATTTCGACCAGAACAGCCTAAAAGCTAAAGAGAGCCCTCTCACTCCCCATTTGCTCCATTCTTGAGTGATTTTCTTAGCGGATTGAAGTGAGATTGTTGCAAGAGCTAAGATTGTGCAAGTAAGCCTTGATTCCATCTCTTGAGCACATCATCCAAGTATAGCCCGTGGATTCTAGTTCGTTACTCTTGGAGCTCCAAGCTCCTAGACGGCTAGGCGTCGCTTGTGATTGCGTGATTGATTTGTGAGCATCACAGCAAGTTTGTAATCTTCATTCCTCTCCGAGGAATTCATAGTAAGTGACCTTTGGGTTTGAGCGTTGGTCTCACCCTTGGGAGAGAAGCATAGGGGTTCTTGAGCACCATCTCTTGAATTCTTCCTCAACGGAGACGTAGCTCCTTTGGGAGTGAACTTCGGGAAACAACTTCTGTGTCACTGTTGCAATTCTAGCTTGTTTTTGTGGTTGTTTGCTTGTGAGACTAACGTTTTAGGGTTTGAGGGCGATCTACTATTACACAAGTCTCAGGAGTAAGACAACTGGTGAGAAACACTCCAAAGGTACCACTAGTTCCTCTAAATTTACTGGATCCAATTTACAGCATCATTATCTCTGTTTTTGTGTAGTTAGTTTCATACTCGGATAGTCCGGACATTATCTTCGGAAACTCCGGACACAATATCCGGAGTATCCGGACATCTGTGTTACTAACCGTGTTCAAAGTGTTTTTAAGTTGCAGATTAGCCTATTCACCCCCTTCTAGGCATCTTGAGGTCCTTTCAATTGATATCAGAGCAAGGTTCTCCGTCTTTATAGCTTAACCGCTTGGAGAATCAAGATGTCAAGTGACACTGCATCCAAGGCTCAAGTCGATCCGATCGTTGAAGTTGAGAAGGAGAAGTCGTTTGAAAAACCTGAGGATAAGAAAAAGAATAGGCAACAACAACAAGAAGAAGATTTGGAAACAACCGATGATGAGATGTCATTCCAAGAATGGAAGGCATGAAAGAAGAAGAAGAAATTGCAAAGAAAGAAAAAAAATCCAGCACCAAAATTATAATCAAGTCAAGTGATGACTCGGACACCGATTACAAGAGAAGATCCTCAAGCTCATCAAAAGGGAAGAAAAGAGTCAACTATCATCGAGTGGGTCATGACTACACCTTTAAAATCCCAAGTGAACACAATGCCTCAATACATATGGGAAAACCATCTCATTTTGATAGAACGGGGTATAATCAATGGAAGACCAAAATGTTCGGTTATTTGAGTGCAATTCACAAGGATCTTTGGAAGATCATTGAAGTAGGTTGTGAAATCCCGGAAGATGGAGAAGCCACAACGCCGGTGCAAGCATATATCTTACAAAGAAACTATCAAGCATTGAACATTCTTCATTCATTCGTAAGTCCAGAAGAGTTTGACAAGATTGAGGATGCTCTCACCGCCAAGGATGCTTGGGATACACTTCAAGTAAATCATCAAGGGTCAAGAAAAGTCAGACAGTCAAGAATCAAGACTTTGGAAGATGAACTAAGTCTATTCTCCATGAAGAAAGATGAAACCGTCAAGGAGATGTATAACCGCATGAAAAAGATCACCAATCAAATCAAGTCTCTTGGTGGAGATAAATGGGGTGATCGTGAGATAGTAGACAAGCTCTTAACCGTCTACATGGCTAGGGATGTCACATTACCTAGTTTGATAAGAGCGGAGAGGGGTTTCAAATATTTCACCGCCGAGAACGTTCTTGGAAGAATTGAAGCTCATCATGATCAATTGAAGAGGGTCAAGATAAATCAAGATTTGGCCGATCTACAAGAGCAAGCTGCAAAGAATAATGGGTTGGCTCTTCAAGCTAAGTTGAAGGGCAAGGAAAAGGCTACCCAATCTTCAAAGAATAATGACTCTAGTGATGATAAAGATGATGAGCTTGATGATGAGCAAATGGCATTTTTCATCAAGAACTTTAGAAGAGTTCTAAGGAAGAGTAACTCCCAAAACTTTAGCAAAAATAAGCATGAATCAAGAAGAAGATCAAGCAAGCCATGTTTTGGTTGCAAGAAAATCGGGCATTTCATTGCGGATTGTCCGGAAGAAAAGAAGAAGAACAAGGATGCCAAGGAGAGTTCATTCAAGAGGGATAAGCCAAGATACAGAAAGCATGTCGGTGAAGCTCATCTTGATCAAGAATGGGATTCAAATGAAGAAATCAACTCCGACAATGAAGATGTTGCAACCATGGCATTCAAGATCTTATCTTCACATCGACCAAGCTTGTTTGAAGATCTCACCAATGATGAAGATCAAGATCCAATCATGTACTTGATGGCAAAGAACTCAAAGGTAATATCCCCAAACTCATCGGATGATGAAATAGATGAGGAAGATGAAATTGCTAGTCTCATTAAACAATATGGCAAAAGTGCGGCAACTAGAATAATGAAACTAGATGACCTAGATGAGACTCTTGAATCACAAGAAGAATTATTTAGACTTGAGAGAGAAAAATCCGAAACTCTTGAAAAGCACCTTACCAATGAAAGGAAGGAAAACAAGAGACTTGGGGAATCTCTAAAAGCTAAGGATAGCATACTTCTTGAGGTAGAAGAGTCATTTACTAGTGAAAAGAGAAAAGTGAATGACTTAACTAAAGAACTCCTTTTAGTTGAAGACACTCATGCTGACTTAAAGAGAGATAATGAGAAACTTCAAAAAAGCTTAACAAGCTTGCAAGCCATTAACACGGCACTTGAAGTTAAAGTTAATACTCTCTTAGAAAGCTCCTCTAACACTTGTAAGTCATCAAAGTCATCTAGTCCTTCAACTAGTAATGGTTGTGCACGATGCTTTAATATTGATATTCAAACTTGTGCTACTAACTATGCCAAAATGCAAGCCATGAAGAAAGAGATTAGTAGGCTCACTAAATTAGTGCAAGAAGAAGCACCATCTCACAAGCTAGTACTCAAGACAAATCCCTCACCAAGGGTAGGTGAGTTTGAGAAGCATACTAAGGGATTTGGATCAAAGTACTTGAGCAAATATGGATTTGAGAAAGGTAAGGGATTAGGAAAGAATGAAGATGGTGCATCTCAAACCATCTCTTATGTCAAGAATAACAAGAAGGCCGCCTTAGGGGCAAAAGGAGGTCTAGTGGACATGACTACTCCCATCCACAAGATAATTAGTGAAAAACAAGGGATGAGTCATATAAAGTTTATCAAGAGAGGCACAACATGTGATTAAGGTGCCAAAATTGTTGCATTCTCATTAAAGCAAGACAAGTTCCAAACACCTAAGACACAAAAAACATTACCTCAAATATCATCTTGCGGATTATGTTTTAACTAGGAACCATCATGGTAAAGTGGTTGCTATATTTGTGGGTCACCGCTCATGGAACACTAAGGTGAAAAGCCATGTGTGGGTACCCAAGGTACTTTTGACTAACACTCAAGGACCCAAATATTGTTGGGTACCTAAAAGAAAGGAATAACCTTGTTTTGTAGGAATACTTCTCCGGTGGATCAACATGGGTGATTGATAGCGGATGTACAAATCATATGACCGGAGAAGGAAGTATGTTTGAAACTTTGAAGGAATCAAATGATGATCATTACATTACTTTTGCCGGAAATCAAAAGGGAAAAGTGCTTGGCACCGGTAACATTGATCTAAACTCAAAATTTTCTCTTTCAAAGGTTCTTTTAGTTGAATCTCTTGGGTATAACTTGTTGTCCATATCACAACTTTGTGCGTCAGGTTTCAATTGTTTATTTACTAACGAAGGTGTGATCGTCATTAGGAGAAGCGATGGCTCCGTTGCCTTCAAGGGTGTACTCAAGGGAAAGCTTTATCTAGTGAATTTTTCACAAGAAAAGGCTCAACTTGATACATGCTTGGTGGCAAAGTCTAGCTTGGGTTGGTTATGTGAAGCGTCCCCCCCATCAGGGAAGACTTAAAAGTGTTGCTTTATCAGTCCCAGGAGGCTGATAACACTTTTATTACATCAGATGGTACATCACCGTACAACTCTGCGCGGTAATGGGCAGTGAAGCGCCACTATCGCGAGGATTACAACTAAAACCCACACTACTACACTAGCTATGAAAAGAGGATCATCAGAGTCTTGCGCCATGCGGAGTTCCAGCGGTGGCCTTAACCACAGGCAAGACTGGGTGCAGGACGAAACCCTACTCGACGTCTTCGGGGATGTAGTCTGGATCTTCCACTGTAAAAGTAAGAATAGGGTGAGTACAAACGTACTCAGCAAGTCCAATCACACCCATGGAGGGGGTATAACAGAAATCAATGCACAGGACAATCCAAGGATAAGGTTATGGTTCATTTGCGGAAAACTTAGTTGTATGCAAAGGTTCGTTTGAAAAACATTTCCAAAACGAGTTTTCTAGTACCAAGAAGCACACGATGTTGATCCACACAGGATCCAAGTTTTAAACCGCTACCGGACTCCCCGTCCGTCGTAGCACACGGCACAACTGCCGGACACTTTTCAAACAACTCACACCAGCCCAACCACTCCTGGAGAGAAACACTAGTTATGTGACCACACCATAACTTGCCCAATACCGTGGGCACAGCTATTCGAATAGATTTTAACTCTGCAGAGGTGTGCAACTTTACCCACAGGTGGGGTACCATAGCACGATCACCTTAGTGTCGGTGCGGATCCCAACAAAGCCATTACCCACCTTAGCTAGACCTGACTAGCCACCACGGGATCCATCAAAGGGGTCATTCGACCTATCTTTGAGGTTTAACCGGGGCATAAGTCACACAGAGCTTATCCCTTTTCCTTGATCACTCGTTGCTCTCAGCTCTCCTGATGGCTACCAGACTAACTAGCGGGATTTATGCTGAGCCGTTGCCCATACAACGGTCAAGTGGTTTGCACGACAGGAAGCTAGGTGAGATGACACATCAACTCGGTCCTTAGGGGTGACAGGATGGATATCTCCCTTCCTTGCCCTACCACACAGGTACGAGTACACCAACGGCAACTCACACAGAAATGCCATCCATCCCGTCTGACTCGTCTTTCAAAACCACATTTTTATCCCTTCCCACACACACGCATTTTGTTTATGAAATCAGGTGGTCAAGGTATGGTTATCACAGCAAGGGTGGCTATCCTACCATATTTTCAGCATGCAAAACCATGCAATTTTATAAAATAGGCCACTGGGTTGTGTTTGTAAAAACTAGGACAGAAACATGCATCAAAGGGCGGAATTGAACTTGCCATCATCAAACCCTTGCGGGAGGTCCTGGTCGAAGCAGTGTCCCTCGGGCTCGGGATCGCAGAACTGGTCCTTGTTCGCCTGGTCACAGTCGGGACCTTCCTCATTCACTCCGTGTCCTAAGGCGCAAACAAACAGACACACAATCAAGCGAAAGAACTAAAAGTTTTCATCGTTGAGCTTGAATCGGAAATAATTTAGTTACGGAGTTAGGGGTAATATTTTTGGGTGGTTTCTTAATGGCATGGCTAGAACTATACTAGAAAGGGCGTGCTAAAGTTTCGGGTCGATCGGAGATCGTTTCGCACATAAAATGACGAGGTAAAGAGGGGTTCAGGGGTTAAACAGGGGCCCAGGGGCTCATTTGTAAGTTTTCTGAAAAGAGAGGGGCTTGTTTGTGAATCCTAGAAACATTGGGGGTTCGACAGAAAGTATGAGGGGTCTCTTTGAAAATAAATCTACATAGTGGAAGGGTCTTGTTTGGAAAAATAGTAAAGAGGGGGGCCCTTCCTGCAAAAGTGTACAAAGGGTGGGGGCCCTTAACCGGATAGGGGAAATGGGAGGGGCTTAAGGGCAAAACTGCCCCTTTCTTCCTCCCCTTGCCAGCAGGAAACAGAGCAGGGGAGGGGAGGGGAGGCGCCTGCCAAATCCCGGCGGCCGGGGCCCGGGGGCGGCTCGGGGTTGAGGGGAAAAGGGAGAGGGGAAGGAGGGGGGGCCATTCCTGGCCTCACCTCGGGCGGGGGCGACGTGTGGCGGCCGGCCGATGGGGCGGGCGGCGGCGGGCAGTGCGGCACAGGCGGGGCGGCGAGCGCGGCCGGGGAGGGCAGGGGCGGCGGTGGGAGTTGTGGGGGGTGACGGGCTGCGCGGGGGGCCGATTTATAGGCGGAAGGAGGCGGTGGGGAAGCTGGGGGTAGGTGAAGGCCGGCGAGCGATGCGGAGCGCCATTAATGGCGTCCGTCCGTTCGCTCGCGTCGTGACGCGGCGTGCGGTGCAAGCACAGGATGATGGCGGGGTGTGGCAGCAGCGGGCGACACGGCTAGCAACGGGCGGCGCGGCGGGGCGGGACGCGGCAGCAGCAGGCGGTGCGGCGTCGCGGGTCCGGGCGTGCACGGCGCGGCGTGGCGTGGGCCAAGGCGAGGGCGCGGGCATCGGGCGGCGCGACGCGGCGCACGGCCACACGTTGCGCGTGCGCGTGCGTCGCGGCACGGCTGGGACAGAGCAGGCGCACGGCCGGCCGGCGTTCGGGCATGCGGCAGGGGAAAAGGAAGGAAAGAGAGAAAGGGAGGAGGGGAAAGAAGAAAGAAGGAAGGAAGAAGGAAAAAGGGAAGAAAGGAAAAGAAAGAAGGAAAGAGAAAAGAAAAAGAAATGGGATGGAGAAAAAGAGAAAAGAAGAAGAAGAGGGAGAGGGGGGGGAGCGCGTCGGCGCCGATCGCGGCGGCGACCGCGGTCGGTCGGCCACGCGCGTGCGTGCTCCGCGTGCTGTGTGAGATGAAAAGAATCACGCCGGCGCTGATTGCGGAAAAGCGGTCGCGCATGGTCGTCGGCCACCGAGCGGTGCGGGATGGGACAGCGGTCAAGTTCGGTGTCGTTCAGAAAGGATTAGGGCTAGGGTTTTGACGACGAACGGTTTTTAAACAAAGCACTCTAGTGCGTGATTTAATTTGGTGGATTCTCAGGGCGTCACAAACCTACCCCACTTAAATGAATCTCGTCCTCGAGATTCGGCTGGCTTCTAAACAGATGGGGAAATTCCTTCTTTAAAGCCTCTTCGCGTTCCCATGTCACTTCTTCTATTCCGTGTCTGCTCCATTGAACCCTGCATATCCGTACTTCGGAGTTCCTTGTCCTCCTAGTGACAGTGTCCAGAATTTTGATCGGTACTTCCTGGTATCGCAGATCCGGCTGCAGATCTATTGTTTCCATCGGCACGTGTTCTTCTTCGGGCATTCTCAAACATCTTCTTAATTGCGAGATGTGAAACACTGGGTGTACATCCGACATTTCTTCTGGTAACTCCAGTCGGTATGCTACTGCTCCGACTCTCTTCAGAACCCGATACGGTCCAATGTATCGAGGGGCCAATTTACCTTGTACCTGAAATCTTCGTGTTCCTCGAATGGGTGAGACTTTGAGATAGACAAAATCCCCTGGGTTGAAACTTATTTCTCGCCTTTTCTTGTCTGCGTAGTTCTTTTGTCGGGATTGAGCCGCTTTCAACTTCTCGCGGATCTCCGCTACTTTTGCTTCTGCTTCTTTTATAAGTGCGGGTCCTACTAGTGCACGTTCTCCAACTTCTGATCACATCAGGGGAGTTTTGCACTTCCTCCCATAGAGAGCTTCGAATGGCGACATGCCCAAGCTGGCTTGGTAACTATTATTGTACGAGAATTCTGCATAAGGCAGACTTTGCTCCCAGTCCTTTCCGTAGGTCAGGACACATGCTCTCAGCATATCTTCCATAATCTGATTTACCCTCTCGGTTTGACCGTCCGTCTGTGGATGATATGCGGAGCTGAAATCTAACTTGGTGCCCATGGCTTGATGCAAGCTTTTCCAGAACCTAGAGGTAAATTGGGTCCCTCTATCTGAGACAATCCTGCTAGGTACTCCGTGTAACTTTACTATGTTCTCCACATAGAGTTTTGCCAGCTTTTCTCCACCGTAATTAGTTCGTACGGGTATGAAATGTGCCGATTTAGTGAGTCGATCCACTATTACCCATATGGAATCGTGTCCCTTCTGTGTTTTAGGTAGACCCACTACAAAGTCCATTCCTATCTCATCCCATTTCCACACCGGGATAGGCAAGGGTTGCAATAATCCTGCCGGCTTTTGATGTTCGGCCTTGATCCTTTGACAAGTGTCACAATGAGCCACAAATCGTGCAATATCCGCCTTCATCCCATTCCACCAATATTTTTGCTTTATGTCCATATACATTTTGGTGGATCCTAGGTGGATGGAGTAAGCCGAGTTATGGGCTTCGTCCATGATTATTTGCCGAAAGTCTCCATTCTGGGGTACACAGATCCTATTCTCGTACCAAAGCGTTCCCTTATCGTCTACTCTGAAACCTGGTGCTTTGTTTTCTCCAGTTTGTTTGCAGATCTTTATTAACTCCTGATCTGAGCCTTGAGCCTCTCTAATTCTATCCTCTAGTGTTGATTGGAGGTTTAGCACATGGTTGGAACCTTGAGGAACAATGTGCATATTTAATCGTGCCATTTCCTCGCGCAGATGGTCATCCTTGGGTCCATAGGATTTCCGACTTAAGTCATCGGCTACCACATTTGCTTTCCCGGGGTGATAATGAATTTCCAGGTTGTAGTCCTTGACCAACTCCAACCACCTTCTTTGCCTTAGGTTTAAATCCGGCTGGGTAAACATATACTTCAGACTCTTGTGGTCGGTATAAACCTCACACTTATTTCCAATCAGGTAATGTCTCCAAATCTTAAGGGCGTGCACTACGGCTGCCAATTCCAAATCATGGGTTGGATAATTCTGCTCGTGAGTCCTGAGTTGGCGGGAAGCATATGCAACGACTTTCCCGTCTTGCATCAGAACACACCCTAATCCTTGTCGGGATGCGTCACAATAAATGACAAAATCCCGATGAATGTCCGGTAGGGTCAGCACTGGGGCGATTGTCAACCTTTGCTTCAATTTTTGAAAACTTCTTTCACAAGATTCTGTCCAGGCGAACTTCTTCTCCTTCTTAAGAAGTTCCATCATGGGTCGGGCTATCTTAGAGAATCCCTCAATAAATCTTCGATAGTACCCAGCTAATCCAAGAAAACTTCTGATTTCACTAACATTAGTCAGTCGCTGCCAGTTGGAAACTGCTTCGACCTTCTCTGGGTCCACTGCTACGCCTTCCACGGTCAGAATGTGACCAAGGAAAGCTACTCCCTCCAGCCAGAATTCACACTTGCTAAACTTGGCATATAGCCTATGTGTCCTCAGTTTTTCCAATACTACCCACAGATGTTGCTCATGTTCCTGAATACTCTTGGAGTAGATAAGTATGTCGTCGATAAAGACTACGACAAACTTATCCAGCTCGTCCATAAATACTTTGTTCATGAGATTCATAAAATAGGCAGGGGCATTGGTTAGTCTGAAGGACATTACGGTGAACTCAAACTGCCCGTAGCGGGTGACAAAAGCCGTCTTAGTGATGTCACTTTCCCTAATCTTGAGCTGAAAATATCCTGATCTTAGATCGATCTTGGAAAAGTACTTGGCTCCTTTTAGTTGATCGAAAAGGTCATCAATCTTGGGGAGGGGGTACTTATTTTTGATGGTAACCTCGTTCAGTGCTCGGTAATCTACACACAACCTCATACTCCCATCTTTCTTCTTGACAAATAGAACTGGGGCTCCCCAAGGCGACGAGCTTGGTCTGATGAAGCCAATCCGTTGCAGTTCTTCTAGTTGCTTCTTTAATTCTGTCAACTCAGAGGCTGCCATCCTATAGGGTCTCTTGGCTATGGGGGAGGTTCCAGGGATGAGGTCAATGACAAACTCTATATCCCTGTCCGGTGGCATACCGGGAAGTTCTTCAGGGAAGACATCTGGGTATTCATTTACTACCGGGACTTCTTCTAAGGACTTGGCTTCCATGCTAAACACCATTGGGCTAGACCCACTTTCCTGGGTATGGCAGGTTACTCGTACTCCCTCGGGGTTTGTTAAGTGTACCACTTTGTCAGCACAGCCTATGAGGCCATTGTGTCGGCTTAACCAGTCCATTCCAATGATCACGTCTATCCCCTTAGACTTAAGTACTACCAAGTCCGCTAGAAATTCTACCCCACTTAATTTGATCCTTACCTGTAGACAACCTAGTTGACATTTGATGTCGCCTCCAGGCGTCCGGGTTAATAGGGGCGTTTTCAGTAGCACTGTAGCTATTCGGTGTTGTTCCACAAAATTTGAGGATATGAACGAGTGCGATGCTCCAGAATCAAATAATACTGTTGCCAAAGCGGAGTTGACTAGGTACTCACTGAGTACTACGCCCTGAGCTCCTTGAGCTTCCTGCGCGTCGATGTGATTGACGCGAGCTCGTCCAAATGATTGCTGGGACTGCTTCTTCTACTGACTGTTGTCATTGTTGCGGATGGGCACTCGGTTGGCGCCGGTCAGGGCTGGTCTGGGTCCATTCACCGTGTTGGAGAAGGCTGACGTAGCCGGCTTATTCTTGGCGTAAGGGCAATTGGCAATGAAATACCCTGTCTCACGGCAGTTGAAACAGGCCCTAACATTGGTGTTGTCGGATGCGACTAGGCTGGCATTACTCTGCGGGGCCTTCATGGTATTCTGGCTCCTAGGCTGTGTGTCAGGGGCCCGTAGTCCTGTCACTTGGGACTGAGTCCTATATTGCATTGGGGCCTGAGATCTCGGTGCAGTGTAGCTGAAGTTCTTCGGCTTTTGGAAACGGTCCTGTTGGCGGGTCTTACTTTCCAAAAATTTGCGTTTGTTGTCCTTCCTCTCTTCGGCTTTGGCCCTTTCCGTAAGGATAGCCTTGTTCATCAGAGTATTGAAGTCGGGGTAGATCTGAGGGGTAAGCAAGGTCCGGAGTTCTGGGTTTAGCCCCTTCTTGAACATGTCTTGTTTCTTGTCATCGTCGTTCACTTCCTCCGGTGCATATCGGGCCAATTCTATGAACCGATGGGTGTACTCTTCCACCGTCATGCTTCCTTGCTGCAGTGCGCGGAATTCATCCGCCTTGCGCTTCATGGTGGCCGAAGGGATGTGATAATGGCGGAACTCCTTCACGAACTCCTCCCAAGTGATGGTAGAGGCATCTTCGGCTGCGGCACAATAATTTTCCCACCAGGATAATGCTGTTGTAACATTCATGTAATTAGATATCTGGACACTAGGTATTAGTGAATTGTATGTATGTTATGAGTTGTACAGAGAGCTAGGGGTGTAATTGTAAATTATAGACTTTTATAAGTTCCTATGTGTAATTGTGTGCAAATGCTTTTAAATGTCAAATTCAAATGACTATAGGGAAGAAAAGTACAAATATTAAGTTAAAACATAAGAGAAATAGACTTTGTAGGAAACTAAGGACCTATGTGTAATTAACACAAAGGTATAAGGGTTACATGTAAATGGTTGAGAGGTAAAAGTAAAACTCAGTTTTACTTAGGGACTAATGCGCAAAAACATAAGTAATCATGACATCTCAGGAAAATTTGTAAACACACCCAAAGTTTGATCAAATTATTGAACAAAGACAAAAGTAATTTAAAATTCTACCTTTATTCATAAATTTAACTTAAAGATTTGTAAACTTTGAGTTTCTGAACCTAAGCCCTAAAGCAATGTTGTAGAGTTTGAAAAACTCTACAACTTTGATGTTGACCATTTTCTCATTTGACCTTTGTAGCAGTGAGAAATTTTAGTTTACAGAGGGGTCCCTGAATTTTTTGGAAATCACAAACAAGTCCCCCTGACATCTCCCTGCTTCGTCTTCCTCTGACCACCGCCGCTTCCCTCTCTGCCCTCTGCTCCTGCCACCGCCGCTCACCGCCGGAGCAGGCCCCCGAGCTCCACCTCCAGCTGCTACACATGCCCACGCGTCATCTCCTCTCGATCCCGACTTTTTTCCTCTTCCCTAGTGGCCTCTCGCGCGCGCGCCACGACGACCCCGAGCTTCCTCCGGTCGCCACCTCCTCGTCACCGTGGAGCACTCACCACAGAGCCTTAACTTCTTGTCTCTCGCGCGCATCAGCTTTCCTATGATGCCTACGCTCTATTCCTCCAGTTCCAGTGCACAATTCCGAGCGCTCGACCCACATTCCACCGCCGCCGTCTCCTTTTGCTCCGGCCGCGCACGGCATCACCGTGGACAGCAAGCACCAGGCCTCCTCCGTCCCAATCCACCCTTGCGCAAGCTTCCCCGTAGCACACTGGTGCTCCTCGACCACTCGTTGCCATCCAATTGCAACTGGAACTTCGTCTCCGACGAAGCGCCGCCGCCGCCACCTTCGGCCTCACCGTGGGCAGCTCGCTCCGAGCCTTTCCACGCCACCACGATACCCTAGCCAGCACTACATCACCCCTGTGAAGCTTCCTGACCCATCCATTGACCCTCTAGTCCAGCACATCTCCTTTCCGACGATCGCCGGTATTCACCTCCGCCGCCGCCGCCACTGTCCTCGTCGATTACCTGTGACCCGATGTGTTTTCTTCCAATTGATGGTACCTACACGTTCCCTGTGTCTCACTGAAGCTCGTGCGCAGGTTTGTTGCCGACGTTCACCGCCGGAGCACTGCCGTCGACGGAGACCTCTCCGCCGCCGCCTCGGGTCCTCGTCGAGACCTCTCTCTCCGGCCATCCCAGTCCTCGACAAATAGCGCAACAAGACCACCGTGAGTCCCTGAGCCTTTCCCTGCCCTTGGACCTCGCCGCCGGTGACCACCGTCGCCGGAACACGGCCGCCCCTCCCTTGCTCTGCTTCGGCCTCCGGCTTAAGGACCTCGGTTTAGAAGAATCAAAAATCCAGGGGGTTATGTGCACAACCATAGACTCAGATGAATAGTTTCGAAGGACCTCCTTGTGTAAATAAAGCTGTCAACTTAGAAATTCTGTATCTATTCAGGGAAAAATCATAAAAATGCAAATTACATTTTGTTGGAATCCTTAGTTAAAGATCTACAACTTTACTTAAGGAATGAACTTCAGTTTCTGAATGCTTGATGGTCTAATTTAAATATTAAGTTTAGGTACTTATGGGCTTAAGAAATGCATAGTAATGCATAGAAAAATGATAAAATGGTAAAACCAGTTGTGTTAGTTTTTTTTTAACATGTAGAATTTAAGAAAAATAATTATCCTAGTAATTAAGTATTATTTTCTTAATGTGCAAGTTTAATTAGAAATAAGGTGTAGTTTATTTTGTATAATTGATAATTATATATTTAAATGTTCAAAAATCATGGAAATATTTTAGGGAACTATTTTTTTAATAATATAATCTGTTATAGATTTCCAACCAAGGATTAGGTGTCAAACAAATTGAACACAATTTAAATTAGTCCATAATATTATAGTAATATAAAGATCATGTAAATAATTAGTATAGTCAATGAATAAAGCTTTTAAATATAACTATTAGGAACCACCCCACCTGTTGCTCCATGCCACTAGTTAGATAATTAGTGTAGCTAACCCTGTTGTTTAATGGGTTTAGATAAAACATATAATACCCGATAAATGACTGCCCAGTACAGGGTAGTTAAGTTGTTTGTCGAAATGTAATGTTCCTTTAATTGGATTGCAACTTTATCATGAATTAAAATGAAAATGTATGCACCCATTAAACTTCATCTTGCATATCATGTAGACTCGACCACTCTCGCTGACGGGGATTATCAGCTGATTCCGGAACAAGAAGGAGGTTATTCTGAAGATCCCGGGAATCTCGTCGCGGATTTCTCTGAAGCCCCGAACCAAGATTCGGAGGATATTAATTTGACTAACCCCAACCCCACTAGCGAAGGCAAGCCCCGGACATAACCCCTACTTTATTACACTGCAACCTATATTATTTATATATATCTTTATGCATTAAGTTCTTAGGAGTTGTTTGAAAACCTTAGTTGCATAATTCCAGAAACCAATGTATTGTACACTAGAACTTGAGTCCGACTAGCTGCTATGCTTATAGGACCGGTAGAAGTCGAGTGATTTCCTGTCACTCGCGCGATATAGGAATTATGATGTTTACATTCCTGTTATCACTATAAGGATGACGGACGGGATCTTGTGAGGTATCATATTGAGATGATACCCGTCTGTGTATGGAATTTGATAAGGTCGCAGTGTGTGGTAGCGGTGGTTAAGCGTTTGAAAGTACTAGCCACATGCCGTGAAATATGGTAAGCGGTAAGCCTAGTAACCAATCGGCCCGAGGAGTGGACATACCCCCCACCACATGTATTTGCTTCTTTTGGTTACTTTGTTCGACGTGTAGGTATACGTGTTGCTGGGCAACCAGGAGTACGGGTTTTGTAGTCGCGCTACAGACGTACGTCCAGCACTTTGGAAGTGCGTATGTCCTGCAGTCGCTTGTGGTGGATCTGATCCACGAGTCGGAATGAAAGGCAAACGGTTGCTTCGGAATGACCCTTTGGTGTTCCAAGCGTGTGTGTTAGGTTTACCCTTGCAAGGTTTTGAATCTCGATTCAGAATCATCCGCCTCTCACGATGAATGAGACTGCTTATTCCCTTTATCACATAGAGTAACAAGAGCAACTTTATGATTATCAAAGATGATGTTTGATTAAAGATTCTACCATGTTTGAATAGTTATAGATGCTTACCTAGAATGGTTAATTCACTAGAACCTGAAAGCTAAAAGTTGAAAATAAGGATCTACTCTTTGTTGCTTTTCAGCTGAAAACTCTACCTAAAGCTAAAAGCCTTCATGAGTCTAGTTATGGGCTAAGGTATACCCAATTCCGGGTAAGTCTTGCTGAGTATTAGTATACTCAGCCTTGCTTTTGTTGATTTAATCCAGGTAATCTCCCTGATGAGCCAGCTTTCATTACACCATGGCCCTACCCCTTGCCTGATGATTGGTCCGTGGAGTGGGATCCGTCCCCGGCCAACACCGATTCCGCCGAATGATATCATGCCAGGGCTAGCATGATATCTGTATTAACGACGTGTACAATATTTACGCTTTTCAAACTCCGCTGCTTTATCTTAAGACTTAAACCTGTTTTGTAATAATCTCCTCTCAGTGGGAGTTAATGACGCTTTGTATATTTTTGTAATATATTTGCCTATGGTGTAAAATGTAATGGCATTTATATCTCTGGACTCACCATCGTGTGAGGTACCTTGTTGGATCCTGCGTTCGGTGGTTTATCGGGACGTTACCCGACAGACCAAAGGATTATACCGTTTGAAGTACGAGGTAACCCTCAAGAGAGGACTCGCGTACTTGAGCCGGTGTAATTCAGGTTGGTTCTGCCACAGCTGTTCCGGTGAGTTGGTGGGCTGCCAGAAGGATTTTGTCTCGGTCCTGGCATTCGAATGGTTCGAGCTTCCTCTGTATTACTGGTAACCAGTCGTCTGCATCCAAAGGGTTGCAGGATCTGGCATAGGTGGGCGGCTTGGTCCTCAGAAAGGCTGTCAGCTTGTCGTTCATGTTCCGCCCTCGTGGTTGCCGGTTAACGAGGGCGTTTGCCAGTGTTTCCAGTATGAGGGTCTGGTTGTGGATTATTTGTGCCAGGTCTCCGAGGGGTGGGGGTGGTGGTAGTTGCTCTCCTCCTTGATTTTCTCCTCAGTTCTGGCTTACTTCCTGTTCTCCCTGAGGAAGATTTTGTCCAACAGGTTGTGCTTCGGCACCAGCGGCTGCAGGGTTCCGGCTACGGGAGGCCCTTGCGACGCTTCGGGGAGCCATCTGTTGATTGGGTAGAGTAGGGTTACGATTATGTGATGTTTAAGTTGTTTAATTCGTATATAAGGCAGAATCTACCTCCTGCCAGTAGTCACATAATCAAGCAGCACACAACAAACCAGCACACAACATCACAAACAACAAGCACAAACAACTTTATTACTGTAAGGGGGGTACAGCTTGGGGTAAGACTAGGTCTCGTACTACTTGTCCGGGGTCAGGCCTAAGGGCGAGGCTTAAACAAAAGCGGCTGGGGGGTACATTACTAGGGTGGCGTCGGTTATTTTACTCGCGGGGCGTGCCTTCTTCTGGGGCGGGGAGTGTGAGTAATCCTTGCTCGCCGTTCTCTGGATTTCCATTTGTCAAGGATTGCGCTGCGGCATCCCTTTCGACGGCGGCAGCAGAGCTTTCAGGGTTCTCGGGTGGGGCTTGTGTGTTTCCAAAGAGTGGTCCCCATCCTATGACAGGTGTCCCAAGTAAAACATGGTCTTCTCTAATTGCCGGGACTGGTGTTCCACTTCGGGTCCATTCTTGCATACGCCGGTCTCGGGCCTGCCTGAGGCTCTCTTGGGCGACCGCTTCGCTGCTGACCGCGGCTGCGGCTCTTGCCTCGGCTTGGGCTGCTCGGATCTGCTGCAGTCTCACTGCGAGCTCTGCTTGCTCGGCTCGATGGGTCTGCTCCCTTAGAAGGTTGGCTTGCTCATCGAAGAGTTGGTCCAAGGCGGCTAGATAAGTAGCCACTTGGTACAGAGGGCCTTCTTCCTGGCGGGGATGTTCCAGGCTTCTCATGCGTGCTTCCCAAACTGGGGTTCTGATGGCCAGCGGGAAGAACCTCACTGGTGTGGCGGCGAGGTGTCCTTCGAAAATCCGGCATAAATAACGGAGTGCTTTTCTAACGGTCAAGGGGTAGGTGTCTTGGTGCCTAAACCCTGTGGCAGTCACTCGCCATGGCTGGATGTCGGGGTAGCGGTTGCTCCTGGCGATGACTAGGATCACCCTGCAGCGGAGGGTACCATGGTGTTCGTACTCTCTGCTGTAGTACCTTGGGCGTTCCGTAACGCCAAGGCTTTCCAGGGCGTTGATCAAAAGGCTGGGAAAGCCAGGTGCAGCTTGGCAATCGCCCTGGGTCCATCATTCCTCAGCCATCTGAAACAAGGACAGGGTAAACAATCTAGCGTAGGTACAAAAGGGAGTAGATAACATTTATTATTGCAACATGGGGGTACAGTTTCCATGGGCACGTGGTTATTAGGGTGGGGTTCTGGCATGAAGTGCTACTCCTATTATGGGGATTCTTCCTCGACTCTGATAGGGCGCTTCTTTATTGGGAGGCACATCACCTCGTCTTCGGTCTGAGTACCTTTATCCCAATGGGTCTCCTCGGGTTCCTCTTCTTCCTCCATCCATCCTCCTATTCCTCTGCGGTTTTCATCCTCTTGCATTTGGGCTTGGAGAGCGGCTAAGGAGTACTCGGCGCGTGCGGCTCTTATCCGTTGTTCTTCCAGTTGTGCCGCCTGTTCGCGGTAGAGTGCGTCCAAGCCAGTAAGGTAGATGGATAGGTGGGAGACCGTATCTTCTAGGTCTTCTTCTTCTCGTCCAAGTCCTCTCATTCGGGCAATCCAAGTGCGTCCTCTTCCTTCAGTGGGTGGGAAAATCCCATAGGAGTCCGCTGAAGGTGGTGCCTGTAGATCACACGCAGTCGTCGCAGGGCATTATGGGCGGCCTTTCGGTAGGTGTCAGGGAAGCGAAAGCCAGAGGTGGAGATGAACCAGGGGTCTACATCAGGGTAACGAGTGCTTTTTCCCACAAAAGACCATCATGTCGCACCGAAGGATGCCCTTGGAGGTGTATTCCGATAAGCATACTCCGGTGGTTCCATGACTCCGATGCGTTCCAGGCTGAGTATTAATAACTTAGGAAGGCCGGGCTCTGCGTGGCAGACTCCGTCAATCCATCCATTGTCAGCCATCTGGAACAGGGCAAGGACCAGTTGTGAGTGCTTGTGCAGGAAAGGAGCTTAGTCAGAACAAGTCCTAGGGCCTGAAAAAGGGTCTCGTTCCTAGGGTCACGTCCTACGGCCAGCCTACGGCTCTGATACCACCTGAAGCGTCCCCCCCATCAGGGAAGACTTAAAAGTGTTGCTTTATCAGTCCCAGGAGGCTGATAACACTTTTATTACATCAGATGGTACATCACCGTACAACTCTGCGCGGTAATGGGCAGTGAAGCGCCACTATCGCGAGGATTACAACTAAAACCCACACTACTACACTAGCTACGAAAAGAGGATCATCAGAGTCTTGCGCCATGCGGAGTTCCAGCGGTGGCCTTAACCACAGGCAAGACTGGGTGCAGGACGAAACCCTACTCGACGTCTTCGGGGATGTAGTCTGGATCTTCCACTGTAAAAGTAAGAATAGGGTGAGTACAAACGTACTCAGCAAGTCCAATCACACCCATGGAGGGGGTATAACAGAAATCAATGCACAGGACAATCCAAGGATAAGGTTATGGTTCATTTGCGGAAAACTTAGTTGTATGCAAAGGTTCGTTTTAAAAACATTTCCAAAATGAGTTTTCTAGTACCAAGAAGCACACGATGTTGATCCACACAGGATCCAAGTTTTAAACCACTACCGGACTCCCCGTCCGTCATAGCACACGGCACAACTGCCGGACACTTTTCAAACAACTCACACCAGCCCAACCACTCCTGGAGAGAAACACTAGTTATGTGACCACACCATAACTTGCTCAATACCGTGGGCACGGCTATTCAAATAGATTTTAACTTTGCAGAGGTGTGCAACTTTACCCACAGGTGGGGTACCACAGCACGATCACCTTAGTGTCGGTGCGGATCCCAACAAAGCCATTACCCACCTTAGCTAGACCTGACTAGCCACCAAGGGATCCATCAAAGGGGTCATTCGACCTATCTCTGAGTTTAACCGGGGCATAAGTCACACAGAGCTTATCCCTTTTCCTTGATCACCCGTTGCTCTCAGCTCTCCTGATGGCTACCAGACTAACTAGCGGGATTTATGCTGAGCCGTTGCCCATACAACGGTCAAGTGGTTTGCACGACAGGAAGCTAGGTGAGATGACACATCAACTCGGTCCTTAGGGGTGACAAGATGGATATCTCCCTTCCTTGCCCTACCACACAGGTATGAGTACACCAATGGCAACTCACACAGAAATGCCATCCATCCCATCTGACTCGTCTTTCAAAACCACATTTTTATCCCTTCCCACACACACGCATTTTCTTTATGAAATCAGGTGGTCAAGGTATGGTTATCACAGCAAGGGTGGCTATCCTACCATGTTTTCAGCACGCAAAACCATGCAATTTTATAAAACAGGCCACTGGGTTGTGTTTATAAAAACTAGGATAGAAACATGCATCAAAGGGCGGAATTGAACTTGCCATCATCAAACCCTTGCGGGAGGTCCTGGTCGAAGCAGTGTCCCTCGGGCTCGGGATCGCAGAACTGGTCCTCGTTCGCCTGGTCACAGTCGGGACCTTCCTCGTTCACTCCGTGTCCTAAGGCGCAAACAAACAGACACACAATCAAGCGAAAGAACTAAAAGTTTTCATCGTTGAGCTTGAATCGGAAATAATTTAGTTACGGAGTTAGGGGTAATATTTTTGGGTGGTTTCTTAATGGCATGGCTAGAACTATACTAGAAAGGGCGTGGTAAAGTTTCGGGTCGATCGGAGATCGTTTCGCACATAAAATGACGAGGTAAAGAGGGGTTCAGGGGTTAAACAGGGGCCCAGGGGCTCATTTGTAAGTTTTCTGAAAAGAGAGAGGCTTGTTTGTGAATCCTAGAAACATTGGGGGTTCGACAGAAAGTATGAGGGGTCTCTTTGAAAATAAATCTACATAGTGGAAGGGTCTTGTTTGGAAAAATAGTAAAGAGGGGGGCCTTTCCTGCAAAAGTGTACAAAGGGTGGGGGCCCTTAACCGGATAGGGTAAATGGGAGGGGCTTAAGGGCAAAACTGCCCCTTTCTTCCTCCCCTTGCCAGCAGGAAACAGAGCAGGGGAGGGGAGGGGAGGCGCCGGCCAAATCCCGGCGGCCGGGGCCCGGGGGCGGCTCGGGGTTGAGGGGAAAAGGGAGAGGGGAAGGAGGGGGGGGCCATTCCTGGCCTCACCTCGGGCGGGGGTGACGTGTGGCGGCCGGCCGACGGGGCGGGCGGCGGTGGGCAGTGAGGCACAGGCGGGGCGGCGAGCGCGGCCGGGGAGGGCAGGGGCGGCGGTGGGAGTTGTGGGGGGTGACGGGCTGCGCGGGGGGCCGATTTATAGGCGGAAGGAGGCGGTGGGGAAGCCGGGGGTAGGTGAAGGCCGGCGAGCGACGCGGAGCGCCATTAATGGCGTCCGTTCGTTCGCTCGCGTCGTGACGCGGCGTGCGGTGCAAGCACAGGACGATGGCGGGGTGTGGCAGCGGCGGGCGGCGCGGCGGGCCGGGACGCGGCAGCAGCAGGCGGTGCGGCGTCGTGGGTCCGGGCGTGCGCGCGTGCGCGCACGGCGCGGCGTGGCGCGGGCCAGGGCGAGGGCGTGGGCGTCGGGCGGCGCGGCGAGGCGCACGGCCACGCGTTGCGCGTGCGCGTGCGTCGCGGCACGGCCGGGACAGAGCAGGCGCACGGCCGGCCGGCGTTCGGGCACGCGGCAGGGGAAAAGGAAGGAAAGAGAGAAAGGGAGGAGGGGAAAGAAGAAAGAAGGAAGGAAGAAGGAAAAAGGGAAGAAAGGAAAAGAAAGAAGGAAAGAGAAAAGAAAAAGAAATGGGAGGGAGAAAAAGAGAAAAGAAGAAGAAGAGGGAGAGAGAGGGGGGGGGGCGCATCGGCGCCGATCGCGGCGGCGACCGCGGTCGGTCGGCCCCGCGCGTGCGTCCTCCGCGCGCTGTGCGAGACGAAAAGAATCGCGCCGGCGCTGATTGCGGAAAAGCGGTCGTGCGTGGTCGTCGGCCGCCGAGCGGTGCGAGATGGGACAGCGGTCAAGTTCGGTGTCGTTCAGAAAGGATTAGGGCTAGGGTTTTGATGACGAACGGTTTTTAAACAAAGCACTCTAGTGCGTGATTTAATTTGGTGGATTCTCAGGGCGTCACATTATGGCATCACCGACTAGCTCATGTTGGGATGAGAAATCTCAACAGGCTCCTAAAGGGGGATCACATTCTAGGACTAACCAATGTTTCCTTTGAGAAAGATCGTATTTGTAGTGCTTGTCAAGCCGGAAAACAAGTTGGTGTTCCTCATCCATCAAAGAGCATCATCATCACCGTCAAGCCATTTGAACTACTTCACATGGATCTCTTTGGCCCGGTGGCTTACATAAGCATTGGTGGTAACAAATATGGCCTTGTTATTGTTGATTTCACGTGGTTATTCTTTTTGCATGACAAAAGTGTAGTGCAAGATACATTCAAGAAATTTGCAAAAAGGGCTCAAAATGAATTCGAGACCAAGATCAAGAAAGTGAGAAGTGACAATGGCACCGAATTCAAGAACACCAACATTGAAGATTTCCTAGAAGAAGAGGGCATTGGGCATGAGTTCTCCGTTCCATATACTCCACAACAAAATGGAATTGTTGAAAGGAAAAATAGAACTCTCATTGAAGCCGCAAGAACAATGCTTGATGAATACAAGGTCTTGGATCAATTTTGGGTGGAAGCAATCAACACGGCGTGCCATGCTATCAACCGTCTTTATCTACATAAGATCTTGAACAAGACGGCCTACGAGCTTTTACTTGGTAAAAAGCCTAACGTGTCCTACATTAGAGTTTTTGGAAGTAAGTGCTTCATTCTTAACAAGAAGCCCATTAACTCTAAATTTGCACCTAAAGTTGATGAAGGTTTTCTTCTTGGTTATGCCTCAAATGCTCATGGATATCGTGTCTTCAACAAAACCTCCGGTTGCGTTGAAGTTGCGTGTGACGTGACATTTGATGAATCTAATGGCTCTCACGGGGAGCAAGTTGATGATGTTGTAGGCATGGAAGAATCACCAAGCAAGGCGATTAAGAAGCTAGCCACTGGTGAAATAAAGCCACAAGAATAAGAAGATCAAGATGATGTTGATGTGTTGATGTTCAAAGGGTCATCTACATTCACTTCCACTGCGCAACCCGGAAACTCCGGTAATATGTCCGGAGACTCCGGATCCCCTATCCAGAGTATCCGGACACAGGGCCGGAGTATCCGGGTAACTGAAGATGATCCTTTATCTCCACATCAAGATCAATCTCAGGCTGAACAAGAAGTTGAGCCCATACAACATGAAGCTCAAGTTCCTCATCCAAGAATTCATCAAATTATTCAAAAGGATTATCCCGTAGATAACATCCTTGGAAGCATAAGCAAAGGGGTAACTACTCGTTCTCGTTTGGCAACCTTTTGCGAACATTACTCGTTTGTTTCTTTCTTGGAACCACTTAAGGTTGAAGAAGCTCTGGATGATCCGGATTGGGTGATGGCCATGCAAGAAGAATTGAACAACTTCACACGGAATGAAGTCTGGTCCTTAGTAGAAAGATCCAAGCAAAATGTTATTGGAACAAAATGGGTTTTTCAGAACAAACAAGACGAACATGGCGTGGTGACAAGAAACAAAGCAAGGTTGGTTGCTCAAGGCTTCACACAAATCGAAGGTTTGGATTTTGGTGAGACTTATGCACCCGTAGCTAGGCTTGAGTCAATTCGTATCTTGCTTGCCTTTGCAACTCACCATGATTTCAAGCTATACCAAATGGATGTGAAGAGTGCTTTTCTTAATGGACCAATCTCCGAATTGGTATATGTTGAGCAACCACCGGGTTTTGAAAATTCTAAGTTTCCTAATCACGTCTACAAGCTCCATAAGACGCTCTATGGGCTTAAGCAAGCTCCTAGAGTATGGTATGAATGCCTTAAGGATTTTCTCTTACGGAAAGGCTTTGAGATAGGCAAAGCCGATCCTACTCTCTTCACTCGTAAAATTGATGAAGATATTTTTGTATGCCAAATATATGTCGATGACATTATATTTGGTTCTACTAATCAATCTTGGTGCGAGGATTTTAGTAGGATCATGACGAAGAGATTTGAGATGTCCATGATGGGAGAGTTGACTTTCTTTCTTGGCTTTCAAATCAAGCAACTCAAAGAAGGAACTTTTATTTGTCAAACCAAGTATACTAAAGATATGTTGAAAAAGTTTGACATGGAGAATGCCAAGCCCATCAAGACACCCATGCCATCTCGATCTAAATGAAGATGGCAAGGCCGTAGATCAAAAGGTATATCGCTCCATGGTTGGATCCCTCCTTTACCTTTGTGCATCTAGGCCCGATATCATGCTTAGTGTGTGCATGTGTGCAAGGTTTCAAGCTAATCCTAAGGAATGTCATCTTATGGCTGTTAAGAGAATTCTAAAATATTTAGTTTACACTCCGTACTTGGCTTGTGGTATTCCAAAGGCTCCACTTTCAATCTACTTGGCTACTCTGATTCAGATTATGCCGGTTGCAAAGTAGATAGGAAGAGTACATCGGGGACTTGTCAATTCCTTGGCCGGTCCCTTGTGTCTTGAAGTTCCAAGAAACAAAATTCCGTTACCTTATCCACTGCCGAAGCCGAATATGTTGCTGCAGGTGCTTGTTGTGCGCAACTACTTTGGATGAAATCCACCTTGAGCGATTTTGGTTGTAAGTTTAGTAAGATTCCATTCTTGTGTGACAACGAGAGTGCAATAAAGCTAGCTAACAACCCAGTAAACCACTCAAGAACCAAACACATTGATATAAGGCACCATTTCTTGAGAGACCATGAGACCAAAGAAGATATCGTTTTAAGTCATGTGAGCACCGATAAACAACTAGCCGATATCTTCACTAAACCACTTGATGAGCAAAGATTTTGTACACTGAGGAGTGAGCTAAATATTTTGGATTCTCGTAACTTAGTTTGAGATCATGCACATGTTTTTTTGCTATAGAGAAATCTTTTTGAAAAGCCTACTAGAATTGCTAGGAGTGTGATTTTCAAAATAATTTGAATCTTTTCTTGCTTACTTGAGACTATTGTTCCCATTATTGATTGTTGGCTAGTCTCAAGTCAAGTGAGCCTCTCACATCACTAGATCTCTCACATCAAAATTCAATCCTATCCTTCATTGAAATCCTTCTCAGATTTAGGGGGAGCCGGATATTCCGGACATATATCCGGATACTCCGGACATCCGGATGGTAAATCCATCCTATATATACCGTGGGAGGGTCGGTCAAAATGGTTCTATCTTCTATTTTTCACCACCACGAGCCTCTCCTCCTCTCCACCGCCTCCCTCTCGCCCAAGGGGCGATTTCCACCATCTCCTCCCATAAGGATTGCTAATCGTTGAAGGAAGTGCTCTTTCCCATCCGGAATCTCCGGAGAACGAGTTGGATTTGAAGTTTCCCGCGTTTTCAACTTCATTAAGGTATTCAAACTTCAAATCGCCCGATCTCTCAATGCAGTGGTCAAAACTAGATATCCTTTAGGGCATTATCTTCCCTCATGTCTAGCAGCTTGTGCACCAAATTTCATTCAAATCTCATGGTCGAATCTCTAGATTTCATGAAAGTAGGGTTTATATGTCGATGCCCGGAGACTCCGGATGTGCTGTCCGGATACTCCAGACAGTTGGCCGGAGTATCCGGACATATATCCGGACTCTCCAGATTCTCAGAAATTCAGCCAGCACATCTCTTTTTTTTTTCTATTGCTTCTAGATTGCTCCTAATCATTCAATCCTATGTCTAGGCTATGGGACGAGAGCGTGCACATGCTTCTACTGGACAGAGAAGGCAAAAACGCCGACATGATCCACAAATTCAAGAGGAGGAAGTTTCACCTCCTAGTCCTCCTCCAAGGGAGCTACGTCCTCGTCACCGTCCTGGCAAAGAGCCTGCCGGAAGCAGCTCACAAGCTCATCCACCTCGTCAGGCACCATACATGATGCCAAGCATGGCAGTGCCTCCTCCTTCTCGGGCAAATCCATCAAGACGAGGAATTGCTTGGGAAATCTGCCCTCGCACACCTCCACGTCTTCAAATCGAATATCAAGAAGATCAACGTCAATATCCTAGGTGCCCGAAGCTTGCCCGCCCTCAAATTCTATCTGAGTTTACTGTTTCCATGGGACGGAACTACTTCAAGCAAACAGTAGCTCTCACAAATGCACACAAGGAGGACGTGTACAAGTATGAGAAGGCCGAGAACTTGGAAAGGAGATTTTGGTGTCAGTTGCATCAAGATTTCTACTCCTCTGTTGTCATGCGCAAGGGCAAGGCTCCTATTGTCTCTTGCAAGTATGTTCACTTGGCATATTTTGAGAGGATGAATGACCCATTCTTTAATCAAGCCATTGCAAAGTGCAAGGAATTTGGTCTCTATGACATCATGGGGGTTTGGTATGATTGGAATGAGGAGATACTTGCTCAGTTTCACTCCTCTCTATTTTATGATGCACAGCAAGTTGCCTTCTTTTGGACCACCGAGGGAGTGAAGTATGGGGTTGATTACATGACATTCTCTAGGCTTCTTGGACTTGGTTCAGAGGATGAGAAGAGAGATCCAATTCATGTGGAACATCAGTTAAAGCCAAGTCAATTACCGGCTCTTTTCTACAATCCTATTCTAGCGGAAGCCCGCAATGCAAGCACTCTCCAACCCTTCTACTACACCATTAATCAATTCTTTCGTGCCACCATTGATGCTAAGGATGGTGATGCCACTGCACTTAGATACTTCGCTTGCAACCTTCTTGCCCGTGTTATGCCCGGTGGGAGACCCTTCTCCATTATGGACTTTATTTGGAATGAGTTAAGGAGGACGATGAATGATCCACAGAAATTTCTACCATCTGCTCCTTATATCATGTATATGATCGAGAGGGTTACCAAGGTCACGTTTCCTAAGGACTGCAAGCATGCAGCACTTCATCTTCGTCCTCGGTCCGGTGATGCACCACAAGAAACCCGAGGTTTGACCCAGCTCCATCTTATTCGGGTCCATCATCTTCTCACTGTGGTCACCATGACTCTTTCATCAAGAGGGCACTTAAGAGCATTTTCTGCATATGCAAAACTGCAACTCAAGAAATCAATGAAAACCGCCGTGACATTATCGAGATCAAGAGTCACTTGGGGCTTCCGGCGGATCCCTACCATGAGTTGCCCGAGTTTGATGACCCATTTGCCGAATGGGATGCTACGGATGAGGCCGCCATTGCTGCTGCTCATGCTCCTCTTCCTCGTCCACGTCAACGCACTCGTGCCCCTACTCGATCTCGTCGCTCACCTCCTCGTGGCCAAGAGATTTTTGATGAAGAGGAAGAGACCGAAGAAGAAGCACCCCCCAACTACCGTGAGATCCCTGACTCGGATGAAGATGAGGATACCTCCGATGAGGATGCCCAAGATGATGATGAGTAGAAGACCTCCTTGCTCTTTTTCATTTCCTTTTTGGCACTTGATGACAAAGGGGGAGTGAAAATGATCATTTATATACTCATTTGGGCTTTGTATCAAACTTAATGTTGTCTTATCGTTTCGCTTGAACAATCTTCATGTAAAGACTATGTGGTGTGAGAAAACTTGTAATGTGTGCTACTCTGTTGATTTGATTATCAGTTTGAAGTTTTTTTTAAGGATGAAGTGTTAGTGTGATTCTTATTTAGATTGTGATGCAATATCATTTTTCTATGTTCTGTGCTGATGGTCCGGATACTCCGGAAATACTTCCGGATACTCCGGACACAAGGTCCGGAGTCTCCGGACATATACCCGGAGTCTCCGGGTTCTTATTTTCAACACAAGTTTTTCTTGATTGAATGACATGACATTTGCATTACACACTATCTCAGCACACACTTGCTCACCCCATTGTAGAGTGTATAAGAGTTTTTATATCTTTTACTAATTTGCCAACCTTGACTCTAGAGAAGTAAATTTGAAATTCAAATTCATGGCATACATTAAGGGGGAGCTCTTTACATGCTTAAGATTATATCTTTATGGTTAGCAAATGAGATACCTGTGGGTTGTCATCAATCACCAAAAAGGGGGAGATTGAAAGATATCTAGGCCCCTAAGTGGGTTTTGGTGATAAATGACAAAGCACATGTATATTTAATCGTGTTATTAAGCATGTGTGCAGGTGCTAAGGGTGACTGAGCAAAGCATATAAAGAAACGTGAACCCTCAAAAAGATATGAAAAGCGGCGTTCTCAAGTGTACGAAAAGACTAGATTTTATTTTTGAAATTGAATATAGGAACGCCGTACTATCAAGAGGAACTTTGATTCACAAGTGTGGACATGGTAGTTGTGCTCAAGAGAACCCACAAAAACCATGAGAAACAATCCTACCACTTAAAAGGGACTTCCGGTGAAATTCATTGTCTAACCCGGAGTATCCGGGTCCCTGTTCGGAATGTCCGGACAGAGTGTCCGGAGTATCCGGACGTATACCCGGAGTCTCCAGGTTACTGTTACCAGTCCGCAAAACACACTTGTCCGGAGTCTCCGGATGCCTATGTCCGGAGTATCCGGACATATACCCGGAGTTTTCGGGTACCCCTCTCCCAACGGCTAGTTTCTGGGTGAGGGGGTATAAATACCCCCATACCACCTCATTTCCCTCTCTCTTGCTCATTTCGACCAGAACAGCCTAAAAGCTAAAGAGAGCCCTCTCGCTCCCCATTTGCTCCATTCTTGAGTGATTTTCTTAGGAGATTGAAGTGAGATTGTTGCAAGAGCTAAGATTGTGCAAGTAAGCCTTGATTCTATCTCTTGAGCACATCATCCAAGTCTAGCCCGTGGATTCTAGTTTGTTACTCTTGGAGGTCCAAGCTTCTAGACGGCTAGGCGTCGCTTGTGATTGCGTGATTGATTTGTGAGCATCACAGCAAGTTTGTAATCTTCATTCCTCTCCGAGGAATTCATAGTAAGTGACCTTTGGGTTTGAGCGTTGGTCTCACCCTTGGGAGAGGAGCATAGGTATTCTTGAGCACCGTCTCTTGAATTCTTCCTCAACGGAGACGTAGCTCCTTTGGGAGTGAACTTCGGGAAACAAATTCTGTGTCACTGTTGCAATTCTAGCTTGTTTTGTGATTGTTTGCTTGTGAGACTAACTTTTTAGGGTTTGAGGGCGATCTACTATTACACAAGTCTCAGGAGTAAGACAACTGGTGAGAAACACTCCAAAGGTACCACTAGTTCCTTTAAATTTACTGGATCCAATTTACAGCATCATTATCTCTGTTTTTGTGTAGTTAGTTTCATACCCGGATAGTCCGGACATTATCTCCGGAAACTCCGGACACAATATCCGGAGTATCCGGACATCTGTGTTACTAACCGTGTTCAAAGTGTTTTTAAGTTGCAGATTAGCCTATTCACCCCCCCTCTAGGCATCTTGAGGCCCTTTGAAGGTTCCATACACTACTAGAAAAATAGGCTTTTGCCATAAAAAATATTGCAACAACGTATAAATTGTTGCAATAAGTAGGTGATATTGTCACAATTTGAAAATTTGTGGCAATATATCAGTTGTATTGCCATGAATTTTATTGTATTGCCATTTGTTCAACTTTTGCAATTGTTTAGCATCTATTGCAATATTAGTTTATGTTGTTGCATTAAAGTGATTGTTTTACCATACTAAACTAGTGTGGTAATATTTCAAAAAATGGTTGCAACAAAAAATTTATTATTACCACGAGTGAAGTAGCGTTGCAATATATGAATATTATTGCAACATTTTCTAACTATTGCAATATTTTTTTATTCATTCTCATGGTGAATGGAACGGGTAAAAGTAGACTATTAGCAAAATATACAACAAAAGTTGCTCTAGTGTGGTGGTAAAGGATTGTATTCCTTTAGGTCCAAGGTTCAAAGCTAACTAGTAGCAAATTCTATAGTTTTTTACTTCTAATTATTTTTTCCCACAAAAATATATCGTTGCAAGAATATTTTGTTGCCAGCATTTATAAAAAATGGTGGCTATAGCACTTTCATTGCCATAATCATGTTTGCTGCAATTGTTACCAATTGTTGTTGCAATATTAACGTACTATTGCTTCGATTTCGATCATTACAAAACCTATAAAATGCAATGCTTCATTAGGTGGCAAATACCCTATTTATTGCAACAAAATAAAAAATAGTTGCAATGCACCTATTACCACAAAGTTTTTTGCAACAGCTGCCAACCAAACTGACATCGATGCAAATGCTACCTATTGCCACAATTTAGGTCCTATTGCCACATTTTTTCACCCTTACGATAGGCCAAAAATCTAATAGTGATAGGAGCTACCATGGCAGCAATTGGAGGCCATTTATGGCCGGTATGAGTGGAGGAGATAGTTGAGGGCGATGGAAGAGGAGGCGAGTAGGTGGAGTGATCATGCGAGGTGGACAAGCGGCCATGGATGGACTCAAGCTCGAAGCTGGGAGGAGAGAGGTGGCTTGGGTGGTAAACGACCCCAACTAGTGGGCTCAAGGTGTTAGTGGGATTAATATCAGTTCACACGGTTAACAAAGTGGAGGAAGGGTGGGCAGCAGGTACTGTCCCACACTTCTATCACCAAGCAAGTGTAGTTCACCGGCGAATGCTCCTCTCTCGATAAAAGAAGAGAGATAAGATGAGCAGATAAAGAAAAAGAAAAAAAAGAAGAGGAAAAGGAAATGGCCGACTGAGATTGTGGTGGGTTTCTGTCTAAAAGATTTTTTTGGAATATTTTTATTTTTAAACTTGATTTTGAACTTTCAAAAACAAAGTTTGGTTTTGAAATTTTAAACTGAACCTTAGAAACTTAACTTAAACCTATTCAATCTTATTCGCATTTAAATTTATTTTCAAACATAAACACTATGCATGAGGCATGAATGCAACAAAATAATTTTATAACCTATGTCAATTTACATTTTATATATAAATTTTATTTTTTCTCCACTAAAACATAGGCCTTACCCTATCTATTTTCATGAAAATTTTAAACTATTGCAAAAATTGAAAATAAGGGTCCCTTAAGGAAGCTATTGCAAGATTCTTATTATGTTTTTGAACACTCATTTCACTCTCTCAAGGAAGCATCCTTAACACGAACCTGTTGCAACTTGGTAGGATGCAACAAAAAGGAAGTAACAGAAGATTTCCTCCATATACGGGACAAACATTCAACTCTTTTGAAACATGGCACCGCTTTTTTCTGCTACAAGTTGGTACATTCCACCGGTGGCCTAGTTTGATCGATGGATCAAACATGAACATTCACTACCATATAGTAAAATTACATTACATACTAGAATAGGTACCATCAAGATGAATTTGATTCACACACAAGATAAAAATCTGATACTTGTGGCAAACATCCTCCCGGCGGTAACTGCAACACCAGCTTTAATTAGCTTTCCTAATCTCATTGTGCTCCATCCTCTTACCTATGCTCCTCCCGCCTTTTATGCAATGCTGCCAGATACTGTTTCCTGTAATTATGCCACCATTGGAATGAGAATATATCTACAGAAGTGCAGTACGTACACTAATTAACATCTTCTTTAGAGTAATCCTTTGTGGTCTTCTTTTCTTTTTTTTATAAAGAAACTTGGCCGTATAATTTCAAATTAGTTCTGTTGTGAAAATGCAATTATATAAGAAAACATGCTCATAAAAAAGCAGTTGCCAAATTATAGAATGAACCCTTATTACAAAATAATAAATGTATAATGATGACCATGAAAAGTCAGAATAAATCAAAAAAGAAAAGCAGTAGACCTAAACCATCGATTGAATCAATAATCTGACAGCTTGGAGCAAGTAATTAGCAACTCGTGGATTAAATTAAGTGAAAACCAAAGGGTTGCACATGCACATACAATATTTACATTTTTTTGTCGTTGACACAATGGTCTGACGTACCTTGCTGGGAGATGGTCATGATGAGGACGATTATATGCTGTCCAGTCCGGGCCTCCTGAAAACAGTCGCATCGCCTGTAATAATAACCCAACAAAATCCCCAGGGCCCAACCACTAGTTAGAACATTACTTTTATAATAAAGAGGAAATTTCGCTATAATATATTCTTTTGCCAAGATTCCACTAAAATTTAAGCAGAATGAATACTAGTGATGAAAAATATTAAAAGAAAAAAATAACCCAAGATATATATTTATTTGCAAAGAAAGATAATCTAATTATTATAGCAGTGATCCATTTAGCTCAATTGAACTGCTAAGCATAAGCTAACACAGAACTTGAAGGGGACCTTTGTGTGGCTCAGCAAAGCACGGACCTTAATATAATTGTTGGTGTCCAGCGTGAACCTATGATAGATGCCCGCCGGCACGACAATAAGTCCTCCCTTCCTCACTGACACCCGAACCCAGCGGTCCTCTTCATCCCTCACGTCAAAGTACCCTTCATGAAAAAAAAAGCCCGACATGTTCCAAGTGCAAGCATGCAAATGCATCAGGGATGTATGTAGGCACTAGGATCAAAGAGGAGATCCAATAATACAATTTTACTGGTACTCATACCACTGCCTTCAAGACAATAGCGAACTTCCTCATCGGCGTGGAGATGCTCTTCGAAGAATCTCTTGATCATCGCCTCGTAGTTAGCCATTTTCTCCGGGGTTAATGTCACAATGTCCTAAACAAATTACATGTCATTAACATGGTCGCAATCGGCTAACTGATCTGCCTTTGTAGTACATGGTTTCAACTTAGTACTTTTCAGTACCACAATAAAAAATAAAAAAACGTTGGAATTCATCAACATCAGATACTTCATATAACATTGACCATGCCACACTCACCATTACAGCAACTTAAATCTGACCTTTAGGCTAAGAACGATGGTTATAGTGAGTACCAAATGGGTCAGCAAGCCCTTAAAAAATTTGAGCTTCTAGGTTTCTATGTACCCTTTGTTTGAGAAAGATAAAATTGCCTAGTACGTACGCAACCTTTAATTTCAATAAGTTAACCTAGTGAGAAGACTGACCATGTGCAAGTAGCCCCTCTGGCTACGGATCATAGTAAGGTTCTCATCATTCTCATGGTTATCTGCATCTAGCCGCATGGCAAAGATTCCGAGGTCTGCATTTATTTTCATACGGAAAACACAATGGCATAATAAGCTCTTAGAAAAGAACTGCGTGCACACCTTTACGGGGCACATGTCGTTCTTTCTAGTATGTACACCAAAAGATTTTTCATCGTATTCTAAAAGAAAAACTATGAATTTGGCCGGAGTACCAAGCAGTTTTGAAAGAGGAACTGGAACATCAGGCTGCCGGCGGTGGGGAAGCCTCTGGTCTTCCTCCTCGGTGGTGTCATCCATGTACCATGCTTGCACAACGTCGTCCACGCCATTCTGTTAGCATGTATGCAATGAGATGTAGGTAATGTCGATATAGATTGCGCATATTGCACACAAGTGTGGGAGAGTATAACTATTGAAGAATAATGCTTCAAGTGTAGAAGAAATGACGTGTCGAATAAGCACCAATTAGATGGGCAATAAAAGTATAGGTAAAAAGCAAATTTAAACATTATTGTAACTTGACAGATGAAGCACACGAACTATATAGAAAAAGTGATGAGAAATGCACATGCATATATACTCGGACTAGATGACATAGCATGCAGTTGTGAAGCAGAGAGTACTGAGTACCAGCATGTCTTGCGCAGAGTCACCATGGAAGGATCTGATGCTTGCTAATCCCAATCCCTGGCCGAACTGCAGCTCATCGTGAACAAAGCTCTCAACCCTACTGTCAGCGCGCACTTCTCTTGTCTGTAACACCAGAAGGGCTAGGAGAGCGAATTTTGGGAGGAGAGCTCTCTTGTTCACCATTTCTTTGAGGTCTACAAATTTTGCGCTTGGGATTTCTATGTGAAACTACTTGGAACTGGTGTGCATATATATATATATATAGATAGACAGAGCGGGGTGGGGGGGGGGGGGGAGAGCGAGCGAGAGCGAGAGCGAGAGCTAGAGAGAGAGAGAGAGAGAGAGAGAGAGTAATTAGATTGACTTGACGAGATGCACTACTAGCTACGACGTCCTTGTTAACGATAAACATTGGCGAGCCTTCTTGCGGTGCACTGAAGGTGGCCGTATGTTGAAAGAAGAGTCCTACGCACATGAGCGCGTATTACGCAGACGCAAGTGGTTACTGCTGGTTAGTATTACTAAGCATCAAGTTGGCATTTCTTATTGGGTAAATGATCGGCAGCCGATGTGCACTATGGTCGTATGGTAGCAGCTGGCGGCAAGTACGAAGGCATGCACATTGGAGGCAGGTAATTTTGTAAAGGGACGTACGGATCTCTAGTAATTATAATACGGTATTTCGTTTTTGTTCATTTGTCCTATCTGGTTAGATATTTTGGGTACTAGGATAGGAACATGACGATGAGAAAAAGCAATGATGTATATATTAGGGTGCAACTTGTTGCATTTCTCTATAACTTATGTCTAGCTATATAGCCTGATTAGATTCTTTGGAATGGAATCTGTTCGAGTCATCGACTTAGCACGAGTACTCTATCTTCCAAATTTATTTTAGAAACTGATGACGATATTCTTTCAAGGATAGACGGTGTGCTTGTCAGACAGCAAGGCATCAATCTATTTATAAATCTTTGTAATATAACACTAGAGTTATTGACAACATGGCATGCTCTCTACGATCAAAATCATGCATCCTAATCCGGGGTACATTGGATCGAGGCCATTCTTAAATCCCGCATCCTCAAAAGATCCACTGGAAGACCCTTTATTAACAAAAGATATTAAAGATTGTTCCCATTAGACATTTGATAACTGGCCCCCATCTTGAGTGGCAGTGCAAGTTACCCCTTTCTCACTGTGACCTGGACCTCCAACCACGCCAGCATGTTGATTGTGTCGCTAGCTTGGTGGGTATGGTGGGCGCCAAATTTTGAAGTAACTGTTACCTAAGCTTGTAAATTTTTTAAAAAGTTCATGACATATATGCCCAAGCAATGCATTTTATTCGGACGAAAGGGGAGAGTGAGAGACGGCGATTGAGCATTATTCTACTCCAGAAACTGCTCGCTTTTGGTGTGGTTCCGATCCATGAGCGGATTTTGCCGATATATATTTTTTTTATCAGCACAAGTGGAGAGTTGCTACACATTTTTGATCTTGTTATACTAGGACCCACATGGTCATATACATGTGCGTATGCTGACCGGAGCTATATTTTTCCTTTCTTGATCAGGCTGCTGTCATCTTAATTAGTTTGCAGATATATGCATGTTTGAATTAACGATGGTCGAATGAAGAATTTTTAGTTGTTAGGCAATATAATTAGTCAAAGTCAATTCTTAAAAGTCATTCTTGCCGAGGATTTTGAATTTTGTCCTCAAAAGATTCATTATCCAGTATTCACAAGAGAAAATGTTGAATGCAACAAAGACTGTTTCACATTATGCCACAACTCGTAGACCAGAGGACTGACGCAGTCCCCCTTGATCACATATCACGTGCAACGAATAAGCTTGAAGAAGCTTACTTGCCGATGTGGGTTTATTATACACCTACCTCATCAACATTAGATTTTAAACATGCCGGCTGGAGTTGAAAACATGTTCATGCATGCCTAATAAGCATCGCATTTTCAATTAGGAAGTCCTTGTCTTTTGAGAGGGAGGGGTCTTTGTTATTAGATCTCTTATCTATAGCCTCAAAAGTTAATGAATCCAACCATTACTGCCGGTTTTGTGGTGTGGCACACCGTTTTCGGATTAGCGGTTTTCGCAGTCTTCTAGGCACATGTAGATCTTGAGCAGTTGTATACTCCCATTATTGCTATCAATCCTGGACCTGGATAATTGGAAATTGATGCCGTTGTCAAGAGGAGAACGTATAGTTCGTCAGGGCGGGGAGAATCCTTCCTTCAGCGATGGTGACGTTAATGGTTTCAGCTCTCTGTCTTCTCTAGGAACACCAATAATAGCCGTGGCTCTAGCGTTTTCGCATAACTCATTGGGTGCTACTATCTACCTTTCTCGAAGATAGTTTGCTGTACATTTTTGATCTAGTAGCAGCTCACTGATACAGAACGGACCGTAAAGTGCAAGGCAAGTCCAAACTATTTATTTTCTTTCTCATCCGTGCACCATTCGATCTAACACAACGGAACGGAGGACAGCACATCGGCTACGAAAGCAATTAGAGCTGAACTTTCTCGTTCACCAATAAAGTAGTTCCATACTCCCTCCGTTCCAGTATATAAGGCGTAACCACCTCTAGTTCAAAGATCAAGAAACATATTTAATTTTCTCTATCAACACTAGTATCAGTGCATCGATGTATGTATGTATATAGAGAGCGCGCCTTATATTATATTATAGAACTTGAGTAAAAAATAATTACACCTTTTATATATTAGGATGGAATGGAGGAAGTAAACAACGATCTAGCTAGCTTAGCAATTGCACATTATTTCTGTTAGTTGTTCACATTACGTACAGGAACCGTTGTCATACTCGATCGCCAACAATCTTGATTTTGCTTTTCGAAGAATTTTTGGCTCTATCTCCGTACTGGAAGGTTGCGACGAATGTGGTCGGGGAAGCTCTTTGGTCCCCATCAAACCGGGTCGCCCCACTGGGCTGGCTGGACCTGCCGATCGAGCCCCATCCATCGATTGGGCCGGTCTGACCACAAGTCCTGCACGGGCTGCACGATTTCGGCCATGACATCGTCCCCGTGGCGTCACTCTGTTGACGTGTGCAGCTTGCATGCACCCTAGCTCCACAGCCTCCACTTGCCGGCTTAGCTAGCTGATGCAACTGTACAATGGCACATGCATCTGCATATGCTCTTACTACGTACGATTGACCCTGATCTCAGGATATTCAAGCAATAATTCAGTATTACTTAGTTAGTTACAACAATACATGCATCTCGCTTGGAATGAGTGAATGACGTACTGTACAAATTAATTCAGGGGCATATAGTGTATTGCAACGTATCTCTTGTATAGTAGTACAATGAAGCTCGATCGACATTTTTTTTGAATAAGTTTCACGTTAGATCATTGCTTGAAGAAGCTTAGAGCAACTCCAATGGTTAGCTAAAAAACTTCCTAAACTTAAAATTAAGGAGTAATTAGAAAAAATATGACTCCAATGGTTCGTTAAATCTACTTGCTAAATTTATCAAGTCCCTACCTCATCCTACTTCATCGCTAAATATAGGGAGCTCGTAGGGAGTCCCGAACCGCGCTTCCGCACCAAAATCCGTCGACTCGCGCCACATTTTTCCCCTTTCGCGCCTTGTCTCTGCTTATCCACCGCCGTTCATAGGCCGTAGCGATCCCAAACGACCGTGCGGTTCCTGTCTCCCTTCCCTGCACCTTCCCTGCACGTCCCCGCCGTCCATCGCCGGCAGCTCCGGCCGGCGCCGCTGCAGTCCCCGCCGTCCGTCGCCGGCAGCTCCTGCCCGCGCTGGTGACGCCCGCATCAACGCCATTGATTTCTCCAACCACAACTATCCATCAGTGCTCCTGCAGGTCCGTTAGTTTTGATTGACATCTCCCTAATCAATTTTTATGCGCACCTGCTTCAGAAAAGTAAAGGGATGTGTGTTGTTTAATCTGACAATTATTCACGCTCCTTTAGGATCTCATGCGTAGTTGCTTGTTTATCAATAGCAATTAGGCGTACTGATACATTGGCTCTTGTTCATTTAAATAAGATTTTCGTCAAATCATACTAGTAAATGATAGGTACATCTATTTTGACTCCATATCTATTGGCACATGTAGTTTAGTCTGACAGAAAAATACTAGATGGCACCAAGTAAGGCATGGATGGACTTAGTTGATGATCATATCAGTGAGGAATGTTTAGATGGGAACATGTAAAAAAAGATATTTATTTGGCTGGTGTAAAAAAGTTCCTGAACTATTGCCTTCAGTAGGATAGGTAGTTCTGATGAAACTAAATGTCCATGCATCAGATGCTGCAATACATACTACTCCAAATCTCGTGGAGAAGTGTATTCCCATCTTAAAATTGCTTGAAGACCTTAGCCAGCCTCTTTATGAAGGAACTAGTATATCTAAATTAGCTGCTACAGTTAAGTTGCTTAATACAAAGAGTTTGGGGAAGTGGAGTAACAAGTCCTTTTCCATGTTAGTGTAGTTACTCCGCAAGGACTTTCTACCTTACCTGATAGTTCCACTGTGCCAAGCTCTTATTATGAAGCCAAAAAGATTATGAAGGAAACTGTGGCCACGCCTCCTCCACAAGTGTTGAATTGGAAACTGTGGCCATTTCTCTGCTATTTAATTGTGTAGTTCTTACCAGAGTGCAGAATCATAGCGTCTTGTCGGTCTTGTAGTGAGTTACTCATACCTGCACGATACTAGTTGGCAATAAAATGAGTTACTCATACCTGCACGATACTCATACCTTTGTTTCAAAAAATAGGAATGGAAGGAGGTGATGGATACTTCACCAACTTGTTGAATGAAGGTCAGTATGACGCAGGTTTCGAAGACTATGGGACTATACCAACTGAGTCGCAGCAGTCACCGTCCGAAAACGAGACCAATCTCACATCGAAGGCACCTCAGAAGCAAAAAGGGAAAAACTTTAGTGTGGACGAAGATAGGCTTCTTGTTTCAGCATGGTTAAATGTCAGTACGGATCCAACACAAGGGACAAATCAAACCAAAGATACGTTCTGGAGAAGAATCCATCGATACTATGATAGCAATAGAGGACCTTTACCAGATCGTAATCAAAATTCCTTGCTGCATCGTTGGAGTTCTATCAATGATGCTGTTAGCAAGTTTTGTGCTTGTATATCCCAGATAAACAATAGAAACCAGAGCGGAATGACTATTCATGACAGGGTAACAAACACTACTACATCTGACATTGTGCACTAATATCCTACTATTCCGATTAACGTGTCTCTATTATATGCAGGTAGAGGAGGCTGAGAAGCTTTTCAAGTCCCTAGGCACCCACAACAAGTCTTTTCAGTTTAGGCACTGTTGGCTCCAGCTTAGAAATCAGCCAAAATGGCATGAGAAGCAACAGCTAGCAGCTGCTGCAAAAAACAGCCACAAAAAGCGAAAGGAAGCAAAGAATACAAGTCCGGGATTAGTTGATCCTACTACTCCGGATGGGAATCAGGATGCTCCTGCCGAGACTAGCCCTCCACAAATAGATCTGCCACGAAGAACAATTGGTAAGAAGATGGCAAAAGAGATGCGTAGAGGGGGTATGGATGCATATTCAGATGCGTTGGACACTCTGTGGGCAAAGAAGAGAGAGGCTGATGCAGAAAAGGAGCTAAAGAGAGATGAGAGATTTGCAAAAGCATATGCTCTTGATAAAGAGAGGCTTGAGCTGGAACAAAAGAAGCTTGCAATTGAAGAACAAAAGTATACAAATGAGCAAAAAAGACTTGAGCAAGAGAAAGAACGCCTTGACAATGAGGCAAACAATCTTTACTTGAAGCGTATTGCAGAAGAACAGAGAATAATGAGTATGGATCTTAGTGCTATGAGTGACATGCAAAGACAGTACTATATGTGCTTGCAGACTGAGATCGTTGCACGTCGGATGAATTAGAAGTCTCTTTTTTATTTGTAGGTAGTTTTAAAGTGGTACACTTCATTATGTGAACTTTATTGTGCTTGAAGTAATTTCAATTATTGTGCTACACAATATTAAAAGCTGCTGGTTCTGTCATAGATGTAAAGTTTATATCAACCTTCCCTGCATTTCACAAAAATATTCCTAACTTTCTATAGCTGTTCCATTCTGTGTTGTTGCGGGATGAAATCATTTCAAAAATTGGCCGACATTTGAATAGATTGAAATTCTATTCGTTGAGGCAGTACCATCCATTTGAGTAAATAAATAAATAGAATACACTAAATAAATAGATTCTCAAATAGTTCTCATGATATGTTGTACTCATGACACGACAAATAACTTATAATTGAGTAAACAAAGAACTAAATATAAAGGTCCGGATGGTGTTGCCACAGATGCTCCACTAGATCTTCTTGAAGTTGATGGTGAATTTCCTTGTTTCTAATTTTCAAGTGGTTCTCAATAAATTCATCGAAATCTGCCGTATGCTCATGTGAGGGCTCAACACAATCTCCTCCACCGTCGAAGCGTTCGTCAGGATCCAGTATTCCCTCATCTTCGACAATCATATTATGCATGATAATACAAGCTGTAATAATTTCGCTCAGCGTCTTATCATCCCAAAACCGAGCTGGCCCTCGAATTATAGCAAAACGGGACTGCAGCACCCCAAAAGCTCGTTCCACATCCTTTCGTACTGCTTCCTGTGCTTTTGCAAAGTATGTCCTCTTACTACCACGTGGTTCAGGTATGGTCTTAACCAGTGTAGCCCAAGATGGGTATATGCCATCTGCAAGATAGTATCCCATTGTGTAATCATGACCATTTATCTTATACTTCACTTTAGGAGCTTCTCCGTTGGCCAACTTTGCAAATAGTGGAGATCGATGAAGAACATTAATGTCGTTAAGAGATCCAGGTAAACTAAAAAAAGCATGCCAAATCCATAGATCTTGTGACGCAACTGCTTCTAAAATTATTGTTGCTGTGTGATTATGGTCTGAATACATACCCTGCTGTCCCGAAGGACAATTCTTCCACTTCCAATGCATACAATCAAGTGAACCAAGCATACCAGGGAAACCTCTTTCTTTGCCAATTGCAAGTAAACGTGCTATATCATTCTCATTGGGTGCCCTTAAGTACTCGTCCCTAAAAATATCAATAACAGCTTTAACAAACTTCCTTAGACTTTCTATGGCCGTACTTTCTCCAATACGCACAACCTCGTCTATAGCGTCTGCTGGTACTCCATAAGTTAGCATCCTAATATGATCACATACTTCACGTACATGCTCTTCGTTGGGTCAGATACGTCCTACATTATGAAATACACATGTAGGAGTAGCTACAAGCACATGTAGAATAGATTTTTTCTATATATATAAATACATTTCATTGGAAAGGTATGTATGAGATGTATGTGATCATACAAGACCATCTGTGATGGTATATACGTTGGGTATGTGACCATACTGTTATCGCCATATTCTGGACGGGCCGAAAGTGGGCCTAGGAGCAAGGCGGGCCTAGGGAAAGCTGATGGCAGGATTACAGATCGGGTCCTGTACGGGTGTTTGGGGCCGGTAAGGCCGTGTAAACTCAGGCTTAGGCAGTTAGGATTCGTATCGTGTTTGGTTAGGGTTAGTTAAGGAGAACAAGTCTACGGACTATAAATATGTACCATGAATAAACAAGAAAGGAGATTCATCCATCAACAACTCACGGCGCATCGCCTCCCCTGTTCCAGGGTTTTCCATCGGGTAAGTGCCATGTAGCCCTCTGATCATGCTTCGCGTGATCAGGGGCGCAGTGCTCTTGCTTGTTTGCTTCATATGTTGCTCGTTCTGAAGCCTTGTAGATGGCGAGTAGCATTAGTTATCATAGCGTGCATGGAGCAATGTTATTTTTGTATTATGATCTTGCCCTGTCCATTGTTCTTGCGCGCTCCGCGATCATTATGCCCGACCATGGATGTAATGATCGCGCCTTGCTTTGTTTATGTTGATAGATCCAATCTGTTATGGCTAGTTTCTATCTATTAGGAATTTAGTTCAATATGTGCACGATTAGGCCTTGCAAACGAGTTGAAAGTTCCGGCAGTATGTTAGCATCGGATCTTAGCTTGCGTAGGGGGTTCCTTAGGAATCGGCTCTTTAGCTGTTTTTAGGGTCTCTATTCGGGTTGTTTGTTCTGATGCTTTGCGTATTAGTTAGGCTCAATCACGTGTAGGATGTTCCGATCGTGTAGTGAGGGCTTAGCTGTCGTGGTTTGGATTAGATTAATATCTTTAAAGCGAGTTTCATCTTATTATTGTATACACATGTTATCTGACCTGAAGATCCGATCCGGTACTGATGCAATCGGCTCTCTACAGCCGATACCGGGGAGGAGCAATGAGCCGATCACGGCTCGGACTAATCTTTACAAGTGTCTGTGATTACAGGAATTTCACGAATCACACCTTCCTGATCAGGTACAGGATCAGGTGGCACGCCTAGCAACTCCAAGCCAGGGTGTGCGCCAGATCGCTGGGCCGTTGACCGAGGGACCGGGGCCCGCCAGCCGTCCCGGAAGCCTCCCGGCTCCTCGTGTTGCCTGTCGCTGCTCGCTGGTGGGTTTCGATCGACAACACATTCTGGCACGCCCGGTGGGACATTCTTCATCGACTTCGTCATCGTCATCGGCATCATCTTCATCGACTCCGTCGTCTTCGTCGACTCCGTTAGCGGTGATCAACAGGATGGCAAGGGAAGATCCGATTACTTACGACGAGCTCTCTGCTGAACACAAGCAGAGGTATGACGAAATCAAGACTCAGTTTGAAGCTGATCTCATCAGCTCTTTCGAAAGGACTCGCAACCATGGTGTCAGGTGGAAGGGATTTTCGCCTGAAGGTGCCCTTGATGGAGTAGATTTATCTATTCCATCTGAAGATCATACTAGAGCACTGCGTCAAGAAGTGAATTATGCGGTGGCTCATTCATTGCATCGGCATTCGGAGAGTTTGGTTAATGCTTTCGAGCGTGTGGCTCTGCATGTGGTCCAGGAGATTATGAAGCATCAACATTCCCCGACTGGACCTACCTTGGGAAGCCATAGAGGAGAATTGCCGTTCCAAACCAGGCCGCCGCTGCCTTATACACTTGCAGCTGCAGAATCCCATGGTGCTCCAGCTTATGTAGTTTATAAAGAAGGTGGTGATCCCACCGATCACCAGTTTTTTAGCGAGCCACCCAAGGAGATCCCACACGGTTATGTGTGTGCATACATACCTGACAGCAGCAACGCGGTACACGCTGCACAGAAGGTAATTGGGGGAGTTTCTGGAGCCGACGCAGATAAACAAGCGTGGCTAGCAACGTATGCTACTGGGCCGAGTCATGACAGTGTGCACTCGGCCCCTGGGTTACGGACAGCGGAGCAAATCAGCACTATCCTTAGAGATCAGTTCGGCATATTACCAAAGAGGAGAGCGATCGGCTACACTAAGCCGTATCCAGGTGATTATGATCTAATCCCATTGCCACCCAAGTATCGGCTCCCTGAGTTTACCAAATTTAGTGGGGCGGAAGGATCTAGCTCCATCGAGCATGTGAGCCGATACTTAGCACAATTGGGCTTGATTTCCGTATCGGATCCGTTGCGAGTAAGGTTCTTCTCGCAATCACTGACGGGACCGGCCTTTGGATGGTATACTTCATTAGGTCCTGACTCCATCCGTACCTGGAAGCAACTGGAAGAACAATTTCATATTCAGTATCATTCAGAAGCCGCGGAAGCAGGAATTGCGGACCTGGCACAGCTCCGACAGAAGCGTGGAGAGACTGTGGCGGAGTTCATTTGACGCTTCAGAGAGATGAAGAACAGGTGCTATTCAACGCGGATCTCAGAAAAAGAAGCTATCGAATTAGCATCGGTGGGATTATTAAAGCCGATCAGAGATCTGGCTTTTCAACTGGAATTCACCTCTTTGGCGCATCTGGTCCAGAAACTGTCGACGTATGAGCAGCGTCATCCTGAGTTATACCAAGATAAATTTAAGCGTCAGGTGGCGGTAGCTGACACGGAGGAAGCCGATGACTCTGAAGAAGACATGGAGGTGTCGGTTGCAGAGTGGGCTCGTGGCGCGAACCCTGTGCCTTGTAAGTGGCTGAAGCAAACTGGTCCTGCAAAAGGATTCGATTTTGATGTGAGTAAAGTCGAACAAATTTTCGACTTATTATTAAAAGAAAAGCAGTTGAAGTTTCCAGAGGGACATAAACTTCCCACCGTACAGGAGTTGAAAGGAAGATCATGTTGCAAATGGCATGATTCCTTTACTCACGGCACGAATGACTGCAAGGAGCTCCGTCGGCAAATACAATCGGCTATTGAGCAGCGCCGATTGATCTTGGGGAAGACCGCCATGAAGGTAGACACTCAGCCCTTTCCTGGTGTAAACATGGTAGAACAAATGACCGGTCTGCAAGGCGGCAGCTGGACTTCGCGCTCGGCATAAACATGGCAGGAATGGCATCGCGACGCCAGGTAACAATAAAGAGGCTGATTCCAGCAATCATCCCCAAAAAGAGAGAAAAGAATATGTTATGGAAGAGCGAGTAAGGTATGTCAGGAATCAACGTCCAACTTCTTCTGACCTTCTCAGGAAATACGAGTATCAGTACCAGCAGCGCCTCCGGCGGGGTCTGAAGACGAAGAATATGAGCATCGCACCGGAAAGCGTTTGAAGAAGCATGAAGATGCTCGTGATCATTGGCACTGTCCATTCTTCAGGTACTGTTGGGATTCCGGTATGAGCCGATTGCCTACTGTTAAGGACTGTCCAGAATGTGCACCTATGAAGACGGAGGCAAGGGAATCGGTTTTTGGGCGATTAGGACCTGTGCCAACTCAGCAACAGCGGGTTCAACCACTACGAAGAGAAGATGAAGAGGAGGATAGGTATCATCGCCCACGTGGTGCCCGGATGGATTAAATCGTTCGCAGAAGCGTCGGGTTCAGAGGCTACGGAGCTTGGAGGAAGCCGAGGCCAAATACATCGAGACATTGAGAAAAGCGCGACCGGATCTGGCAGAACAAATTCATTATGAGCAGGAAAAGAAGCCGCATGCTTCAAGGAAAGAATGGCGGCCTAAGTCAACAAAGCCGATAAGAAGGTATCGGCGATACACACATGGTTTTTGTGCTTCCTGCAGAATTTCATGCTCGGACCTACGAGGAGCCATCTGTAGCCCAGCTTGATTTGGGACCACGACCGGTGATATTCGAGAAGCCGCAAGCCAAGAATTACAAGCACTTGAAGGCATTGTATCTCAAAGGGTATATCAATGGTCAGCCCGTTAATAAAATGCTGGCGGATACGGGAGCGGCAGTCAACATTATGCCGTATTCAGTTCTGCGCCGATTGGGGCGATCCACTGGAGACTTGATCAAGACTAATGTCACGTTAAGTGACTTTAACGGGCAAACTTCAGAAGCGCAGGGCGTCCTCAGTGTGGATCTCACCATCGGAAGTAAGACCGTCCCGACTTCCTTCTTCGTCGTCAACAGCAAAAGCACCTACAATATCTTACTCGGCAGGGACTGGATCCACACCAACTGTTGTATCCCCTCAACAATGCATCAATGTTTGATCCAATGGGATGGAGACGAAGTGAGGTAGTCCAGGCAGACGACTCAATCGAGATTTCACATGCTGCCATGAGTATCTGGGATGCGGAGGACCAAGAGCCGATTTCAGGGATAAGCTTAGAAGGGTGCGACCGCATCGAGGCTACAAAAAACGGAGTGAGGCTGGTCTTATCCACTGGCCTTACAGAGTAGAAGAGTGCATGAAGGAAGTCGCAATGATGTACCCATGGAGGCCGATTCGCGCAATCGGCCCCAAAAAACTGAATTTTTGGTGGCAAGTGTTTTACGTAGCTGTTATGAGATGGCCGGCTTCGACAGCCGCCTGATTCTTTTCTTAAACACTTGGAAAATAGTGAGATATGTGTATCGGCCGATACCCCGATCGGCTGGAGATCGTTTTGTTATCTTCTTTTCCTATTTACAGCATTGATCTAACGGAGGACGGGAAGCTAGGGTATGGCTTCACATCGGCTGATGAACTTGAAGAGATCGATATTGGTCCCGGGGATAAGCCGCGGCCAACGTTCATTAGTAAGAAACTGCATCCGTCATTGCGAGAGCCGATGATAACTCTATTGAAGGAGTATGCCGATTGCTTCGCCTGGGATTATACAGAGATGCCTGGGCTGATAGGAGCATAGTGGAGCATCGGCTCCCTCTCAAAAGTGGATTTCGACCGTTCCAACAGCGGATACGTCAGATGAAAGCCGATGTCTTGGTCGAAGTAAAAAAAGAGATAGAGAAAATGATAGAAGCCGGGTTTATCAGGGCTTGCAGATATGCTGAGTGGATTTCAAGTGTTGTACCCGTGCAGAAGAAAGATGGCCGGTGGCGGGTTTGCGTGGATTTCAGAGATCTTAATAGGGCCACTCCGAAGGACGAATATCCGATGCCTGTGGCAGAAATATTGATCAACGCGGCTGCCGGCCACAAGATTTTGAGCTTTATGGATGGCAATGCTGGGTATAATCAGATTTTCATGGCTCCTGAAGACATACACAAAACGGCGTTCAGAGTACCCGGAGCGGTGGGACTGTTCGAGTACGTGGTTATGACCTTCGGATTAAAAAATGCCGGGGCAACGTATCAGCGTGCCATGAACCACATCTTCCATGACTTAATCGGCAATCTGGTAGAAATCTACATCGATGACGTCGTGGTCAAGTCAGCATCGGTTGAAGGGCACCTAGATGATCTACGGCAAGTTTTGGAACGAACCAGAAGATTCGGGCTCAGGATGAATCCGAAGAAATGCACTTTTGGTGTAACAGCTGGGCAGTTCTTGGGTTTCCTGGTCCATGAAAGAGGAATAGAGATCGGCCTAAAAAGTCAGGAGGCCGTGCGCACTATGGTGCCGCCCACTAACAAGAAGGAGCTCCAACAACTTATTGGCAAAATTAACTTCGTCAGGAGGTTTATTTCTAACTTATCTGGGCGGATTGAACCCTTTATGGAATTGGTAAAAATCAAAACCAATGAAGAGTTCCGCTGGGGGGCAGAACACAACGGGCATTCGAAGAAATCAAAGACTATTTGTCGAGACCACCTGTGTTGATGCCGCCACAGCAAGACAGGCCATTTTACATATATTTATCGGTCGGTGAACCTCAATTGCTTCGGTGGTAGTACAATTATACGATGGCAAGGAGAGGGTGGTGTTTTATCTCAGTAGAAGGATGTTGGACGCCGAAACAAGGTACTCCGACATGGAAAAACTTTGCCTTTGTTTATTTTTACATGCACCAAACTTCGTCACATCCTGCTATCGGCTGAGGTAATCATCATCTGCAAATCGGATGTTATAAAGCATATGCTATCGGCTCCTGTGTTGAAAGGCCGATTAGGAAAATGGATGTTTGCGTTATCCGAATTCGACATCCGATATCATCCTGCGAAGGCAGTTAAAGGGCAAGCATTGGCAGACCTCATTGCTGAGAGGGTTAATACCAACATAGCAGCGCTTTCCGTACGAGCCTGGGCCATGTACTTCGATGGATCCGTTTGTGGAGATGGATGTGGAATCGGCATCTTGCTCGTATCGCCCCGGGGGGCAACATACTCTTTCTCAATTGGGTTACCGGCCACTTGTACTAATAACCTTGCAGAGTATGAGGCGGTGCGTAAAGGCATGGAATTGCTTCTGGAAGCCGAAGCCGAAGCTGTGAGGTCTTCGGAGACTCCAAATTGGTAATTTCCCAACTCACCGAGGACTACAGGTGTGAAAGTGAGTTGTTATTCCCATTGTGGGTGCAATGCCAGGAACTGATAGCCCAGTTCAGGTATATAAATTTTTATTGGATACCCAGAGCTCAGAATGCAGAGGCCAATGATCTCGCGCAGCTGGCTTCAGGATACAAAGCCGATGGGCCCAGACATCAGGTATACTTCCTGGACCAGGGAGATTGGAGAGCCGATATCTTCAACTACTTGAAGGATTCGGCTCGGGGGGCACCCAGGAAGATACGGTATAAAGCCATGAGGTACGTCCTGATAGGAGATGATATGTTTTACAGAACTTGGAGGGGCTGTGCTCAAATGTCTAGGGCCGACCGAGTCCAATCGGCTCCTGCATGAAGTTCACGAAGGAACGTGCGGGACTCATCAGTCAGCGCACAAGATGAAGTGGCTAATCAGACGGACAGGATACTACTGGCCCACTATGCTGAAGATTGTTTTAAGTATTATAAAGGGTGTCAGGCATGCCAGAGATTCGGAAAAATCCAGACAGTGCCAGCGTCAGTAATGAATCCCATTGTTAAGCCGTGGCCGTTCAGAGGCTGGGGCATGGATATGATCGGCAAAATCAATCCTCCGTCTAGCAAGGGTCATCAGTTCATTTTAGCTATCACAGATTATTTTACCAAATGGGTAGAAGCTGTCCAATGAAGTCAGTAGCATCCAAAGATGTGATTCAGTTCGTCAAAGAACACGTTATTCACAGATTCGGGATTCCACAGACTATAACGACAGATGGTGGCTCGGTCTTTATTTCAGAAGAGTTCAAGAAGTTTGCTACCGATATGGGTATCAAGCTGATTAGGTCATCCCCTTATTACGCCCAGGCGAATGGGCAAGCCGAAGCATCCAACCAGAGCCTCATCAAGTTGATCAAGAGGAAGATCGATGAATACCCCAGACGCTGGCACGAAGTCTTATCGGAAGCATTATGGGCATACCGTATATCTTGTCATGGGGCAACAAAAACTTCCCCCTATCATTTGGTCTACAGCCAGGAAGCCGTGTTACCGTGGGAGGTTACAGCCGGGTCCAGGCGCATAGAATTCCAGAATGACCTGTCCGCTGAAGAATATGCGACTCTGATGAGTGATAATGTGGAGGACCTCACGGAACTCAGGCTATGGTCATTAGAGAAGATTAAGGAGAATAAGGCTAAAGTAGCCCGTGCGTATAACAAAAAGGTCAAGCCAAAGGAGTTTCAGGTAGGAGACTTGGTTTGGGAAGCAGTATTACCGTTGGGAACCAAAGATGCAGCATATGGCAAGTGGTCCCCAAACTGGCATGGACCGTACAGGGTTGACCAGGCCCTACCCGGGAACGCATACATGCTTGAAGAATTGGACGGCGTCAAGTTCCCAGTAGCAGTCAACGGCCAACACCTAAAGAAATATTTCCCAAGTATGTGGGCTGACGAACAGTAAAACGGCCAACACCTAAAGAAATATTTCCCAAGTATGTGGGCTGACGAACAGTAAAGCCGATGGCACCCATCAGGCGAGAAGCCGATGCAACCAACAGGCTAAGAAGGGGGGTGAAGGCTGAGTCGACGACGTTAGCGTTGGCAGGACAGGAAAACGGGAAAAAGGCCGATGAGCGCTAATCGGCCCGTACAATAACAGAAAGCGTTAGAACAGCCGATGCGGTGCCATCGACTTTAGAAGTTTTCGCTTATGGCAATCAAAGCATCACAAATTATCAGACAGCTGATGTGTCACCATCGACTTAAGGTTCGCTACATAAAGATACAAAGTTTATCCTAAACAGAACTACTGAAGGAAGGCGTCTATAGCAGCGATAGCATCAAGGCGGATACGGTCGACCTCAGCAAATACCGCCTCATCATCTTCGTCCGCCCCCGACACCACTTGTTTGCTAAAGTTGCCCAGCTCGGCTAAGTCCGCCTTCAGCTCGGAAGTCAAAGCTTCCGCCTCCTGCTTAAAACCCGCAATGAGATCCTTCTCCTCCTGGATGCGCTGCTTGGTGGCCCGGACTTTGGCTTCAAGATCTTCCAGCTCTTTCTCCAAAAGTCGAAGCCGATGGGCAGAAGCAGACGTGTCAACTTTCGCGTCGAGTACGGCCTTCTTCTTGTTGATCGACTGACACATCTCAGCGATGATGGTCCTCAGGAGCGATTGGGAACGCCGAGTCTCGATCCTGCGGTGAGCTTCTGCCAATTTTGCTTGGAAGGAAGAAAGGTATCCGGCCGGCAAGAGCTTGGCCTGGAGACTCACCGGGAGCTGGGAGCTGACCTCGTCAAGGATCTTCTTAACTTCACTGGAATCTTGAATCAGGACGGAGATCGGACCCAACAGAAGCTCCTTCACGCGGAGGAGCCGATCGGCAGTGCTGGGCAGGCCTGAGGGAGAGTCGTTGGCTTCCAATATGGTCGACCCAATCATGGCGGGATCAAACGCAAGGAGGTCCGAAAGATCCAGGTTCTGGAGGAGAAGAGGGTAAGCAAAGTATCGCGGGAGGAGACCAAAGCAATTGCAAAGGAAAAGAAAAAAGCCATACCTGTCCTGAGAAGGAAGTAGCGATGGCCAACGAAGGGGCGATCGGCTCCCGGGGGTGCACCCTTTCCGGAAGATGAACGATGGCAGCAGAGACCATCTGAACCGCACCTTCGGAAGAAGAGGCAACAGCCGACGGGGCAACAGTCGGCTCTGCGAGAGGGATGGCCGATGAGATGGCAGTCGACTCCGCGGGACGTACCTCTCGTGCAGGGGAATTGGCAGTAGCCGAAGCAGCGGAGGGTCCTTCCAAACAGGGGCCAGCAGGGGATGAAGTCACGATCGGCGCTTGCGGGCTTGGTAAGGCAGCTGGGACAACAGTCGACGCAGAAGGATCCTCCAAGGTGGTTGCGCCCGGACCACGGAGAGCAAATAGGGCCCTGATAGGCGCATTCACGTCCTCTGGCGCCTCTGAAGATGAACCTTTCTGGTATGGGGGCTCCTCCTCGCTGGAGACTTCTACAACGGCAGGCTGCAGGAGAAGAGAGTGCCGTTAAAGGAGACATGAACAAAGGTCCGATTGCAAAGCGAGAGGAAGGGCCAAACCTGGGCGACGACTGGAGATGGCGGAACAGGAGAGGACGATGTAGTTTCCTTCCGGACCTTTCTGACAAGAGTCTTCCTCGTCTTAGCGCAAGCTCGGGGGGCAACGGCCTCTGAGAGTCGTTTCCGCTTGGGAGTCAATTTAACGGCGCTCGGCTGAATCTGCATCACGCTTTTTGATGGAGGAGGCGCATTCTTGCCGAAGAGGACCACAGGAGCAACCGCCAGAAAGCAAAAAGGCGATCCATCGTCGTTCATCGGCTCTGGGCCGTCTTCTCGCTGCAGAAACAGGAAAAGGATTCAAGAGGCGCCCAGTAAGAGTTAAGAGAAGAGATGTCGATTAAAGACGATACCTCTCCGGCGGGGATATCGTACTCAGGATGGATCTGCTGCAGCATTGGGCCCAGAGCTCTCCGGAAAACGTGAGTTTTCCACATTGACCACCATTCCTCGAAGCCAACGACCGAAGAGGTAAAGGAAAGATTGGCGGGAACAGATAAGGGGAGGTCGGCGAACAGGCTGTAGCACCTTTGGGTGGTCAAGGCGTCAGGAAGGTCCACCCTGCTTGATGTCAACAAATGGAGAAGGAAGTGGGGAGGCACCTGCGCAAGGCCAAACTGCCGGGCTGCTACGACCGGCTGATAAAACTCATAACCAGGCTTGAGAATCCGGTTAGAGGTACTCATGCCAACCGGGAGAAGACAGGGCCGAACCATGATAGAGTAAAGGCGCCTGGTGTCAGCATCATAGGCAATGTCGGCTAATCGGAAGGTAGCCGGGTTCTCAAAGAGCTCAGAATCGGCATAAGGAAGGAAGTCTGGGTTGTCAAGGCCTTTATAGAAGATCTTGAACCAACGGGAAGCATCTAAAGGATTCAGTTTCCCGCCAGGGAGACCATACAAGGCCTGCCCAAAACTAGTGCACCTAATCTGTCTCCCACTCAGATCAGGGAAGGAATTGCCGACTAAGGAAGGGAAATTAGGGTCAAAACTTTGGAAATAAAGACGAGCCCACAACTGGATAAACCACCATGGGTCACCGGTCCTGATTTTCTTCTGAGAAAGAAGGCTAGAAGTCATCAAATGGAGATATCTGTAAAGTTCCCCGAGAAATAGCCTACCAAGGCCAACAGATTGACCCCTGGCCAGTTCATAAGCCAAGGATAGGTAGTTCTTGGTTGGAGCAAGAGAAGGGCCACAGAAGAGGAAATGTTCGAGCCATAGGTTCAGAAAGGCTGTGTGCTCCTTCTCAGATACAGGGCCCTTGCTTTTCTGGTATTGGCTCAAGTATGTGCTCCAGTTAGTGCACTCGGTTTTGGATGACAGTTTGTAAGGGACCACAGGGAGGCTGTAAGCAGAGGGGCAGGTTGATGATATATCCAAACCGGTAATCATCATAACATCTAGCAATGTTGGTGCTAATGGGCTGTGCCCGAAGAGAAAACAATTCAAGGCGTCAGACCAGAAATAGCCGATGGTCTTCAGAAGGTTTTCGTCTTTTTCAAGGGGAGAGAGAGACAGAGACAGAGCATCGGCTATCCCGATGGATTCCCATAAGGGCTGGTAGGCGCTCGCTACTCTGTTGTACCAAACTATCCAGTTTTCAGGTGGATTTGCCCAAGCGCGGAGGCTGTCCGACCAAGATTCAAGGTCTATATCCTGACTCACAAAGGGGATTCGATTGGCTTCACATGAAATCAAATCTATGGGTTTCTCATAGGAACGAGGCCCAAGGCAGAAAGAATTGGGGGAAGAAGGGTGCGGCAAGAAGATATCGGAAGCCTGAAAAAATCCCAAGAAAAAAACAAGATTGCCGAAGGGGGAATTAATCAACCGCGAAGTAAAACTTGCAGATGCTGTGTTAAATTAATGGGGGGTCGGAGTTCACCTTCAGACCAAAGACATCGGCGGCGGTGCGCGAAGACTCCACCATCGGGAATCTTGAATCGAGATCCTGGAGGGCGGATCTAGGTTTAGCGGCGCGAGATCGGATATGTGTCTCAAGGGCCCGAGGGGATCTTGCGGTTAGGGTTTGTGAGCAAAGGGGATCAGAGTTGATCTGGATCCCAGAATCCTTGGAGATTTGTGTCAGGAGAAAGGCCAATGGAAGGGTAAAGTAAATTGAAGGGTCATTTCAGATCCGGATCGGTATATTCTGAAGCCAATGCGTTGCCATCGGCTCTTGAGACAGATGATTGCGCCTAAGAAGAGTTGCCAGTACAAAAGAAAATTCTATTAACAGCGAGACAGCAAATACAAAAGAGGAGATAACTACTCCTAAAGATGGCCTAATAAGGACACTACAGTCTACCACCAGTACACGCCGGAGGTCTTGCGGCGCTTGGGTGGTGGAGCAATGCTTGGGCCACTGTCGCCGGTGTCGCTGCCGCTGTCGTTGTCGTCCCCGCTATCGTTGCTGGTGAAGTTGTCGTCGCCTTCGGTTCCTTCGCTGCTGTCGGAAGAATCATCCGATGACCCGCTAAGAAGGAAGGTACCTGCCATCGGATCTTCTTCGGAGGAGAAGGAATCGGCTCGTTCCTCCGAGGAAGAAAGGTCTTCCCCCCAAGACGCGTCGTCTTCATCCTCCTCCAGCTCGGCTCCGAGGAGGAGTGCGAGATCCTCGCCATCAGTCAGGGATTCATCATCCTCTGACTGGTAACGGAAGTCCCACTCCTCTTCATCCCAATGCAGGGGAGCACGGGCTTCGTAGGCGGCGATCGGATCATACTCCGGAGTTGGTTCTCGGGAGGATTCGGATTCATAAGAAATAACGGAGGAGGCAGAAGAGGAAGAGGCTATGGTAAAAAAGAGGAAGGGAGTAATTGGTGATGGCTGCGAGAGGAAGACGATTGGGGAAGTCGCCATAGGAGAGTTTATAAAGATAAATCGAGGGGTGGAGCGAATCGGCATTGTGACGGTTCCCGAGGAGAGTGGTACAGAGCAGTCGTATCGGTTGGAAGTCGGAAAGGCGTGGATCGGAAGCCGAAGGGTCGAGGTAATTTTAAATGATTTCTGAATTACCATCGCTGAAACCAGGGGGGCATGTGTTATCGCCATATTCTGGACGGGCCAAAAGTGGGCCAAGGAGCAAGACGGGCCTAGGGAAAGCTGATGGCAGGATTACAGATCGGGTCCCGTACAGGTGTTTGGGGCCGGTAAGGCCGTGTAAACTCAGGTTTAGGCAGTTAGGATTCGTATCGTGTTTGGTTAGGGTTAGTTAAGGAGAACAAGTCTATGGACTATAAATATGTACCATGGATAAACAAGAAGGGAGATTCATTCATCAATAACTCACGGCGCATCGCCTCCCCTGTTCCAGGGTTCTTCATCGGGTAAGTGCCATGTTGCCCCCTGATCACGCTTCGCGTGATCGGGGGCGCATTGCTCTTGCTTGTTGCTTTATGTGTTGCTCGTTCTGAAGCCTTGTAGATGGCGAGTAGCATTAGTTATCATAGCGCGCATAGAGTAATGTTATTTTTATATCATGATCTTGCTCTGTTCGTTGTTCTTGCGTGCTTCGCGATCATTGCACCCGTTCATGGATGCAATGATCGCGTCTTGCTTTGTTTTTATTGATAGATCCGATCTGTTATGGCTAGTTCCTACTTGTTAGGGATTTAGCTCAATATGTGCATGATTAGGCCTTGCAAACGAGTTGAAAGTTCCGGCAGTACGTTAGTATCGGATCTTAGTCTGCGTAGAGGGTTCCTTAAGGAATCGGCTCTTTAGCTGTTCTTAGGGTCTCTGTTTGGGTTGTTTGTTCTGATGCTTTGCGTATTCGTTAGGCTCAATCACGTGTAGGACGTTCCGATTGTGTAGTGAGGGCTTAGCTGTCGTAGATCGGATTAGATTAATATCTTTAAAGCAAGTTTTATCCCATTATTATATACATATGTTGTCTGACCCAAAGATCCGGTCCGGTAATGATGCAATCGGCTCTTTATAGCCGATACCGGGGAGGAGCGATGAGCCGATCACGGTTCGGACTAATTTTTACAAGTGTCTGTGCTTACAGGAATTTCACAAATCACACCTTCCTGATCAGGTACAGGATCAGGTGGCACGCCTAGCAACTCCAAGTCAGGGTGTGCGCCAGATCGCTGGGCTGTTGACCGAGGGACCGGGGCCCACCAGCCGTCCCGGAAGCCTCCCGGCTCCTCGTGTTGCCTGTCGCTGCTCGCCGGTGGGTTTCGATCGACAACAGCCGTATCGCATGCCTCCAAATGAATTAGCAGAATTAAAAATTCAGCTCCAAGATCTTCTTGATAAGGGTTATATACGCCCAAGTGCTTCACCTTGGGGTTGTTCTGCTCTCTTTGTCAAGAAGAAAGACGATAGTCTGAGACTATGTGTCGACTACCGTCCTCTCAATACGGTTACTATCAAGAATAAGTACCCTCTTCCCCGCATTGACATTTTGTTTGATCAGCTAGCCGGAGCTAAAGTCTTTTCTAAGATTGATTTACACTCTGGTTATCATCAGATTAAAATCAGGCCCAGTGACATTCCAAAAATGGACTTTATGAATATCTGGTTATGTTATTTGGACTTACTAATGCACCGGCATATTTCATGTATCTCATGAATTCCGTATTTATGCCAGAACTTGATAAATTTGTTGTGGTCTTCATCGATGATATTGTGATATACTCCAGAACCAAAGAAGACCATGCTAATCATTTACATGTCGTTCTTCAACGACTACGTGATCATCGCCTTTATGCTAAATTCTCGAAATGTGAATTTTGGCTGGATAGTGTGAAATTTTTGGGACATACTATCTCTAGTCAAGGCATATCGGTTGATCCAACTAAAGTTCAAGAAGTTATGGACTGGAAGCCTCCCACTTCAGTCCATCAAATTCGAAGTTTCCTTGGATTGGCGGGATATTATCGCTGATTCATTCCAGACTTCTCCAAGATAGCTAAACCCATGGCGGAGCTACTTAAGAAAGGAGTTAAGTTCGGTTGGAATGATAAGTGTGAGGAAGCATTTCACACCTTGAGAAAACTTCTAACGACTGCTCCAGTACTAGCTCAGCCAGATAGTACACAGCCTTTTGATGTATATTGCGATGCTTCTGGAATTGGCCTTGGTTGTGTCCTTATGGAAAACAACCGGGTTATTGCTTATGCATCCCGAGCACTTCAGACTCATGAGCAAAATTATCCAACACATGATCTTGAATTGGCAGCAGTTATCCATGCTCTCAAGATCTGGAGACATCATCTTATGGGGGCTAAGTGTAACATTTACACTGACCATAAGAGCCTCAAGTATATTTTCACTCAAGCTGATCTAAATATGAGGCAAAGGCGTTGGTTAGAATTGGTCAAAGATTATGACCTTGAGGTACACTATCATCCGGGCAAAGCTAATGTGGTTGCGGATGCTCTTAGCCGCAAGTCACATTGTCACTGCTTAACCATATCCACCTTTAGCGACACTCTTTGCCATCAAATGAGGAGACTCAATCTTGAGATTATCCCCCAAGGTAGTTTAAATTTGATCTCCATTAAGTCTACTCTGCGGGATAAAATCATTATGTTGCAGCTATATGATGAGGGTGTCAAAATTGTCAAATCCAAGCTATCCCAGGGAGAAGCTAAATATCGGTGTTTTCACACTGATCATCAAGGAGTCCTATGGTTCAATGATCGGATTGTTGTGCCTAAGGATCATCAACTTCGTAAGCAAATCCTCGACGAAGCACATTTGTCCAAATTCTCTATTCATCCTGGTAGCACCAAGATGTATCAAGATCTTCGGCAACATTTTTGGTGGACCAGAATGAAGAGAGAAATTGCCAAATATGTATCCGAGTGTGATACGTGCCAGAGAGTTAAAGCTAGCCATTTAAAAGCCTCTAGTACGCTTCAGCCGTTACCCATACCGTCATGGAAATGGGAAGACATTAGCATGGATTTTATTGTCGGTCTTCCTAACACATCTCAAAAACATGACTCCATATGGGTGATCATTGATAGACTCACAAAAACAGCTCATTTCCTTCCTGTGCATACCACTTACTCTGTTAAGAAGTATGCCGAGATCTATCTGGAACAAATCATTCGATTGCATGGGGTTCCAAAAACCATCATCTCTGATCGAGGGCCTCAATTTATTGCACGATTTTGGGAGCAGTTACAATCAGCTCTAGGGACCAAACTGATTCGAAGCTCTGCGTACCATCCCCAGACGGATGGGTAGACTGAGCGAGTTAATCAAATCCTGGAAGACATGCTCCGAGCTTGTATTATTCACTATGGTACAAGCTGGGACAAATGCCTTGCTCTAGCTGAATTTTCCTACAACAACAGTTATCAAGCTAGTCTTCAAATGGCTCCTTTTGAAGCGTTATATGGTCGCAGATGCCGAACTCCTTTGAGTTGGTCAGAGACCGGTGAACGCAAAATATTCGGACCAGACCTAGTCATTGAAGCTGAAGATAAGGTTAAGATTATCCAATCTAATCTTAAAACCGCTCAGTCCAGACAAAAGAGCTATGCAGATAAGCGGAGGAAACCTCTGCAATTCCAAGTAGGAGATTTTGTCTATCTCCGAGTATCACCTACCAAAGGCGTCCAACGCTTTGGCATAAAGGGGAAGTTAGCACCTCGATATGTCGGGCCCTTTGAAATTCTCAACATTTGTGGCCCAGTGGCTTACAAACTTCGCCTTCCATCTCAATTGGCTGCTATTCACGATGTCTTTCATGTCTCTCAACTTAAGAAGTGTGTTAAAGTACCCGCGGAAATTGTTGAGACATGTGCCATTGAGATTGAACCCGATCTATCGTACATTGAACAACCTCTTCAAATCCTAGATACCAAGGAAAGACTTACCAGAAGAAGGACCGTTAAGATGTACAAAATCTTATGGGATCATCACACCGAAGAAGAAGCGACTTGGGAAACAGAGTCTTATCTTCAACGGAATTTCCCAGACTTCCTTCAAGCCAATCCCCAAATCTAATCATCCGTTCTACTCAGCGTCGGAATCTCGGGACGAGATTCTTTTTAAGGGGGGAAGGCTGTAACATTCCTGTAATTAGAATTTAGACACTAGGTATTAGTGTGTGGTATGTATATTAGGATTTGTACAAAGCACTAGGGGTGTATTTGTAAAGTATGAATTTTATAAGTTCTTGTGTGCAATTGTGTGAAAATATTCTTAAATGTCAAATTCAATGGACTATAGCAAAGAAAAGTACGAATATGAAGTAAAAATCTAAGAGAAATAGACTTTATATAAAACTAAGGTTTTATGTGTAATTAAAACAAATATAAGGGTTACATATGAAATGGTTGGAATATAAAAGTCAAATTCAAATTTACTTAAGGGTTAATGTGTAAAAAGTACAAGTAATCATGACAGGTCAGAAAATTTGTAAACATGCCCAAAGTTTGATCAAAATTAGGTGGGTAAAGACAAATTAATTTAAATTCCATCTTATTTCAAAATGTAATTCAAATAGCTGTAACCTTTGAGTTTCTGAACCCAAGCCCCAAAGCAAAGTTGTAGAGTTTGAAAAACTCTACAACTTTCATGTTGAACACTTTTTCATTTGACCTTTGTAGTAGTGGGGAAAATTTAGTTTGCAGACGGGTCCCTGAACTCTTTGGAAATTACGAACAGGTCCCCCTGACACCTCCCTGCTTCGTCTTCCTCTGGCACGCGCTGCTTCCCTCTCTGCGCCGCTCCTGCCACCGCCGCTCGCCGCCGATGCCGCGTCCCAAGCTCCACCTCCAGCTGCTACACCGTCCACGCGTCATCTCCCCTCGATCCCGGCCTCTCTCCTCTCCCTTCCTGGCCTCGCGCGCGCGCCACGACACCCCTTGCCATCTCCGGCCGCCACCTCCTCGCCATCGTGGACAGCTAACTACAGCGCCTTAACCTCCTTCCTCTCGCGCGCAGCAGCACCACTTCAACACCTACGTGCCGTTCTGTTACTCCCCGCGCCCATTTTCCAGCATCCGAGCCGCATTTTCCTCGCCGTCGTCTTCCTCCGCTCCGACCGCGCACGGCACGCTCGTGGGCAGTCCTCACCAGCTCACCCCCGCCCCAATCAACACCTGCACAAGCTTCCCCGTGACTTGCTCGTGCTCGACAACCCACTGTTCTTCCCCAATTTCCACTGAAGCTTTGTCCCCGACGAAGCGCCGCCGCCGCCACTTTCGGTGTCACCGTGGACAGCCCGCTCGGAGCCTCTCCAAGCCACCACGATACCCAAGCCAGCACCACATCATCGTCCTGAAGCTGTCCGACCCATTCATTGGCTCTCTAGTCCACCACAGTGCCTCCCCGACGCTCGCCGGCGTTCTTCCTCGCCGCCGCCGCATCGGTCTCCGTCGATTACCCTTGATCCAGTGTCCATTCTTCCGATTGATTGTGTCTACATGTTCCCAGTGACTCACTGGCTCTCGTGCGCAGGATCTTGGCCAACGTTCACTGCCGGAACATCGTCGTCGCCGTCAACCCCTCCGCCGCCGCCTCGGGTCCCCGTCGAACTCGACCATTTCGGCCATCCCCGTCCACGACAAGTAGTGCAACTAGACCACAGTAAGACCCTGAGCCTTTCCCTGCCCTTGGACCTCACCGCCGGTGATCACCGTCGCCGGAACACGACCACCCCCGCTTTGCTCTGTTCGGGTTCACGGCCAAGGACCTCGGGTTAGAAGGAAAAGAAACCCAGGGGGTTAAGTGCACAGTCTAAGACTCAGTTGAATAGTAACCAGGGACCTCCTTATGTAAATATTGCTGCCAACTTAGAATTACTATATCTCTTCGAGGAAAAATCATAAAATTGTAAACTAAATTTTGTTGGGATCTTTAGATAAAGATCTACAACTTTACTTAAAGGGTCAACTTCAGTTTCTGAAAGTTTGATGATCTAATTTAAATATCAACTTTAGTTGCTTGTAGGTTTAAGAAATGCATAGTAATTCATAGAAAAATGATAAAATAGTAAAACCAATTCTGTTAATTTTCTTTTAACCTGTAGAATTGAAGAAAAATAATTATCTTTGCACTTTAGTATTATTTCCTTAATGTACAAGTTTTATTAGAAATAATGTGTAGTTTCTTTTATATAATTACTAATTATACTTGTAAATGTTCAAAAATCATGAAAGTATATGAGGGTTCTGTTTTGTAATATTATAACATGTTATTAAGTTTTTAACTAAGAATTAGGTGTTAAATAATTTGGATATAATATAATTGATCCATAATGTAATAATAATACAAAGATCATGTGAATAATTAGTATAGTCAATGAATAAAGTTTTTAAGAACCACCCCACCTGTTGTTCCATGCCCCTAGTTAGGTAATTAGTATAGCTAACCCTGTTGTTTAATGGGTTTAGATAAAACATATAATACCCGATAAATGACTGCCCAGTACAGGGTAATTAAGGTGATTATCGAAATATAATATCCTATACATTGAATTGCAACTTTATCGTGAATTGAAATACAAATGTATGCATCCATTAAACTTCATCTTGCATATCATGTAGACTCGACCACTCTCGCTGACGTGGATTATCAGCTGATCCCGGAACAAGAAGAAGTTTATTCTGAAGACCCCGGGCATCTAGTCGCGGATTTCTCTGAAGCCCCGAACCAAGGTTCGGAAGAAAATAATTTGACTAACCCCAACCCTACCAGCGAAGGCAAGCCCCGGACATAACCCCTACTTTATTACACTGCAACCTATATTATTATTTATGTATATCTTTATGCATTAGGTTCTTAGGAGTTGTTTGGGAACCTTAGTTGCATAATTCCAGGAACCTATGTATTGAATACTAGAACTTGGGTACGAATAGCTGCTCTGCCTATAGGACCGGTAGAAGTCGAGTGATTTCCTGTCACTCGCGCGATATAGGAATTGTGATGTTTACATTCTTGTTATCACTATAAGGATGACGGACGGGAGTTTTATGAGGTATCATGGTCAAGATGATACCCCGTCTGTTTTGATGAATTTGGTAAGGTCGCAGTGTGTGGTAGCGGTGGTTAAGCGTTTGAAACTACTAGCCACATGCCGTGAAATATGGTAAGCGGTAAGCCTAGTAACCGATCGGCCCGAGGAGTGGACATACCTCCCACCACATGTATTTGCTTCTTTTGGTTACTTAGTTCGACGTGTAGGCATGCGTGTTGCTGGGCAACCAGGAGTACGGGTTTTGTAGTCGCGCTACAGACGTACGTCCTGCACTTTGGATGTGCGTATGACCTGCAGTCGCTTGTGGTGGCCCTGATCCACGAGTCGGAATGAAAGGTAAACGGTTGCTTCGGAACGACCCTGTGGTGTTCCAAGCGTGTGAGTTAGGTTTACCTTGCAAGGGTTGAATCTCGATTCAGAATCGTCCGCCTCTCACGATGTATGAGACTGCTTATTCCCTTTACCACATAGAATAACAAGAGTAATTATGTGATTATCAAAGATGATGTTTGAGTAAAGATTCTACCATGTTTGAATAAATTATAGGTGCTTACCTAGAATGGTTAATCAACTAGAACCTGAAAGCTAAAAGTTGAAAATTAAGGATCTACTCTTTGTTGCTTTTCAGCTGAAAACCCTATCCAAAGCTAAAAGCCATCATGAGTCTAGTTATGGGCTAAGGTATACCCAATTCCGGGTAAGTCTTGCTGAGTATTAGTATACTCAGCCTTGCTTTTGTTGATTTAATCCAGGTAATCTTCCTGATGAGCCAGCTTTCATTACACCGTGGCCCTACCCTTTGCCTGATGGTTGGTCCGTGGAATGGGATCCGTCCCCGGCCAACACAGATTCCGCCGAGTGATATTATGCCAGGGCTAGCATAATATCTGTAATGACGACGTGTATAATGACTACACTTTTCAAACTCCGCTGCTTTGACTGAAAACTAAAACCTGTCTTGTAATAATCTCTCCTCCGTGGGAGCTAAGGATGCTTTGTACATTTTTGTAATATAACTGCCTGTGGTGTAAGATATTTTGGCATTGTATCTCTGGACTCACCTTCGTGTGAGGTACCTTGTTGGATCCTGCGTTCGGTGGTTTATCGGAACGTTACCCGACAGACCAATAGTTTTATACCGTTTGAAGTACAAGGTAGCCCTTCGGTGAGGACTCGCGTACTTGAGCCGGTATAAATCAGGTTGGTTCTGCCACAATAACAGAGCCGATTGGAAACAACAGGGGTTCAGCCGATGGAATCGGCAAAGGAGGGAGCTGTCTACTTTGCCTTAGGAAAGCGGCTGATTTCCGTTTGAACGAGAAATTGGCAGGAGCGGTCTCCGTGTATGATCAGAGGGGATTAGCCAATTTGGGTTCACCTGAGGTCAAATCGGCTGATATAGAGAGGAACGTTGAAGGTATAGTACTTCAAGGATAGAAAAAGGAAGGATCTTGCCGATTGGATTATGAGCATGTTTTTGGTCTATCCGATAGGACATCTACTGGTGCTAGCTGATTGGCCAAAGCTGTATCAGCCATGCCTAACAGAGACTCTTACTGTGCTAACTTGCTGATCTATGGTGGTGTGTTTCGGCAGGTGCAACCGATATGTCATCTAAATCGGATGTCTAGCTGATCACTGCGCGCATCGGCTTAGCCGATTTGTGTACGTGTACTAGTCGATCGGTGAATCGGCATACTAGCCGATTTAGTGCATTGGCACACTAGCCGATTTACACATCGGGTAGAACTAGTTGAGTGATGTATCGGCATAGCTAATTGATTAATGCGAGTGACTAGCCGATGGTGCATTGGTAGACTAGTCGAACTATGCATCCGTATGGTCTATGTCTCGGTGTATTCAGTCGATTGGTGGGTTGGCTGTGTAGCTGGTTTTCACCCTTAATGTGCTCCTATAATTACTGGGTCATATCAGCCATGTAGCTAATTGTCCTACTCTGTAATAATTATGCCTAACTAAGATGTGCTTAAGTGTTATTCTAGGTAACTAGGTGTGGTTGTATCTGCTTGATTACGTCGATAAAACAATCGATTGACATCTAGCCGATGGGGCCATCTAAACTAGATCCGTTACAAGAACCAGGTGGAACAGGACATTAACATCGGACTTAAGCTGATTAGACTACAAACATGGAACTAGACTAAAGAGAATTTGGCTGATGGGCTGGTGTCAATAGATGGGTAGCTAAAGAGGGCGTGAGGTTGATGGGCATACAGCTGATGGGTGTCCTACGGGTGCGTAGCCAAAAGGCATATGGCTGATAGGTGTGTGGCCAACATCTCAGTTGATAAATCGGCTGGTATCAGTATGCTGACAGAGAAGGGTAACTAAAATGGATTCGTTATATCTGGCCGTTATAGAAAACAACCAGAATTGGCTTGGATCAGCTGATAGCAAGAACCCTAAGATCGTGTGTGCATCTCCGATACATCGACTATGTGCAGCCGGTGTAGGACAGAATAAAAGAATCGTATCGGCAGTAGCCGATATTAGAAAGATAACAACCGTATCGACTAATCAGCCGATGGTAGAAGCATATCAAATGAATTGCATCGGCTGACAGCCGTTACAATGAAACATCATAGATTCAATTGAAAAGGATGCTTAGCGGCTGAGCTAATAGCCAATGCTGAAGCATAGCTACAGAGATATATTAGCTAAGTAGCAGATACACACAAACTAACAAGGATCCTTATACGAAAAGGACTTTAAGGAGACTGCAATCAAGACAAGGACAATGTCTTGATGGCAGGGACATGAGCACTCGTGTGAAAGGATTAACTAACATCACACATCTCTATCACAATAATATGAGCTAACACTACCAAACTTATGAACAATGCAAAACAAAAAACATGCTATGTACCAAACATATCATTCACTCTTCTACTGGGCAATCATTTATCGAGTATAGATTAACTTAATTAGCTACACTATACAACATGACTAAGTACGTAAACCAACTAGGGTTAGTTTTATTTTATCTTCATAACTATGGTTTATAACTAACAACCACTAATCTACAAACAAAGTTTGGCATAAAAATTATTATGCTACACAGATTCAACAGAGACCAATCTATCCTATACAACCAGACTAAATACATTAACATCACTATTAACTTTGCAAAACCAGTCAATTTATTTCTAAAAGAAATATAATCACAAGAATAACAAAACTGAAGACAACTCAACAAACCATATTAATAACTTGAGTTTCTGAGAAGATTTATCTCTGAAACTTCATGGATATGCTATACTCCCTTAAATTAACTCCCTAAAATATTTTCATCATTTTACATGCATAGGATCTAGCACAAATTAATTAACCTTAGAATTAAATCATAAACTCATAATTTAAGTTAGAAAGTACTACTGACTTTGAAAATTTTATCCTGGATTATATTCCATTAGTAGAAACCACTATAAAAGATTTAACCATAACTCTAACAGGATCATTCTAGAATAAAGATTTGAGATTCAAGCAACATATCATCAAGGTATTTAAAATCCTTTGCTAGGCATCAGCACTAGATCTGCAAATTTTACCTAGGTCTCTACTTGAGACACACATACTATGATTCAAATTTCAATTGTAACATATGCATAGAACATGAGATACAAATAAAACCCTCATTTCCTAATATTTAAACTAGATCACAATCCAGGCATATTCAGCTCAAGAGCACAACAAAAAACTTGTAGATTTTGACTTAAGGATTCAAACAAAACTGGTTTTTCATTTTTATGAATTTCCTACAAATTTCTATGGAATTTAGAAGTTCACTGACTTGAAATAAAGAAGGCTCTGGAAATTTTATAGAGAACACCCAGAACTTTCTAAATCGAAGCAATCAGGTCCCTGGTCGGGGGAACAGAGGACAGGAAGAAGGCAGCGGCGTTCCGGCAAAGGGGGTCGCCGGCAGCGAGGGTGAAGGTGATAGGAAGATCCAGTGGGTCATGGCGAACCTTGGGGTAGCCTTGGTTGGGGAGGAAAATGGGCGGAGGGTGGCTTCTCGCGGCGAGCAGGATCGGCGGCAGAGGAGCTCGACGGCGGCGAGGTTCCGGTGCGGGAAGGGCGGTGAGGTGGTGCTGGAGAGGTTTAGTGGGTGACAAGGAAGCTTGCCAGGGGGTTGTAGTGGGCAGAGGATGGCCGGAGGGGTACTCCCCATGGTGACACGTGGCGGCGGCGGTCGGGCTTGGCCACGGCGGCGATGTTCCGGCATGCTGGGGGTCGAAGAGGCTCGGTGAGGTGGTCCAGGAGCTTCCTCGAGGTGATGTAGTCCTACTTGAGTGATCGCGAGGGGTAGGAGCTGCTGGACGGCCGGGTCGATGGGGAGGCCGAAGCGGCGGCGGAGGAAGGTCGATGGCGAACGTCGGTGGGATGATCTAGTGAGGGATTTGCGCCAGGGTGGGGTCGGGGAGCACCGGTAGGAAGTGGAGAAGCTTGGTAGGGGGTCGAGGAGAGCGGGGAGGGGCTGATGATGGCTGCCCACAGCGAACAGGGGCGGCAGTGGCCATGGCACGCGGTGGTTCAGTTCGAAGAAGCAGAAGAAGGAAGGAAGGAAGAGGAGGGCGAGAGCAAGAGAGCAACGGATGGCACTTGTTTGCGGGCTTAAATAGGAGGAGGAGGAGGACAGGGGCATGGCACAGGCGATAGCGGCGGCACAGCAGTGGCAGGGGCGGCGCAGAGCCCGTAGAGAAGAAACAGAGGAGAAAGAAAAGGGGAATGCATCCAGGGACTTTTCTGCAATTAGAGAAAATATAGGGATCTCATTGTAAACCAAGTTTTCCCACTATTCTAGAGCTCAAATGAAAAAGTGTTTAAAATAAAAGTTGTGCAACTTTTCAAATCCTACAACTTTGTTTCAGAGTTTGAATTCAAAAACTCAAAGAATGAAGTGTTAATTTAAAACCTTGGACTAAAATCAAAATTATAATGTTTTTGTCCTAAAGGGTGTAAATTTCATAACATTTAGGACCTAAATGCAAGCATTTATGATATGTCATGATGACTCAAGCATTTATGATAGGATGACTCAAGCATTTATGACAGGATGACTCAAGCATTTATGACAGTATGACTCAAGCATTTATGACATGTCATGATGACTTGCACCTTTTTACACTTTAGCCCTTAGTAACTTTGAAAGTTACTTTTATAATTCAACTATTTGCATAAAAGGACTTGTAATTTTGTAAAATTACATAAATACCCTTCACTTATTTTGAAGTTACCTCCTATCCAATTATATTTTGCAAAAACAACCCTAGTTTTTCCGTAATTATAAAAATACCCTTTTGACTTGCATTTAAGTTTTGAAAAGCTTCACATAAACACACACAAGCTTTACACTAGCAAGCACGTATTTCACACTAACAAGTAATGTGCCTAGCTTACCAGTACATGAACTGTCACAGCCTTCCCCCCTAAAAAGAATCTCGTCCCGAGATTCAGGAAAACAAGAATTGGGGGTTCAGTACTAGGACTGGTATACCTATCATCATAAACTTATAAAAAGCAAGGCTTAACCTAAGCGCACTATTCCAAACAACACTCCAACACTTTAAGTCACTCTAAACATCTTTAAAAGAAGCATAGATACAAGTTTTAAACTCAAAGATCACTTCCATTCAATGTTTTAAATATGCATGCACGTACTACACGTCCTCACAAACAAAAATAACTGCCAAGTAATATTGGTCTTACGTAGTTATTTACGGTGGCATAATTCATACGTCTCTCCCTATAATGTCTAGTCGACAGATCCTAACCGTTCAGAACATATCGAATCGTGGTTAGCATACCTGCAGAAAACACAATATGTATATACTGAACCTTTCATGCCAGCATGTCATGAAAGCGTCCTCAAACATTACTATTCACTATAGAAACAGTATCTGTACAATTACCACCGTACAGATGATGTTAACATACGTTATCGAAACAACGTATTCACGGGGGTACCGCTAAATGCGGGGGTATTGCTGTTCATACCCTGTACCTAACTATATACTCCCAATATAGTTAACTGAAGTTGGTACATTGGCAGCATCTCAAGTAGGCCACTGCTTGAGAAACAGTGTTCGGTTCGCATCACCGACGGGAAGGCCATGCTCCCTCAGTTGGCTGAGGATCCTTACCTTCTTACCTCACCATCGAAGGTGTCGTTACAGAAAGTAAAGTTGGGTTGTGCATGAATTTATGTTTCGACAGAAAAGTAATGCTGGTAGTTAGGGTTATATATATATATATTATAGCCACCTCTAATTCCCTTAATAAACATAACCCTAGGGCTTTACGTATTAAGCACAATCCTTAACGAGTCCAACATAGTTTTGCAAAATACTTCGTTGGTCAAATTTTATATCAAAAACATTTCTAAGGCTAATTATATCTCCAGGGTACACTTGTTTGTTCTGATACCAGCTGTGGCAGAACTAACCTGAATTACACTGGCTCAAGTACGCAAGTCTTCTCTCAAGGGCTCCAACGTGCTTCAAACGGTGTAACCCCTTGGCCTGTCGGGTAACGTCCTAATAAACCACCGAATGCAGGATCAAACAAGGTACCTCGCACGAAAGTGAGTCCAGAGATACAAATGCCGACCATTTTTACATCATAGATATAATATTACATGGTATACAACCATAGTATAAAAACCTAACTAGTTCGAATTTATACAAGACTTTTCCAAAGTCATATTATCTGCAGCGGAAAATAAACGCGATTCTACAGACGTCGCACAACGGATGTTTCAGCTAAGCCCATGCTCAACATCACTCGGAGGGACCTGTGTTGTCCGGGGACGGATCCCATTCCACAGACCAACCATCGGGGAGAGCATAGGGCCATAGCATAAGCAGAGTAAAGTCCTCAGGGGAAATACCGGAAAACAAGTTACAAGGCAAGGCTGAGTATACTAATACTCAGCAAGGCTTACCCGATTCATGGTATACTTAGCCATGTAACTAGACTTATGAAGGCTTATAATGGTTCTGAGTTTAATTTCAGCTGAAAAGTAATAAAGATTAGATCCTTAATTTCAAATTTTAGCTTTCAGATTCTAGTTGATTATTCATTCTAAATAAGCAACTATAGCTATTCAAACATGGTAGAACTTATTATAACAAACATCAGCATTACTCACTATATAGTTGCTCTTGTTACTCTGTGTGACAAAAGGATCAAGCAGTCTCAATCTCCGCGAGAAACGGACGATTCTGAATCGAATTTCCATACCTTGCAAGGCAAACCTAACTCACACGCTTGGAACATCCAATGATAGCTCCAAAGCAATCGTTTGCCTTTCATTCCGACTCGTGGAATAGGGCCACCACAAGCAACTATAGGACCAGGACCGTACGCACACCAATTGTGCAGGACATACGTCTGTAGCGCGACTACATGGCCGTACTCCTGTCCGCCTGTGCGAAACGTACTCCTACAGTGTGCGTGACTGTAGGACGTACTCACATCCGCTGCGGAACGTACTTCTGCACGTCGGTGCGTGTGCAAAAATCCAAATTACGAGTGGTGGGAGGTATGTCCAATTACCGGGCCGATCGGTTACTAGGCTTGCCGCTTACCCATAACTCACGGCATGTGGCTAGTACTTTCAAATGCTTAACCCCGATCACCACACACCGCAACCTTAACCAATTTGTCAACACAGACGGGGTATCATTCTTTTCCATGATACTGCACATAACCCCGTCCGTCATCCTTATAGTGATGGCAGAATTGTAAACAACCAATTCCTATATCGCGCGAGTGACAGGAAATCACCCGACTTCTACCGGTCCTATTAGCAGAGCATCTATTCGATATGGACTCAGGTGCAACACATAGGTTCCTAGGATTCATGCATCTAAGGTTTCACTTCAACTCCTAAACTTAATGCAAGATATAATATATAAGTATAGAATTGCATAATGTAGTAATTTGAAATACTGGGTTATGCACCGGGGCTTGCCTTTGTTGGTGGGGCTGGGGTTAGGGATGTTAGTATTATTATCTTCTGAAGTTTGGTTCGGGGCTTCAGATAATCCGTTGGTGACGTTCACTTGGTCGTCAGAAATATCCTCTGCAGACTCCTGGGAGATCTCGTAGGTACCGTTTGCGGAAGTAGTCGTATCTACATGCAATGCAACATTACACTCAAAGTGTGCACATAAAACTATCTTACTTCACAATAAAGTTGCAATCCAACACTCACTTAACATATTACTCATATAATAACCAAAAAGATCTGGAACTAAACTTAGATAGAGCTTTAGGTGGACAACTAATTAAAATCAGCTATTTGTTGAAGATTACAACAGAGTCGATTGGAAACAACAGGGGTTCAGCTGATGGAATCGGCAAAGGAGGGAGCTGTCTACTTTGCCTTAGGAAAGCGGCTGATTTTCGTTTGAACGAGAAATTGGCAGGAGCGGTCTCCGTGTATGATCAGAGGGGATTAGCCAATTTGGGTTCACCTGAGGTCAAATCGGCTGATATAGAGAGGAACGTTGAAGGTATAGTACTTCAAGGATAGAAAAAGGAAGGATCTTGCCGATTGGATTATCAGCATGTTTTTGGTCTATGCGATTGGACATCTACTGGTGCTAGCTGTTTGGCCAAAGCTGTATCAGCCATGCCTAATAGAGACTCTTACTGTGCTAACTTGCTGATCTGTGGTGGTGTGTTTCGGCAGGTCCAGCCGATATGTCATCTAAATCGGATGTCTAGCTGATCACTCCGCGCATCGGCTTAGCCGATTTGTGTATGTGTACTAGTCGATCGGTGAATCGGCATACTAGCCGATTTAGTGCATCGGCACATTAGCCGATTTACACATCGGGTAGAACAAGTTGAGTGATGTATCGGCATAGCTAATTGATTAATGCGAGTGACTAGCCGATGGTGCATTGGTAGACTAGTGGAACTATGCATCCGTACGGTCTATGTCTCGGTGTATTCAGTCGATTGGTGGGTTGGCTGTGTAGCTGGTTTTCACCCTTAATGTGCTCCTATGATTACTGGGTCATATCAGCCGTGTAGCTGATTGTCCTACTCTGTAATAACTGTGGCTAAATAAGATGTGCTTAAGTGTTATTCTAGGTAACTAGGTGTGGTTGTATCGGCTTGATTACGTCAGTAAAAGAATCGATTGACATCTAGCCGATGGGGCCATCTAAACTGGATCCGTTACAAGAACCAGGTGGAACATGACATTAACATTGGACTTAAGCTGATGAGACTACAAACATGAAACTAGACTAAAGAGAATGTGGCCAATGGGCTGGTGTCAATAGATGGGTAGCTAAAGAGGGCGTGAGGTTGATGGGCATACAGCTAATGGGTGTCCTACGGGTGCACAGCCAAAAGGCTTATGGCCGATAGGTGTGTGTCCTATGGGTGTATAGCTAAAGGGGTGTGTGGCCAACATCTTAGTCGATAAATCGGCTGGTATAAGTATGCTGACAGAGAAGGGTAACTAAAATGGATTCGTTATATCTGGCCGTTATAGAAAACGACCAGAATTGGCTTGGATCAGCTGATAGCAAGAACCCTAAGATCGTGTGTGCATCTCCGATACATCGACTATGTGCAGCCGATGTAGGACAGAACAAAAGAATTGTATCGACAGTAGCCGATATTAGAAAGATAACAACCGTATCGGCTAATCAGCCGATGGTAGAAGCATATCAAATGAATTGCATCGGCTGACTGCCGTTATAATGAAACATCATAGATTCAGTTGAAACAGATGCTTAGCGGCTGAGCTAATAGCCGATGCTGAAGCATAGCTACAAAGATGTATTAGCTAAGCAGCAGATACAGACGAACTAACAAGGATCCTTATACGAAAAGGACTTTAAGGAGACTGCAATCAAGACAAGGACAATGTCTTGATGGCAGGGACATGAGCACTCATGTGAAAGGATTAACTAACATCACACATCTCTATCACAAAAATATGAGCTAACACTACCAAACTTATCAACAATGCAAAACAAAAAAAATGCTATGTACCAAACATATCATTCACTCTTCTACTGGGCAGTCATTTATCGAGTATAGATTAATTTAATTAGCTACACTATACAACATGACTAAGTACGTAAACCAACTAGGGTTAGTTTTATTTTATCTTCATAACTATGGTTTATAACTAACAACCACTAATCCACAAACAAAGTTTGGCATAAAAATTATTATGCTACACAGATTCAATAGAGACCAATCTATCCTATACAACCAGACTAAATACATTAACGTTACTATTAACTTTGCAAAACCAGTCAATTTATTTCTAAAAGAAATATAATCACAAGAATAACAAAATTGAAGACAACTCATCAAACCATATTAATAACTTGAGTTTCAGAGAAGATTTATCTCTGAAACTTCATGGATATACTATACTACCTTAAATTAACTCCCTAAAATATTTTCATCATTTTACATGCATAGGATCTAGCAAAAATTAATTAACATTAGAATTAAATCATAAACTCATAATTTAAGTTAGAAAGTACTACTGACTTTGAAAATTTTATCCTGGATTATATTCCATTAGTAGAAACCACTATAAAAGATTTAACCATAACTCTAACAGGATCATTCTAGAATAAATATTAGAGATTCAAGCAACATATCATCAAGGTATTTAAAATCCTTAGCTAGGCATCAACACTAGATCTGCAAATTTTACCTAAGTATCTACTTGAGACACACATACTATGATTCAAATTTCAATTGTAACATATGCATAGAACATGAGATACAAATAAAACCCTCATTTCCTAATATTTAAACTAGATCACAATCCAGGCATATTCAGCTCAAGAGCACAACATAAAACTTGTAGATTTTGACTTAAGGATTCAAACAAAACTGGTTTTGCATTTTTTGAATTACCTACAAATTTCTATGGAATTTAGAAGTTCACTGATTTGAAATAAAGAAGGCTCTGGAAATTTTACACAGAACACCCCAGAACTTTCTAAATCGAAGCAATCAAGTCCCTGGTCGGGGGAACAGAGGACAGAAAGAAGGCTGCGGCGTTCCGGCAAAGGGGGTCGCCGGCGGCGAGGGTGAAGGTGATAGGAAGATCCAGTGGGTCATGGCGAACCTTGGGGTAGCCTTGGTTGGGGAGGAAAATGGGCGGAGGGTGGCTTCCCGCGACGAGCAGGATTGGCGGCGAGAGGAGCTCGACGGCGGCGAGGTTCCGGTGCGGGAAGGGCGGCGAGGTGGGGCTAGAGAGGTTCAGTGGGTGACGAGGAAGCTTGCCAGGGGTTGTAGTGGGCGGAGGATGGCCGGAGGGGTACTCCCCACGGTGACCCGTGGCGGCGGCGGTCGGGCTTGGCCACGGCGGTGATGTTCCAGCATGCTGGGGGTCGAAGAGGCTCGGTGAGGTGGTCCAAGAGCTTGCTTGAGGTGATGTGGTCCTGCTTGAGTGATCGCGAGGGGTAGGAGCTGCTGGACGGCCGGGTCGACGGGGAGGCCGAAGCGGCGGCGGAGGAAGGTCGACGGCGGACGTCGGTGGGATGATCTAGTTTGGGATTTGCGCCACGGTGGGGTCGGGGAGCACCGGTAGGAAGTGGAGAAGCTCAGCAGGGGGTCGAGGAGAGAGTGGGGAGGGGCTGTTGATGGCTGCCCACGGCGAATAGGGGCGGTGGCGGCCAGGGCACGCTGTGGTTCAGTTCGAAGAAGCAAAAGAAGGAAGGAAGGAAGAGGAGGGCGAGAGCAATAGAGCAACGGATGGCACTTGTTTGTGGGCTTAAATAGGAGGAGGGGGAGGGCAGGGGCACGGCACAGGCGACAGCGGCGGCACGGCGGTGGCAGGGGCGGCGCCGAGCCCACAGAGAAGAAACAGAGGAGGAAGAAAAGGGGAATGCATCCAGGGACTTTTCTGCAATTACAGAAAATACAGGGACCTCATTGTAAACCAAGTTTTCCCACTATTCTAGAGCTCAAATGAAAGTTTTGAAACTTTTCAAATCCTACAACTTTGTTTTGGAGTTTAAATTCAAAAACTCAAAGAATGAAGTCTTAATTTAAAACCTTGGACTAAAATCAAAATTATAATGTTTTTGTCCTAAAGGGTGTAAATTTCATAACATTTAGGACCTAAATGCAAGCATTTATGACATATCATGATGACTCAAGCATTTATGACAGGATGACTCAAGCATTTATGACAGGAGGACTCAAGCATTTATGACAGGATGACTCAAGCATTTATGATATGTCATGATGACTTGCACCTTTTTACACTTTAGCCCTTAGTAACTTTAAAAGTTACGTTTATAATTCAACTATTTGCATAAAAGGACTTGTACTTTTGTAAAATTACATAAATACCCTTCACTTATTTTGAAGTTACCTCCTATCCAATTACATTTTGCAAAAACAACCCTAGTTTTTCTGTAATTATAAAAATACCCTTTTGACTTGCATTTAAGTTTGAAAAGCTTCACATAAACACACACAAGCTTTACACTAGCAAGCACGTATTTCACACTAACAAATAATGTGCCTAGCTTACCAGTACATGAACTGTCACAGGATACCCCTAAGGTGGTGAGTTTGTAGGTAGGATGTCGCCGAGATCAGGAACTCGAAGGTGCAAGGAACACAAAGTTTAGATAGGTTTGGGCCGCCGAGAGCGTAATACCCTACATCCTGTGTGGTTTGTATTGTGTTAGATGGTGATTTGGTGATCTCATGTGTGATCTGTTGCATGAGGCACGAGTTGTCCCTCATGCTCTCCCCTTGAGGAGGGTCCCTGTCCGCCCTTATATAGTAGGGTTACATGGAAATTCTAGTCGGATACGAGCCCCAGAGTCGTACTCGAGTACTTTTTGGGTAATTTTCTACTGTATCCAAATAGTTTTACTACTATATGAGTAGTTCTACTAGGTTACGAGTAGTTACAGCAAGTGTAGGATATGGGCCATGTCCCACCCCTTATCCTATGACATGTAGGCCATGTGCGCAGTCCCGTATGTCCGGGTCTGATAAGCCCCCGAGCTCTTCGTAGTCGAGTACTGCAGACTTCTGAGTACTTCTAAAGGCATCTCCAAGTCCTCCCTAACTCCATCTTGAAGGTGTCTTCCAAGCACTTCCTTGGCTGCATCGAGGCTGTGAGGTGCTCATGCCCCGAGTAGTTTGTCAAGTCTTTTTTATATGGGGTGCGATTGAACTCGCACTGCATATGGAGTAGTCCCAGTGCCTTAGGTTGACTCGTAGAATCAGGCTGAGGGTCAATTTACTCTTGAGTCTTCTGTACTTATCTTCCAAAAGATTTGAAAAATAAGTCGTTGATGACACGTGTCCTACACCCCGAGCCTTGAATCCAAATCCCCAAGGTTTGGAATTATGACATTCAGGTAATTGGGATTAAAACACACTAGATTCTAGTATAAGTTTGTGTGTTTGATCTTTTGTATGTGTGTTAAAAACTTTAATGCAAAGGCAAAAGGGTCTTTTTGTAATTCTGGAAAATTTAGGTCCTTTGGTGCAAAATGTGTGAGAATGGTAGGTAAAATCAAAATATGTAAAGGGTTGTTTTGCAAGAAGCAAGTACTTACTTTTAAACCTCTGTGACAAGTGAAACTACCCTAAGGATTCAATTGGAGTGTAGAATTTAAATAGGATATCTCTCAAGTTTAAAATTTTGCCAAGTTTTAAATTAGATTCAAATCCTTAACTCTTTTGAAGCTAACCCTTAAAGAAAATTTGTAGATCTTGCTAAGCTCTACACTTTTGCTTTTGGGCACATTTTCATTTGAGCTATGGTTTGAAAGTTAATTTGGTTTTATAGTGGAGTCCCTGCATTTTTAGAAAATTCCAAACAAGTCCTCCTTCGTCTACCTCCAGCGCCGCGCCCGCCGCTCACCCGACCCGTGCTGGGCCTCTCTTTGCCCCTCCACATCGCACCACCATCGCCCCGAGTGCCACGCGCCCTCCGGCTTGCGAGCAGCAGCTCTCGCTCGCCATGTCTCCTCCTCGACTTGAAGCACGTCCCTATGCTCCCCACGGACTCACTCTTGCACTCACGCACTCCCAATCTACTTCTCTTCCTTCTTTCCTAGCGCCACGCCTTGCCGGAGCTCCGCCGCTACCTCGGCTCGCCGTCGTCAGCCGCCTCCGCCGCCCCACACCCCCAAGCCAGTGCTCCTACAGCACCGCCACAACCCACTAAAGCTCACTAAGCAGTCCAATTCCATTCCCCGCGCCCACACAGCCCGGACCACCGTGCTGGAGAGCTCGAGCTCCGCCGTCGTCCCGGCGCTCCACCCCCTCTTAGCCCCTGCCAAGCGCACCACCAGCACCACATCACCCAAGGAAGCTTTCTAGCCACTTCCTGCCACCCTCCGGCACACCAGCCACCGGAACGCCGTCGCCGCCCCTCGGAGCCTCGCCGCCCACCTCTGTTCACCGTCGACTCGCCGCCTCAGCCCCTCTCTTCCTCAACTCCGGCCACCCCGTAACCGTTGTGAGCTCCTGAACCTTTTCCCCCACTTTCCCCTCACCGCCAGTGAGCCCCCTTGCCGGAATTAGGTCGCCATCGATCTGTTCCTTTGTAAAACCCAGCCAAGGACCCAATTGCAAGGATTTCAATCTTTCCAGGGGTCTTTCTGCGAAAAATCAGTACCCCCCATTTCAAATCAGCCAACTTTGAAAATCCATAGGAATTTGTAGAAAAATCCAAAAATTGTCAAACCAGTTTTGTTGTACTCCAAAGTTTAGCTCTACAACTTTGGTTATTAGAGTCTGGTTTGAAGCCAAATGCTTTTTGAGTTATTTTAAAGTTTAGCAAAAGGGTATCTTGAGTATAACTTTTGCACGCTATCTGTTTTGCTTGTGATTTTTGATGTGTAGCCTGTTTAGGGTATGAATGAGCTTGTGCAAATTTCACCTACAGTACTAAACCCTAACTTGAACTAATTTAAACTTATGTAAATCAAGCTTGAAATGGTTTAAATTTATTCAAGCATGTCACTAAGGTTTTCATGCTTAGATCTTTTTATCATGTAATGTTCTGTAATTGGGTAGTTCATAGTAAATCTTTCAAGAATTTATGGTACTGTTTTGCCTAAGGTTTGAATTTAAACTTAAAATTTGAACTTAATTTAAATGCTTTGGTTTCTACTTTTAGAAATTTATGAAAAATTCATAGTAAGCTCATCTGTTAGAAGTAAGCTTACCCACAAAAATTCAAGGCCATAGCCTTTGTGGATTTCAAAATAAAAATCAAACTTGTTAACCTAATTCAATTAATCTAATTAATTATGATAATTGAATTAAGATACAAATAGTAGGTCTGAATTCAAATTTCTTGTTTGATGAAATTGTGTTTATCAATTTGTTAGATTGCAACTTTATCATGAAGTGAAATTCTTAACTCAAGAACCACCTAATTCAATTCACTGCATATCATGTAGAGTCAACGACACTCGACGATGGAGTCTACGAACTAGTCCCGGAACCCGAGCAAGGGTTTTCTGAAGACCAGGTGAACATCGCCGAGAATTTAACTGAAGCCCCAAACCAAAGTTCAGAAGTTATTGACATCCCTGACCCCAGCCCCGCTCAAGAAGGCAAGCCCCGATGCATAACCCAGTATTTTAAATTACTACACTTATACAGTTTTATACTTATATATCTATATTATGCATTAAGTTTAGGAGTTGAAATGGAACCCTAGATGCATGGATCCTAGAAATCTATGTATTGTGCCTGAGTCCTTATCAAATAGATGCTCTACTAATAGGACCGGCAGAAGTCGAGTGATTTTCTATCACTCGCGCGATATAGGAGTTGAATGTTTACTATTCTACAATCACTATAAGTACGATGGACGGGGTCATGTGCAGTATCATGACTTGAAAGGTTACCCCATCTGTGTTGATAAAAGTTTATAAGGTCGCAGTGTGTGGTAGCTGTGATCAAGTGTTTGAAAGTACTAGCCACATGCCGTAAATATGGTACGCGGTAAGCCAAATACCTGATTGGCCCGGCAAATGGACTTGTCTCCACCACTCGATTGATTGGTTTTTATTGCACATACGCACCAACGTGTGGGAATACATTCCATACAGCGGACGGGAGTACGGTCATACAGTCGCGCTGTAGAGGTACGTCCCGCACATGATGTGCGTATGGTCCTACAGTCGCTTGTGGTGGCCCTGATCCATAACCCGGAAGATGAAGGGAACGGTTGTTCGGAAAGTTAACTTTCTGAGCCTATGAATTAGGATCCCTTGCAAGGTTATGAAATTGGATTCAGAATCGTCCGTTTCTCGTGGAGATTGAGACTGTGTCACACCCTAAAATATTTAATTTTAGGATGTGAATGTCTTTTACAATATGTTCATCTATCAATAGGATTTTTCGAGAATTTTAAAGATTTTTCTAGCAATTATTCTATTTATCCAAGAGCTAGATCCATTTTTTTACTTGGAAAGCTCTAAAATTCTTTTTCATGAGTCCCAAATATTTTATTTGGAATCCTCGTGACCCAAATTAACTCCCGAGTTTTCCTCGGAAAATGTGTTCTGGAAAATATTTCTATTTTGATTCTCATCATATTCGAACCCAGCTGTCTCTTGTTGTACATCCTTTTAACCTTGTCCTCTCCGAATCTATAAGATGTCCCATCGAGCTCCCGATCCTCTAACCGTTTCCCCCGATCAAGTCATGCTTGAAAATGACGCCTCGTGGCTCGTCTTCAGTGTTTTTCCGACAATGTTCAATCACTGTCAGCCCCAATGACTCGGCCTGATCCTTTCCTTGTCTTTTCGCGCTCTTGAATAAATGGTTCACGTTCAACCAGCTCTGTCAGCTTGTTTTCACGTTCGGCCCTCACCCGAACCTGTTTCGGCATATAACCGAACTCGCTCGATCAATCTCGTTTTCTCTTTCCGTTACCTCTTCTATCCTCTCTTTGCTAGCTAAATTGTGCGACCCGCGGGTCAGCCCAATGTCGCCTCTCGTAGGCAATCCGGACTCAAGAAGGAGTCCCAGCCCGATGCGCCACCGCGTCCTTATCCTCGTTCGAGTTGGAGCCTAGCACAATATCTCCAAGCCTATTTAAACACGCCTTGCACCTCCTGTTCCTCGGTAGCCAGCCCTAATTTTCTCCCCTGCGTCGGCTCCTGCATGCCCTACAAATCCTCATGTAACCCTAGGTCGCATCTTCTCTACTTGTGTTTTCCCTTGTCGCCGCACGACTTCCTGTTCGCAAGGTCAATCGCCTGAGCCCTGCATCACCGTCACCGTCGCCCCTGGCTCCTGCTGCTCGCGCCCCTGCTGCTGCTGCCAGCGTCGCCGTCGCCCAACCCCCGGTGTCGCCCCTGTACCCGTACTGCGCTGCGCCCCTGCACGTCTGACCCCGCGGCCGAGTTTCGGTTGCCAGCAGCTGCCGATCAGAGCCCCTGCACACCGTGCGCACCATCAGAAGTGCCGCCAGCCACCAGGGCGCTGTGCCCCCGCCTCTGCGTCGCCCCTAGGTGCCCGAGCCCCTGCGCGCCCTGCACTTCCCCCCCTGCACCGCCGTGCCCTACAGCCCCGCTCTCAGCCCCTGCAGACTGCACGCACAGAATCGCCCAGAAACAGGATGAACAGACAGCCGTCACATCTTCCTCCGCGAAATTTGATCTCTACAATGCATCTCGGCTGCGGGTAAGGCATGGAATCGAAACCCCTCCCTCTCCTCTTTCTTTTCCCCCACTTCCCGCGCTCTCCCATGGTCTAAATCGCTGCAATTTTGGCTAGCAGGAAGCTCCCATGCGGCAGCCATGGAGGAACTCAAGATTTTGCAGACCAGCCCCCGGAGAAAGATGTAATTTTCCTGTTCTTTCTTGTGTCTTGTAAAATTTGCAGAAAACCCCCTAGATCTATTACATCTTCTCAATCCAGCCCCACCATAGAATTTTTCAGATCTAACCCTAAACTTTTCTGTATTTGCAATCACTATTTTCTGTGTCTTGAATTTCTTTCCTGCTAACCCCCGAAGTCTATATTTAATTACGTACACGTCCCTGCAGCGCTATTTCATGCGTAGTTTCCGCGTTTTAGATCCGTTTCGATCCGTTTTTTTGCGTTAGTCTTCTAAAACCCTAAGCTATCGTTTAGCGGTGTTGTTGTACCATAATTCATGTTTTTAAAATTAGATATCAATTTAATTTGAATACTATCCTCTCATCTAGTTTTCCGAAATAAAATCCAATTAAGTCTTTACTTCAGTTTTCATAATTAATGTTAATTTGATTAATATCAGCTTAAATATGTTTGTAATTTAATTTGTTTAGTTCAACTCAAATTTTAAAGTTCGATGTTTAGATGCTCTCACCGGTTTCTTTCTAATTAATTGTTTAATTCAGATAATTCGTACATCGACAATTAATATAAAATTTTGATTAAGTTGTACCTCGTCTTTATAAATGCAAGTATAGTATAAGTTAATTGTAATTAGAGATATTTCTCTTTTAAATCTTTTACATTGGTCTTCTAAATTAAAATAAATGAAATCCTATAGTTCTTTTATTCTTTCATAATATAAATCTTCTGATAGCTATATCTTTTAAACCCTAGCTCTATTTTTCGCGTTTCTTTCGTTCTCGTGACCGTAGCAACGGGCCCTATTCTTTAGTATGCTCTTTTAAAGCTTTTCTTTTGCTTGTTGTATCTGCTCTTAGTCGTTCTTGTTTATTTTCTTGCTTGTATGCTTGGGCCCGATGCTTGTGTGACGTTAGAAGGAGCGTGATCCAAGAGTTTTGGAGATTTAGAGTTTCAAGAACAAGAATTGAAGACTCTAAGCAGCTATTCTCTAAAAGAAAGGTAAGTGTTTCCTTGATCATTCTTTTATCCTAATAATCACAATAAATATAAATTTTTATATCTGCATGCATGTGTCTAATTTTGATGGATCCTAATTAAGGATATGCCTAGTCTTTATGATCATTCCTTGTCAACCTGGGTTTTACCTTTATGTTGGGTAGCTATTGCTTAGTTGCTATAACTGGTTCTGGTTTGGGAATAATATATAACCATGATGACAACAATGATGATGTTATACCTGTTTTATCCATGTTCATGCTCTTGGTGATGTTAATCACAAGATTATATGTTCAATCGGAACATGGAGAACCACCCAGGAAAACAGTGCAACCACAATACTATATGGCTCTAGTCTTGGCTAATTAATTAGAAACTCTAGCTTGTGATGATCTTACCAAAAGGGCAAGAGGGGAGTGCGTTGATGGGGTATAGCCCGGTCCTCTTGAGGCTTAGATATGTTCCTGGTTAAGGCGTCTTCCTCATTAGGGAGGGTTATGACCACTGCGGCCTGAAACCTTAGCGGATTGTCATAAGTTAGGGAATCTTTGTAAAGGCCTCGTAGTGAATCCCTTGCCACTCACCTTAGAAGTGTTTAAGAGGCTAGCTACCTCGGGCAAATCGAGAGACACGAGTTGTGGGTAAAGTGTACAACCACTGCAGAGTGAAGACTGATACATCAGCCGTGCTCACGGTTAAGAGCGGCTTGGACCTCACATGATAATTGAACTTGAAGATGAATTAAATCGTGGACCATGGTTATGGTTATGGTTATCCTGGACCATGTTTATGGTTGTGGTTATGCTTATGCTGTATCTCTTTTATCTCTTTTAATGTGGGTTTTGGTATGAACTTATACCTTAGTAATCAGGTGCTAATAAAATTTGACCAACTAAAATTGCTTATCGCAGTAAGCCAGTCAGCCTTTCCTTGATTTTGGCCTTCATGTCATATAATTCCCAACACTTGCTGAGTACCAACCATAAATGTACTCACGCTTGTTATAATTGCTGCTCAGAGGAGAAAGTGATGTGAAGTCTTTTGAAGATGATGCTGAGTTCTAGGCTTGCGCAACCCCCGGTCAATTGCCTGTGAAGTTTGGAGTCTTCGTTTCTAGGATAAGCTATATAACTCTGATAATTTTTATAGTCTTTTAATTCTCTTTTCATGATACTATTGCTGATTATTCACTGATGAAGTCACTATATGTATGAAACTTGATCCTGGCATACATATAGTTATGCATTCAGTTTTGTCCATAAAACCGGGTGTGACACACTGCTTGCTCCTTCTGCCACATAGAGTAATGTAACACCCTAATGTAATTTCCCCTAATGTTAATGAATTTATTTGGGCTCAAATAAAATTTCCAGGGTTGTCTCTCATTTATTTTGCATTTAAAGTAATTTTATAACACAAGAAAATAAAATTTATTATAGGATCAACTTGCTTGTGCACTCATGCTGGAGCATTGTTTTATTTGTGTTGAATTTATAAGGTTTGAATTTAAATTTATTTGAATTCAAATGGAATTGTTTGAATAAGTTAAGTGTGGAAAAGGAAAAGAAAAGAAGAAGGAAAGGAAAGAGAGCCCAGCAGCACAAACTCCCTCTCTCTACCTCGGGCCCCTTTCCCCTCCACTCTTCTTTCCTGGCCCAAGCCACCCGAGGCCCAGCACTTCTCCTCTCCTTTCCCCCCCGCGTGGGCCGTGCCCCGGCCCAGTCATTTCTCAGTCCGCGTCCTCCCTTCTCTCTCGCTGGCCGCCCGACCCCACCCGTCATCCCCCTCCTCCCGCACCCCCACTTCCGCAACGGCCGCGCCGATGCACGGCCGTGAGCTCCGGATCTCCTCCGCCTCAACCCTACCCCGAGATCCCTGGCCCTGCCCTTCTTATCCCCCTACGCCACCCCCTTGGACCCACCTCACCCCAACAGCGCCGCCCCAAAACCCTAATCGCGGCCGCTGCCTTGCCTCTGCTTGGAGCCGAGCCCCGCCGCCGCGGGCACGCCGACACACTGCAGCCCCGCCGCCTAAGACCTCCGCAGGAGCTCCGCCCAAGTGCCAGGGTCGACCCCCGAGCCGTGCTCGTGTCCCCCATCCCGGTGCTCGCCGGAATTGAAACCGAGCCATCACCGCCGGTACGCCCGCCTCCGAGCAATTGCCGGCCACCATTGCCCCTCAGGCCGTGCTGACCTTTTCCCTAGCTTCGCAGGACCTTCCCGAGCAGCACCGTGGAGTCAGGAGCCTTGAGCAACCCCTCAGCGACCTTCTTCCCTAACGCCGTCCGTGCACCGCCGCCCGTCGTCGTGGCGGGCTGTCCTGCGCCGCTTAGCGGGCCCATCCGAACCTCGGTGAGCAACAGCTTGGACCCCTCCTTCTTTTGCGTTAGAAGTCGCGCACCTTGGTCGATCCCGAGGTTGGGACGCCGCTCACCGGCAAGCCGAGCCGTGCGGACCCGCTGTTGCCCGTGGACTAGCCACACAGAGCCCCGACGAGTCCGGCTGAAACCCTAGGTGGGTTACTCGTGCTGAGCCGCGCCGCCCTGCCCCTTTTCCCGCCCGGATTCCAGCCCGGAGGGCCAAGATTGGCCAGCTCCGGTGAGCTGCCGCCGCGGGAGCAGCACTTCCGGTGACCTCCGCCGCCGACCGCTGCCCGATCCAAAGTGGGCGGCCGAGATTAGATCGTGCTGGGCACGAGTCAGAACCACCGGATCTGGATCCAACGGACGGAATCCACGCGTACCCCTTCGCGTAGTAAATCTAATCCTAGCCGATAGATGGTGATCCAAAGGCCCAGATTAAAGCGTACCGGTTCGGCCTTGCCTTTTTACTAAAGAGCCCCTGTCTTTTAGAGAAATCAACCCGCAGTACTCTTTAGTTCAAAAGTATTTACGTTTTAGTCCTGCTTTAATCGTTTAGACCCCTGAGCTTTCCGGTTTTTGAACCCGCAGTCCATGTTCGGTGTTTTCACGTGCTAGCCCCTGTGTCTACCCTTTATTTACATTTGGGTCCCTGGTTTTTGTCCAGAACCCCCTGTAGTCCAGTTTTTCTCGCAAATAGGTCCCTGGATCTTGTTTCAAGCGTAGTTTTCGCGTCTTAGCTCCGTTTTAGGTGTTCTTTATGTCCACGCGATTGTTGTAACACGTAGAATAGCTTTAGGATAGTTTTGTGTGCTGTTTCTATGTAATGTTGTACTGTTTCTTATAGTTTGCTATTATTTGTGCATGTGTGTATGTCTGGACCATGCTTGATGATCGTGAGTAGACGCGGAGCCTTTGGACCAGTACCAGGAGCCACCATCTTCTGAAGCTTTTGAGCAGCAGGAGAACTTTGAGGAAGGCAAGTATAACATGAACATCCTATCACTTTTAAATACAATTTCATACTGCATTTTAATACTGTACGCCTATAAGGACTTTCCTAGCCACTTTATATCCTTCATCCATATCCTTTGGGTTGCATTTTGGTTAGTTGTGCTAGGTTGCTGCGCTATAACATATCTTGGTCCTTTTTAATCAATTTGTTAATGATCTTATGCAACTTAATTCTGGAGCCGACCCTCTGTGCTGTGTGCTTGAGTGGTTTGTGCGTCCTTAAAAATATGTTTTTGTAGAAACATGGTTTAGGGGGCCAGCACGGTGCTTAGTGCTTGGTTGGCCACTCTCCATAAGGACCGGTCCATAGAGCGACAACCTGGGACAACCGTGCAACCACAAGACTGGAATGGGACGGTCTTGACTTACTAATTAGGTCGTGTTGGTTCGGGAGTAACTCACCTGCGTGGGCAAGAGGGGTGGTAAGCTTCAATGGTCCCTGCTCCTCCGGCTTGGTCTGTGCTGTGTGTCTTGTACCCCCGGAGGTGGGCCCCATCATCGCTGATCCAGAATCCTTAGCGGTTACACCTTACCAATGTGATCCTTTGTAACGGTCTCGTAGTGTGCTTGCTAGCCATCTCACCTAAGGAAGTGTGATGAACAACTAGCGTAGCTCACGACTTGTGGGTAAAGTTGTGCAACCTCTCGAGAGTGTAAAACTGATATATCAGCTGTGCTCACAGTCATGAGCGGCCCAGATCCTCCGTCTAATTAGTGGGGTTGTCAACCTTTGATTAGGGAGATTCCCCGGGTGGTTTTGGTTTGGATGGTTCTCAGTAGTTCTTAATTAATATTGATTAATTTCTTATGCAATTTGGGTTATGGTGATTCATCCACTTATAGTAAATAGTTTTAATAAAATTTGCCAAGATTGAAAGCTAATGCAGTTGAGTCAACTAACCCTAGAGCCTCATGCTCGTGTTATACTTGTTGAGTACAAGTTGTGTACTCACACATGCCTCTTCCTCTCTTTTGTTCCCTTTGGGGATATCTGCGACTGCCGCTCAATACCAGGTGACGTGGAGGACTACATCAGCGGACTCGACGATTTCTAGGCATTGTCTCCCAGTTGACGTCCCTGTGGCGCCCCACTCTTTATGTACTTATTTTACGCTCCCGCATTTCTTGAACTGATTCTTGATTCAGTTGTAATAAAAGACATTCCTTTTATAATTTATACACTTTTATTCGTGACATTTGTTGTGATATCTTGATAATCTGTTGTATATATGCGTGACTTGATCCTGGCGCATATATGATTGCTCGATTTATGTCCTTATAAATCGGGTGTGACAGATTGGTGTCAGAGCCAGGTTGACTGTAGGACGAAGCCTAGATAGAATTGGTCGAGTTTAGGACTTCTTCTCTCCTGTCTTGCTTCCGCAAACCTTCAACCATCATTTTTCTGCTTCTATTCCTTGAGTCTTAAGTCCTTGATTTGCTATCTCTCTCCTGTCCTTTCTGAGAAATAGCTTGAGTTTTCCGTAGACGTTGGCCCGAGTGTCTAACCCTATAAGCTATAAGTTTAAGCTATCCCAATGAAAATACACTAGAACGAGGGTGTTAGTCGAGTAGTGTGATAAACTCGACTAAGTTGTGAATATTGAATGTTTGTTATTGTGCCAATGTTTGATTTGGATTTTTGGTTGATTGCATAGTTAGAAGCAAGACTTGTTCATGCAAAACGACCTTAATACGAACCTGAATTAAATAATCAAAAGCTGAGTTAGAACGTTGGGGGTAAAACCGTACATTCCTTTCTCTCTATTTTATCCTATCAGAGTTTTCCTTCCCGAAGATATACAATATCTATCTCTTATGAATTTCGCTATGCTGCAAACAGATGGTGAACACCAGGAGCACCGGCACCGGTTCTGGCCAGCAGGGGCAGAACAACCAGAGCACTGACCAGCCACTGCCGATGCCTCCACCCCTGATTCTGGAGCAGTTCTTCCAGCTCCAGATGCAGATGATGGCGACCTTGAACAACACCGTTCTGGCTCTGCAGCAGATCCACGCTCAGCCACCGCCTCCTCCGCCGCCTCAGCCCCGTGACAGGCGTGCGGATTTCCTGAGAGATCATCCTTCGACCTTCTCTCACGCCACGGACCCACTCCAGGTAGACGACTGGCTTCGTTCGGTGGAGCGCCAGTTGGTTGTTGCTCAGTGCGATGACCAGGAGCGGGTTCTGTACGCAGCAGGGCAGCTGCGAGGCTCGGCTCTTGACTGGTGGGAGTCCTACCCGGCTCAGGACCGTGATGCTTTCACGTGGGACCAGTTCCGTGAACGCTTCAGGAACCACCACAATCCTGAGGGGATTATGAAGATGAAGCAGAAGGAGTTCCGTGCCCTTAAGCAGGTAAATTTGAATGGAATTTTCTGCAATTTCTTTTGAGCTTCAATCTATCCTTGATCTCTTTCGTGAGCCTGACATATTGAGCGATTTTTATCCTTGTTATCTGTGTTCGTTATTCCAGGGATCCATGACGGTGACGGAGTACCGTGACCGTTTCCTTCAGCTTCCCCGCTAAGCCCCTGCTGACGTCGCCCGTGATAGCGACAAGCAGGAGTATTTCAAGGAAGGGCTGGATGATCACATCCAGTATGCGCTGCTGAACCACCGCTTCGACAACTTCAACCAGCTGGTTGATGCTGCCCTCAACACCAAACGTAAGCGCCGGGAGATTGAGGATAAGAAGAGGAAGATGGCTCCATCCTCTTCGGGCAGCAACACTCGTCCCCGCTATCAGCATCCATAGCAGCAGCAGCAGCAGAGGCCGCCCCAGCAGTACCAGCAGCGGCAGCAGTTTCCTCCTCGTCCTCAGCAGCAGGCGGGATAGGGCCAGAGGCTTCCAGCGCCTCCGGCTCCACCAGCTCAGAGGCAGGGAGTGCCTACTCCTCCTGCCGGGCAGCAGGCCCCAGCACTTCCGCGAGTGTGCTTCCACTGCGGCGAGCCAGGGCACTACGCCCACGTCTATCCTCGGAAGCCGCAGGCAGGACAGCAGGGGCGTGCAGCACCGCCCAAGGCCCCAGCTCAGGGCAGGGTGAACCACGTAACGGCCGACTCAGCGGCCGAGGCTCCCAACGTGGTTATTGGTACGTTCATGGTCAATACCCACCCTGCTACAGTGCTTTTCGATACTGGTGCTACGCATTCTTTCATCACCCAGTCTTTTGTTGAGCATCATGGCATTCCTATTAGCACATTAAAGAGGTGCATGTTAGTATCTTCACCGGGAGGGCAGTTGAGGTCTCATGTCTTCTGTCCCAGAGTCAGTGTGGCCATAAGGGGGATAGATTTCAGTGCAAATCTTATGGTGCTAGACACCAAGGGCATTGATGTGATCCTCGGGATGGAGACTCTTGCTAAGTGGGGAGTCCGGATAGATTGTGCTCAGAGGACTGTTCTTCTATCAGCGCCGAATGGTCAGGAGGTCACTGTTGGAGCTACAGAGCCTTCTGGATTTCTTCATCAGATGGAGGCTAGACCCACGGATGGTATTCGTGTGGTGTCTAAATTCCCGAATGTCTTTCCGGATGATTTGCTAGGTATGCCGCCTGATAGCGACATTGAGTTTTCTATTGATCTCTTGCCTGGCACAGCTCCTATTGCTAAGCGGCCCTATCGTATGGCTCCCGTCGAACATGAGGAAGTTAAGAGGACTATCGATGAGTTGTGAGCTAAGGGTTATATCCGTCGCAGTTTCTCTCCTTGGGCTTTCCCTGTATTGCTGGTAGAGAAGAAGGATGGCGTGAAGAGAATGTGCGTCGATTATCGGGATCTGAATGCAGTCACCATCAAGAACAAACATCCATTGCCGCGTATTGAGGATCTCTTCGATCAGCTTCAGGGCGCTTGTGTATTCTCGAAGATTGATCTGCATTCGGGTTATCATCAGCTGAAGATTCGTTCTGAGGATATTCCGAAGACGGCATTCACCTGCAAGTATGGGCTATATGAGTATACGGTCATGTCCTTTGGCTTGACCAATGCTCCGGCTTTCTTCATGCATCTGATGAACAAGGTTTTCATGGATTATCTGGACACCTTTGTGGTGATATTCATTGATGATATCCTGATATATTCCAAGTCAGAAGCAGAGCATGAGAAACATCTGAGGCTTGTGTTGCAGAGGCTCAGAGAGCACAAGCTGTATGCCAAGCTCAGCAAGTGCGAATTCTGGATTGACGAGGTTCCATTCCTCGGTCATGTTATCTCCAAGGGAGGTATTGCTATGGACCCCGGGAAGGTGAAGGATGTGCTTGACTGGGTGGTACCACAGACAGTGAAGGAAGTCCGCTCTTTTCTGGGCTTAGCAGGTTATTATCGGAAGTTCATCGACAATTTCTCCAAGATTGCGAAGCCTTTGACTTCCTTGCTAGAGAAGGGTGTGGATTTCTCTTGGACTGATGAGCGTCAGATGGCCTTCGATGAGCTGAAGAAGAGGTTGACTATGGCGCCAGTCCTTACTCTGCCAGACCAGAGCAAGCGGTTCACAGTATATTGTGATGCTTCGAGGGATGGTCTTGGTTGCGTTCTGATGCAGGAAGGCAAAGTGATAGCTTATGCCTCGCGGCAGTTGCGTCGGCACGAGCTAAATTATCCCACTCATGATCTGGAGTTAGCCGCAGTTGTGCATGCTCTGAAGATATGGAGGCATTACTTGTTTGGGCAGAGGTGTGATATTTACACCGATCACAAGAGCCTCAAGTATATCTTCACGCAGAGTGAGCTGAACATGCGGCAGAGAAGATGGCTAGAGTTGGTCAAGGATTATGACCTGGAGATTCACTATCATCCGGGCAAGGCCAATGTTGTAGCAGATGCTCTGAGTACGAAGAGCTATGTTAACATGGCTGTGGCTTTTCAGATGCCTCAGGAGTTATGCGAGGAGTTTGAGCAGCTGAGTCTGGGTTTCTTGCATCACACCTCGGGTACATCATTCAAGGTAGAACCCACTCTAGAGGCAGAGATCAGGCAGCATCAGAAAGAAGATAAGAAGCTGCAGGAGATCCGTGAATTGCTTAAGATTGGTAAAGCCCCTCATTTCAGAGAGATGATCAGGGTACCTTGTGGTACAAGGGTCGTATATGTGTGCCGGATGTGAATAATCTCAGGAAGTTGATTCTGAGTGAGGCTCATGATACGGCATATTCCATTCATCCAGGCAGCACGAAGATGTATTACGACCTAAAGGAACGATTCTGGTGGTATGGAATGAAGCGTTCCGTTGCGGAGTATGTGGCTATCTGTGACACTTGCCAGCGTGTCAAGGCAGAGCATCAGAGGCTAGCAGGGTTATTGCAGCCGTTGAAGATTCCAGAGTGGAAATGGGAGGAGATCACTATGGACTTCATTGTGGGATTGCCTCGTACTCAGAAGGGGTACAACTCTATATGGGTAGTAGTGGATCGGTTGACGAAGGTTGCTCACTTCATTCCGGTGAACACTACCTACTCCGGCGCTAGACTCACAGAGTTGTACATCTCCAGGATCGTATGTCTGCATGGTGTTCCTAAGAAGATTATATCTGACCGAGGATCTCAGTTCACTTCACGGTTCTGGGAGCAGTTGCATGATTCATTGGATACGAAGCTGCGTTTTAGCACTGCTTATCATCCTCAGACAGATGGGCAGACAGAAAGAACCAACCAAGTGTTGGAGGATATGCTTCGAGCTTGCGCTATTCAGTATGGTACCAGCTGGGATAAATGCTTGCCGTATGCTGAGTTCTCGTATAACAACAGCTATCAGGCCAGTCTGAAGAAATCCCCTTTCGAGGCTCTGTATGGTCGGAAGTGCAGGACTCCATTGTATTGGGATCAGATTGGCGAGAGGCAGGTATTTGGCCCGGATATTGTTGAGGAGGCAGAACAGCTGGTACAGCAGGTGCGAGAAAATCTGAGGGTCGCTTAGACTCGTCAGAAGAGCTACGCGGATGTGCGTCGTCGAGATCTGACCTTTGCAGTGGATGATCATGTATACCTGAAGGTCTCGCCGATGAGAGGAATCCGCAAGTTTAATGTGAGAGGGAAGCTAGCCCCTCGATACATTGGTCCGTTCAAGGTGTTGGAACGGAAAGGTGAAGTGGCATATCGTTTGGAGTTACCTCCCAGCCTCTCAGGAGTGCATGATGTGTTTCATGTGTCTCAGCTGAAGAGGTGCTTGAGGGTGCCAGAAGAGCAAGCACCGATAGAAGGGTTAGATGTGCAGGAGGATCTGACCTACATCGAGCATCCGGTGAAGGTTCTGGAGATGTCTGAGAGAGTTACCAGAAACAAGAAGATCAAGATGTGCCGTGTTCAGTGGAGTCATCACACGGAGGAAGAGGCTACCTGGGAGCGAGAAGATGAGCTAAGGAAGACATACCCCGATTTCTTTGCTAGCTAGCCTATCCGAATCTCGGGATGAGATTCCTGTAAGGGGGGTAGGTTTGTAACACCCTAATGTAATTTCCCCTAATGTTAATGAATTTATTTGGGCTCAAATAAAATTTCCAAGGTTGTCTCTAATTTATTTTGCATTTAAAGTAATTTTATAACATAAAGAAATAAAATTTATTATAGGATCAACTTGCTTGTGCACTCATGCTGGAGCATTGTTTTATTTGTGTTGAATTTATAAGGTTTGAATTCAAATTTATTTGAATTCAAATGGAATTGTTTGAATAGGTTAAGTGTGGAAAAGGAAAAGAAAAGAAGAAGGAAAGGAAAGAGAGCCTAGCAGCCCAAACTCCCTCTCTCTACCTCGGGCCCCTTTCCCCTCCACTCTTCTTTCCTGGCCCAAGCCACCCGAGGCCCAGCACTTCTCCTCTCCTTTCCCCCCCGCGTGGGCCGTGCCCCAGCCCAGTCCTTTCTCAGCCCGCGTCCTCCCTTCTCTCTCGCTGGCCGCCCGACCCCACCCGTCATCCCCCTCCTCCCGCACCCCCGCTTCCGCAACGGCCACGCCGATGCACGATCGTGAGCTCCGGATCTCCTCCGCCTCAACCCTACCCCGAGATCCCTGGCCCTGCCCTTCTTATCCCCCTACGCCACCCCCTTGGACCCACCTCACCCCAACAACGCCGCCCCAAAACACTAATCGCGGCCGCTGCCTTGCCTCTGCTTGGAGCCGAGCCCCGCCGCCGCGGGCACACCGACCCACTGCAGCCCCGCCGCCTGAGACCTCCGCAGGAGCTCCGCCCAAGTGCCAGGGTCGACCCCGAGCCGTGCTCGCGTCCCCCGTCCTGGTGCTCGCCGGAATTGAAACCGAGCCGTCACCGCCGGTACGCCCGCCTCCGAGCAATTGCCTGTGACACCCTAGGTGTCAAATTGTACCATAATATGTATGAAATGTAATGCATGTGTTGATATGTATAAGATTGGATGTAATTGTAGCAATAAGACCCTATGTGTAATTTTATAAAAATACGAGTCCTTTTGTGTAAAATGCATGAGTTACAAAAGTAACTTTCAAAAGTTACTAAGGGCCAAATTATAAGAATGCAAGTAATCATGACAGTTCTGAAAACTTGCATTAAGGCCCAAAATTATGTGTGTAAATAGGTAGCAAAGACAAAATCTTATAAAACTTAAAATTTGTCCAAAGTTTCAAAATAAAGATGCATACTTTGAGTTTTTGAAATCAAACCCTAAAGCAAAGTTGTAGAGCTTGAAAAGTTGTACAACTTTTATTTTGGTCATTTCTCCATTAGAGCCCTGTATGAGTGGGAAATTTAGTTTTACTTTCAGGCCCTTGAAGTTTTTGCAAATTGCAAACAAGTCCCTGGCGCTCTCCTATTCCTCTTCCTCCTCTGGCTGTTTATCCTGCTCCCTGTCTTACTGTGCCGGCGCCGCAATTCTCGAATTCAAGCCGGCCAGTGCAGCCCCCCTTCCCCCCCCCCTCTCCTAGGCGCCGCCCTAGGTCTGCTCCTCTGCCCTAGCCCACCCTCGTGGCACCTCCTCGCACCCCCACGCGCCCACCACCGCCGGCCTGAGCTGCCAGCGCCGCGTCACCGTGCCGCCGTCGTTCCCCGGCCGTCCGCCCTTCTCCTCCCCTTCTTTCCCTATAAATAGCACCCCCAAGCCCTCTTGAAGCTGTTCCCCACCCCCTTTGCGCCTTGCCCTTGCCGGAGTGCGGCCCCAGTGCCGCCCGCCGCCGCCCTACTGCCTCAACGCCGGCGGCCCACCTCCGGCCGTCTCTTCTCCTCCCAAGTGTGCCAAATGGTGCGCCCGAATGTCCTCTTCCTCCCCACCCCCTTCCCCTTGCGGATTCACCACTCCCTCGCCGGAATCGGGATGAACCCGAGCTTGCTCCGGCCATCTATGGCAGGAGGACCCAATTGCGAAATCTCAAATCTTTCCAAGGGTCCAAATGGAAGTTTTCAACCCTTCTAATGTGCTGAACTTTGAAAACCCCTAGAAAATCGTAGAAAATTCAAAAAAAATATAAAACCAGTTGCATGTGAATCTTCATTTCAAATTCTATCACTTTTGTTTTATGACCATGCTATGAAAATGGATAGTTTGTACTGTATTTAGAATAGAAATAGATAGGTGTTCATTATTTCATGTGAGTGATATTTTTGACTTGTAAATTCAATAGAGAATTGTAGGAAATTCCAAAAATTATAAAACCAGTTTGTTTGAAACTAGGTTTTGAACTCTACAACTTCTATTAAGTAACTTTGGTATGAAACAAAATATTTTTGAATCTATATTGAATTTAAGACATGAAAATGTAATATCTTATCCGTAATTCCAATTTTTACCCTATAAGGTTAACTTTGTGATCATGATCTTTGATATACAAATTTCTATAGGACATATAAAGTGATATAAAATCTTCAAATCTAAATTCATGATATAATTTAATTTCTTTTAAGAGAACCATTTCAAATTATTTTGAGCAAAATTTGCTAAGCATACCTTTTGAACTTTAATCAATTAGATCTCTTAATCATGAATTATGAAGTAATCTATTTTTAAATATTCAAAATCTTATAACAATTCTTTACTCAAAAAGTTTAAATTCAAATCTAAATCTGAATTTAATTCTAACTTATGTTTTAATAATTATCTTGGATTAATTCAATTTGTTTATAATACAATTAACTAAATCTTTTCAGTGAAGCTTATCTAATTAGATCTTTTAATCAAAATCTTTTAAATATACAATAAGTTGTGTTTAAGTTTTTAAAACTTTATAACTCTAATTACTTAGGGTTCACATTCAAGTTTGAATTTAATTTAAACTTGAATACTTAATTTCTATTTTCAATTAAATTAATGCTTTAGTTATGGGATAATGCTTATAATTCAAGACTTAGATTCCTTTTATGCCATAAGTGCTTGAGTGTTAGCTTTTGGAATGCAACTTTACCATGAATTAAGATGAAAGTGTGCATCCATTGAACTCCATCTTGCATATCATGTAGACTCGATCTCTTCCGCCGACGGAAATTAACAGCTAATCCCGGAACTAGAAGGAGGTTATTCTGAAGATCCCAAGAACTTCGTCAGGGAATTCTCTGGAGGCCCGAACCAAAGTTCGGACGTTATTAACTTGACTAACCCCAGCCCCGCCAGTAAAGGCAAGCCCCGGACATAAACCTTATTTTATTTATTCTACAATTTATATTATTATATCTATCTCTGCATTAAGTTCTTAGGAATTGCTTGAAACCCTAGTTGCATTCTCCTAGGAACCAATGTGATGGATACTAGTACTTGAGTCCGACTAGCTGCTATGCTAATAGGGCCGGTAGAAGTCGGGTGATTTCCTGTCACTCGCGCGATATAGGAGTTGTAATGATTACATTCCTGTTATCACTATAAGGATGCCGGACGGGAGTTTTGTGCGGTATCATGGTTGAGATGATACCCCGTCTGTGTTGATGAATCTGATAAGGTCGCAGTGTGTGGAAGTGCGGGTTAAGTGTTTGAAAGTACTAGCCACATACCGTGAGTTATGGGTAAGCGGTAAGCCTAGTAGCCAATCGGCCCGAGGAGTGGACATACCTCCTACCACATGTATTTGGTTCTTTTGGTTACTTGGTTCGACTGGGGAAATACGTGTTGCAAGGGCAACCAGGAATACGGGTTTTGTAGTCGCGCTACAGACGTATGTCCTGCACACATTGGGTGTGCGTATGTTCCTGCAGTCGCTTGTGGTGGATCTGATCCACGAGTCGGAATGAAAGGCAAACGGTTGCTTTGGAATGACCCTGTGGTGTTCCAAGCGTGTGTGTTAGGTTTACCTTGCAAGGTTAAATTCGATTCGAATCGTCCGCTTCTCACGAAGATTGAGACTGCTTGATACCTTTTCCACATAGAGTAACAAGAGCAATATTATGGTTATCAAAGATGATGTTTGACCAAAGATTATACCATGCTTGCTTAGTTATAGGTGCCTACCTAGTATGGATAATTAACTAGAATCTGAAAGCTAAAACTTGAAGTTAAGGATCTACTCTTTGTTGCTTTTCAGCTGAAACTAAACCCAGAACCATTATAAGCTTTCATAAGTCTAGTTATGGGCTAAGATATACCCAATCCCGGGTAAGCCTTGCTGAGTATTAGTATACTCAGCCTTGCTAGCTTTATGTTTTTCAGGTAAAGCCTTTGAAGACCCTACTCTCTCCTTGTCATGGCCCCGTGCTTTTCCAGAAGGTTGGTCCGAGGAATGGGATCCGTCCCCGACCAATACTGATGATCTCGAGTGATGTCGTGTCTGGGCTTAGCATGACATCCACCTTGACGACGTGTTGTAATTCTTCGCGTATGTTTTCCGCTGCTTTTAACCCTAGCTTTACAGTTTGTAATCTTTTCTCTAAATTTGAAACTTCATACTTCTTTTTGGAAACTCTTGTAATGTAATTCTCTATGATGTAAAATATGATGGTGATTGTATCTCTGGACTCACCTTCGTGTGAGGTAACCTTATTTGATCCTGTGTATCGGTGGTTTATCGGGACGTTACCCGACAGGCCAAGGGATTATACCGTTTGAAGCACGTTGGAGCCCTCTGGAATGGACTCGCGTACTTGAGCCGGTATAATTCAGGTTGGTTCTGCCACAGCTGGTATCAGAGCTATAAGGTTATCCTGGAGATACATTTTACCTTAAAAATGCTTTTAGTATAAAAATTTGACCAATAAAATGTTTGAAAAAGTCACGTTGGATTCGTTAAGGATCGTGCTTAGTACGTAAAGCCCTAGGGTAATGTTTATGAGGGAAATAGAGGTGGCTATATATGTATATCCTCCTAACTACCAGCATTACTTTTCTGTCAAAACTTAAATTCATGCACAACTCAACCTTATATTCTGTAACGACATCTTCGATCGTGAGGTAAGAAGGTAAGGATCCTCAGCCAACTGAGGGAGCTTGGCCTTCCCGTCGGTGATGCGAACCGAACGCTGTTTCTCAAGCAGTGGCCTACTTGAGATGCTGCCAATGTACCAACCTCGGTTGACTACATTGGGAGTATATGGTTCGGCGCAGGATATGGCGATCGCTGTTCATATCCCCGCATTTTGCGGTACCCCCGTGAATACGTTATCTCGATAACGTATGCTAACGTTGTCTGTACGGCGGTAATTGTACAGATGCTGTTTCTATAGTGAACAGTAATGAATGGGAACGCTTTCATGACATGCTGGCATGAAAGGTTCATTGGATATATATTGTGGTTTTCTGCAGGTACACTAACCACGAATACGAAACTAGGACGGATAGGGTTTATCGACTAGTTAATAGTGAGAGACGTATGTATTATGCCACCGAAACTAACCACGTAAGTCCGAAGATATTCGGCAGTTGTTTTTGGTTTGTGAGGACGAGTAGAACGTGCATGCATCACTCATCATTAAATACATGAATACAATGTGTGTCTTAGTTCTTCTAAGGATGTGTGGTAGAATGTTGATCTTTGGTGTGGTTAATGGGATTCTTGTAGTAGTGTTGATAAAGTCTCTTAAGTATCTTTCTGCTTTCCAGCCCTTGCCATATCAAAATCAGTTGTCTCATCCTATTTGCCATGTAAGTCTTCAGCAGGGTAAATAAATTCTATCATCCGAATCTTTGTTTCAGATGGTTGGAGCTACACGTGGAACCCCGGAAGGATCCCGGGCAGATCGATCCAGCAATTCCCAACCACCATCTCCATCACTTTCACATCTAGCCGAGGTTATGGCTCGGCAAACCGAACTTCTTAACCTATTGGTACAAGCACAAACGAAACAACAACACCAGCAGTCACGAGGTCGTGATGAACCTCAGGTGGCAACTTATCAAGATTTTCTCAGTACTCAGCCCCTGCTGTTTAGCAAAGCAGAGGAGCCTTTGGATGCCGATGCTTGGCTCCGCACCATTGAATCTAAGTTTGCTCTTCTTACGATTCCATGTGCGGACCCCAACAAGGCTCATTTTGCTGCCCAACAATTGCACGGAGCTGCCCGTATTTGGTGGGATAGTTATTGTGCTATGCAGACTGATGGCCATGTTATCTCCTGGGAAGAATTCCGTAATGCCTTCAGGGCACATCATATACCTGAAGGGCTGGTGGAGCGGAAACTGAATGAGTTCTTGGCACTTACCCAGGGCACCCGCACTGTACTGCAGTATGCACAGGCTTTTAATCACCTGTGCCAGTATGCGGGCTATCATGCTGATAGTGATGCCAAGAAGCAGGATCGCTTTCGTCGAGGTTTGGATACTAAGCTCAAAGAACATCTGAACCTTGTCAAGGCGAATACTTTCAGCGAGTTGGTCAATATGGCACTGACTCAGGAGGATTGCATTACGGCACACCGTGCCGAAAAGAAGCGAAAGATTTCCACTGGATCCACGAATGTTCAACCCTCGTGGTATCAAGTTGATCAGAATATATTGCTTGAAGCGCCACAGTGAGACGTTCCGATTGGCAGACTGGTTCTTAGGCCGCCTCAACAACAAGAAGAGTGTCAACCTCCTGTACTCCTACAACAACCACAACAATTTGGCCCACGGCCGAATATTCAACAAGCTCGACAGAAAAGCAACCCTCATTGCTGTTTAAGTGTGGAAATGCGGATCATCTCCTTAGAAATTGTCCGCAACTCAAGAGATCTAATCAAGGTCGGAATGATCAGAACAAGGGTAGGAGGCCGATGATGCAAGTCCGGCAAGGACAAATTAATTTCACTACCCTTGCAGAACTTCCGGATGGCGCTCCTATTATGTCGGGTACCTTCTTTATACACCATAAACCAGTTATTACATTATTTGATTCTGGAGCAACTCATAGTTTCATCAGTAACAACTGTGGTACCCGAATAGGACTTGATCTTTGCTCTACTAAGGGGTCATATATGATTTCTACCCCTGGAGGAAAGATTACTTCTAACCAAATGGTTAAAAGTGTGCCAATTCAGTTCGGCAGTAAACTAATCAAGACTGATTTAGTACTGCTAAATCTAGAGGGTATTGATGTGATACTCGGGACAATTGGATGACAGAACATGGAGTGCTGTTAGACATCTCATCCCGAGTTATTGAGATTAACTCACCACATCAAGAAGCTATTATCCTCTATCTGCTCAGCAAGAGTATTTGCACTCTTGCACTTATGCCATCACAGACGTCAAAGTAAAAGATATCCCAATAGTCTGTGAGTATCCCGATGTCTTTCCGAATGACTTGCCTGGAATGCCACCGACAGAGATATTGAGTTTATTATTGAACTCCAACCAGGCACAGCTCCTATCTCGAAGAGGCCGTATCGCATGCCTCCAAATGAATTGGCTGAATTAAAAATCCAACTCCCAAGATCTCCTTGATAAAGGTTTCATACGCCCAAGTGCGTCACCTTGGGGTTGTCCTGCTCTCTTTGTAAAGAAGAAAGACAATAGCCTAAGGCTATGTGTCGATTATCGTCCACTCAATGCGGTCACCATCAAAATAAGTACCTCTTCCCCGCATTGACATATTATTTGATCAGTTAGCTGGAGCTAAGGTCTTCTCAAAAATTGACTTACGCTCTGGTTATCATCAGATCAAGATTAGGCCTTGCGACATTCGAAAAACGGCCTTCTCAACCAGATATGGACTTTATGAATATCTGGTTATGTCATTTGGGCTTACCAATGCACCGGCATATTTCATGTATCTTATGAATTCAGTCTTTATGCCGGAACTTGACAAATTCGTCGTGGTCTTCATCGACGATATTCTGATATATTCCAAGACTAAAGAAGACCATGTTAATCATCTACGTGTCGTGCTTCAACGACTATGTGATCATCGCCTTTATGCCAAATTTTCGAAATGTGAATTTTGGCTAGATAGTGTGAAATTTTTGGGACACACTATCTCTAGTGAAGGCATATCGGTTGATCCTACTAAAGTCCAGGAAGTTATGGATTGGAAGCCCCCAACTTCAGTCCATCAAATTCGAAGTTTCCTTGGCTTGGCAGGATATTATCGTCGATTCATTCCAGACTTCTCCAAGATAGCTAAACCAATGACTGAGCTACTGAAGAAAGAAGTTAAGTTCTGCTGGGATACTAAGTGTGATGAAGCATTCCACACTTTGAGAAGACTTTTGACAACTGCCCCAGTATTAGCTCAGCCGATAATACTCAGCCTTTTGATGTCTATTGCGATGCCTCTGGAACTGGCCTTGGTTGTGTTCTTATGCAAAACAACCGAGTCATCGCTTACGCATCCAGAGCACTTCGAAATCATGAGCAAAATTATCCAACTCATGATCTTGAATTGGCAGCGGTTATTCATGCTCTCAAGATCTGGAGACATCATCTTATGGGTGCTAAGTGTAACATCTACACTGACCATAAGAGCCTCAAGTATATTTTCACTCAAGCTGATCTGAATATGAGGCAAAGGCGTTGGTTAGAATTGATTAAAGACTACGATCTTGAGGTACATTATCATCCTGGCAAGGCCAATGTGGTTGCAGATGCCTTAGCCGCAAGGCACGATGTCATTGCTTATTCGTTGAGGCTTTCAATGACACTCTCTGCAATCAGATGAGGAAACTCAATTTAGAAATCATTCCTCAAGGTAGTCTAAATCATTTATCCCTTCAGAATACCCTTCGAGATAAAATTATCAAATCTCAACTACATACGAGGGTATCAATAATATCAAGCTAAAGCTATCACAGGGAGAAGCTAAATATAAGTGTTTTCACACTGATCATCAAGGAACCTTATGGTTCAACAATCGAATTGTTGTACCTAAAGATCATCCAGCTTCGCAAGCAAATCCTTAATGAGGCACATCTATCCAAGTTCTCTATTCATCCTGGTAGTACCAAAATGTATCAAGATCTTCGACAAATTTTTGGTGGACCAGAATGAAAAGAGAAATTGCCAAGTATGTATCTGAGTGTGATACGTGCCAAAGAGTCAAAGCCACTCATCTCAAGCATCTGGTACACTTCAGCCACTACCCATTCCGTCATGGAAATGGGAAGACATTAGTATGGATTTCATTGTTGGTCTTCCCAATACATCTCAAAAGCATGACTCCATATGGGTAATCATTGATAGACTTACCAAAACAGCTCATTTTCTTCCCGTGCATACCACCTACTTAGCTAAAAAGTATGCCGAAATCTATCTGGATCAAATTGTTCGGTTGCATGGTGTTCCTAAAACCATTATTTCTGATCGAGGACCCCAATTCATTGCACGCTTCTGGGAACAGTTGCAGTCTGCTCTTGGAACTAAATTGATTCGAAGCTCTGCATATCATCCCCAAACTGATGGACAGACTGAGCGAGTCAACCAAATTCTTGAAGACATGCTCCGAGCTTATGTTATTCACTATGGTACAAGCTGGACAAATGTCTTGCTTTGGCTGAATTCTCTTACAACAACAGTTATCAATCTAGTATTCAGATGGCTCCATTTGAGGCGTTATACGGTCGCAGATGTCGAACTCCTTTAAATTGGTCTCAGACCGGTGAACGCAAAATCTTTGGACCCGATCTGGTTATAGAAGCCGAAGATAAGGCCAAGGGATTATACCGTTTGAAGCACGTTGGAGCCCTCTGGAATGGACTCGCGTACTTGAGCCGGTATAATTCAGGTTGGTTCTGCCACAGCTGGTATCAGAGAATAGCTCAGTCAAGACAGAAAAGCTATGCAGATAAAAGAAGGAAACCTTTATAGTTCCAAGTAAGAGATTTTGTCTATCTCCGAGTATCTCCTACCAAAGGTGTCCAGCGTTTCGGCATAAAAGGGAAATTAGCACCAAGGTATGTTGGACCCTTTGAGATCCTTAAAGTCTGTGGCTCAGTGGCTTACAAAATTCGCCTCCCATCTCAATTGGCTGCCATTCATGATGTCTTCCATGTCTCCCAACTCAAGAAGTGTATTAATACCTATGGAGATCATTGAAACTACCGCCATTGAGATTGAGCCTGATCTGTCTTACACCGAGCAACCTATTCAAATTTTGAATACCAAGGAAAGAGCCACCAGAAGGAAGACAATTAAGATGTACAAGATCTTATGGGATCACCACACCGAAGAAGAAGCAACCTGGGAAACAGAATCCTATCTTCAACAGAATTTCCCAAACTTCCTTCAAAGCCAATCCCCAAACCTAATCGTCTGATTCTTTCTGCCTTTGGAATCTCGGGACGAGATTCTTTTTAGGGGGAGGGCTGTGACACCCTAGGTGTCAAATTGTACCATAATATGTATGAAATGTAATGCATGTGTTGATATGTATAAGATTGGATGTAATTGTAGCAATAAGACCCTATGTGTAATTTTATAAAAATACGAGTCCTTTTGTGTAAAATGCATGAGTTACAAAAGTAACTTTCAAAAGTTACTAAGGGCCAAATTATAAGAATGCAAGTAATCATGACAGTTCTGAAAACTTGCATTAAGGCCCAAAATTATGTGTGTAAATAGGTAGCAAAGACAAAATCTTATAAAACTTAAAATTTGTCCAAAGTTTCAAAATAAAGATGCATACTTTGAGTTTTTGAAATCAAACCCTAAAGCAAAGTTGTAGAGCTTGAAAAGTTGTACAACTTTCATTTTGGTCATTTCTCCATTAGAGCCCTGTATCAGTGGGAAATTTAGTTTTACTTTCAGGCCCTTGAAGTTTTTGCAAATTGCAAACAAGTCCCTGGCGCTCTCCTATTCCTCTTCCTCCTCTGGCTGTTTATCCTGCTCCCCTGTTTTACTGTGCCGGCGCCGCAATTCTCGAATTCAAGCCGGCCAGTGCAGCCCCCCTTCCCCCCCCCTCTCCTAGGCGCCGCCCTAGGTCTGCTCCTCTGCCCTAGCCCGCCCTCGTGGCACCTCCTCGCACCCCCACGCGCCCACCACCGCCGGCCCGAGCTGCCAGCGCCGCGCCACCGTGCCGCCGTCGTTCCCCGGCCGTCCGCCCTTCTCCTCCCCTTCTTTCCCTATAAATAGCACCCCCAAGCCCTCTTGAAGCTGTTCCCCACCCCCTTTGCGCCTTGCCCTCGCCGGAGTGCCGCCCCCAGTGCCGCCCGCCGCCGCCCTACTGCCTCAACGCCGGCGGCCCACCTCCGGCCGTCTCTTCTCCTCCCAAGTGTGCCAAACGGTGCGCCCGAATGTCCTCTTCCTCCCCACCCCCTTCCCCTTGCGGATTCACCACTCCCTCGCCGGAATCGGGATGAACCCGAGCTTGCTCCGGCCATCTATGGCAGGAGGACCCAATTGCGAAATCTCAAATCTTTCCAAGGGTCCAAATGGAAGTTTTCAACCCTTCTAATGTGCTGAACTTTGAAAACCCCTAGAAAATCGTAGAAAATTCAAAAAAATATAAAACCAGTTGCATGTGAATCTTCATTTCAAATTCTATCACTTTTGTTTTATGACCATGCTGTGAAAATGGATAGTTTGTACTGTATTTAGAATAGAAATAGATAGGTGTTCATTATTTCATGTGAGTGATATTTTTGACTTGTAAATTCAATAGAGAATTGTAGGAAATTCCAAAAATTACAAAACCAGTTTTGTTTGAAACTAGGTTTTGAACTCTACAACTTCTATTAAGTAACTTTGGTATGAAACAAAATATTTTTGAATCTATATTGAATTTAAGACATGAAAATGTAATATCTTATCCGTAATTCCAATTTTTACCCTATAAGGTTAACTTGTGATCATGATCTTTGATATACAAATTTCTATAGGACATATAAAGTGATATAAAATCTTCAAATCTAAATTCATGATATAATTTAATTTCTTTTAAGAGAACCATTTCAAATTATTTTGAGCAAAATTTGCTAAGC